>NC_083593.1:30347861-30947861 GCF_027579695.1 Neoarius graeffei
AAGTCCTGATGAGCAAGTCAAAGACGTCACTTATTAGGGAAAGAAAAAAAACCCACCTCCCTCAGACACCATAAGGTACAAACCTTAAAAGGAACCTGATTCAAATAAGGAACTCATCCTCCTTTGGGCAGATATTCTGAATATGAATGTGTTTTCAATCATTTGAAAGAATTGCTGTTACTGATGCAGAAACACAACAGAACATTACAGTAGATAGTGTGTGTGTGTGTGTGTGTGTGTGTGTGTGTGTGTGTGTGTGTGTGTGTGTGTGAATAAATCACTGTAAAGTCTATCAGCTAATTACTTCTGTTTATCATGGTTTTTCAACTGAAGAGGAACAAGTTGTTGCATTTTAATCTCTATGCTCTCTTCCCTCATGTAAGTGTTACTAATAATGGGAAAGAAATATAAGAATAATTTGAGTGAATTTTATGAGTAAATACCGTAACGCTGTTACGAATGCTCGGGTAAACTCCTGAAACAGCCAACTGTACTGCATATGGAACAGTCACAAAGACTGCTTGCTAATTATTAAGAAACAAGAACAACTTGGTAAAATACTTTAGAACTGTGCATGGATATGCATGTTATTGGTATCCTGTAAAATTAAACATAATTAATTTTAGATGCATTATTATTTGATTATTTTCAAATAACACCACATCCTGAAGTAATTATTGTTTATAATTATTATAATAAATATTATTGATTTAGGGCGGCACGGTGGTGTAGTGGTTAGCGCTGTCGCCTCACAGCAAGAAGGTCTGGGTTCGAGCCCCGTGGCTGGCGAGGCCCTTTCTGTGTGGAGTTTGTATGTTCTCCCCGTGTCCGCATGGGTTTCCTCCGGGTGCTCCGGTTTCCCCCACAGTCCAAAGACATGCAGGTTAGGTAAACTGGTGACTCTAAATTGACCGTAGGTGTGAATGTGTGTGAATGGCTGTCTGTGTCTATGTGTCAGCCCTGTGATGACCTGGCGACTTGTCCAGGGTCATAGTCATTTGCCCGTAGTCAGCTGGGATAGGCTCCAGCTTGCCTGCGACCCTGTAGGACAGGATAAAGCGGCTAGAGATAAGCTACTCGTCTTTGACTTGTTCAATATCATGCTAGATGAATGGAATATATCTGATATACCACTCAAAGTCAGCCAATATTATTTAAATATGTCACTGAGATCCACAATGTATTTCATAAGAAAATGCAAGTTTTTCAACAGAAGAAGTAAACTTCATATCTTCAAGCCAATGTGTGATTTTCTTTTTATTATATAGACACATTCACAATCAAAAAGTACCCAAATTTATTAAAACAATTCACTGATTTCCTCACAGGTGACATATAGAGATTTATGTCACGGTTTTGGTTCTCCATGTCCCTTATGTAGTTCTTATGAAAAATACAAGTGGTGTATTTCCCAGTAAAGCTCTCGTGTCCATATAATGTAGATTAATATGCTGTGAATATCCAGAGATGCCTGATGACAAACAGAAAACCTAGCAAGCTGTTGTAAAAGCTGTGTGTTTGTATTATATTCATTACTTATGAAATAAATCATTAGCACTAGTGCTTGATAATAGTAGACTGCAAAAAAAAAGTTGTAGTTGTTTGTACTTTGACATTCAACCCAAATCTGTATCCACTATAATATTCAGCACCAGCACATCGGGCTGCTCAAGGCACAATGCTTGGCTGATGTCTCATGCTAACAGAGTCACAGATTCAGCATGGCGGTAAAGAGGTGAGGCCTGGAGCATATGGACAACAAACAGCTGAGAGCGCACAGCAGTTTCAGTGGAATCTGACCAGCATGAGCGCATGCACACTGTCACATTCACAAGAACATCTGGTATTCTCTGGAGAAGGAAGCTGAAGAGAGATGTCCCAATACACAACTCCTCTCACACACTACCATACTGCAGCAAAGAAAATACTTTTAACTCAAATCCTTATCAGACTTTTTGTAGGTTAGGTGTTGCTGTGAATGCAGCAGTTCAGCGATGCATGCATACTCTGATCAGTCACGGTGAAAACTAACAAGCTGATGGCAGCTAAAAGACCAGCTCTTGCTGAAAGGTCTTTCTTTCTTTCTTTCTTTCTTTCTTTCTTTCTTTCTTTCTTTCTTTCTTTCTTTAACCTAATGCTACAGCAAATGTGACAATATCACTAATTGAGTGCACGGCCAGAGTTCCTGGGATTGTTACTGGAGTTACCACAACCCTGTCCATAGTAAATGGTTTCTAAAAGTGAGTGAGTGAGTGAGTGAGTGAGTGAGTGAGAACTTTGATGTTACTATTTAGCCATCCTACTTAGTGTGCATGATGTGGTTTGTGGTACAGTCTTCAGTTCAACAATAAATGACTGTGGCTAAATGTTTCCAGTCAAGTTATACATTAATAGCCCTGAAACACTCCTTCCTACCCATAAATCACACATTTTGCAAGGCTGCTCATAGCTTGTGAGAAATTTCCAGTGAAAAACTCTCTACCAGTTAAGATGATCTTAGTTTAATGAACAGGGCTTTACCCAGAAAACAAATATCGGAGCAGTGCTACTGATGCAAGCTGGCCTAGAGGGCCCCAAAGGCTGCTGGGGGATCTGGGGGCATGCTCCCCTGGAAAATTTTGAAATTAGAGACTTCAAATGGTGCATTCTGGTGGCATCTAGGGCTGATTTAGGCAAAATTCAACATTCAGGGATGAGAATGAAAAATATTTTAAAAGTCTGAAAAAAGCCGGGGGTTTGGGGGCCGCAGGCACCCAGCGGGGCCCAGGGGCAGAGCCCCAGTGGGGGCTCAGGGGACGGGAGCTAATGATTTTTGGCTATTTTTTTTTTTTACCCCAAAACCATTAATTTTATCAGCAAAAAGTTGTAATTTATTTGGAAATAAATTCCCCTTCTTGGTGGACTACCAGGTGAAAATGATTAATATGGTGCAAGAGACTTGTTTGTAATCAATTCACATTTGATGATTTCAAAAAATCAATGCACCTTTTAATATAAACGAGCTCTACAGTATTATATTTCTGCATTTTTGCTATTCACGTCTTTGAATAATCCTTTAAAATGAAGTGCAAACCAGAAAAAAGTTCTATCATATAATTCTCTTAAGCTTTCTTCTGATGTTATCATGGTAGCAGGAGGTCTTGCATATTAAGCAGGCAACATTCAACATCACTTATCACTTCCCTTTCAACTGTTGTGTGTACTAACTAGGTTTTATCTGGACAGGATGTTGTGTAATGCAATACATATACCATATGGTCAATTTGAAGATCAAGATGGTGATTTTGAATTAAAGAACAGGCATGTACAATTGGCATTACATATTGGAAATTTTTTCAAAATCAAAAACGATAAGTTCATCTCGGCCTAAAAAATTTGGGCTCCCGCGCGGCACATGCCAGCAATTTCCCCCGTCCCCCTATGAAATGAGCAATAAGTAGGAGAGTTATACAGTGGGGCAAAAAAGTATTTGGTCAGCCACCAATTGTGCAAGTTCTCCCACTTAAAAAGATGAGAGGCCTGTAATTTTCATCATAGGTACACTTCAACTATGAGAGACAGAATGGGGGAAAGAATCCAGGAAATCACATTGTAGGATTTTTAATTAATTAATTGGTAAATTCCTCTGTAAAATAAGTATTTGGTCACCTACAAACAAGCAAGATTTCTGGCTCTCACAGACCTGTAACTTCTTTAAGAGGCTCCTCTGTCCTCCACTCGTTACCTGTATTAATGGCACCTGTTTGAACTCGTTATCAGTATAAAAGACACCTGTCCACAACCTCAAAAAGTCACACTCCAAACTCCACTATGGCCAAGACCAAAGAGCTGTCAAAGGACACCAGAAACAAAATTGTAGACCTGCACCAGGCTGGGAAGACTGAATCTGCAATAGGTAAGCAGCTTGGTGTGAAGAAATCAACTGTGGGAGCAATTATTAGAAAATGGAAGACATACAAGACCACTGATAATCTCCCTCGATCTGGGGCTCCACGCAAGATCTCACCCCGTGGGGTCAAAATGATCACAAGAACGGTGAGCAAAAATCCCAGAACCACACGGGGGGACCTAGTGAATGACCTGCAGAGAGCTGGCACCAAAGTAAAAAAGGCTACCATCAGTAACACACTACGCCACCAGGGACTCAAATCCTGCAGTGCCAGACGTGTCCCCCTGCTTAAGCCAGTACATGTCCAAGCCCGTCTGAAGTTTGCTAGAGAGCATTTGGATGATCCAGAAGAGGATTGGGAGAATGTCATATGGTCAGATGAAACCAAAATAGAACTTTTTGGTAAAAACTCAACTTGTCGTGTTTGGAGGAGAAAGAATGCTGAGTTGCATCCAAAGAACACCATACCTACTGTGAAGCATGGGGGTGGAAACATCATGCTTTGGGGCTGTTTTTCAGCAAAGGGATCAGGACGACTGATCCATGTAAAAGAAAGAATGAATGGGGCCATGTATCGTGAGATTTTGAGTGAAAACCTCCTTCCATCAGCAAGGGCATTGAAGATGAAACGTGGCTGGGTCTTTCAGCATGACAATGATCCCAAACACACCGCCCGGGCAACAAAGGAGTGGCTTCGTAAGAAGCATTTCAAGGTCCTGGAGTGGCCTAGCCAGTCTCCAGATCTCAACCCCATAGAAAATCTTTGGAGGGAGTTGAAAGTCCATGTTGCCCAGCGACAGCCCCAAAACATCACTGTTCTAGAGGAGATCTGCATGGAGGAATGGGCCAAAATACCAGCAACAGTGTGTGAAAACCTTGTGAAGACTTACAGAAAACGTTTGACCTCTGTCATTGCCAACAAAGGGTATATAACAAAGTATTGAGATGAACTTTTGTTATTGACCATATACTTATTTTCCACCATAATTTGCAAATAAATTCTTTAAAAATCAGGCAATGTGATTTTCTGGATTTTTTTTTTCATTTTGTCTCTCATAGTTGAGGTATACCTATGATGAAAATTACAGGCCTCTCTCATCTTTTTAAGTGGGAGAACTTGCACAATTGGTGACTGACTAAATACTTTTTTGCCCCACTGTACATGGTATCATACCTAAAATTTTATCAGAAATATAGATATGATACTATGATTCTCCCCAACATGCTACATTAGATAAGCTAGCCCCATTTACAAAAGATACATACTGAACTGGACATTTTACCTACAGTCTTTTTCAAATCTGTTCTTCACCTAATATCAGACGAGGTACTTCAGATTATCAGCACCTCCTTACGAACTGGCATGTTTCCCTCATCTCTGAAAAAAGCGGTTGTAAAACCCCTACTGAAAAAGAATAACCTGGATGTCTCAGTACTCAACAACTACAGGCCCATATCCAATTTGCCATTCGTTGGTAAAATAATTGAAAAAATTGTTTTTAATCAATTAACTGCCTTCCTGGTCATTAAACGGATGTTTTGATAAGTTTCAGTCAGGTTTTCGTGCCAATCATAGCACTGAAACAGCTCTTACTAAAGTCATGAATGACCTACATCTTAATTCTGATGCTGGTAAAACATCAGTCTTGGTGCTTTTAGACTTAAGTGCTGCATTTGACATGGTAGATCATTCCATACTGTTACATCGACTGGAGCATTGGGTTGGATTTACTGGTATAGTAATCAACTGGTTAAAATCTTACCTACAACAAAGATTTTTTTATGTGGCCATTGGAGGCCACAGTTCATCACCCGTGTCCTTGAACTGTGGGGTTCCCCAGGGCTCAATCCTGGGACCATTACTATTCAACCTTTATATGCTCCCACTTGGGAAAAATTATTAAGAATAACTCAATAAACTTCCATAGCTATGCAGATGACACTCAGCTTTACTTAGCTATGTCACCTAATGACTATGCCCCTTTTGAGTCTCTTCATAGATGCATTGACCAAATTAACAAATGGATGTCTCACAATTTTCTTCAGCTGAACGCAGATAAAACTGAAGCAATTATATTTGGCAAAAAGGAGGAAAGGCTTAGGATTGCCACTGTTCTTGAAACTAAGGGGCTTAAAGCAAAGGATACTGTAAAAAACCTTGGTGTCCTTATTGACAGCGAACTTAACTTCAACAGTCATATGAAATTGGTAAAAAAGTCTGCATTCTATCACCTAAAAAACATTTCTAAACTCAGGGGTCTCATGTCAAAACATGATCTAGAAAAACTTATTCACGCTTTCATCTCCAGTAGGGTTGATTACTGCAATAGTCTTTTCACAGGTCTTCCAAAAAAGACCATCAAAGGACTTCAACTAATCCAAAATGCAGCAGCAAGGGTTCTTACAAGAACAAAAAGGGTAGTCCATATCACTCCAATCCTAAGGTCTCTGCACTGGCTCCCAGTGAGCTATAGAATTGACTTTAAAGCACTACTTCTATTTAAAACATTAAATGGGATGGGACCCAGCTACCTACTGGATATGTTTCAATTATATGCACCAACTAGGTCTCTAAGATCACAGGAGAAAAACTTGCTAGTAATACCAGCTGTCAAAACGAAGTGTGGTGAAGCAGCCTTTAGTTGCTATGCTGCTAAGCTTTGGAACCAACTTCCAGATGATATCAAAAATGCTCCTACTGTTGTTAGTTTTAAATCCAGGCTCAAGACAAAGCTGTTTTCAGATGCTTTCACTTGATTAATTTTTACCTAAGTAATTAATTTCCTTTAACATAATTTCTTTTAATTTTGATTTTAATGATTTTACTTTCTTTATTTTAATTTCTTTTTAATATTGGATTTTAATGATTTTACTTTTACTTTAATTCTTTGTTACTGTGATCCTCGTAGATTTTGTCTGCGGGACGATTTTTGGTGATCCTCGTAGATTTTGTCTGCGGGACGATTTTATTTGGTGATCCTCGTAGATTGTGTCTGCGGGACGATTTTTGGTGATCCTCATGGAAGAGCCACGGGAAGAGCGCGCTTTATGTGATCCTCGTAGATTTTGTCTGCGGGACGATTTTTGGTGATCCTCGTAGATTTTGTCTGCAGGACGATTTTATTTGGTGATCCTCGTAGATTTTCTCTGCGGGACGATTTTTGGTGATCCTCGTGGAAGAGCCACAGGAAGAGCGCGCTTTATGAGTTAAACCCATAATAATAATTAATCTCGAGGCTGATTCCTTTTTTGAACTTTTATTTCATTTTATTATTTTATTTCTACTATTGTTTAATTCTTATTATTTTTCTTCCCCAATTATTTTATGTAATTTTATTTTCTATTGTTTACTGTTCTGCTTTTACTTCTGTAAAGCACATTGAACTGCCACTGTGTATGAAATGTGCTATATAAATAAACTTGCCTTGCCTTATATATATATATATATATATATATATATATAAAATGTATGTATGTCTCACACACACACACACACATATATATATATACATATATATATATATATATATATAGTGTTCGAAATACCTGTCCGCAGTCTGCATTTTGCAGAATGATTTTCAAGATTGCAGAAGAAAAATTAAACAACCTGCAATTTTGCAGAATGAAAAAAATCAGGCTCGGGATTCAATGGTTCTCAATTTAGCAAACTAGCGGCGCTGTAAATAAACTGAAACCTGCGCCGCATGAACCTGACGGCGTTTTCCAGGTCAAAGTTGAGCAATATTTACGTAATACCGACGAAAGGCGACGACAACCAAATAAGGGCAGTTGCCATTTTCCGATGTAAGATTTCGTCACTTTTAATACTCGCCGGGAGGCCCCGACAACTACCTCGGCAGTGTTTGGCAGTTTCCGCCATGCATCTCCCAGAATTCAATGCGGCACAACAAACATGGCTCCCAAGAAGAGGATTGTTTCTTTGGGGCAAGAGTCCGACAAAAACGCCAAGAAAACAAGGACGATTTTATTGTATCTCGGCAAAACCGGCAGCCAGCGTGACTCCAACAACAACAGCGACAGATCACGTGTCTGCGAGGGTGACAAAAATGAAGATGGTCGCTGTTATAGTTGCATACATATTGGTAAATTGTATAGGTTTGTGTATATTGTATTGTTGAATCATGCAAAATTATACTGATATTATGTCCCTTTTGAAGACAGCAACAGTATTTTACCTTTATTCATAGATACTTTTGAATATTTTGTTTTCTCATACCAAGCTACACTAATACATGTTTTGTGTACATGTTCTATTTTTTTTACTAGTGCTGTCTTGCCTGTGGTGCAGACTAGCACAAAGTAAAACAGTTACCTTGTAAGACAAAGCTCATAGGTTCAGTTCTGTAGCTCTCAGTTCTGCCATGATTAGTTTGTACCCAGTTCTCTGTTGTTAGTTTAGAGCAGTGAAGCCCCTGCAGTAGTTCTCAGTTCAGTTCAGTTCAGTTCATGACCTTGCACTTTAGAAGCCAGGCAAACACCATGAACCCAAATGTCTTTCCATTTGCCAGTTGGGTTTTATTCCTTAATGGCATCAATTCTTTGCATCATCATAAGATGTAACAGAGTGTAGAATTGAAACCTTGCTTTCAATTTAAAACTACAGGTTGCAGATGCAAACACTGTGAATGAAGTACATTTTGGGGTAACAATCTATTGTTCAAGCTAGAAACTTAATCTTAACAAAATGTAACATGACGTGTAACATGAAAATGAATGTTTTGTTTCTTGAAGAACAGTTGTGTTCTATTTTTTATTGTGGTGATACCTTTATTAGTATGTTGTGTGGAAGGATAATGTGTGGGTGTGATAACTAGTACATTTATGAATTAGTTGGTATACTTCAAGTTGTAGTAGCCCGTAGTGTCAGGGCGAGGGGCATGAAAGACCTGTGGAGGTATCATAGAATGATAACTTTGCTGCAGAGAAGGATCTGTGAAGACTGAAATTAAAAATAGAGTGAGAGAATAAAGAATTACAGTAATGCTATGAGTTGTAAAGCTAGATATGATGTAAATATAGGCATTATTAGGTTGAGAAGGGTGTAGTATGGAGGCTTGTGTATTTGCAGAAAATATTTCCAAATTGCAGAACACTGGAAAAAAGTATTTCGACCACTGATACAATATATATATATATATATATATATATATATATATATATATATATATATATATATATATAATTGAACGGCAAAATAATTTTCGACCTACCTTTGTGTTTTTTGGTGTATATGTGAAGTTCGATCGTCCTTGCCCCTCTACTAGCGTAGTTTATCATGTCAGAACACAATGAGCAAAGTACTTTTCCTGGGACATCTATTTTCCGTATGTGATCACCGAGCTTCGTTGTGACAGTCTGCTTGTCGATCTCGACATTCAGTGTTCTTTCTAACCAAGCCCATCGAAAACAGTTCTTTATTCCTGCACCTTTATCAATCTCCCTCACTCGATCCTCTTCTTTCTTATCTAGGACTTTTGCCATTGTCGATATGCTAAAATATCCCGCCTGAATACATGTGTCTTTCCGATGTTACCAATGTGTATCGTCAAACAGTGTCTACGGTCGGTGAACGGCGATTGCAAGTCACGCGTGGAGAGCATGCGCACTTGTGTTTATACACTGCACGCAATGAGATTTCCCGAAAATTCTACCGCAAATAAGTCGAACACTGTCGCAAAAGTGAATGTTAATTACGACATGTCGAAAGACTCGAGTGTGTTAACCCGGAGCCCACCAACAATCAAGACGTTATAAGGTGACCATAGATCGTTAACCATACCCCCCCCCCCCCCCCCCCCCCGAAACTTTCTCAACGGATTTAAATCAATCTCAAAAATGATCATTTTGGACTAAAAAAGTCGGAAATCCGCCGATCAGCGGAAAATTCTCATCCCTGAACATTATTAAATTTGCTGGGGTTTTTTATCTTGTCAAATATGCAAGGAGCAAAATTGAAAGGGCAAAATTAGATTTGCAATAAAAATGCTTCATAGCACGCCTCTTCATTTTCCAGTTCCAGGATGCCAGGAACAGAATTGAGGTCAAATCATGCAACAGCGCCATCTAGCGACCAGCGCCTAAAATGTGGTTTTACGTATGGCTGCGAATGGCAGTCAGTGCACACAGAAAAACCCTTTATTTTCACTTCTGGGTTGAGTACCAGGATAATCTAGACCTATATATTGCGATTTCTTCCTATTTCTATAGTTATTACTCACTTTCATATTACCTCAGGAGATATTTAGGTGTGGAAAATACTTTGCATTGTTCAATTTATGATATTGGTTTTTTTCTTTTTTTTGTGTGTGCAAGTGACAGTGTGGCGCTGACATAGCACAGCATGGCAGAGTGTCGTGTAACCACGCTTTGGGGAAAACCCTGATGAAGCTTTTGGAATATTTAGTGAATATCTTCAAAGACGCTGTAAAACACCTAGCAAGCTGGTTAGATAGTTTACCAAACAATATTAAGGGTTTAACCAATAATAAGTGGTGTCAGCAACATACATGTCAACCTATACGGAATGTCCGTATTTTATACGGATTTGATTCAATAAACGTAGTATACGGGCGTATAAATAAAGTTATATGGATTCTTTAAAAAAACTTCAATATTTATTTAGAGCTATAATCAATTCCCACGATGATAAAAGAGCGCATAACATTTACAAACGTACTGTACACCACAGACAGCCAGTAAAGAGTCTTATGAAATCGCTCGTTATCTTGTGGTAGTGAAACTTCGTTCCACTTTTGATCATGCGCACACCGCATTGCGAGAATCCCGCCAACCGGGAAGTCATAGACATATAAACATAGACGCCGCCTTCTGCGTAGAATCATACGTCATCCTCGCCGCCATATTGGATGTGGCAAAGTGGAGATTCTTCAACCGTCTCTGGTATAGCGTCTAGACAGTAGTTGAGAATAAAGATGCCTCATTCATGTGCTGCGTTTAACTGTAGGTTTACCGTCCAAACGAGATCACATGGGATTACCTTTCACAGGTGAGACTGGAAAAATACTTTTCATTGCATTTGGTCATTATAACGTAATTTTACAAACAGATTTTCCTGACTTTGTAGCTAATATGAAGTCTCGTACATAATAGCCGCTCGGTGAAACCTGTCTCCAAACAACGAAGTATTTCCTTCGTAACTACACTGATAACACTTTGTGTTTTTGTCAAACATTGGAGCTTTGTATTCATTCTGAAGGTTTATTGTTATTAATATTGAATAAAAAGTAACTGGGATATATCATTGTTAATTATCATTCAAATTTTAGGTAAATTATTTTAATTTGCATCTTATACGGATTTTATAAGGGAAATACGGATTTTAGAGGTTGGTTATACAGGTTTGATTGACCAAAGGTTGACATGTACAGTATGCAGCTAGCAATCATGCTAATTATCCTAGTTACAAACATTCTGTTACCAAGTCTGGCAATGTAACTATAGATTCTAGCAAATCATGTACAACATCTGGGTAACTCCGATACATGAGTAATAACTAAATATTGGGTTAAATTTATTTGACTGCTTATTTTGCTATCTGCCTTATACAGTAATAATAATAATAATAATAATAATAATAATAATAATAATAATAAAGTTGAACTTATATAGTGACCTTCTCATACCCAAGGTCGCTTTACAATTACAAAACAAACAGGGGTAAAAGTCCACCAAAAGAGGATCAAGATGTAATTCCAGTGGCATAGCTGCCTACAGTCCCACCAAAAGGCACACGAAGGTAAATCCCACACCACCTGCACAGCCACCAGCAACACCACCAGGCAACAGCACTCAGAACACCGCGCCATGGATCCACAAAGCAAGCACAGAAGCACCACCGCATAGAATGCTGGACAAACCCAATGTTAAAGAGTGCAACAAGCTCCTTGCAGTCCATCGTGAACAAAACACGCATCAACCATGCCGGACCAAGGCCCAAAGGAAATCAATGCCCAAAACTGGGTCCAGAGCTATGCCACAACTGGTGGACAAAACATTTAAACTCAGAACAAACATCAAACCACACAAACACAAAAAGAATAAAAGGAAAAAAAAAGAAAAAGCTCTGGTGAGAAGCAGCAGCCAAAACGCTCACAGTGTACTCTCAACCAGAAACTTATACAGTTAATCCAATCGTTCTGTTTGAATTTGGCAAACCGCAGTAAAACTGGTATTTGAACCTGATATCGGTTCACTAAATTCTCCCATTGTTGAATTTTTGGTGTTCTACCACCTACAGAAAGCATCTAAATCATACATTTTCATCATTCATCTTTCCTAAATGAATTCATTTTGACAACTACAACAATAGAGTCATCATAAGTACATTCCTTGCACACAAACTCTGTGTCTTATAATTTTGAATAAATATTTCAAAATGAGCTGACTACACAGGCCCATCTCGCAATCTGCTTGAGTACAATGAGCCCATCCAACCCTAATGACCCCCAACTGCATAATCACATTAAATTCCTGCACTTCTGTGTGTCACAGGGCTGCATTAACTCCTCAGCATGTCTCAGTGGAGAATAGCAGCCAGCATGGGCACTCTGGGCTTGAGACTGGCTGACAGCATGCAAAAACTTTCACAAGCAAAATTCTGCCAAGACACTTCATTAAACATTAGCCAGCTGTTGCAGTGAGCATGGCTGCTAGCTTTGGAGAGAACAGATAAGCTGGTCCCATGGAGAAACCATAGAGGAGGAATAAACAGGCCTCTCTGTGGCCACACTGAAATCTCAGACTGATTGTTCTGAGACACATGGGCCCAGCACAGTTTTTCACTCTGCTATAGGATAGCATTATTTCTCCTGGGAGCATGTGGGCCCTTCATAATATGAGAAACCATCCTTTTTTATTTTTTTTATTTCTACATTGAGAATTAGAAATTCTGGATGCTCATTAAGGTTAGCAAAAACTGCTTTAGGTCTATTGTGCACAGTAATTACATCAGAAGTGAGGATGCTTTAGAAGATAGCTTTAGTGATGGCTTACCAGTAAACATATTGAGGGGATATGAATGAATAAATGACAGTATACAAGACACTTGAATCGCTTGCATTGCCACTCAGTTACTCAATAATGTCACATAAACTCACAAATATCTCCATCAAAGAAGCTGCATCTAAAGTGAGTGCCTTACATAAGTATTCTTCCATGTTGCTGTGAAAGGCCTAAATTAGTCTTATTGCTCCCAGTTGCCATAAGATATTGTATAATTATATGAATGGAGCCCACATGTGTGTAATTAAAGTGTCACATGATCTCAATATAAGTACACCTATTCCTGGAAAACTCCTGAGTTTGACAGAGAACATAACTGTGCATCATGCATCAAAAACATCAAGAAGACCAATGAGATATCAAATCAAACCCAAGAAAAAGGTCTGGAAAAGCATGGTGGTGGTAGCATCATGTTGGGTGGATGCTTTTCATCAGCATGGATGATAAAAGACAAGAAGGCAAGAAGAATGGAGCCAAATACTGGGCAATTCAAGAAGAAAACCTGTTCCAGGAAATACTGTAGGTAGGAGGTTTACCTTCCAACAGGATAACTACCCTAAGCATACTGCCAAATTTACACTGGAGTAGTTTCAGTTGAGAGTGGTTTCAATTTCAGTGTTTTATTTTATTTTTTCTCATTTCAATTGAGAGTCTGTAACAAGTCTTGTAAATTGCTTTTCACCAACACTCTCTGTTCAATCTGAAACAGCTTGAGCAATTTCCCAAGAAGAATGGGCAAAATGATCGTAATCCAGATGTGCAAAACTGATAGAGACATATCCTAGAAGATTTACAGCTGTAATGGCTACCAAAGGTGGTTTTAACCAGTGAATATTTACAGTGAAACCGACAAATGTTCAATCAGAAGGGCACTCAGTGGGGTGCATAACTCCACTAAGCCACATATTAGAATATCCTGGATCTGCATACATATCCGGATTTGCATCAAAATCTAATCAATTGTTTCTTGGCCCATGGCCCACCTTTCCTCAAAATGTAATCAAAATCCATTCACTATTTTTTGAGTTATATTTGGAACAGACAAACAAACAAACAAATAAATGGAGGTGAAAACACAACCTCCTCCAGCAAAGTTGGTGGAGGTAACAAATTTTGTGGAATAAACCTTTGTGTAACTATAAACTCACTGGCCACTTTAATAGAAGTACATTGCATAAATTCATGCAGGATAAAGGACAAGAGTGTAGTGTTAACACCAAACATCAAAACGGGGCAAAGGTGATCTCTGTGACTTTGACCGTGGCATGGTTATTGGTGCCAGATGGGCTGGTTTGAGTATTTAAGAAATGTCTGAGCTCATGGGATTTTCACACAAAAAAATTTACATCAGGATCCACTTCTGTCAGGAATCTGAGGCTACAGTCACCCAAACTGAATAGATGACGATAAGAAAACTGTCACAGGATCTTTTTCCAATCTTCAGCTGTACCTATTGTCCATTTCAATTTGAGGCTATAATACTCCAAAATGTAGAAAAGGCCAAGGGGTGAATACTTATGCAATGCACTGTAAAAGTGTTATTTTAGGTTCTATGCATTTCCACAATGGTGAGCTGATTTTGTAGGATATGCACATGCAGTAGTTTGAGAAAGATCAAATACGACTTCGGGAATTTGAGCCAGATCATAACTATCACTCCCGCATGTGCACTGGACATGGTTCAGGAGTGTCTCTAACCAAATTTTGAGTTGCGAGTACCATTTCATCCAGCTCAAAAAGTTGAAGCATACACTAAACTAATGAAAGCTTCCCCTCTGTTTCCAACAGAATTCCCTCCTTCTCTTTCATTCACCCTCTCTCTCCATATTGTGCAGGGCTCTGTTATAACAGATTTAATTTCAAGGATGGTGTCGGTGGGGTGGAAATGACATAGTGATCCTCCATTATCCGGCTTCTCTTGTACATCATGCACACTGCTTTCTGCACCATCGATTGTGGGCACTAGATAGTGCCATTAAATCCATCATGCTGAGAAGAGAAATGGTTTGTGTGTGGACGGTCCTTGCCTCCATCATCAGCAAAGCCACTGACAATGAAAATCAATAAACAAAGCACAGTTTTGCAGACAGTTTACTGTAACATGTAGAAAGTGGTGTGACATTTCTGACATGTGCATTTTTTATCCACAACACTAATGAGCCCTTTATATTCAGAAAAAAAAACCCTGCATACACTGACTTTTTGAACCGGTGAGTTATTTAGATCCGCTGTCTCTTTAAATGTATGCATGTTAAATATACAGAATTGAACAGGATGTGTGGTGAGTTCCTGATGGTTGCTGCTTATTCTTAACATGACCATCTCCAATCTCTGATTTCATGACAAGCTCTTTAAATAAGCTGCATGTACAACAGTTCACGCCAAAAGCCTACTAGTGAAATATCTCACATGATCAGTGCTCTTATCTATTCTGCAGGATAAAAATGCTGTTTTATTATTAATAATAATCTTACTCTCCTTAAACAATCCACCATCAACCACAGCCTGTGAATCAATAATGCAAGTATGTATATCCAAGCCATATTTATATTATCTGAGGATAATTTCACATGCCGCTTATGTAAATAACAGGCCTGGCTACATTCGACTAGCTGATTAACTGGCTTGATTAATACAAATAAATGTGTGTGGGGGAAAACACACACACACACACACACACACACACACACACCATGTCTTCCATACTAATGTAGCCTGGAAAAATTATTATAGATGGATCTATGGACTACATGGAAGGAGAAAATGAAATCCTGTCCGTTTGCACCGGAGGATTTTTCTTGAATAGACCTCTGCTGCCACCAAATGGATAGCTAACACACAACAATACACTTTATTTATTTTATTTTATTTAATTTTATGTATTTATTTGTTTATTTTTAATATTTTAAAACTATGCAAGATACTATAAGTGTTTAGCAATTAGTATTGGTAAATTTTGTTTGTTGGTTGGTTTGTTTGTTTCATATTTATTCAGCAAGGCACAGAATAACTGGGTGTCTGAAAGTTGAATTTGGTGTAATGAGTTGTATAATGCAGGACAGCAAATAATGAGACACTGAATCTTTTGTCTGGAGTTTGAACTTTGGCTTTCACTCAGCAATGCTCTAATTCATCCCTAGACATGCTCCACTTTAATTAATGCATCCCAGAGGGGCCTTTATCAGTTCTGCACTGGGCCC
Organism: Neoarius graeffei; assembly: GCF_027579695.1. Lineage (NCBI taxonomy): Eukaryota > Metazoa > Chordata > Actinopteri > Siluriformes > Ariidae > Neoarius > Neoarius graeffei. The sequence goes on from NC_083593.1 coordinate 30,363,993, forward strand.
TTAATGAGCTCTTATTAAGTGATAAACTATAGGGCCCTCACACACATACCACACACACACACACACACACACACACACACACACACACACACACACACACACAAAATTATGAGTCCCCGCTGATTACACTGGCTCACACTTATTTGAAATGCCAAGCCTTCAATAAACCTTCCCACCATGTGAGATTCAACATTTTCCTTCACTTAATCTTTTTTCTTGTTCTTTTTCCCCTCCTGATTCATTCAATCTATCTATTCAAATACTTCTTACTCTGTAATTATTAGAATATTAAGGTTTCCAAATAGTTGACAAAATAGTTACTCTCCTTATCAAAGCTCCAAAGGAACTGTAAGATGATGGTGAAATATATTAAGTAGAGATGGTATGATACTGCTTATTCTGATAACCATACCAATACTGAACCCTTGTTTGATATACCTTGGATGATATACTCTATTTTTTTTTCTTTCAAAGCTACTAAAATTTAAAATTATATTTTTTTTAAAATTGGGATGCACAAATAAAACATGATGCGCTAAATTGCAAATTTTATAATTCAGTTAGACAAGGCAAATATATCCATACATCCATTATCTATACTGCTTATCCATCAGGGTCATGGGGGAAGCTGGAGCCAATCCCAGCTGACTTCGGGTGAGAGGTGGGGTACACCCTGGACATGTCACCAGTCTATCACAGGCCTAACACAGAAACAAACAACCACTCACACGCACATCTATGGCCAATTTCGAGTAACCAGTTGTTACTCCTCCCACATGAATGTGGGAGGAAACTGGAGCACCCAGAGGAAACCCATTCAGGCATGGGGAGAACATGCAAACTCCACACAGAAATGCCCCAGTTGGCTGCATGGTTCAAAACCAGAACCTTCTTGCTGTGATACAATATCAAAGTACAAATATAATAAAATAAATACACTTCACATCTTAACGTAATGATGGATGTTGTTTCTCTTTACTTAGTTGAGTGGTTTTTGACATAATATGGATTACTACAGTTGTGGAATAGGGTTAATTATTGTATTTTTATTATTTACTTTTTACTGTCTCATCTCAAACACATTAATAAGAAGGCAAGAAATTGCACTAATTACCTTTTGACGAGGCACAACTGTTAATTGAAAATCATTCTAGGTGACTACCTCATGATGCTGGTTAAGATAATGCCAATAGTGTACAAAGCATCATCAAGGTAAATGGTGGCTACTTTGAAGAATCTAAAATATGAAACGTATTTTGCTTTTTAACACTTTTTTGTTTACCACATATTTCCATACATGTTCCATATGTTATTTCATAGTTTTGATGTCTTCAGTATTGTTCTACAATGTAGAAAATAGTCACAATACAGAAAAACCCATGGATAAGCGGGTGTGTCCAAACTGGTAAGCGCACTTCGTCTAGTGGTGCTGAAAGGACAGTGCCCTCCATCCCACCATGCTTTGCTGCAGCAGTTCAGCACCACTGGTGTTTTGGACCATTGGTGCCCACATGGCCAGAGGGCAGGGCCCACTAACTCTGCACAACTGCAGCGTGCTGATTATCTACCCTCCACAAGGCTCTGGGGGAAGAATAAGAAATAGACACAGCAAACCAAAGGCAAGTAAGCATGCTCTCATGTGCTCTGACTCACTGCCTTCTTCTTGTGAGTGCAGATAGCTCAGATAAGAGCACCATGGATGCTGTGATCAACGCCTCCCCCGGATGCCTCTTCAGTGCTCCAGCCAGTGAGAAACAGCATGCACCACACACCCAAGAGCATGGATCCAGCATGCTGAGCACCCTGCACCACCTCATTCACTCCTTTTCAAGACAATAATAGAGCACTTTTCTTTCACCTACTTGCTGCTTCCTGTGACTGTTTTCCAGCTCCGCCCTAAAAGAGCTTATACTGATGGAGAATACAGGGGCTGGAAACAGAGGCTGCTAACAGAGGCCCCTGACCTGACCCCTGTCATCCAGCATCTCCTTCTGGCCAACGTCCATCAAAGCCGGCTTTCCCAGGAGATGGCCCGGGACCTTCACATCACTACTCAGGAGCTGTTGACCCTCTGGCAGCTGACACCGGCAATCACCACTCCTCTCCCCACACTAACTCATGAGGACCAATGCCTTCTGAACAAACTCTCTTGGAAGGATGACATTGAGGTGTTCCTGGACACCTTCAAGCATGTGGCCTGCAGGGAAAGCTGGCCAATCAGAGACTGGGCTCATGCCATTGGTCCACTCCTCACCGGGGACACACCACGCCCTCCACAATGCTGAGGCAGCCGATTACGCCATTCTCTATGAGGAAATCCTGGCCCGGTGTGGTCTCAGATGGACCCCAGCTCTGCATCGCCCATTGGTGGCTCCAACCAGACCTCCACACTTCCATGGAGGTTCTGAAAAGAGTCAACATGGACTGGTTCCTCAACGCTCTCCCAGGCAGGGTAAGGCAAGCTGTAGACATGAAAGCTGCTAAGACCATGCAGGACATGGTCATCATCCTGGAGTGTGCCCTGACCACCCAGGGAATGGGGAGAGAGGAGAATATGAGTTGCTCCACCCTAAAAGAGCTTACAACTGATACTGTACATATACACAGTAATTTGTTTGGGGAGTTTTGTCTACAATATCTAATGCACCATTTTTTGCTAATATTGTCCCAGGTGTCAGATCAGTACCATGATATTATTATACACATTACTAGTAACAAGTTGTGACTCTTTCATACCACATACTACATTCTTTCATATTACATATCCCAGACAAATATAACCAGTGTCATCATAAATATAATTCTGCACCATCACGGGTGCAAAATCTGACTTCTGAATATGACAGTTTGCTGACTTCCTTAGCAACCTGGATTCTGAGGGTAATTAAATGCTGATTTAAAAAAAAAAGGTGTGAATCAAAAGTGTCCCCACCCCCACAGCTAATCCAGGGTGGTAGAAGAAGGTGAGAGAAGGATGATAGTAAAGAGAAAAAGTAAAAAGAGTGAGAAAGACACTGGAGGGGAGACACTAGACTGTGACGTCCTTGCATGTGTCAGCTAGCCACTGCGCTGATAAATGCTAATAGTTTTCACTCCACTGATCTCAACAGGCAAAGGCTCCCATAACGCCGCCCCATTAATACAGCAGATTTCTCACTCTCTCTCTCTCTCTCTCTCTCTCACACACACACACACACACAAACCGTCCACCCTCCATTAACATGACCAACCTTGCTAGGTGCAGAAACTGACACAAATCATCCAGCAGCAATATAAAACACACTGACACTCTTCAAATGAACACACGCACACACTCATTATGCCATGTTTTTACACCTCCTTTTCTTCACAGTGTGGTTTGTGCTCTTGTACTCCAAGATCCAAAAACTGATACAAATCATCTGACAGAACTATAAAAGCCAGTAACGCATACCACATTCCACACACTCTTCCACTCATTACATTGTGTTATTACAGCGTCTTTAACACAGCATGATGGTTGCTCTAGCTCTCATAGGATCTAAAAGCTGATAAAAAAAAACAAAAACATCCAACAGATATAAAAACATCACGGAATCCTATTCTCAAAGAATCCTATTCCTCTGCGCGCACGCGCACACACACACACTCTCTTTCTCTCTCTCTCTCTCTGACTCACTACATTGTGCGATTACAGCTCCTTTTTTTCCAGACAGTGTGTCTTGCTCTTGTCTTCACAACAGCAACAGCACATGTGTCTCTGTAATGTAACATAATGTAATTGCAGAGCTGAGCTCTCTTGCTCTCTGTTAACCTGCGAATGAGAGGCAAGCCAGAGTCATTGTGTCAAAGCAACTGTCAGTGCACATTATCCTCCACTAACCTCAAGGCTGTCATCACTCTGCTTTTATGACCACTTGCTCAGGATAGATTTTTTCTCTTCCAGGACTCAGTGGTCAGTCAGAACTATCAAAGGTTTCCAAGGATCCGTTGGTGACATGGATGTGAGCAGGCACAATGATATCTGGTTTAAATCACAGCCTGGATATCAGAGATGAGAATAAGTCCTGTATGGCCTACTGCCAGTGTCCACATAACCTCAGAGGTTGCTCTGCTAATTTGTGACAAAGCTGCGTGATTAAAAAAAGCAGAAAGTGACTCAAGTGAACCAATGTTAACTATTAATCAACTTGCTTTTTCCTCTATACTGTGACATCAGTTTAGTGTATACTGTCAGACCTGCACGCTTTGGCACGTGCACCAGACAGACTCTCGGGTGCGCTCCAGACTGCATGTGCACTGAGTGGACTCTCGCACACATGCTATTAACGAGACACACCTGCACAGGATTAAGACACATCAGCATGAATATAAAAAGACTGTGTCAGTGCACACTTAGTGCGAAGTATTGCGTTACGTTTATACACATTACCAAGCCTTTGTTTCTTGTGTCAATTTCCTGGTTTCCTGATTCTCGTTCCTGGTCCGTCTTTTCATTTTTGTCCGTTCCTTTGTTACTTTGTGCCTCACCCAACCATTTGCTTGTTCCACGTTTATGATCTTGCCTGCCGATTTGGATTGTTTGCCCGTTGTCTCTTTTCTTACTAAAACATCTTCTGCACTTACATCTGTCTACAACCCATCCCTGACATATACACATACGGTTGGTTTAATAATAAATAGAGAAAAGTTTAAAAATGAAATCTATCAAAGTGGGTCAGGAGGAAGCAAAGGCTTGTAAAGGTGAATTTACATCAGAAACTTTTGTGAAGTGTTTTTCAGTTGTCCGTCTGACGTCCAGCTTTTGTCACAAATAGAATTCTGTTGGAATCAATGCAGCAATTTAGACCAGCATGTTTTACATCTGTAAAAACACGATAGGAGAGGGTTTTTAATGCTTTACTTATATTTTTATAACATAAGTGAGATATAACAGAAATCCACAAAACATAAAAAAAAAACCTGCCTCTTATTTTGTCACATTAAAACATTGTATTCAAGAGCATGGGAATTGCTTCTTTGTGACACTGACATCTTTCATTGTCATAGTTTATGCCATGAAAAGTGAAATAAAAATGCTATTACACACTTATGCGAGCATGTTTATGGCTTATTTGCTGCTCTTGAAATGTCCATGGCACAGGCATCCCCACATTGTCTTTTCAGGTTTTCATCCCGCTTCTTATGAAGATTTCTAAATTGCTTATACCCCATTACCTTGGAAATTATGCCACTTTGGCCATTGATACAAATCCCAGGTTAGTCACTTTGGTCACTTAAACAGTTATTGTGAGGCACGAGTCTGCTGTTGCATTCTCAAATCTTGAAAATCGTGCTTCAGAAACAGAGGCAGTGTAAACTGTGAAATGCATACAACCCCAATTCCAAAAAAGTTGGGATGCTGTGTAAACTAAATAAAAACAGAATGCAATCATTTGCAAATCATGGAAACATTATAGTTCATTGAAAATAGTACAAAGACAACATATCAAATGTTGAAACAGAAATTTGACTGTTTTTTGAAAAATATATACTCATTTTGAATTTGATGTCAGCAACACATTTCAAAAAGTTGGGATGGGGCATTTTTACCACTGTGTTGCATCACCTTTACTTTTAACAACACCCTGTAAATGTTTGGGAACTGAGGAGACCAATTGTTGTAGTTTTGAAAGGTTGTCCCATTCTTGCCTGATATATATATAATTTCAGTTGCTCAACAGTTTGGGGTTTCCTTTGTTGTATATAAAAAGTACAAACACTTTATAATGTGCCAAATGTTTTAAATGGGAGACAGTTCTGGACTGCAAGCAGGCCAGTTTAGCACCTGGACTCTTTTATGATGGAGCTATGCAGTTTTAAAATGTGCAGAAAGCGGTTTGGGATTGTCTTGCTGAAATAAGGAAGGCCTTCCCTGCAAAGATTTTGTCTGGATGGCAGCATATTGCACTGAAACATGTATATATCATTCCCAGATGTACAAGCTACACTGTTGAACCCAAAATTTTTTTTGGAATTGGGGCGCCTGTGTCTCGCTTGCTGTGTAAATTCTCTTTAAGAGCTACAGAAAGCAAAATGTTCCTCAGGCTTCTTGGGATGGTTAACACATCTTAATTTCTAAAGAGTTTCTTTTCTGAAAGGGAATACACTGTTGTAGGGAACAACATATAACCTTTAAGGGTTCACCCAGAAGGATAACCCCTTCAGGATGTGAGATATAACCTTTATAATGAGTTTAGGTGAGTGTTGGACAAATTCTGTGGAAAAGAACAGCTAGTCCTTATGCCGTGTACCTTGTACAAAATGCAACGTTTTACTTTTAGGGTAATACAGACTTAAAGGGAGTAAAATAGTCTCCTTAATGCATTAACTTAAAAAAATTAAACAAACAAATAAGTACACATTTAATAAATAATCCCATCCATGCTCCTCAAAATGCTCTTCAATTAGGAAAGACAAACAGATCTGTTGTAAAAATTAATATAAAGCTGCAAAAACTGCAAGAGTAAAGTACACACTGACAAGATACTGTATGCTCATTAAGTAAGAAATAAAACACAACATGGCATGCTGATGTAGGAAAATAATCAATGACAGGTTGGTGTTATGTGATCTGACACAAGGTTGGTTTTCCTTTAACAACTTGTCATGAAGTGTTTTATTATTGAGGTATTTCACCGACGTGACCAAGTCATGTGATGCTGCCATTTTGGACGGCACGGCTCGAATCAGTTTGAATGCGAGGAAGGCGACAAACGAAAAGCATAAAAGAAAAAGGAGCGAGATGCAGAAAACACCTTCACTATCCAGCAACGTAGGGCATTTACAGGGCGAGCAGAAGGAGAGGTATTTGCAAAAATTGAGATTAGCAGGCTTAGAGAACGACGTTTACCTGCTTCCACCAGGACTGTTCACTGACGTACGGAAGTACACGAAGCCCTCGTCTTTACCTGACTTCGGCCCACATGATCTGTATACCTATGTCGTTAAAAACCCATCGCCATACACAGGTATTGATCTGAAAGCGTATAAGAGTTTGGATACCTCCAAATATTTTGTGTCAGGCTGGGTAACATGCCTACATCAGCGGGTCGTCCCTGGAGCCAGTGGTCGCCATCTTATTACAGCTAAGGTTTGTTCACATTTTCATTTACTTTCGGTCCTAAGGATAAACAAAATGTTCTTAAATGTCATTGAAATAACTTCTTAGTCTGTTGAGACATGGCCCGTTATAAATTTGCTGTTACCAGACAATGACCAAGAACTGTATTATTAGGGTCGGTATAGTTGTAGTAGTGTATTAGCAACTAGCTGTTAGCACTAGCTAATGTCAACAACATCATAGCTGGTATGTTACTGTAGCAATGTTTACGTTCAGTCATTTGGATGACTGTTAAAACCTTTCAGTCTCAAGTTTTTCCTTTACTGGATTTACTAGTTCACTGAGCTAGCGTGCTCGGGCAAGCTGGGAGCTAGCGCGTGCTAGCCGGCAGCCGGCGGCTTGCCCGAGCGCGCGCTAGCCGGCTGCCGGCTTGCCCGAGCGCGCGCTAGCCGGCCGCCGGCTTGCCCGAGCGCGCGCTAGCCGGCCGCCGGCTTGCCCGAGCACGCTAGCTCAGTAAACTAGTAAATCCAGTAAAGGAAAAACTTGAGACTGAAAGGTTTTAACAGTCATCCAAATGACTGAACGTAAACATTGCTACAGTAACATACCAGCTATGATGTTGTTGACATTAGCTAGCTTGACGTTCAAAATGGCGGACACCGGGGCGTCACATGACCCTGTGATGTCAGGTGAAATACCTCAATAGCACTGTGCAAAAGTCTTCAGCACCCTGTTTTTTAACAAACATTGTTATAAATTTTTATTTTATGGCTTCTATATTATCGAGTCAGTACAAAAACATTTTAGATTTCCAAACATTCATTTTCCAGCACAAACTTACATCTATATAAAAATGTTTGTATGTCAGTAAAGAAAGCCAAAACAAGAAACCACTTTTCAGACAAAAAAGGAAAACATAATGAAAGCTGTTGGGTTTTTCTACAAAAAATTAAAAAATAAAATAATAATAATAATAAGAAGAAGCAAGTGTGACAGAGTTTCCAGAAGAACTGTGGCTGTAGTGAAATTTAATGATGTGGAACTTCCGCCATACAAGTCAGTTCCTGTCATCACTTACATGAAACAGTTAGAAACATTCTTTTCTTCACACACTTCTCTTTTGCTCTGTTGACGTTAATAAGACAAATACAACCCCAAAACACAAAAAAAGTTCAGACAGTATGGAAAATGCAATTAAAAAAAGAAAGCAGTGATTTCTAAATTTATTTTGACTTGTATTTCATTGCAAACAGAATGAACCCAAGATATTTCATGTTTTATCTGGTCAACTTTATTTTATTTGTTAATCTACATCCATTCCTGCATTTCATATCTGTAACACATTCTAAAAAAGGTTGGGATGGAAGCAATTTAGGGCTAGTAATGAGGTTAAACAATTAAATAATGATGTGATTTGAAACAGGTGATGTCAACAGGTGACTGTAATCATAATTTGGTACAAAATCAGTGTCCAGGAAAGGACTAGTCTTTGAGGAGTAGAGATGGGCTGAGGCTCTCCAGTTTGTCAACAAATGCATGAGAAAATTATTGAAATGTTTAAAAATAATGTTGCTCAAAGAAAGATATTAAGCAATTTGGATATTTCACACTCTATAGTGCAAAATATCATTAAACAATTTAAGGAATCTGGAGGAATTTTGGTGAGTAAAGGGCAAGGGCGCAAGCCTAAGCTGAACACCCATGACTTCTGATCCCTCAGATGGCACTGCATCAAGAGCCGTCATTCACCTATAGCTGATATAACCACATGGGCTCGGGATTACTTTGGCAAACCTTTTTTAAGCACGACAAAATGGAGTTATGTCCACAAATGCCAGTTAAAACTTTCCTGTGCAAAAAGGAAGCCTTTTGTTAATTGTGTCCAGAAGCTCTGTCAACTTCTCTGGGGTTGGAGGCATCTGGGATGGACCATTACACAGTTGACATGTGTATTGTGGTCAGAGGAATCAGTATTCCAAGGCTTTTTTGGAAGAAATGAGCACTGTGTGCTCTGGACCAAAGATGAAAAGGACCACCCAGACTGTTACCAGCAACAAGTCCAAAAGCCAGGGTCTGTGATTGCAGCATTAATGAAGAAATTTGCATTGAGATTTTGGCACAACATATAATGCCTTCAAGATGACTTTTTTTTTTTCCAGGGATATTTCAACAAGAAAATTTAAACCCAGATTCTGCACACATTACAAAGGCATGGTTGTGGAAGAAGAGGATGCAAATTTATGTGGCGAATTTTGAAAATAAATATATGAAAATGACGAGCCCAAACTCTTGCACAGACCTGATTGCAGAAAGAATACGGTAAAGAAAAAAAAATCACCTTCATCACTTGGTATCTTCAGTCCCTAAACATGTTTTAAGTGTTGTGAGAAGGAATGGTAACATTACATTACATTACATGGTAAATGCTTTACCATCCCAAATTTTTTTGAAATGTGTTGCAAGAATCGAAATTGAATTGTGTTTATTTTGAAAAAAACAATAAAATTAATGCAGTAAAACATCAAATAATGTGCTGTTGTGTTGTTTTGAATGCAATACACGTCAAAGATTATTTACAAATCATTGTTTTCAGATTTAATTTCAATTTCAACATAATGTCCCAACTTTTTTCTGATTTGGGGTTGTAAAATGCAGATTGTCCTGTCCTGTGTCAAAAAACATGGAGCTTTACCTCAGCCTTTTACAAAGCGCTGACAATGGAGACTCCTTCCAAAAACTCAAAATAAACATGTCCTCAGAGAAAGCTTCATCATATCTATGATTACACTTTTTTTAATTCATCTACCATTCACATCTCTGTGTAAGCTGTAACTATAGAAACAATATATTAGAATTATGATAATGCATTCAAGCTCATTACTATAAACGCTGTAGCTGGAACTACTGCCTGAGCAATGCTGTTACAGAAACTTACTCAGTATCTTCTGATGAATCAGGAAGGTGTTCGATACAAATGGATGAGGTATAAATAGTTTCAATTTAATGACATATACAAGGATGGGTTCCGTTTTACATCCGGTTCTTCTCAAACCTTCTTCCTGCCATGTCATCTCAGTTTTTTTTTTTTTACCTTGCTTTTGTCTCTGCTTGCTTGTTCATTCGGGATCTAGATTTATATGCAGATTTCTACAAATATGCTTGGTGACAATGTCTACTGGCAAAAACACGATACAAATAAAATTGAATGCATTTGAATTTTATGATTAAAAATCCAATTCCAATCAAATACAGCCCTTTCTTTCTGTGCTCCTTCCAAGCCCAAACTGCCAAAGCACCAGCTCATGGGCAGTCTAATCTCAATGTTACTGCATGAGTGAAAGTTTTCTGAACTGACAGCCAAAAATAATTGTTAGCTAAGTAGAACCCACTGTATTTCCTGACTGGTTGGATCTTTTTTCCTCCAGTTTACAGACCCTGGGGCATTACAGAAACCAGAGTATCATCTCAGAGCAGAGCAGGTTTTTTTTTTTTTTTTTGACAGTTGACAGCAGCTGGAGCTTGAGAAAAACTTCATCCTATATACTAGTGCATCTCAAAAAATTAGAATACCATGAAAAAGTTCCTTTTTTTAATAATTTAATTCAAAAAGATAAACTTTCATATATTCTATATTCATTACATGTAAAGTGAAATATTTAAAGCCTTTTTTGTTTTAATTTTGATGATTATGGCTTATAGCTCATGAAAATCAGAAATCCAGTATCTCAAATTATTAGAATATTCCCTAAGATCAATCAAAAAAAGGATTTACAATACAGAAATGTCCAACTTCTGAAAAGTATATTCATTTATACACTCAGTACTTGGTTGGGGCTCCTTTACCATGAATTACTGTATCAATGCAGTGTGGCATGGAGGTGATCAGCCTGTGGCACTGCTGAGGTGTTACTGAAGCCCAGGTTGCTTTGATAGTGGCCTTCAGCGTATCTGTATTTTTGGGTCGGATGCTTCTCATCTTCCTCTTGACAATACCCCATAGATTCTCTATGGTGTTCAGGTCAGGCAAGTTGGCTGGCCAATCAAACACAGTAATATCATGGTCAGCAAACCATTTGGTAGTAGTTTTGGCACTGTGGGTAGGTGCTAAGTCCTGCTGGAAAAGGAAAACAGCATCTCCAAAAAGCTTATCAGCAGATGGAAGCATGAAGTGCTCTAAAATCTCCTGGTAGATGGCTGTGTTGACTTTGGACTTGATAAAATACAGTGAACCAACACCAGCAGATGACATGGCACCCCAAATCATCACAGACTGTGGAAACTTCACACTGGGCTTCAAACACCTTGGATTCTGTGCCTCTCCACTCTTCCTCCAGACTCTAGAACCGTGATTTCCAAATTAAATGCAAAATGTACTTTCATCTGAAAAGAGGACTTTGGACCACTGAGCAACAGTCCATTTCTTTCTCTCCTTAGCCCAGATAAGGCACTTCTGACATTGTCTCTGGCTCAGGAGTAGCTTGATATTAGGAATGCAAAAGTTGTATCCCCTTTCTTGAAGATGTCTGTTCGTGATGGGTCTTGATACACTGACACCAGCCTCAGTCCACTCCTTGTGAAGCTCTCCCAAGTTCTTGAATCAACTTTTCTTTACAATCCTCTCAAGACTGCGGCCATCCCTGTTGCTTGTGCACCTTTTCCAGCCACCCTTTTCAGCAATGACCTTCTGTGGCTTACCCTCCTTGTGGAGGGCATCAGTGATCATCTTCTGGACAACAGTCAAGTCAGCAGTCTTCCCCATGATTGTGGTTGTGTGTACTGAACTAGACCGAGAGATACACTGTGTTCATACTGTTTTACGCAAACTCGAAATGAAATATTCTAATATTTTGAGATTTTTTTTTATGTTTTTGTACTGTATGCCATACTGATTAAAATTAAAATAGAAAAATGCTTGAAACATTTTAGTTTATGTGTAATGAGTCTATAATATATAACATTTTCACTTTCTTAAATAACTGATGGAAAATATTGAACTTTTTCAAAATATTCAAATTTTTTGAGATGCACGAGTATATATATATATATATATATATATATATATATATATATATATGCTCTAACCAAAATTGCTAACTCCACCTTCAACCCTTGGTAAATATATTATTCTAAAACTGCACATTGTGATAAAGTCAGGGTGCCTTTAACTCAGACCTGGGCATTTTACGGCCCGCGGGCCGCATCAGGCCCTTTGGTTTATTCTGACCGGCCCGCGTAAGGTTAATGAGAAATTACAAAATAAACGTATTTTCTAATTTTACCTCCTGCATGGACTGAATGTGCATTGCTTTTATTTTGAAGTTGTGTTCAACAAAAACGCAATGCGCGCAACATGAAAATGACATGAAATCCCACGAAACCTAATCCCGCGATAACTACTTCCGTAATTTGTCCAGACCAACCACAAACTTGTACGTCATCCTTCAAACGGTCCAGCCAATCACATCGTGTGACGTCACCAGCAGGCGCCGGAGCCGATCTCCGGCGAAAAGCACCAAATGAGGTGATTAAACTACAAATGTGGGCATCATTATTATAATATGATGTATCTTGCTTGATATTTGGAGTAGAAAGACAATACTGTGATGTCTATTGTGTTTTGGGGTGAATGTGACTGGAAAAAAAAAGTACAAACGTTCACATTTTGTTAACCATTGTTTTGGGAAATTTGATTGAATAAATGACATTTTTTGTAAGGCAACCTCGTTTTTTCCAGACTCTTACCAGTCTTAGCAGCTTGTAAAAACAATGTTATTTACTGCTTTATATAAAGAAATACAATTAATATTATGCAGAATTTAGTTCAGCCTTTTGGTCCGGCCCTCCACAAAATTTTCTGTTTCTCATATGGCCCCATGGAAAAAATAATTGCCCACCCCTGCTTTAACTCATATTGCACTAAATAAATAAAGAGTGCAATGTTAACTGAACTGTATTTTTTCTTTGTTTTTCACCTACTCCACTATATCTCACTATACCAACCTTCTGATTGCCTCACTATATCTGCAGTGTGTCATTTAGCTTCTTTGCTCATCACATGCTTTGACACAATTCTACATTTACAAATGCTTCACATAACAATCCAATACATGAATCTCTATTTGTGTAACCTTACTGCACAGTGTGTGTTCTCTGACACAATTTTGACCTGTTGTAACTCTCTGAAAGAGCACACATATACTGTACATATTTGCATTGATTCTCTGACAGAATGATGCATGTGCCATTGAGGGCCAGGCATGAGAGTTTCCATTAACTAAAACTTGGAGGGCATCAGGCTGATAATAAGGAAGAGACAGGACTCCACACTGCATCATTAACCTCGCCCTCGAACTCCATGCACGCTGCATAATGACACTGTGGCGAAAGGATTGAAGCATTTCATACATGTCAACCTTTGGTCAATCAAACCTGTATAACCAACCTCCAAAATCCGTATTTCCCTTATAAAATCCGTATAAGATGCAAATTAAAATAATTTACCTAAAATTTGAATGATAATTAACAATGATATATCCCAGTTACTTTTATTCAATATTAATAACAATAAACCTTCAGAATGAATACAAAGCTCCAATGTTTGACAAAAACACAAAGTGTTATCAGCGTAGTTACGAAAGAAATACTTCGTTGTTTGGAGACAGGTTTCACCGAGCGGCTATTATGCACGAGACTTCATATTAGCCACAAAGTCAGGAAAATCTGTTCGTAAAATTACATTATAATGACCAAATACAATGAAAAGTATTTTTCCAGTCTCACCTGTGAAAGGTAATCCCATGTGATCTCGTTTGGACGGTAAGCCTGTTGGTACAGTTAAACGCAGCACATGAATGAGGCATCTTTATTCTCAGCTACTGTCTAGACGCTATACCAGAGACGGTTGAAGAATCTCCACTTTGCCCCATCCAATATGGTGGCGAGGATGACGTATGATTCTACGCAGAAGGCGGCGTCTATGTTTATATGTCTATGACTTCCCGGTTGGCGGGATTCTCGCAATGCGGTGTGCGCATGATCAAAAGTGGAACGAAGTCTCGCTACCACAAGATAACGCGCGATTTCATAAGACTCTTTACTGGCTGTCTGTGGTGTACAGTACGTTTGTAAATGTTATGCGCTCTTTTATCATCGTGGGAATTGATTATAGCTCTAAATAAATATTGAAGTTTTTTTAAAGAATCCGTATAACTTTATTTATACGCCCGTATACTACGTTTATTGAATCAAATCCGTATAAAATACGGACATTCCATATAGGTTGACATGTATGCATATATATATATATATATATATATATATATATATATATGGTATATTAAAACGCAGATGTAATCAATGAAGGGCTTTAATTCTTGGCAAACCTTGGTGTATAGAGATTTTTACAAATCAGCTTCGCAGATTGGCAAGAGAGTCAGAGATGGCTAATGTTCGTGGTTGTATTGACTTAACGAAGCATTGAAGCTAAATGTTATTTAGTTTGGGTAACAATAGAGGAAATGTTCATTGGAACATCAGTGGGAAAAATAGAATGTTAGTAGAAGGACGGTCAGTGTTAAAATGACCAGGACTTGTGTGACAGACATTCCATATAATCGAATAAAGACCACTAATAAATTGGTTTTAAAAAAAATCTTGCTATTTAAGATATGCATAATCACTGATATGGCAAAACTTTCCTGAAGGACACATTTACTTTAACATCGTAAGGGGTCTGCAGTGTCAGCATATAAATATGTCAGTATGTTTTCCTCTATGGGAAAGTCTTTAGGACAGAAGACTTTGCTGTTTCTGCTTCCGTTCTAACTTAACAAGCTGGGTTTTTTGTTTTTGTTTGCTTTTTTGCCACATGTTAATAGCTGCTATAATATGAACGAACATTAAAATAATGTTGGCTGGCTTTTTTCATGGTATATCAGATACATTCCATTCAGCTAGCATGAACGATTCAAAGACAAGTTCAATATCATGCTAGCTGAATGGAATGTATCTGATATACCATGAAAAAACGTCAGCCAATATTATTATTATTATTATACATACACATTCCTTTCGGGTGTTCAACACATCTTTCTCTTAAAAAAACTCTCAAACTCTTTCGTATTTAACGAGGCAATGTTTATTTACAAATTGTCACAGTTGCTCACTAGCATGGAAATTTTACGTCTCCGACACGTGACGTCACGTTTTGACAACCATGCAATATCGCAAACCATATTCAACGCTCATTCTCCACTGGGTAGAGTGATGTAATACACGTAGGATAAGCGATATGCTAACAATATTGCTTGCTATCAAATCAAATGAATGAAACTCACTAGAAGGGAATAGAATATGTGTTTTTATTCCATTGAAAAAGTGTCCTGTATGGATAATAATTCACAATATTAAATGTAACTATACAAGAGTTAAAAGTATGGCATCGTTCTGTCCATTCTTTAAGGGACATGTTGTTATTGGAAAATAATCAACTCTGGTTGTAACAGCAGATATCACACAACCCCAGCACTGAATATTTTCCAATAACAGCACGCCCTGTTGAATTTCATTATGTACTTAACAATTTAGCCATTTTCTCTCGCATGCACAAGGCAATATTTTACACTTTGTCCTTCTGCTGAACAGTGAGATCTTCTGTGTTTAAAACGTGTAACAAGTAATATCTGAAATACATAACTGAAAGTGGAATATTACATAGCAAAATCAAGCATAAACCATCCCCTCTCCATTCTTTCTCTCCCCGCTCATCAACTCATACCAGCAGGTTTGCAAGCTACTATGACTTCCTGTGAAATACCTGAATGTACAAAAAAAAATGTTATTAGCAATTTGACATCTTGTAACATATGGACTTGGAGATTGTGTTAAAATGGGCCAACTTTGCTGCAAAATGTGCCACTGCATATACTATTAACCTTCTTCTGACCTTGCACTGAAAATCAAAACCAAGTTTGCAGACTGCTTAATCATATAAAGACATTTGGGACTGTTCACCTTGCCCTTTTCTTTACAACATGCTTACATTATTAGGGTTTATGTTTTGAGCATATTTTCAAAAAAGCTAAGCTGCTTAACTTCAGCCATGAGTAAGCATCATAGACGGGTGAAGAGATTATCCTGCAGCTGCAGACACAGATTCTTCGCACTAAAGCCTGGGGTGTGTGCACGGACTATGAAGGGGTCAACTTATAATATAATCCTCATATTTGAACTAAATAACCTGGCTACTATCACATACTTACTCGAAAGGGTACTAAATTATACCTTTGGTTATCATCGGGGTAGGTTTATGTATAGTTCACCTAGAAATATACATTTAAGGTACATCATTGAAGCTGAAGAACCACTGGTGTACATACAGTACATTCCTACAAAATAATGCATGATCAGATGTCTTTGCAAGTGCAAGGAAACCAAAGTATTTCATTAAAAGGTTAGTATGATGAAAATGAAAAATTATTAAGCCTATTTCTGAATATTTTTACATATTTTTTCTAAATTGGCAGATGCATTTGCACTTTTTTCACATTGTAGATGCTTTTTTTCCACCAACAGATAATTGCCAGTTTTGTCAGTCACCTGTAATTATCAGTAGAACAGAACAATGGCAAGAAATCAACTTTAAAAAAAAAAATAATTTTAGAATAGTTGCTACTTGCAGCATGTTTTAATTCCATATCATTTTTGAAGGCACAAACAATATATAACAAGCATTATTCTATCCACATTCATGGGATAAAAGTAATAGTGCACTTTGATTGGCTACATTACTACTAGGCTATCAGCTCATATACCGTGAGTAGAGAAAAACAAAATGGTGGAGTGTGTTGCTGAGCCAGTCGAGGACAAAATAAAAACTCTACTCGAAACCAACCCCCCCCCCCCCCCCCCCCAAAAAAAAAAAAATACAAAAAAGCAACAAAATGGAATTACTTGAAGGAAAGAATGTATCTTTTTTTTAATTTTTCAAGAATTATTATTATTGCATTTTTCACAAATTGCTACTGACATTTTATCAGTTTGTTAAGAGGAAATTATTTTGTTGGACATTTTGTATAAAGTTTTATTTATTAAATTTGCAAAAAATAAAAATGCTCTATTTCTCAAAATCCAGTGAATGTGGATATAATACAACAGTTATTCCACTCAATCTCATCATATATGGCTTATATCCAACTCCGTGCTATGCACCTCACCAGCTATCAGCTCATGTACAACTCGATTTCATGGAATAACTTAATTGCTCAGGCAATTCAAAGAATCATTGCATTCAAGTTCTTCAGATCTCATCAAGAAATAAAACGTGTTGCGTACACAAACTTCTCCCCAAGCAATCAGGACAATTACAAGAAGATTGGTCACAAATTGATAATGTCAATGAGACATGACTGGAAGTCATGAAACTTTATAAGTAAGAGTAATACGACCCCGAATCCAAAAAAGTTGGGACAAAGTACAAATTGTAAATAAAAACGGAATGCAATAATTTACAAATCTCAAAAACTGATATTGAATTCACAATAGCACATAGACAACATATCAAATGTCGAAAGTGAGACATTTTGAAATTTCATGCCAAATATTGGCTCATTTGAAATTTCATGACAGCAACACATCTCAAAAAAGTTGGGACAGGGGCAATAAGAGGCTGGAAAAGTTAAAGGTACAAAAAAGGAACAGCTGGAGGACCAAATTGCAACTCATTAGGTCAATTGGCAATAGGTCATTAACATGACTGGGTATAAAAAGAGCATCTTGGAGTGGCAGCGGCTCTCAGAAGTAAATATGGGAAGAGGATCACCAATCCCCCTAATTCTGCGCCAACAAATAGTGGAGCAATATCAGAAAGGAGTTCGACAGTGTAAAATTGCAAAGAGTTTGAACATATCATCATCTACAGTGCATAATATCATCAAAAGATTCAGAGAATCTGGAAGAATCTCTGTGCATAAGGGTCAAGGCCGGAAAACCATACTGGATGCCCGTGATCTTCGGGCCCTTAGACGGCACTGCATCACATACAGGCATGCTTCTGTATTGGAAATCACAAAATGGGCTCAGGAATATTTCCAGAGAACATTATCTGTGAACACAATTCACTGTGCCATCTGCCGTTGCCAGCTAAAACTCTATAGTTCAAAGAAGAAGCCGTATCTAAACATGATCCAGAAGCGCAGACGTCTTCTCTGGGCCAAGGCTCATTTAAAATGGACTGTGGGAAAGTGGAAAACTGTTCTGTGGTCAGACGAATCAAAATGTGAAGTTCTTTATGGAAATCAGGGACACCGTGTCATTCGGACTAAAGAGGAGAAGGACGACCCAAGTTGTTATCAGCGCTCAGTTCAGAAACCTGCATCTCTGATGGTATGGGGTTGCATTAGTGCGTGTGGCATGGGCAGCTTACACATCTGGAAAGACACCATCAATGCTAAAAGGTATATCCAGGTTCTAGAGCAACATATGCTCCCATCCAGATGATGTCTCTTTCAGGGAAGACCTTGCATTTTCCAACATGACAATGCCAAACCACATACTGCATCAATTACAGCATCATGGCTGCGTAGAAGAAGGGTCCGGGTACTGAACTGGCCAGCCTGCAGTCCAGATCTTTCACCCATAGAAAACATTTGCCGCATCATAAAACAGAAGATATGACAAAAAAGACCTAAGACAGTTGAGCAACTAGAATCCTACATTAGACAAGAATGGGTTAACATTCCTATCCCTAAACTTGAGCAACTTGTCTCCTCAGTCCCCAGACGTTTACAGACTGTTGTAAAGAGAAAAGGGGATGTCTCACAGTGGTAAACATGGCCTTGTCCCAACTTTTTTGAGATGTGTTGTTGTCATGAAATTTAAAATCACCTAAATTTTTCTCTTTAAATGATACATTTTCTCAGTTTAAACATTTGGTATGTCATCTACGTTCTATTCTGAATAAAATATGGAATTTTGAAACTTCCACATCATTGCATTCCGTTTTTATTTACAATTTGTACTTTGTCCCAACTTTTTTGGAATCGGGGTTGTACTGTACTTAATACAGTAGTACATTAGGAAATGACATTCAAAATGTTCCCAAATAAAGACTTGTGCTGAAGAGGGCTAAGACATGCATTGAGATTTCTGAGCGATGCTTTTTTTTTCTTTTTTTTTTCCAGTGTTGACACGATTCTTTATGAAGACCCGGTCTAAGTGGTGACAGGAGAAGAGTAAGGAGCTTGTTAAAAGTGAGGGTGAAATGGGGGCGTAATGTAGGGGCAGAATACATCCCTGTGCAATCGATTCTGTCATATATCAGACCCTCTTAATTACAGGCTGCTCCGGGCTGCTCGGGGGATTGCTACAAATCTGCAGAATCTGCACAGCATCATGCTTTAAAAGATTTAGAGGCAGCGAGAGAGAGAGAGAGAGAGAGAGAGAGAGTTTCTGCTGCAGGTCTCAGGAGAACTATTACAGAGAGTAATGCACTAGTCTATATTGTCACACAAATGCGCACACACACACACACACACACACACACACACATTTGTGTGAACTGAGTTATTCTTTTAAAACTCAATCTTCAGGTACAGGCCAGACTTTGCTCTTTTCTTTTATTGTAGCATTTCTCAAATGCATGAGCGTATGCCAGTAAAGTGGCAAATAATCTCCCTGAAGGCTGTATCTATGCTAATAGCTAAATTGCTGGCTAAGATGAGAGGACATAATGAATTAGGATATACTTTGCCAGACCTGAGACAGGTACAGGGATATACTCTCCAGGGTGTTTAAAAAGAATGTAATTAAATCAAATACTTCAAAGACAATTCAAACATTTCCCATAGCGGTTGCAAATGCATTGGCTCCTTCACATGTTCAGTTCTTGGCTGGAAATGATATGAAGCTGGCAGCGGAAGACATGAAATAAATCATGATGTGATGTTTATTTTCATCTATCACTGGACCCCAAACAAAAAGGTTTTTGTGAACACAAATGACTCAAATACTGCTACTGAAAGACCTTAATTACTAGATCAGATGTGTTGGATTAGGCCTGGAACAAAACAGCGCAGTGCTAGATTACAGCCATGACCTTCTCTGTGTTGGCAATAAGGAGAAACGCTTTGGAGCACTACCAGTACCTAGCACCAGATGGCACTAAAAGACCATCTGACAAAAAAGTTCTGTCTAAAGTGGTAAAAGACTTAAATCCGTGTTGAGCAATGCAGAATCCTGTTCAGCTCAATGATCAAGCACTAAGGGGTTAAGGAGAGGGAAGTCCACTTTTGGGTTACAAGGACACTACATGGCCAAATCGACCCTGACAGGGTAATTTAGTCAAGGACTTGGCCTTGTATGTTCCCTCTGCACTAAGCTTGAAGGTATTTTTCTGGAGATCAACCAAACAGAAAATTACAATTCACCTCTGCGCTGCCACAGATAGCATCGGGCAACAAGTAATATGTTTTTTCCCCAATCAGATAGAGGCTGAGGTGATATGAAGAAAAATATGGCAAAATATTACCATAATTACATAGATACGAGTGTTTTACTGGGAAATACGCCACTCATATTTTTCATACAAACTACATCTGGGACATCGAGAACTACAACCGCGACATTTTTTTTGTGTAGCTACTGCCTCATAGAGGCTGTAGCCACTATGTCATCCTGTTGTAAGAATGTAAGAATGAGTGTAACTGCACGTGCACGTACAGGTGTTCCTATTAAAATGGCCGGAGAGTGTATACAATTTGATTCACTATTTGAAATAAATGGACTAGACTAAAGAAATCACTTTCAGACATGTTTATGCTTATTACCAAGGGAAAGTGTGTTCCTATTTTAAAATATACTCCAGGTTGTCCCCCTTTCCTCGCCTTCTTTGGCCAGTGGTCCTATGTGTGATGTAGATGTGACGCACTTCCAAGTTGTTACAGGAAGTTGTTGAAAAGAGTATTGAGACCACTGAGCTCTAGCACCGGGCCTTTTCCGGGACATAAGCGTTTCGGTCATGACGACAGCGTGTGTATGTCAGCCTCGGTTCGGATGTTTCAGTTTCGAAAACTGTAAGAGGTAAGAGTAGAATAATATAAAGTACAGACACTTGGTATATGTTACTTCTGTGATTTTTAAATTGTTAATTTTTGGATTATGCTTCATTTTTGGAAGTAAATGGTGTTTATTTTAAGAAAATTTATCTTTTGATTATCACAGCATTTGTTTGGTCCTTCTGAAAGGTCAAATTAAAGGTTTTGTAAGTTTTTTGAGCTTTTTGGCAGATATATTGAGAAGCCAATATCAAACTTCTGCTATTTGCTTTAATTTTTTTATTTTACTTTTTATTTTAGAGTCTTTACACTTGTGAAACAAAATGTGCTCATTAGTACTAAATAATGCTTCGAAGACAATTCATGAACAAGTGCTTTCTTACTATTTTGAAAATAAATATAGTTCACAGCACTGTATTTTGAACAAAGCCCTGATGCTGCTCACAGCTTGGTGATGCTTGCGAGAGATGAGGCGAGTATAATTGATAACATGTATATATGCTATATTTACTGTATGGACATGGTATGAGTAAACAATTTTATTCATAAGCAGTAGCCACATGTAATCATAGGGTACCTATTTTTCATTATTCTATCCACGTTCACTGGATATGAGCAATCACGTGCACTGATTGGCTACTCTACTACGAAGATATCAACTCATATACCACGAGTAGAGAAAAACAAAATGGTGGAGTGTGTTGCTGACCCAACTGAAGACGAAAAAAAAACTACTTGAAAACAAAACTCCAAAAATTATCAAGTATTTAAAAGAAACAGAAATGGCTAAAAGAATGTAGCACCCCCTCATCTCCTGTTCCACACTCCAGCCCAGTCAGTGGCGGCAATGCACCTTTAAGATGGTTTGCCAACGGCCAAAAAAACCCTGAAGAAGAATACCCCCCCCAAAAAAAAAAAAGCAAAATATGGAATAAAAGTATTTGATGGTAAGAACATATCTTTTTTTATTTTTCAAGAATTATTATAGCTTTTTTTTTTTTTTTTTACAAATTGCTACTGTGATTTCGCCTGTTTGTTTACATTCTAAGTGGAAATAATTTTGTCAGACATTTTGTATGAAGTTTTTATTTATTGGATTTGCAAAAAAAATAAAATAAAAATGCTCTGTTTCTCAAAATCCAGTGAATGTGGATAGAATAAACCAGTTATTCCACTCAATCTCATCATACATGGCTTATAGACAACTCAGCTATCAGCTCATGTATGACTCGATTTAAGAAGAAAAAGAAGCGAAGAAGAAGAACCACTTTATTCATCACACACTTGTGAAATTCCTCTCTGTATTTAACCCATCTGAAGCAGTGAACACACACATGCACACACACATGAGCAATGAGCACACACACATACCCAGAGCAGTGGGCAGCCATGCTAACAGCGCCCGGGGAGCAGTTGGGAGTTAGGTGCCTCGCTCAAGGGCACCTCAGCCTAAAGCCACCCTATATTAACCTAACCGCATGAATAACTATTAAATATCTTCACTTGTGAGGAAATTGATGACTTGTTTTGATAAATTTGGGTACTTTTTGTTTATGAATGTGTCTATATATTAAAAAGGAAATCACTCGTTGGCTTGAAGATATGAAGTTTATCTTCTCATGTTGAAAAACTCACATTTTTCATACAAAATACATTCCAGACCTGAGTGACATATTTAAATAATATTGGCTGGGTTTGAGTGGCATATCAGATATACTCCATTCAGCTAGCATGATATTGAACTCATCTTCAACTTGTTCAATATAATGCTAGCTGAATGGAATATATCTGATAGACCACGAAAAAGCCCTTATTATTATCTCATCTCATTATCTCTAGCCGCTTTATCCTTCTTACAGGGTTGCAGGCAAGCTGGAGCCTATCCCAGCTGACTACGGGCGAAAAGCAGGGTACACCCTGGACAAGTCGCCAGGTCATCACAGGGCTGACACATAGACACAGACAACCATTCACACTCACATTCACACCTACGGTCAATTTAGAGTCACCAGTTAACCTAACCTGCATGTCTTTGGACTGTGGGGGAAACCGGAGCACCCAGAGGAAACCCACGCGGACACGGGGAGAACATGCAAACTCCGCACAGAAAGGCCCTCGCCGGCCACGGGGCTCGAACCCGGACCTTCTTGCTGTGAGGCGACAGCGCTAACCACTACACCACCGTGCCGCCCCCTTATTATTATTTTACATACACACTCTCTTCATATCAGCATTCTTAAAGGCCAACGCTAGCTTACCCGCGACTTGGTGCTGTTAGTGCAGCAGTCCCGTTACCTTCCAGTCGGAGTAGCAGTAGCATTAGCGAAGGCCAGTGCTAGCTTACCCGCGACTGGGTGCTGTTAGTGCGGCAGTGCAGTTACCTTCCAGCCAGCGTAGTGTTACTGAAGGCCAATGCAAGTGCAGTCAAGCCGAATATTATTATTATTTTCCCTGGGTAATTTACTTAGTTACTTTTAAAATCAACATCGACAGCTACACACAACGGAGTGACATGGCAGCCAAAATTCTCTCAAAATCTTCTGCTTTTAACGAAGCAAATCTCGTGGCCATGTTTGTTTACAAACTGTCACAGTCACTCGCTAGCACGGAAGTTTTACATCTCTGACGTGTCTCTTTTCCAGTTTTTTTTATGTCCATTGGTAGGTTTTTCTCTTGTAAATATGCATGAAGAATATATAATGAAGTTTTGGTAGTCTTTCAGGTGTTCAGTGAAGTCAAACTTCAGTTTCAGTTTATTTATTTAGTGCTTAAACCGAGCAGTAGCACTGGCTTAGCCTCATCTTCTCTCTTTCCCGGTGGGCAAAGAAATTATTCTGCGCATGTCATTGGATATTCACATGAGCTCTGATGTGTGACATCATGTTGTCTTGACAATGTGCAATATTCTAACAATATTGCACACTCATTCTCCATTGGGGAGAGTGGTGTAATACATGTAGGATAAGCGATATGATAATATTGCATGCTATCAATAAACCTACTAGAAGGGAATAGAATACATGTTTTTATTCCATAGAAGAAGTGGCCTGTATGTATAATAATTCCCAATATTTCACTCCAATGACATCACTCCCAGTGTTTTCCCACTGACTAGATGCACATTGTCAAAATAGTGAACCGGTTCAAAATTGAAATTCTTTTGATTAAGTTACGGTTTTTTTTTTGTGTGTGTGTGTCCATATAATATAAAGACCATTACACAGTGGTGTGAAGATATGAAGTTTATCTTCTCGTGTTGAAAAATATTTCTTTAATATTTGGTATGTTCACCACTCAAAGATAAACTTCATATCTTCGTACAACAGTGTAACATCCTCGATATATAAAGCTGTATAAATATTCAGCTCAGTCAGGCTGCCAAAAAAAATAAATCTGGTCTAATTTGTTAAATCCTGCAGAGGTGGATTCTAATATTTAAGAGTGGCTCAAATTCATCTTATCCAAAATTAATAAATCCGGTTTAAAAATGGGTATTTATTCATGTAATGGCAATATGATCTTATAAAGTCCTTGTCAAAATCAATTCCATCCTCCGCATCACAGTAAAGGAAGATCTATGGTATATGTCCCACTCCTAATAAGCTGTATCGCAGAATCAATTCGAATTCCAAGGTGGTAGAAGCCGTTACGAAAGCCTGTGGCAAACACTGTACAATCAAAACTCATCCTCGCATTTTTTACTCATCCATCTCAGTAAGTGTAGTGGCCTCCTCTCAGGGAGCAGAACAAAAAGGATAGGGCATTCAGTGAGCGGGGAATCTGGTCAAGCGATGCTCTTGTTTTCACCGTCCCCACAGGAGAGCAATGGAAAATCCATTTCTTCATTCTCTCACCTCTGGCTTCATCTGTTATTTTCTCCTTTTCTATGGTTATGGAGGAGGCGAGAAAAATAGCTACAGGTGCACCAACATTCTGCTAGGATGACAGGTGAGGCTATCAAGCCTATTTTTAGCATCTAGCATTTTGGCTTTTTTGATATCGCCTTGATGATATGTTTGATGAAACAACAAAGCAGGATGAAACTTGTTTTCTCCTCATCTAAAGTAGAACAACAAAAGAACCCTGGTTACTAGACCTGTGCTAATTTGCCCAGTTTTGACACTGTGCTATCTATCCATTAGCTTTCACTCTCCTCAGAATGTTAATTAAGTTCCAGAGTAGCTATGAAAGCAGCACTCCCTGCTGAGGTGCTCAACTGATGTGCTGTGTGACATAAAAGAAGAACCCTACAAAACATCACATGGGAAATTCACACACCTCATGAAAAGAAAAACAGGGTGCTCCAGAAACACAGAAAGTTATATGACATGGACCATGAAAGCTCCCTGGACATGCAGAGTGACCACTGGAAATGTAGATCACTGTATCTTCTCATTCCCTCGTGGAAGAGCAATATTGCCCAAGTCCCTGATGCTGTCCTTGTAATAACGGTAACAGGAAGCAAAATCACAGGAGACAGAATGAGAGAGAGCAGAGAAAGCACAGATTTAGGGCAAAGTGAATGAAAAGGTTGTGGAGAAGAGAAAAGAACAGGAAGAGACATAGTGTTTGTGTATACAGATACAATGATGAATAGCAATGAATTGAAGGAATAGAAAAAAGGGGGGAAAAGAGTGAAAAATCCTTCATTCTCCTATTGAGCATGACGTGCCTTTACACACAGGAGCAAATGGACCTTTTAGATCCATAGGTCAGTGGCTCCCAATCTTCCTGCATGTCTTTATCTGAGAGCTTTGCGATGCTGCTTCAGTGGATTTCTACAGAAGTCCCTTTAAAGCTCCCATCACAATTTCAAGCACAACCCCCATGTTAAAAAAAAGCTACTCTATACAGGAAGGGGTCGTGCAGTGGTGAGCACTGTTGCCTCACAACGGGAAGGTTCCGGGTTTGAACCTCATGGCTGATGGGGGCCTTTCTGTGTGGAGTTCGTATGTTCTCCCTATGTCTGTGTGGGTTTCCTCCAGGTGCTCTGGTTTCCCCCACAGTCCAAAGACAGGCAGTTAGGTTAACTGGATACTTTAAATTGTCCACAGGTGTGAATGGTTGAGAGGAAAAACCTCTATAATAATCCAGTAGAAGGCAATGGGAAACCATTACTGTAATTCTTCCCTAGAAACTTTGATGGATGGAGGGAAAGCCATCAGAGCAGCCATGTCACTGCAATGATATGCTAAATAGAGAGAAATACACCAAGGAATACATATGTGTTATTTACCAGCTGGGAGGTCTGTATTGTGAAATACCGTGACTGAGATCTTGAAAGTACTGACCGAGGCCCTCTGGGCCGAGGTCAGTATTCAAGGCCGAGGTCACGGTATTTCACCATACGGACCGACTTTAAGCTAGTAAATAATATATTAATTTTTTTCTTTACCAAATTCTAACAGAAAACACGAGCGCCTAAAAAGGAAAACCGAGCCGAGCCGCCATTTTGAATCCTCATTCACGGCTGTAATGCAAATGGCTTCCTCCTCAGTATACAAGTGCACTTCCATGGCATGAAAAAAACTACATTTTGCCGCCTATGTAGTCCCCTATTTATACAAAATTGAGTCATTCAGGATTCCGCCATGTTTTGCTCGTCGTTGGCAGCAGTTACAGGTTTTTAGCTTTCTCCTGAAATGTTTTCTTTTATTTCATCTTCCTCAGGGTAGTAAAACTCGCTTTGACTGTGAAGACTGTCGTTATCACTATCCATGATGTAAAATTAATGCTATTCTCCTGAGAAATGCGAAAATAAATGTTGACAAAAATTGCTACTATGTTTGTTGTTGTTGTGAACGAGCGAGTCGCCAGAGGTCCATAACCGGGGTCCATATCGTAGGATACGGACCCGCTCGCCAGCCAATCAGAACGCAGGATTTGATGGAAACCAGACCGCGAAAAAAATAATTAACAGTTATTCCACGAAATCAAGTTGTACATGAGCTGATAGCTGGGTCAGCTATTCTTTGTTTGCATGTGATGTCATAGCTAATTACACATGAGGCTTTGAACTGGAAGTGGGCCATGTTGGAGGATATATATACAAAATCACATGGTGCACACTTGCTATAGATGACATGCTCAAGAGGTTGTTACACTCAATAATTCCTTTTGTTTCTTCGCTATGCTGACTCTTTGTGCTGTAATTGGATGTGGGCAGAACTTTATTCGAGACAAGGGGACTTATAAGTTCTTTAGAATTCCAGCAATTACAAATAATCAAGGAGAAAAAGCAAGAGAGTTGTCCATGGAGCGTAGACATCAATGACTGTCCAAGATAAACTGAGCTGATCTAAGCAATGAGAAAGCAAAAACCACATGAGTCTGCAGTGAACATTATCAATGGTAAGTGCTACGAACTAATTATTAATGAAAGATCACAATATATAAGAAATATTGGATTGTTTAATTGCCAGGTCGTGCAGAAACTCCCCGCTGTCAAATGTGACAAAGTCGTGATCATCGAGTGCATAATCTGACAATCAAAGGCTTCTACAATTATTTAATTTCAAAAAGAGCTGTATATAATTTTTGCTGCTGCTGCTTTTATTTTGCTTTTTCTTTCCATTAGGGAAACCAGCTGATCTCTCCAATTTTACAGATCCAGACTGGGCTCCAACACAAAATATGGGCCACAACAAAATCTAAGATGGTACTAAAGCAATAGCTCGAAATGGGAAGCTTACAGAGCACAGAAAGAAAAGCAAAATTATTGGAGAATCTTCCCAAACGATCACAGAGTCAATCGAACAAGATTCATGTCAATCCACTACCTCAAATACTGCAGCCTCTTCACCCGGTGAGTTCCCTTTTATAACTCAATATGTTATATACTAGTGTGTTAGATGCCTATCTTTTGAAGCAGTCAAAATGATTGTTTTTAAAACAGATTTGAGAAATGACTACAAGCTTCTAAATGTAACTCCTCTTTACCTTCCAGTCTGTACTCTTACCACTGTGTATGTGTATATATTAGTATATCCTCCAACATGGCCACGGTCAATGACGCAAGCAGTTTTGGTCATGTGGTTGCAAACGAAGGATAAGCAATGTACGACGAGATGGAGTGGAATAGCTGTTTTATTCTATCCACATTCACTGGATTTTGAGAAACAGAACAATTTTTTTTGCAAATTTGATAAATAAAAACTTTATACAAAACGTCCGACAAAATCATTTCCACTTCGACTGTAAACAAACAGGCAAAATGACAGTAGCAATTTGTGAAAAATGCTATAATAATAATTCTTGAAAAAAGATATATACTTACCATGAAATACTTTAATTCCATATTTTGTTGCTTTTTTATTTGGGGGGGTTTGTTCTCAAATAGAGTTTTTATTTCGTCCTCGGTTGGTTCAGCAACATGCACTGCCATTTTCTTCTTCTTCTTCTTGAGGGTTTTTTTGGTGGTTGGCAAACCAACTTAAAGGTGCATTACCACCACCGACTGGGCTGGAGTGTGGAACAGGAGACATTGGGGGGAGAAAAAAAACCTATATTCTTTTAGCTATTTCTGTTTCTTTTAAATACTTGATAACAGTGATATATCTGACTTGATGCACGCCGCCATTTTGTTTTTCTCTACTCACGGTATATGAGCTGATAGCCTCATACTAGAGTAGCAAATCAGAGCACCCGACTGCTCATATCCAGTGATTGTGGATAGAATAATTGTTAGTAACCTTAACTTGTCATTTTGAGGATACCATATACTAATGAAACTAGTGATGCTTCTGTTTTCCACAGTTGTATCTGATCACGAATTAACATGACCACAGGAAGCAGAAACCCAAGTCGATACAGAGAAAGCACTGTATGCAGGAAGGAATGTGACATTTGACAAGAAACTTGCATGACATTTCCTTCTTCATCTATTTCTGGCTCTTGTTTGAGAGTCTTCTGCATCAACCCATCTGTCTTCCATGAGCTCAGGCTGAGCACAGATTACTTTAATATCAAGCCTTTGTTCTCAGTCCCAAGCAAACAGCATCAGGTCAGTTCCAGGAGATGAAGTGTGTGAGATTACACAGGTGTGCTCCACATATGATTTGGAAAAGCAAGAGCTTGAGCTTTTATTGAGCTCAGCACCATCTCTGTCGATTTCAGTGTGTTTTGTAGGGTTTGTTGGGAACAGCTGGCCTGGGACTACATAAATATCTATTCCAACATGCATCACCTGTCATAAAGTTTTGATGTGTCTTGGTCATGACAGCTCACTTTATAGGTCAGTGTACTGTTAGTATGTTGTAACTGTTAGTACGTCATAACGATAACTGTCATGTTTACTCTCACTTAGGGTCAGAGGAAATATATAAAATGTCCTGTTTTTGTTAAAATGTCTTGATTTTTTTAGCCACAAATATTCATAAAACAATAAGAACAAACTAAAACAGAATATACAGAACTCTGTTTTACGGTGTCATGACTGAGATATTTTAATGGCAGTCAGCACAGAAAGTGACATTACAACCATATGTCAACAAATACCTTTATGACAGCTGAGTCCTACTGGAACAAACCTTTATAAATAAGTTCAGAATTGTCAGCCATCATAAAAGGCTGATGAAGGTGTTGTGTAGTCCTATGAACACCACAACTGTTCGGTAAATCTCACTTTGCTTAAGAACCAGAGAAAAATGACATAACTCATTGCAGCTGAGGCTTGTTGGAAAAAGTCTTGTTTATGCAGAGTACCAGTTAAAAGTTTGGATATTTATCCCCTTCAGACACAAGGAAAAATGCTATGGAACTTCATGTTATGGAACTTCATGTGTACAATTGTATACATTATGTCCGAAGGGGGTATACTCATTCTTAGGTTTTTCTGCATTTTGACAATTTTCTACAATGTAGAACAATACTGAAGACATCAAAACTATGAAATAACATATGGAAGATATATGGAATTATGTGATAAACAAAAAAGTGTTAAAAACAAAATGTTTCATATTTTAGATTCTTCAGTGTAGCCACCATTTACCTTGATGACACTTTTCACACTATTGGCATTATCTTAACCAGCTTCATGAGGTAGTCACCTGGAATGCTTTTCAATTAACAGGTGTGCCTCGTCAAAAGGTAATTAGTGCAAGTTCTCGCTTTCTTCATCCATTTGAGATCAACAAAAAATAAACAGTATACAGTAAATAGCCCTATTTCACAACTGTAGTAATCCATATTATGTCAAGAACCGTTCAACTAAGTCAAGAGAAACAACATCCATCATTACTTTAAGACATGAAGTGTCTTTTAATGAATAAAAATAAAGAAAAACCTTTGAATTAGAAGGTGTGTCCAAACTTTTAACAAGTACTATAGGTAAATTATGTGAGCTATAATAATGGGCTTATAGAGGTATCATGCAGCTGAATGAAGACCACAACTATTAGGTAAAACCTCATAAGCAGAAACGTTAAATACATTTTCATTAAGGCCCAGATAAACATGGCATAACTCAGAGAAGTACAAATACAATGACTAATGACTATCTAATGTCAACCAGTCCACACAGTGTCATGATGTCCTTACATCAGCAGTCTATTGGAAAATAAAAACTTCAGTGTTTCTGTAGGTTTGTGTCAGCCATTATAAATGTGTCATGCAGCCCCATGGACACAAGTTTACCCTATATTTCATTCCCAAATTAATGATAAGAATATCTGTGAACAGTAAGATTACAGCAGCAAGCAAAAAGTAGTGTGCAAGCAAGAAGTATTCAAGAAGTAATTAAAAAAGCATATTCATGTTAAGAGAGAGTAAATAGAGATGGGCTTCCATCATTACTTTAAGAAATGGAGTGTCTTTTAGTTAATAAAAAATAAAGAAAAAACATTGAACTAGAAGGGCACGCAGTAGAGCGCATATCTCTGCCAAGCCATGTATTATCAGCATAAAAAAATCAAAGCACTTGAACCTAGGCTAATACTAAAGCTGTACACCAAATTTCATCAAAATCCGTTCACTAATTTTTGAGTTACGTTGGGAAAAGACAAAAAAAAATCTGAATCTGCATACATATCTGTATCCTGGATCCACATACATATCCAGATTTGGATCAAATTTTTCCTTGGCCCATGACCCACCTTTCCTTAAAATTTCATCAAAATCAATTTACTACTTTTTAAGTTATATTGGGAAGGGTCCAGCAAACAACCAAACAAACAAAGGTGAAAACATAACCTCCTCCAACAAAGTTGGTGGAGGTAATTAAAAGGTGTGTCCAAACTTTTGACTAGTACTGTATTTAGGTATAGAATATAAAATAAATATAACTGCAATTGGTAATTGCATTAGCATGGCAGAGGTTGAGAAGTTGCAAAATTTCCCTGTCACTTTATTGATAGGAGAGGTGATTTGATTAGCAAAGGCCCGGGTCTATAGACTCCCATTATCTCCTGCTGGCTTCAGAGAAAACATGTGGTTTGGCTGTCAATGAAAAAATCAATAGAAGGCTGTAAAATATGACAGAGGATGAGGACTTCCTTGACAAATGCATCCGCTTTTCATTTCATTAATCTGCACCCACACTCACACATACACAACATCCAGTACATACACACCTTAAATTATCCGCACTTGCAGGCAGCAAGACACAGAGTAACTTTCAGAGGACAGAAATAGGTGGATAGAAGTGAAGAATGATTGAAATACTGCTCATTAGGATGTAGGTTGGCTCATCCATCAATAAGGACCATAACTGCACTGACTTTTTTGACTACCCTTGAAAAATTAGGCATTAATTCTTACCTAATTAATTTCTGCAAACGATAGAATATTTGATGTTCGAGGTGGAAATGGGGAGTCTAATGACAATGATTTATTTAAATAAGACAGACTGTGATAGTGGGAAATGGAGAGATAGAGGGAGGGACAGAGAAATATAGAAAGACAAATAGACAAAATGTGGAAATACGTTGCAGATAGATAAAGACAAATCGATATTTATGATATATGGATTCTGTGCAGTCTGTAGGTAATTGAACAGTTTTGGCTCTGTACAATGAGATGGTATTACAATGCAGAAGATATTTGCATATGCTCTAAGTGGACCAGATAGGAATCATAGTTATCTTCATACATAGCGTTCCCAATTGTATTGAACAATAAATAACTTGATGAACATAAGTTTAATTGTCACATATAGTAATTGCTTGCAAAGGTGAAATGTTCTGAGGCACTGAGTTGGATCAGAGTGTTTAAAATGCATCTGCACTACAGAATTCATCCTGCTGCTGCTCACGGCAATAAACGTCCCCAACAAAGACCACTAGTTCAGTTCCACCAGCAGCAGCGCAGTTGCAAGGTATGCCATTACCTCCAGCCACCTTAACAGCTACAATAATATGATCTATATCTCTCCATGGCAATTTTATATCTATATTTTAGCTAAAAGTTCTGTATTTGGAGCTTAACTATAGTTTGCTTCCTGTGATTACACTGGTGTTTTCTTTTCACTGGCCCTTTGATCACCGAAGTATTTCAATCCTCATAGTAAGAGAAAACAGCTACAGTGAACTGACAATAAAAAAGGAAATCTTATTTGCCTTGGAGTGTATATCTCATCTCATTATCTCTAGCTGCTTTATCCTGTTCTACAGGGTCGCAGGCAAGCTGGAGCCTATCCCAGCTGACTACGGGCGAAAGGCGGGGTACACCCTGGACAAGTCGCCAGGTCATCACAGGGCTGACACATAGACACAGGCAACCATTCACACTCACATTCACACCTATGGTCAATTTAGAATCACCAGTTTACCTAACCTGCATGTCTTTGGACTGTGGGGGAAACCGGAGCACCCGGAGGAAACCCACGCGGACACGGGGAGAACATGCAAACTCCACACAGAAAGGCCCTCGCCGGCCACAGGGCTCGAACCTGGACCTTCTTGCTGTGAGGCGACAGCACTAACCACTGGAGTGTATATATTTACGTATATAAATTAAAAATAATTTCCAAGTTATGTACAGTATTCAAATCCAGTATTCAAAATTATTATCCATATAGGACACTTTTTTCAATGGAATAAAAACATGTATTCTTTTCCCTTCTAGCGGGTTTCATTCATTTGGTTTAATAGCATTGTTAGCATATCACTTATCCTACTTGTATTACACCACTCTACCCAATGGGGAATGAGTGTTGAATATGGTTTACGATATTGCATGGTTGTCAAGACAACATGACATTACACGCCAGAGATGTTAAACTGACATGCTAGCCAGCAACTGTGACAATTTGTAAACAAATATGGCCACCAGGTTTGCTTCGTAAAATACAGAAGATTTTGAGAGAATTTTGAAAGAGACACGTTGAACACCCAAAAGGAATGTTGTATAATAATAATAATAATAATAATAATAATAATAATAATAATAATAATAATAATATTGGCTGGCTTTTTTACATGGTATATTAGATATATTCCATTCAGCTACCATGATATTGAACAAGTCTTCGACTCATTCAGTATCATGCTAGCTGAATGGAATATATCTGATATACCACTCAGTGCCAGCCAATATTATTTAATTGTTTCATTTTATAATCATTTTGACTCCAAAATGATAGATAGCTCCAAAATCTTATACTATAGATGTAAAACAACTAAACATTGGACGGACGGATTGATGGATTTTATAAATTCAGAATCATCATTTTAATTGCAAAATCCTAGAGTACAGATCCAAACCAACTAAACATTGGCCTGATGGGATACTGTGTGGATGCATGGTTGGATGGATGGATGGATTTCTTTATCTTTACTAACTTTGCCTTTATATATGTGCATATTTACTACACAGAGTTATATGTGGTGTTACATTAACATTACTGTTCTAGAGGCATACACCGATCAGCCATAACATTAAAACCACTGACAGATGAAGTAAATAACACTGATTACCTCATCACAGTGGTACCTGTCAAGGGGTGGGATATATTAGGCAGCAAGAGAACAGTCAGTTCTTGAAGTCGATGTGTTGGAAGCAGGAAAAATGGGCAAGCATAAGGAGTGAGTGACTGAGTGACTTTGACAAGGGCCAAATTGTGATGGCTAGATGACTGGGTCTGAGCATCTCCAAAATGGCACATCTTATGGGGTGTTCTCAGTATGAAGTGGCTAGTACCTACCAACAGTGGTCCAAGGAAGAACAACCGGTGAACCCGCAACAGGGTCATGAGTGTCGAAGGCTCAGAAACAGAAAGGTGTTTTTCCTGCTTCCAACACATCAACTACAAGAACTGACTGTTCTCTTGCTGTCTAATATACCCCACCCCTTGGCAAGTGCCACTGCAATTAGATAATCAACATTATTCACTGGGGTGGCACGGTGGTGTAGTGGTTAGCACTGTCACCTCACAGCAAGAAGGTTCTGGGTTTGAGCCCAGTGGGTGACGGGAGCCTTTCTGTGTAGAGTTTGCATGTTCTCCCTGTGTCTGTGTGGGTTTCCTTTGGGTGCTCTGGTTTCCCCCCACAGTCCAAAGACATGCAGGTTAGGCTAACTGGTGGCTCTAAATTGACCGTAGGTGTGAATGTGAATGGTTGTTTGTCTCTATATGTGTCAGCCCTGCGATGACCTGGTGACTTGTCCAGGGTGTACCCTGCCTCTCGCTCATAGTCAGCTGGGATAGGCTCCAGCTTGCCCGCGACCCTGTGCAGGATAAGCGGTTACAGGTAATGGATGGATGTTATTCACTTCATGTGTTAGTGGTCATAATTCACTTCACCTGTCAGTGGCCAGTGGTAATACAGTATTACAGGACAACAAACTCATCTCATCTCATTATCTCTAGCCACTTTATCCTGTTCTACAGGGTTGCAGGCAAGCTGGAGCCTATCCCAGCTGACTACGGGCAAAAAGCAGGGTACACCCTGGACAAGTCGCCAGGTCATCACAGGGCTGACACAGAGATACAGACAACCATTCACACTCACATTCACACCTATGGTCAATTTAGAGTCACCAGTTAACCTAACCTGCATGTCTTTGGACTGTGGGGGAAACCGGAGCACCCGGAGGAAACCCACGCGGACATGGGGAGAACATGCAAACTCCGCACAGAAAGGCCCTCGCCGGCCACGGGGCTCGAACCCGGACCTTCTTGCTGTGAGGTGACAGCGCTAACCACTACACCACTGAGCCGCCCCAGGACAACAAACTTTTATCCTTTTATCACAGTTTGTGAGCAAGTGAATGCAGGTCTATGAATTTAGAAAGTTATTGGTTTATATGGAAGCAAGATAGACTAAGAAGGATTTATTATATTTTGAATAAATAGAGTGACAGCATTCTTTGTTATATGGTTACAGGTTTTAATAAGCCAGGGTGAGATTAGAGCTGACTCTGACCCAAATGAACCATCTGTCCTCACTTTGGTGATATTGTGAAAGGAAAAACATCTTGTCCATAGGTCCTTGAGGATACATGAATAAAAAATTGGGCCTTTGGGACATATCTATGCTTACCTGCCGATACCATTTCACCGTTTTACATATTTTACAACAGTTTCAGAATCAATCAGACAACTATCGGCATGAACATTTATCAGCCTGTGTGTTAAATGAGAAACTTAACTAGGTAGCTATGATAGATATAGTAAACAAACTACTAGGGTGCAGCATTATGATTTTAGATCCAAACTAAGCCTATGATTTGCAGTATAGAGTGTCCATGATTGGAAGAACAATTCCCTCAATAACTGTGTCTGTAGTATTGTTACCATAACTATAGAAAGGTACAGATACAAAATGCAAATCTGATTATGCAGATACTTAAATGAAATGAGACCGTCAATGATGGCGTAGCTCACTCCAGCCCTGTCTAGTAAAGAAGGAACGATCTAAAGTGGGCCGCCTTGCACAATAAATATTGCAAGCTATGTACACGATATACAAGCTATATATAGACACTATATACGCCCTAGGAATACCTACCTATTTGCCAGAAAGAATCCAAAACGGCGAGAAATTGACCGAGCAGAAGCGATTTTTCTTGAACTACTCATTAAGGCTTAATTAGTCCATAACTTCATTAATAATTGTAATTAAGCAAATCTGGGTAGAAGTTATATGCACCTTATGTACCCCTACCTACATGCCATAAAGAATCAAAATTGGTGAATAAGTGAGGGAGAAGAAGCGATTTGTGTGGAAACTGCTCATTAGGGCTTAATTACCCCATCTCTTCTTTATTAATTACAATTCTGCAAATTTGGGTAGAAGCTATATGCACCCTAGGCAGACCTACCTTCCTGCTAAAAAGAAGAAAAATTAGTGAAGAATTGAGAGAAAAGAAGCGATTTTCATGAAATGTGGACAATGATGGATGGACAACGGACAACACATGATGGCATAAGCTCATCGTCTGTCGGCCGGATGAGCTAATGACCATTGTTTCATAATCATATACATTTTTAATTATAATTTTCAATGCTAAAATTCTACAGTACTGATCCAAAATAAAAAAAAATGATGGATGAGTGAATGAATTAATGAATGAATGAATAGACGGACAGACAGATGAACAGACAGATGGATGGATTTTATAGTCTTATAATAATCATTTTAACTCAAAAATCCTAGAGTATAGATCCAAAACAAAATATTAGATAGATAGATAGATAGATAGATAGATAGATAGATAGATAGATAGATAGATAGATAGATAGATAGATAGATAGATAGATAGATAGATAGAATTTGAAGGATGCAGTGCATGACATCTAGCAGTTTTATAACAGTTCTATGAAGAATGGGCAAAGATTTCCCAAGCATTCCAATTAAAATAGAAATGTCAGAAAGAGGAAGAGGATCCAAAAATTGTTCAGTGGAAATAGTTGAGCATACAAAGTTATTAATAGTAGTAAAACATTAGCCACAACTACAAGTTCCAGCTGTCAAGATATGCTTACAGTATATATAGCAGGCACCTCTTTAGTCCCCCCCCCCCATTCTTAATATTCGTATATATGACCAAGGCATGTCTGTGAAACCAGTGAACTAAAAGGTTGGTTGTTATAAACTACATTCTTTTGTCATTTACCTTTTCATTAGGATTTGCACTCAAACACAGATTCAGATAATGGTGGAGAAAAAAGTACAGCACTGGCCACCACTATATGTTCCAGGTCTCAAGAATTGTTTATATATACCACAACAATATTCTGGCATATTTTGACAGTGACACATTGTGCCGCTTTCTATGGAAATGCATTTTTAAGGCTACATATTTCAGTGTGTGGATTCTCCTTCCTGTTTCTATGCAATATTGGCTTTGTCTAATAGTAAATGCAACACTGAAGATGATACAGTGGGTGTCCAATTAAGTAGGAGATGGGGTTAGGGGGTAATTAAACAGCCAATGACTTTGAACAACAGCAAAAAGTTTTAGTCTTGATACACTTAATAAACTACCAGTGCTACCTCCATCAGCGTCACCAGACCCATTTTACTGGAGCACATTCCCCAGTATATATCTGCTGTGCCCCAGTAAAATTTCCCGATCACATTTCAGAAACAATCATGTCTTTGGCAATGTGGAATAACCATATACAACCGATGCGTCCAAATCGCACCCATTCGTCTATTAAATTTCTGGCGGAATACTCATCACACAATTAACACACATATATCATGTGAAACCACATGACTTGAGCTTCCCAATAGTGCTACCCACTAGTTGCTGTGATGAACGGTTTACGATAAAATTAACATCTATGAATCCACATCAAATTTAATCATATTCTGCATATAGCTCTGCATCCATCTCCACACCCGTTCTTGTTGGTGCAATACCTCACTAACTCCTGAGTTTATATGACATCCCATACATCAAAATAAACAGCAGTCCCTACTGTTTTGAATGGTATAAAGTATTCATCTGTGCCTTTCTCAAGTAATCTGGTTTTGAAATTACAGCAACAGCAAATTACAACAACAATTTATCTCCAACTTTGGATTGATATTCTAATGTAACTTACATTACATAGTTATGTCAGTATATGATATCCATCCATTATCTGTAGCCGCTTATCCTGTGCAGGGTCATGGGCAAGCTGGAGCCTATACCAGCTGACTATGGGCGAGAAGCGGGGTACACCCTGGACAAGTCGCCAGGTCATCGCAGGGCTGACACATAGACAAACAACCATTCACACTCACATTCACACTTACGGTCAGTTTAGAGCCACCAATTAGCCTAACCTGCATGTCTTTGGACTGTGGGAGAAACCGGAGCACCCGGAGGAAACCTATGCAGACACGGGGAGAACATGCAAACTCCACACAGAAAGACTCCCGTCGGCCACTGGGCTCGAACCCAGAACCTTCTTGCTGTGAGGTGACAGTGCTAACCACTACACCATCGTACTGCCTGGTACATGATATATTTTTACAAATTATTGCTAAGACATACAGTAGGCTATCCCACTATCATGATATTTATGTTGCCAGATTTCAGACAATCCACACAAGAATGAACAGATATTTGGTTATGCTTCCTATAGTGGTATACCGTACATTCAAGAACATGGCAAATTCATAAATGCAAAATGTTTTTCCTTGATAGAAAAGCCTGATGTAAATATGCAAATATCATAATTTAGACTGTCCTGAAAAAAAAAGAAAAAAACATAGATTATATCATTATGGTATATATATATGGATGTCCCTTATAATGACCATGAGCTTAAAAGTAAAGATAGTATATCCTAAAAATAGCCTATGGTTAATTTAGGGTGTATTCAGACCAGGATAGTTCGATAGTTCACTTGCTTTGGTCCGAACCAAATGTTTTTTTTATTTTTTCATTTTGGTGCAGTTCGCTTTCACACTGTACATTTTAGTAAGCGGACCAAAATCTGTCAACAAAGCCACGCGCCCTGAGGTCGTTCAGCTATTGGTCAGAGACGACACACACACAAAGCGTTAAGTTCAAAAGTAGTCATGGAGGCTTTCCGTGCTGTTATTCTTTTTAATGTCATCAAAGCTATACGTTTTTTCCAGTTTTTCCAGTTTTCACAATTGTGCGATTACTATGCTGTTGTACAAGTAATTTATCAACGACGACGACAAAGGGCAAGGCGGCTACGGAGGATAGCGCTGATGAGCGCACATCATGTTGTGACAGTTCTGGCTCTTCACGCAAGACGGAGGAGGTATGTGTCGGGATATTCGCCTTATCCATCGTAATAGATGAATTTCTGTTTTGCGTCACTAGTACCGCCACTTTTTGAAAGAATGTCCCTGATTTTAATGTAGGTCTGACGGAGTTCCTTCACTTTTAGCCGACATTGTTCTGGGGAGCGCGTGAACCCCTTCTCCTTCATTTTCTCACTGAATACAGCAAACACGTCGACATTTTTGTGTGTTCTCTCCAAAAGCTCAGATATGTGGACATCTGCCCATATATCCACAAGAGTACGCGTTTCTTCCTCGGCCCACGTTTGCCCCCTACTCATTTTTTGTACTCTGTAGTCTAGCCTACCACTGGTCTGAATGACTGAACGACTGTTGTAAGGTTCCCTTGACAACCGAAACAGTGTTTGCACTTTGCGGTGGAGTGTCAAGACTCTGTTTCCCATAATGCTCGACAAACGACGGAAGCTCCCGAGGTACAAAAAAGCAAAATTGTCAGATTAGGTCCGGTCTGCTTTCACACCTCCAAAAGATCCGCACCAGGGTTCCTTTGGTCCAGACCGAGTCCGACCTTGCAGCTCGGTCTCGGTCCGCTTGTTTGGTCCGGACCAGAGTTCGGTGGTTTGTATTCAGACCAACCCAAAAGGTCCGAACCAAGGGAAATTTGGTTCGTTTGGTTGTTTGGTCCAGACCAAACAACGTAGGTGTGAATACGCCATTAGATCGATGATATCAGGAACAGAGTGGATGTTTTACTACTTCAAGGTGCATCAACGTAGGCATCTTTCTGTCCCTAAATATAAGGCACACATTCTGTGCGTCTGTGGTTGCTATTATTTGTATACAGATATGCTTTACTTTGTAAAATCTGTTGAGGTTCATGTTTATTTAAATAAATATTCTCATACATTCATGAATGCATCTTTGCATTTTTACTTTTACCAGTGCTTTTGTCAGTATGAGTATGGCAGTGGCAATAATAATGAGCAAAGCAATGGAAGCTGGTTAAGCACATAGCCTACAATAGCATGTTTTATAAACAGTAAGCTTTCGAAAGAAAATTATATGTGTATTGGGGGGGGCTGTGCCCCAGTAGAGCTTTATGTCTCGCAACGCCCCTGGCTACCTTGCTTGCATGTACTCTCTGCCATCCCTGCAGTATGCAAATTAACCCTCTAACAAGCCACAATTTCCTTTATCATTCTTACCAATCACAAGTGTCACATATTGATTCAAAAATGGTCCAATTAAGGCTTCAAGTGTGATACATTACAGTATGTTCACCAGTTTAGTATATTGTAAGGCATATTGCATTTGTGATATGTAGCAATATAATCTCAATTTGCTGTTTTGTGCTCATAATGCAGCCTTGGTACTAATCAGATATTGTTTGTTTCGTGGATCATTCTCAGCATGAGACTGACAAGGTTTTGCGCTGATACAAATGCATCAGACAGAGCAATACTCCACAAACTACAAATATTGAGTTGAAAGCAGTGCTGTGGTCAGAAACTGCACTAATGAAGGCTAGAGCATGATTAACATCGATCATGCTATAGTCTCTTTCACCACATTACTGACTGCTCAGAAGGTATTGATTAATTTTCTATAACAGCACAGCTTTGACAACAGAGTGGGCTGAAATTCCAAACAGGTTTATATTAAATGAAAAAGAAACCTTTATTTGTCACATATACATTATAGTAGAGGGAAAGGGAAATTAATTTCTTCACATATCCCAGCTTGTTAAGAAATTGGGGTCAGAGCACAGGGTCAGTCATGATACATAGCCCTCCTGGAGCAGAGACGAGCGTGCTAATGTGCCATAATGGTGTTGCTTTTATATTAATGACTAACTTGTAAGTTAATTTGTAAGGCAGATGGTCCACATCATGTAAGCATAATAAAAATATACAAAAAAACTATTTAAGAAATAAAAACATGTAATCATTGATGTGGTGAGACATTCTGCAAGCAGACATTTATTTGATGAG
This sequence comes from Neoarius graeffei, assembly GCF_027579695.1. Lineage (NCBI taxonomy): Eukaryota > Metazoa > Chordata > Actinopteri > Siluriformes > Ariidae > Neoarius > Neoarius graeffei. The sequence continues at coordinate 30,405,262 of NC_083593.1, forward strand.
TATTATTTATTGTAAGTAGTCTCCAGTGTCCAGTCATTAAGAATAATATGATAATAATTCTCTGTAATACTGCATGACAAGATACAGCACTATGCAAAAGTCTAAGGCACCCCCTTTTTATTTATTTATTTTTGTGTGTGTGTGTGTGGGGGGGGGGTTCAAAATTAGATTTTTATTTTATGGTTTCTACATGATTGAGTGAGTATAAAAACATTTTTGTTTTCCAAAAATTAGTTTTTCAGCTAAATTAAATGTTACAGGAAAAAAAATGTCAGTAAAGACAGCAGTATATTATGTAAGAGACCACTTTTCAAAAACACAATGAAGGCTACTGGGTTTTGCTGCAAAAATAAGAAGCAAGTGTGTTAGTCAAAATGTCCAGAAAGACTATAGCTGCTCTGCAAGATGGTCAGTAAAACTTACAGCTCATTTCCTTATAAAACTGCACAAATTGTACCGAAGACTACTATTTCTTTTTTTTAAAGTGTAAGGATTTATTCTTGATCTCAGTTTAACCAAGAAGGTATTTACTTATTTGTAACCTTTTGTTCTTATATGCTATACTGACATGTGCAAATATTTTGTGGAACATTCCATTGCCCTGTGCTATCTTAAGGACAGGCTGTACATCAGAAATGTCTGAACATTCTGCTTATTATTGCATACCATTGTGATAACGTGTTCTGCTCTGCTGTAGATAACTTGACCCACTTAGACCAAGGTCTCCTCACTCGCATGCAGCCTTCATACATACACACACACACACACACACACATATAAAGTCCTGTTTTCTCTTTGCCTTTTCGGGGAATTGTGAATAAAGACTGTGAAATTATGGGGTTCCTGTCTTGTTTCGCGATTCGCCCCAGAGCTCTGGGTGACACGAAGGGACCAATCTGCGAGAGGGTGATCGCTCCGGTTGGAGCAAGAGGAAGAGACAGTGAATCTCTGACCTAACAAAAAGTAAAGGTTCGTGACACCTTGCCAACGTGTATTAAAAAAAAAAAACTCAGGTGACACCTAAAAACATAACAGATTTTAATATGTATTCATTTTTTCCAAAACAATCAGAAACCAGGTGGGAAGAATATGTACACCCAATAATTCAGTAACATGTAGAACTACCTTTAGCAACAATAACCTGAAGTAATCCTTTTCTGTAGGAGATTCAGTTTCTCACATCATTTTGGAGAAATTTTGTCCCTGAGGTTTTTTGTTTGTTTATAGAAAGCCCACACAATTGTTATTTTGGCCATGATAAATAAAATCATAGAATGGAAGGAGAGGAGGGTGTACTTTCTTTTTCCCATGACTGTAGTGACTGTAAAGTATGTGGTAAAAGGAATCAATTTGTCTCACAGATGTTCCACAACATTAAATGTAACTAAAAAATAGCCTTAATGAGGCTGTAGCTCAACCAGCCACTGTTGTGTGCGAGTGTGAAATTTGATCACTCCTGTGGGAGGAGTAGTGATTTTCTTGAAATTGCACATGACCCCAGTGTAGCCGCAACCATGGTAGGTGGTGCCACCTGGTGAACAATTCTTATTGGAATATGTCTTTAAAGTCTTCTGGGTAAGTTTCCATGAAAACATCCTAGCAGTTTATGAACAGTAGTGATTGGTGTGACGAGTCACCCAAAATTTTCAAACGCCCATAAAATGTTAAATATGAAGGTGGCGCCACCGTCTTGACAACTTTTATACATACCAACCTGGGGAATATTCCATATGAGTTTAATCAAAATCTGATCACTCCTGTAAAAGGAGTAGCAATTTTTGTGAAATTGCACGTGACCCCTCTGTAGCCTCATCCATGATAGGTGGCACCACCTGGTGAACAACTTTTCTTGGTATGTCTTTCGAGTCTTCTGAGTGAGTTTCAGTGAAAACATCACAGCAGTTTACGAAGAGTGGCGTTTAATGTGATGAGTCACCCAAAAATTTCAGACGCTCGTAAAATTGTAAATATGACAGGTGGCACCACCATCTTGACAACTTTTATGCACACACCCCTGGGGAACATTGTACATGAGTTTGATCGAAATCCAATGAATCCTGTAGGGGGAGTAGCGATTTTTGTAAACTGTGGATGGACAATGACGGATGGACAACACGTGATCACATACTGTAAGCTCACCTGGCCTGGCTTGTGGCCAGATGAGATAAAAATTTTAATCTTTAGCAAACTGTTGTGGAATAAAACACTTATAGGAAAATGCAGGGCCACAACACACCATCCTGGCCTAATTTCCGATAACAGCATGCCCTGTAGTATTTTATTTTCTTTACTCCTTAGTGTACAAACTGTACAGAGCATTAGGAAGTCTAATACATTTTCCAGGAACATTTGACTGTGTGTTTAAAAGCCCAGAAATTATGCTGTACCTAGTGCACTTGTACCTGTGCAACACATACCATCATGTCATTGTTACTGCTGTGTCACTGCTGGTTATTTGGTGGTCCCTTTCCATGGATAGAAGGCACAGCAATGGTCTTTGCATATTAATCAGTCTGACACAATTCACCCAGTTTGCCAATAAAGACCTTCATTTGAAATTTGTCGAGTAGATATTTTTGATCAAAGAGTATTTGCCTGCAATTCAAGCACATCAAGCTTACTGCAACATCTGAATTATTTCAGATTTCTCCAAACCCTGTAATTGTGAAAACTAGTGGAGTCCACATGAACATCAGAAAACATTTTAGATCAGTTTTCTGCACAGCTTCAGACATCTTTGGCAAATTCTCCCATTCTCTAACCAAACATTCCATTTCTAGGCATTAGAGGCCGATTGTTACATATTTTCCGCTTCACTGACTGCCCACAAGAGTCTGAGGTTGAGGAATAACTATATAATTATAACTATAATTAACATTCTGTCTATGAAGTGCCTGAACTTGTGTCACAGTAAGTACAATTCCATGCAATTTCATGCCATTAGTAAATTAGTGTTGTTAGTCATGCACAAATAAACCCAATAATAACTGTACACTCGCTGTCCACTTTAATAGGAACTTGTTCTTGATTCTAAGATTCCTGTTCTTGGCTGGCAGGAGTGGAACCCAACGTGGTCGTCTGCTCTTGCAGGCTGAGATGCTTTTCTGCTCACTACGGTTGTAAAGAGTGATTATATGACTTACTATTTCTTCCTGGCAGCTCAAATCAATCTGGCCATTTTCCTCTGACCTCTCTTATCAACAAGACATTTCCATCCACAGAACTGTCGCTCACTCAAAGGTCCCCCCCCCCCCCCCCCCCCACACACACACACACACACCATTCTGTGTAAACTCTGGAGACTATTGTGCTTGAAAATCCCAGGAGATCAACAGTTTCTGAAATACTCAAACCAGTCCATCTGGCACCAACACCCATGTCACAGTGAAAGTCACAGAGATCACAATTTTTCCCATTCTGATGTTTGAAGTGAACATTAACTGAAGCTCTTGATTTGTATCTGCATGATTTTATGCATTGTGCTACTGTCAAGGGACTGGCTGATTAGAGAACTGCATAAAACAGCAGGTGTATGAGTGTACCTAATAAAGTGGCTGGTGAGTGTATAATAATAATAATAATAATAATAATAATCCATCATCTGTAGCTGCTTATCCTGTTTTACAGGGTTGCAGGCAAGCTGGAGCCTGTCCCAGCAGACTATGAGCGAGAGGCAGGGTACACCCTGGACAAGTCACCAGACATGCAGGGCAGAGACAAACAACCATTCACACCTACAGTCAATTTAGAGCCACCAATTAACTTAACCTGCATGACTTTGGGCTGTGGGGGAAACCGGAGCACCTGGAGGAAACCCACGCAGACACAGGGAGAACATACAAACTCTACACAGAAAGGCCCTTGCCGGCCACTGGGCTCGAAGCCAGGACCTTCTTGCTGTGAGGCTACACCGCCATGCCGCCAGTGAAGAAATTTAATTTATAATTTTTCCCCTAGACTGATCTGAATCTTTTTCAACTAGTGCACTTTTAATTGCAGTGTTATTTTCTTACAAAACAGGACAGTAATTTCCAATTTAGTCAGCAAACAGGCATCAATGAATAAATAATGAAAAATAATTACTTTTTAGCAGAAAAGTGAAAGGGTGATTTTGAATCTTCTGATAGGGTTAGCTCTGATATCTGAGGACAGGAGAGTAAACACTGCAGTGGAATCCCTGAAATGAAGACACCTCAATTTCCAAATTGTTTCATCACTGTTTTAGTGGTCCGTGCACCATAATTTTCCACAATGTCCCAAATTATGTTGGACAGTCATTAAATTTATAACTCAAACAAAGCTTCACTTAAGCATCACTTAAAGTTGATGCAGTCATTACCTGACATAAGAACAGTCTGCCTTTCTTTTCCCTCTCCTCCAAATGAAGCTTAAAAGGCTCCATTTGACTTGGCTTGTGCACCTTGTGGTCTGTTGATGCCAATTTAAGAGCATGTTAAAATGCAGCCAGCACAGCACTGCTCTGGTGCCAGACGGGCCGATGTTTAAACCCTCGTTTGAATGCAATCTACGAGAACTCTCTAGAGACTTATGTGGTGCTGGCACTCGTTCTTTCCTGCCACCATAGATGGCAAATGTGTCTGAGTAATGGTGTCAGAATCAGTACACACTGTTACCTGTCTCTTGTGTTTTAAAAGTCTCAGACTGAACAAATAGATGACATGATAGCCGAAAACCGAGGCTTTGCAACAGCTCAATGACTGTTTGTTTCAAACTGATGTGACAGTCAAAGATACAACTGCAATGCCTTTAAATGATTCAACTCATTTGATGCAACAGGAATGCTTTTATTTAATTTAGGTTGCTTGGTTTTGTGTCACTAGAGACTCTATTATGTATGCAGAATTGTATGGATTTGTCTTCCTTGGCATCCGTGGTGCACATCTGTGATGCTCCTGAAGCTAATACAATAGCAGCGTTTGTGAAATGTGTTAAACTTTTGCAAACTTTGATTTATTCTCATTTGCCCAAAAACTCGAACCATATTTTTCTATGTCCTATATTTTTCAAATACGTTTTGTGCCAGTACAGTGTAATATCCCTTCAGGTTTAGCAGATCCTTGAAGCAGCTGGCTACTGGAGTCCAATGGTTGGAACAGCAAGGGCAGAAATCCTCCAGAATTTGGTCATAATGCTTTCACAGACATCCTGGCCTTCAAACTAGCAATTTCTCATAACCAACACTGGGCTCCTGCCATACAAGTTTGAGAAGCTTAGTTTGAAGGTGGGTTGGAGAGTCTATAGATGGGTATGCCAATCCCATTCCTGGACAGCTAAACCCCTGCAGTGATTAGTTCCAACACACCTGGCTCTCACACCCAGATGATGCTGAAGGCCTTGATTAATTGGATCAGGTGTGTTAGATTAAAGCAGAAATGAATATCTGGGAGCACCACAAGCCAGCCGTGCGGTGTTATATAAGCTGAGTTTAGAACCTGAGACAAGTTTAGGTTTGTTTACTGTGCATAACCTTCAGACAAGAAAAAAAAAGAACTTGGAGTAACAAGACATGGTGTGTGTTAGGTTTCTCAATTATTCTTTCATTATCACAAGTAACAAAATGATTAATAGTGTATGTTAAGATGACAGTAAATATAAATAAATGTTATATACGTTTAAAAGTGTATTATCCTTCCCTGAATGTGATATAAATATTTGTTAATAACTTCAGATTGACTTCAAATCCTTTGCATCAATTGAACATTTATTATTTTCCTAACACATCCACAAAGGTTTTATTCCTCTTACACCACAGCACTTTGCATTGCAAATTACATTTAGTTTAACTTCTTTCCTGTCATCACTTTTGGAATATCAGTTATTTCCCTCATCAACCTCCCTTTGCCCTCTATATCGAAGTTAATAAGGCATTAAAAAAAACCCTCACCTTGTAATGATACTGAGAAACTGAAAAGCGTAAAGTGTTCTATCCTGAATACTTTCTGACAGGTACAAAGTATTGATATTTAAAAGTCTTTCCACAGTTGTTTAGTAGATTTCTCTGTACATAAAGCTCCACCATATGAATTTTTACATTTTCCTTTGCAATATAACATCCATACAGAGATGCTTGAAAGTTTGTGAACCCTTTAGAATTTTCTATATTTCTGCATAAATATGACCTAAAACATCATCAGATTTTCACACAAGTCCTAAAAGTAGATAAAGAGAACCCAGTTAAACAAATGAGACAAAAATATTATACTTGGTCATTTATTTACTGAGGAAAATGATCCAATATTACATATCTGTGAGTGGCAAAAGTATGTGAACCTTTGCTTTCAGTATCTGGTGTGACCCCCTTGTGCAGCAATAACTGCAACTAAACGTTTCCGGTAACTGTTGATCAGTCCTGCACACCGGCTTGGAGGAATTTTAGCCCATTCCTCCGTACAGAACAGCTTCAGGTCTGGGATGTTGGTGGGTTTCCTCACATGAACTGCTCGCTTCAGGTCTTTCCACAACATTTCGATTGGATTAAGTTCAGGACTTTGACTTGGCCATTCCAAAACATTAACTTTATTGTCCTTTAACCATTCTTTGGTAGAATGACTTGTGTGCTTAGGGTTGTTGTCTTGCTACATGACCCACTTTCTCTTGAGATTCAGTTCATGGACAAATGTCCTGACATTTTCCTTTAGAATTCACTGGTATAATTCAGAATTCACTGTTCCATCAATGATGGCAAACAGTTCTGGCCCAGATGCAGCAAAACAGGCCCAAACCATGATACTACCACCACCATGTTTCACAGATGGGATAAGGTTCTTATGCTGGAATGCAGTGTTTTCCTTTCTCCAAACATAACGCTTCTCATTTAAACCAAAAAGTTCTATTTTGGTCTCATCCGTCCACAGAACATTTTTCCAATAGCCTTCTGGTTTGTCCACATGATCTTTAGCAAACTGCAAATCAGCAGCAATGTTCTTTTTGAAGAGCAGTGGTTTTCTCCTTGCAACCCTGCCATACACACCATGGTTGTTCAGTCTTCTCCTGATGGTGGACTCATGAACATTAACATTAGCCAATGTGAGAGAGGCCTTCAGTTACTTAGAAGTTACCCTGGGGTCCTTTGTGACCTCACTGACTATTACACGCCTTGCTCTTGGAGTGATCTTTGTTGGTTGACCGCTCCTGGGGAGGGTAACAATGGTCTTGAATTTCCTCCATTTGTACACAATCTGTCTGACTGTGGATTGGTGGAGTCCAAACTTTTTAGAGATGGTTTTGTAACCTTTTCCAGCCTGAAGAGCATCAACAACACTTTTTCTGAGGTCCTCAGAAATCTCCTTTGTTTGTGCCATGATACACTTCCACAAACATGTGTTGTGAAGATCAGACTTTGATAGATCCCTGTTCTTTAAATAAAACAGGGTGCCCACTCACACCTAATCATCACCCCATTGATTGAAAACACTTGACTCTAATTTCCCCTTCAAATTAACTGCTAATCCTAGAGGTTCACACACTTTTGCCACTCACAGATATGTAATATTGGATCATTTTCCTCAATAAATAAATGAACAAGTATAATATTTTTTGTCTCATTTGTTTAACTGGGTTATCTTTACATACTTATAGGACTTGTGTGAAAATTTGATGATGTTTTCGGTAATATTTATGCAGAAATATAGAAAATTCTAAAGGGTTCACAAACTTTCAAGCACCACTGTACACACATTATCTACAGTGTCTTGCAAAAGTATTCATCCCCTTGGTGTTTGTCCTGTGTTGTCACATTACAAGCTGGAATTAAAATGGATTTTTGGAGGGTTAGTACCATTTGATTTACACACCATGCCTACCACTTTAAAGGTGAATTAAAAAAAAAAAATTATTGTGACACAAACAATAATTAAGATGAAAAAAAAACCCAGAAATCTGGAGTGTGCATAGGTATTCACCCCCTTTCATATGAAACCCCTAAATAAGAGCTGGTCCAACCAATTCACTTCATAAGTCACATAATTAGTTGATTAAGATCCACCTGTGTGCAATCAAAGAGTCACATGATCTGTCACATGATGTCTGTATAAGTTAATCTGTTCTGGAAGGACCCTGACTCTGCAACATGACTAAGCAATCAACATGAGAGCCAAGGAGCACTCCAAACAGGTCAGAGACAAACTTGTGGAGAAGTATAGATCAAGCTTGAGTTATAAAAAAAAAAAATCCCAAACTTTGACTATCCCAAGGAGCACCATTAAATCCATTACAGTAAAATGGAAAGAATATAGCACCACTACAAACCTGACAAGAGAAGGCCGCCCACCAAAACTCACAGACTGGCCAAGGGGGGCATTAATCAGAGACAAAGCAAAGATAACACTGAAGGAGCTGCAAATAGCCACAGCAGAGATGGGAGTCTCTGATCTGTATAGGACCACTTTAAGCCGTACACTCCACATACTGGGGTTTTATGGAAGAGTGGCCAAGAAAAAAACATTGCTGAAAGAAAAAAAAAGAGAAAACACGTTTGGAGTTTGCTCAACAGCATGTGACAAACTTCCCAAACACATGGAAGAAGATTCTCTGGTCAAATGAGACTAAAATTTAACTTTTTGGCCATATGGAAAATGCCATGTGTGGCACAAACCCAACACCCTGAGAACACCATTCCTACAGTGAAGCATGGCGGTGACAGCATATTCTGTTGGGATATTTTTCATCTGCAGGGACAGGAAAGCTGGTCAGGACTGAAGGAAAGATGGATGGCACTAAATATACTCCAATTCTGGAGGAAAACCTGTTTGAATCAGCCAGAGATTTGAGACTGGGTAGAAAGGTTTGCGTTCCAGCAGGACAATGACCCTAAACATACTGCTAAAGCTACACTGGAGTGGTTTAAAGGGAAACATTTAAATGTCTTGGAATGGCCTAATCAAAGCCCAGACCTTAGTCCAATTGAGAATCTGTGGCATAACTTGAAGATTGCTGAACACCAACACAACCCATCTAACTTGAAGGAGTTGGAGCAGTTTTGCCTTGAGAAATGGGCAAAAATCCCAGTGGCTAGATGTGCTAAGCTAATAGAGACATACCCCAAGAGACTTGCAGCTGTAATTGCAGCAAAAGGTGGCTCTACAAAGTACTGACTTTTGGGGGGTGAATGCACACTCCAGATTTCTGGGGTTTTTTCATCTTCATTATTGTTTGTGTCACAATAAAAACAACAGTTTTCACCTTTAAAGTAGTAGACATGTTGTGGAAATCAAATGGTGCTACCCCCCCCAAAAAAAAAAAAAAAAATCCATTTTAATTCCAGCTTGTAATGCGACAACACAGGACAAACACCAAGGGGGATGAATACTTTTGCAAGGCACTGTATCTACTTATCCATCATGGCCGTGGGTAAGCTGGAGCCAATCCCAGCTGACTTCAGGTGAGACGCAGGGATCACCCTGGGCAGGTTGCCAATCTATTGCAAGGCTATCACAGAGACAAACAACCATTCACACTCACATTCACACCTCTTGGCAATTTGGAATAACCAGTTGACCTAATCCTCATGTCTTTGGACTGCGGGAAGAAACTGGAGCACCCGGAGGAAACCCATGCAGGCATGGGGAGAACATGCAAACTCCATGCAGAAAGACCCCAGTCACAGTAAGAACCTTCTTACTGTGAGGCGACAGTGATAACCACTGGTACCATCATGCCACCCAAAATAGCAACTACTTTTTAATTAAAATCTGTACATATAATTCCCTGTGACTAAGCTGTTACTAGAGAAACAATAACATCCTCCATTTAGGACATTCATATTACTTAAACCTTTCATTTGAAATGCAGTCTTAACAACTGACAAAGTCATGCTCTTACAAAAATAATATCTATATTTAAGCAGTGCAGGCGGCACGGTGGTGTAGTGGTTAGCGCTGTCGCCTCACAGCAAGAAGGTCCGGGTTTGAGCCCCGTGGCCGGCGAGGGCCTTTCTGTGCGGAGTTTGCATGTTCTCCCCGTGTCCGCATGGGTTTCCTCCGGGTGCTCCGGTTTCCCCCACAGTCCAAAGACATGCAGGCTAGGTTAACTGGTGACTCTAAATTGACCGTAGGTGTGAATGTGAGTGTGAATGGTTGTCTGTGTCTATGTGTCAGCCCTGTGCTGACCTGGCGACTTGTCCAGGGTGTACCCCGCCTTTCGCCCGTAGTCAGCTGGGATGGGCTCCGGCTTGCCTGCGACCCTGTGGAGCAGGATAAAGCGGCTAGAGATAATGAGATGAGATGAGATTTAAGCAGTGCATAAAAGTGGAGCTCCTGATGAGTGTATGAGCAAAATATTTACCAGGGCACAAAATCAACCTGAATAGAATAATAATATTATAGCATATGAACCATCGAATTGTGCAGTGTATTTCATGTCAATAAATTGCTGCATTGTCTTGTAACAGTGACACCAATAATGAGATATGCATCGAGTTACAAATACATATTTATTCCTTTCTTTGACAGCGCATGCCATGCACCAGAAACAACACCATGACATTTATTATAGTGGGACTCTGCTGGGTGCCTGGTGGACAGCGGTGAACCAGAGCTTTCATTTTACATCATTACTGTATATTTACGATCAAATATCAAACTTGATATGTCAAACAGTTGTCTGGTTACATCTTTCACATCCACGTGGATTGGAGATCGGAGCACGCAGCCACAATTAGGACTAATAAGCATGTACCTGTTACTGGTTAGAGCTCACAGCGCATACATAAGGACTCTCAGTAACACAGAGACTTTTTGCAAAAGCCTTGTATTTTGTATTGCTTTTCTAGTTTTGACCCTGTTTGTGTTTTTTGGATTTTGAGTATTGTATTACCTCTGATATCCTGTCTGTACCTCACTCAACCACTGCCTGTTTTTCGACTCTGCCTTTGTCGCTGTTTTGGATCCATTTGCTAGTGTGTTTTCACTAAAACTCTTCTTGCACTTCCATGACAGAAACTGTCAACTGTCTTACAAGCTAATGGACTAATAAAACTGTTTTAGCTAGTTTTATATGAAACTGTTGTGACTATTTCCTGTAAAATGTCAGTAAATAATCCCACATTATTTTTTTAAGCAAATTTAAAATAAGTGCTGGATAAAAACCCATATACCTTATGTAAATAAAAATACAAATTTTGTTGTCCAGTGGTCAAGTGATATATCAGATATGTTATATGTTTGTCTTTATAAGATATGTTGCCTTGCACTTATGGTTGGGTTCCCTGTGGTGGTACACATTTGTCGTTTGTACGTACACACAGATGCCATACGCTCAAAAGCCATAAAAAAATCAGGTCGATGCATTACTCTTACGTATGGGGCTCTGCTCAATATGCACAAAGCATGCATGAGGAGCTCCGCTATTAATCAACATTTTCTGATTGCTATAACAGTGCTATAGAATAAATAATGTGTATGCACACCTTTTGCTTTTATATCCTCCTCCAACCTCTTGTATCTTCTCAAAAGCATTCTGATTTGCTCAACTGTCATATTATCTCTATTCTTCCTGCCATCACAGAAATCTTTACTCATTCTTCTTGATTAATCTATTGAAACTCGTCAAGATGTCATGCATTCCCTTTTACAAAATAGGTCTGGAGACTGACAGGGTCATGGCAAAAGCTTTTTTTATATATATATTTCAAGTTGCAAGATACACCTACATTTTATTTTATAATGAAAGTTTTGTAGCTAAATTATGAAACAGAATCACTTTCTTTTTTCTCAACAAGGATCCAGGGGGATGCAACCTTTTGTACTCAACTGTGGTTGCACTTAGCAAAATTACCATCCATTTTGTGTCTGATAATAATGAAGGACACTGCTGTCAGAATCCTCTCTGCAATGTATAGGCAGTATTGTCTAGTAGAAATGTATTTGCTTGGCGTAGGCTTACAAAATGGAAATAATACATGAAGGTGTTGGACATGTCAAAGCATTTTTCTACTGATACTGCACCTAAAGTGCAATCTCTCCATCAACTATGCTGTCCTCTTTTCCCTACTATATCTTTCGGCTTCCATTTCTTTTTCTGTCACAAATAAGCGCACACACACGCACACACACACATACACACACTGAAGCCCACCACCACCACTACCCCCACCCTGCAGGTGCCCTTGCTGCCTTGTTCCAGCATGAAAGCCACTAGCATCAGACATGAAAGTACAGCACTCTCCATGTTACAGCCTTCAGGCCTGAAAACAGCCACTAAATATCTAATTCCGGGCCAATACATCACTTTCCTTACCTTGTACCATATAAAAGGCAAGCACAAAACTATACATACAAATGAATGAGCATTGACAGCACAGAGGAGAAAGATGAGAAGACAAAGAGGAATGTACTGAGTTTGAAATTCACTCCGTACATGAACAAACCATATTGACTCTTGAATAACTCAAAAGTACACAAAGGAATGACGTTAGTTCCTGATGGACGTCAGGCAGTGGAGAACAAAGACAGAAAAGTTCAGTAGGCACCATGAACAGAATGGCACAGCCGTAGTTTCAATTATTTTTTCAAGAGATGCAAAAAAAACTAATGGAAAAGACAGCACGGCTGTGAGAGAAAATGGAAAAGCAAATTGATCTCCTATTTGCAAAATGCATGCACTGCAAACCAAATGGGACTTGGATACGGTAGTTGTCACAGGAAAGAAGTTCAGTACAACTTTGATAGGCAATGACAAAATAACACCTTTATACGCCAATGAATTAATGAGCATGGTTAAATTTTTCACTCGAACAAAATTCGATCAGTGAATATTATTAGATTAAATTAATGCATACAGATGTACAAATATACAGCAATTATTGCTTTGGGAAATCTATCAAGGATGCATATCCTGTACATTTGATTGGCACAGGCCAGCTTTATTTACTCTTCTTCCACAAACTTTTTTATTTTAATATTAATTTTAATGGGTGGCATGGTGGTGTAGTGGTTAGCGCTGTCGCCTCACAGCAAGGAGGTCCAGGTTCGAGCCCCGTGGCCGACAAGGGCCTTTCTGTGTGGAGTTTGCATGTTCTCCCCGTGTCCGCGTGGGTTTCCTCCAGGTGCTCTGGTTTCCCCCACAGTCCAAAGACATGCAGGTTAGGTTAACTGGTGGCTCTAAATTGACCGTAGGTGTGAATGTGAGTGTGAATGGTTGTCTGTGTCTATGTATCAGCCCTGTGCTGACCTGACGACTTGTTCAGGGTGTACCCTGCCTTTCGCCCATAGTCAGCTGGGATAGGCTCCAGCTTGCCTGCGACCCTGTAGAACAGGATAAAGCAGCTAGAGATAATGAGATGAGATTAATTTTAATCTATGATCTAATGAGGGCAAATGAAAGGAAAAAGCAATATAAAGTGCTTTAATATGGTGTCAGGCCACCAGGAGATACCAGAACAGCTTCAATACACCATGGTATGGATTCTACAAGTTTCTAGAATTGTACTGAGATGAAAAAATAGTCCGTCAGCTGGTGTTTTTATGATAAAGATGATGATGGTAATGATGATGGTGATGAAGGAGGAAGTGAAGAGCACTCTCTAAAGCTAAGGTCTCACACAGCTGCAATGACTTCATGGTAGACACCAGTAGATGATTTTGAGCCTTCCAGGGTCAACCGGCACATGTTCTGGGCCCTTCTGTCAGAATATGTGAGAGCCAGGGAGCTACCTTGACAGCTGGGAGAGCGTAAAGTTTCGTTGTTTTGAAAATTGCTGTGGGGCAACCACTAGATGAATTCATCTATTGTAACTATGAAAGCATTTGTAAGCATCCTTTAGGCATACATAGGCTACCAGGGGTTACCGTAGCGTTCCATTGCAACCTCCAAGCTTAAAATGTTCACAGAACAACATTCTCCAGAAAGTGAAAAAATTGCCTAGGGGGCATGGCTTATTTCATCTTGCCGTGGTTATGCCATACCACATAAGGCCATACGTCGCTATATGTCACTGCCGCCATTGGTTTTACTGGCATCTTTTGTCACTACCGTCTTGGCTACCATGGCTTAATTTGCATATTTACTCCTCCCAAATGTATGCAATGGATCACCTCCAAAATCTGCCGGAATGGCCACGGCAGGCCCAGCCATGATTCGCACTGATCAACCGGCTATGTGTGACTTTCGCAAAACATATTTGTGCAAAAAGGTTTTCAACTGTTGACTGAAAGCTATTACATATGATTTTAGATAATTTTAACACTCATCAAACCATCCAGTGAGCCATCGTGCTATGTGGATGAGGGGAGGGCATCATGGAAGAGGCCAGTCCCATCAGGAAAGAAATGTTTTATGTTAGGATAAAGGTGATCATTCAGAATTCTGACTTGATTTGCGATGGTCTTCCCCTCTAACAGAACACCTGACCTCAAATCATATCAAAGCCAAAGTCTTTTCCTTTAATTTATCACCCATCTCCATAAACTGGTTTTACACTGTGTGATTTCAGCACATTGCTTGTTTGCTTGTTTATTATCCCTTGCCCAAATGAAGTTGGGTTCCATCCATCCGTCTGTCCGGTCACATTTTTGTTTCTTTTCCGGGCCATATCTTTAAAACTACTGAAGATATCTTCATGAAACTTTGTATACATATCAAGCAACATGTGAACTGGTGCCTTTTTCTATTTTGGATTTTTGGAGGAAAAAAAGTATTTTTCAAATTTTTACATAAAAAATAGATTTTGACTTAGTTTCTAAAAGTAATGTTTGTTTCCGGAGCATATATCCAAAACCATTCATGATACGGATTTGAAACTTGGTATACATGTTAACAAAGTGATGTAGATGTGCCTTTTCATAGGGTAGTATCTCACTGGGCTGTGACAGCCCGCGACTAGTTGGAGACACAACAATTGCGATAAAATCTGCAAATTAGTGGCAATTTTCACTTGGAATCACACTGAATTGATATTTGCATATTTTATCGCAATTGCTGTGTCTCCAACTAGTCGCAGGCTGTCGCAGCCCAGCTTTCCCTCGGCAGGCAGGGAAGTAGAGGAAGCCTCACGGAAACTGACTTGAGAAGGGTTCGTGACGGCTTTGCAACACCAGCAACACATTTGCGGCTATTTTGAGAGAAATTTTGTTGCACAGGGGTGGCACGGTGGTGTAGTGGTTAGTGCTGTTCTGTCCGTGTGGGTTTCCTCCGGGTGCTCTGGTTTCCCCCACAGTCCAAAGACATGCAGGTTAGGTTAACTGGTGACTCTAAATTGACCGTAGGTGTGAGTGTGAATGGTTGTCTGTGTCTATGTGTCAGCCCTGTGATGACCTGGTGACTTGTCCAGGGTGTACCCCGCCTCTCGCCCATAGTCAGCTGAGATAGGCTCCAGCTTGCCTGTGACCCTGTAGAACAGGATAAAGCGGCTAGAGATAATGAGATGAGATTTTGTTGCAAAAATTTTTTTAACATGTTCAAAATTTCAGCGACGAAGGAGCGACACTTTGCAACTCCTGTGAGGAAATTAAGAAGCCCCATGAATGTTTCAAAACACTTTTGAAACTCTCTCGCGAATGGCGTTCGCAATTTGTTGCAAGCTGTCGCAGCCCAGTGAGATACTGGCTATACTAAGAAATTTGAGAAATTTAAATTTTTCATGTTTCCATGAAAACAATTTCAGACTTTGTCTCTCAGGTTAGTCTTAGGGGTAGGTTTTGTTTCTGGAGCAGAACTTGAAAACTATGATTGGTATGGTCTTGAAAGTTGGTATATGTGTTGATTAAGTAATCCTTTTGATACTAAGAAATGTGAGAAATTTAAATTTTTAACTCACCTGGACCAAAGGTCCGGTGAGTTTATGCCATGGGCTGCTGAGGTCAGTGTAAAGAGGTAGGGTTGGTTTCCTGCAGCAGAACTTGAAAAATGTAAAGAAAATTATGACATTCTGCTTACAGCATCAACATCATCTGGGCTCATTCAGAAAAAAACGGGGTCTCAATCAGAAACGTACTTGTACTTCAAATGGTTTCTTAGTATGAAAATATAACATGGCTCACTTGATAATAATCTCTGTTTTATGAATCTGTTGTATCTGTATTATGTGATGATGCTTTCTGAAAAAATCTTAATAAATACACTACAAGCCTGCATCTTGTGTCTGTTTAAACAGGGATTGTGTTAAATGAATTATGCAGATAGTTTTAAACAGGATGTGATCATAAACGAAAATCATGTAAACTCATTTCCAGGGCTGACAGCTTAGATATAGCTCTCGATCAAAGTGCTTTACTTGGTTTTGGATGCATGGATGTTTAACAGCCGTGACTCACCTGTCCTCTGAATGCAGAATTAGGTATAAATGAGAGAAAACCTCCTCACTTTCTTTGCTTATTTATTTTCTTTCCCCTTCCGTACCAACACACACACACACACACACACACTGTATCTTTGTGGGGACTCTCATTGACATAATGCATTCCCTAATCCCTTATCCTAACGTTAACCATCACAACTGAATGTCTAACTCCAACCCTTACTCTAACCTGAACCCAATTCTAACCTGAACCCTAAAACTGAGTCTTACTGTAACTCTCAAACAGCCATTTGAAGAAGTGGGGACCAGCCAAAATGTCCTCACTTCCCAAAAATGTCCTAAATCTGTTGGTTTTAAATATATATAAACTTTATTTGCCAGGTATGTGAACACACACGAGGAATTTGACTTGGGTTTCACTTAGCTCTCTTAGTACAAACAGATAAAAAGCGTAGACAAAAACAAAAAGCTATGTACATGTAGAAGGGTAAATATATGTATAGACAGCATAGTGCAAGGATGAATTAATAAATATAAATATACAGTGTGCACAGAATGATGGTATGAGTGTGCAGATATTTCACAGTTGATGTTACTCAGTGCGTTTACATGCACATAGAGAGAATCGAATTTCTGCCGTTGCTCGACTGAAATCGAAGTTCAAAATGCCATGTATACACCTTAATTCGGCTGAAATTGAACCGAACTTGATTTCTCGGAATCGAGCTACCCGACCTAGATTATGCGATTTCTGCCGAGCTACTTAGTGCATGTATACCCTATTGAGCTACGTATTCAAGCTACTTACTTCAGCACTGCCCCTTCCGGAAGTGACGAGTGATGAGACCACAAGCGGGAAACACAACAGCCTCGGTCGGCATGACAACGAATCATGACAACGGCATGAATCTTTTCTTTTTGTGGCATTGTTTGCACTGTTAAAATTTAGCTCACTTACTGTATCACCAAATACATCTGTACAGCTGTTGCATAGCTGTTAATTGTGTACATAAACAAGTCATTGTATTTGTGTGTGTGTGTGTGTGTGTGTGTGTGTGTGTGTGTGTGTGGATATATATATGTCCAACATCTGAAGAATGTCAAAAACAAAACAATTGAACTTTTTTGTGTGTTTATTAAGACAAGTTAAATTGTAAGCAAAAAAAAAAATATTTTTTGTAAGCAAAAAATGGACTTTAGAAAAATATACAATTGTGCAAAATAAGTTGTCTTACAAAACAGTGGTCTGTGCAGGACAGTTTGTAGCCATACAGTCTGTTAGAGCAAGCCTAACAGCTTGAGCACGGAACTTGTGAACACGGAACTGCCAGTGTTGCCAGATTGGGCGGTTTTAAGTGTATTTTGGCGGATTTGAACATGTTTTGGGCTGGAAAACGTCAGCAGTATCTGGCAACACTGCTGATAACTTTGTTTATACTCTTGAATAGCTCTTCTTCATGACGACAACCGGAAGTGTACCAACACGATGGGGCGTGTAGCGCCACCTGTGGCTCGGGTGCACAATGTACCTCACACAGCTCGATTTCCTTGTGCGCATGTAGGATTGGATTTCTCTGGCACCTCTGCTGGGACCCTTAGCTCGATTACTGACAGTAGCTCGATTTGGATGTGCATGTAAACGTACTGACTGATATTTGAATCCGGTTTTAGCTGTTCATCACAGAGACAGCCTGAGGGAAAAAACTGTTCTTGTGTCTGGTTGTTTTTGCGTACAGTGATCTGTAGTGTCTCCCAGAGGGGAGAAGTTTAAACAGTTTGTGACCAGGGTGTGATGGGTCAGCAGAGATGTTACCTGCCCATTTCCTGACTCTGGACAGGTACAGGTCTTGGATGGAGGGCAGGCTGACACCAATAATTTTCTCTGCAGACCTTATTGTCCGTTGCAGTCTGTTCTTGTCCTGTTTGGTGACCGATCCAAACCAAACAGTGATGGAAGAGCAGAGAACAGACTGAATGATGGCAGAGTAGAATTGTGTCAGCAGCTACTTAGACAGGTTGAGCTTCCTGAGCTGGCGCAGAAAGTACAAACTCTGCTGGGCCTTTTTGATGATGGTGGTCTCCCACTTTTTGATGATGGTGGTCTCCCACTTTTGATGATGGTTGGTCTCCCACTTCAGGTCCCAGGAGATTGTGGAACCCAGAAACCTTAAGGTTTCAACAGCAGTCACAATGTTGTTGGTGATGGTGATGGGCAGCAGGGTGGGGGGGCTCCTCCTAAAGTCCACTGTCATCTCCACAGTTTTGAGCGTGTTTAGCTTCAGATTGTTCTGACTGCACCAACAGACCAGCCGTTCAACCTCCCGTCTATATGCAGACTCATCACTGTCTCGGATGAGGCCGATGACCATTGTGTCGTCTGCAAATTTCAGGAGTTTAACAGACGGGTCGCTTGATGTGCAGTCGTTGGTGTAAAGGGAGAAGAGCAGTGGGGAGAGCACACACCCCTGGGGGGCGCCAGTGCTGATAGTCCGGGTGCTGGATGTGATGCTCCCTAGCCTCACCTGCTGCTTCCTGTCAGTCAGGAAGTTTATAATCCACTGACAGGTGGAGGAGGGCACAGTGAGCTTGGTGAGCTTGGTGTGAAGGATATCTGGAACGATAGTGTTGAACGCTGAACTGAAGTCCACGAACAGGATCCTGGCGTACGTCCCTGCAGAGTCAAGGTGTTGCAGGATGTAGTGCAG
Organism: Neoarius graeffei; assembly: GCF_027579695.1. Classification (NCBI taxonomy): domain Eukaryota; kingdom Metazoa; phylum Chordata; class Actinopteri; order Siluriformes; family Ariidae; genus Neoarius; species Neoarius graeffei. The sequence goes on from NC_083593.1 coordinate 30,424,219, forward strand.
TCCCATATTGATTGCATCATCCACTGACCTGTTTGCCCGGTAGGGAAACTGCAGGGGGTTCAGCAGGGGGTCTGTGATGTCCTTCAGGTGTGACAACACCAGTCTCTCAAAGGACTTCATGACTACAGATGTGAGGGCTACAGGCCTGTAGTCATTCAGTCCTGTGATGGTGGTTTTCTTGGGAATCAGGATTATTGTGGAGCATTTGAAGCATGAGGGGACTTCACACAGCTCCAGGGATCTATTAAAGATCTGGGTGAAGATGGGGGTCAGCTGATCAGCACAGACCTTCAGACAGGAGGGTGACACACCATCTGGGCCGGGTGCCTTCCTGATCTTTTGTCTGCAAAAAAGCTGACAAACATCCTCTTCACAGATCTTGAGTGCTGGTGTGGGGTCAGAGGCGAGAGGAGGCAGAATAGTGGGTGTGAATGAGTCTTTAATGTCTGGGGGGGGGGAGAGGTGTGAATGTGTCAAATCTGCAGTAAAACACATTCAACTCATCAGCCAGTTGATGGTTCATTGCAGTGTTGGGGGATGGTCTCCTGTAGTTGGTGATGTTCTTCAGGCCTCTCCACACTGACGCCGGATCGTTGGCTGAAAGGCTGTTTTTGATCCTTTCAGCGTAGCTCCTCTTATCTGCTTTCACCTCTTTCGTCAGTGTCTTTCTGGCCTGTTTGTACAGGACTCTGTCCCCACTTCTGTAGGCCTCCTCCTTGGCCTGGCGAAGCTGCCTGAGTTTTGCAGTGAACCAGGGTTTGTTGTTGTTGTATGTGTGGAAGGTCTTGGTGGGCACACACATATCCTCACAAAAACTTATGTAAGATGTCACGATATCAGTCAGTTCATGCAGGTCTAAAGCTGCAGCCTCAAAAACACTCCAATCAGTGCAGTCAAAGCAGGCTTGTAGTTCCACTTTGGCCTCATCGGACCATCTCCTCACCGTCTTCACCACAGGCTTAGCAGATTTCAGCTTCTGCCTGTAGGTCGGGATAAGATGAACAATGCAGTGATCAGATAGTCCCAAGGCTACATGGAGGACAGAGTGGCATGAGTCCTTTAAAACAGTGTAACAATGGTCCAGAGTGTTAGTGTCCCTGGTGGGACACTTAATGTGCTGTTTATATTTTGGCAGTTCGTGGCTGAGGTTTGCTCTGTCCCCCAAAACAATGAGCAAAGAGTCCGGGTGTTTTTTCTCCACGTTGTTTATCTGGTCAGCCAGGTGTTGTAACGCCTCAGTAATACAAGCCTGAGGAGGGATGTAGACTCCAACCAGAATAAATGAGGAAAACTCTCGCGGAGCATAAAACGGTTTGGAGTTTATGAATAATGTCTCCAGATGAGGACTGCATGATTTGCTTAGAACCGTGACATCAGTACACCAACCTTCGTTAATATAAAAGCAGACTCCGCCTCCCCTCATTTTCCCCGTGAGCTCTGTTTCGTGGTCTGCTCGGTGCAGGTGAAATCCAGGCAGGTGGAGAGAAGTGTCTGGGATGTGCTCACTGAGCCAGGTTTCGGTGAAGCACAAGGCAGCAGATCTGTTAAAATCCGTGTTGATTGTGTTGAGGAGCAGCAGTTCGTCCATCTTGTTGGCCAGAGAGCGGACGTTAGCCAGGTGAATAGACAGGAGCATAGTGCGAAACCCTCGCTGCCTCAGCCTGACAAGTGCGCCGGCTCGCTTCCCCCGGTGTCTCTGGCGTCCTCGGCGGAGACCATAGAGAGCTGCTGCTCCTCCAACAAGTAGCTCTGGAAAACTTTCCGGATCGATGAAAACTGATGAAAAAACTTTACTGGTGGTTATTCCAATGTTTATGAGTTCTTCTTTGGAGTATGTGACCAGAGAAGAAGCACAAAAACCACAACAAATACACAAAAACGTAGAAAGTACGAGAGAGCGAAGTACTGAGTCAACCGTCCGCGGCGCCATCTTGAATGAAAAAAAAATATCCAGTGAATGTAAAATATAAAATATATAAAATATCATATCCAGTGAATATATATATATATATATATATATATATATATATATATATATATATATATATATACATTCACTGGATATGAGCAATCACGTGTTATGATTTGCTACTCTACTACTAGGCTATCAGCTCATATACCATGAGTAGAGAAAAACAAAATGGTGGAGCGTGTTGCTGAACCAACCAAGGATGAAATAAAAACTCTACTTGAAAACAAAACCCCCAAAATTCTGATCGAGTATTTAAAAGAAACAGAAATAGCTAAAAGAATATGCCCCCCCCCCCCCCCCCCCCCCCCCCAAAAAAAAAAAATCTCCTGTTCCACACTCTAGCCCAGTCAGTGGTGGTAATGCACCTTTAAGTTGGTTTGCCAACCACCAAAAAAAAAAAAAACATAAAAGAAGAAGAAAACCCCCCAAAATATAAAAAAGCAAAAAAATATGGAATAAAAGTATTTCATGGTAAGAATGTATCTTTTTTATTTTTCAAGAATTATTATTATAGCATTTTTCACTAATTGCTACTGTTATTGCGCCAGTTTGTTTACAACCCCGATTCCAAAAAAGTTGGGACAAGGTACAGATTGTAAATAAAAACGGAATGCAATGATGTGGAAGTTTCAAAATTCCATATTTTATTCAGAATAGAACATAAATGACATATCAAATGTTTAAACTGAGAAAATGTATCATTTAAAGAGAAAAATTAGGTGATTTTAAATTTCATGACAACAACACATCTCAAAAAAGTTGGGACAAGGCCATGTTTACCACTGTGAGACTAGGGCTGCTCGATATTGGAAAAAATCAATATCACAATTTTTTCAGTAAATATCGATATCGCGATTTTTAAAACGATATTTATACACCTTTTTTTAAAGCCCTGATCATCAACACCTGAGGCACCGGGCCACATTTTTATAGTACAGGCCTCATAGGCTACCTGTCAACCCTTCCCGTTGTACCCTGAAACGCCTTTTACTTAAACTATTTACTGTGCAAGCGCGTACTTTGCATAGGTCCTATAGCCTGCACAAGGCTCACGTTCTCCTCACTCAACATTTCCGATCACAGAGGATGGAGCCAGCGCTGGTATTACCAGTGATTACTGCGTAACGTCCACACTGGCTCGTAGCCAGCCAAGGATAAAATCTCTCTCTCACACACACACACACACACACTACAACGTAAGCTTGTGTGTTGTTAAGACACCAACATTAAACACGCACAATATAGAGACAAGTCCTTAAGAATTAACATACATGAAAATAGGCTTCTCTTCCTTCATCTTCCAAATGTGGACTCCGCTATCTTTTTGGCATGTCAGCATTGAAATACCATTTGCAGAGATATTTCACTCGCCATTAAGAAAAGTAAAAGCAACACATGATTAGGGCTACATGATTAGCAGGGGGACACCGTTTTAAGCGCACGGAATTTTAAAAACAATGTAATTACATCTGAGTCCGTCTACATCGCGCAATAAACCCGTCCTTAGCAGAACCTACTTCAAAGCATGATGCTAGCTGCAGATGCACAAGTCAAAATCAAATGAACCCAAGTAAACATGCCGCGGCGGGCAACATTAATAACCAAATTGCCTTACCTTAAAACGCTGCCTTGACCACAGGACGACTCGCAATTATTCCACTTAAATCCACACGGTTTAACACATCTAACACAGCTAGCAAGCTGGATATGTGCTAATATTGTTGTGCTTGTTTTCTTCCGTAGATGCCATTTTTACATTACCCAGTCCCACATCCAAAAATATGACGTAAATATATGTTAATTGTATTATTATAACTATTAGCAAGCAAATCAAACAACATATTAAGAAATCAATATATCAAATCACCCAACACGTATGAAAACAGAAGAACTGATTTTTTACTGTTGCGGAGATATCGCGGGAGTAGAATGGATGACGTATGCAAGGCTACGGTGTGCCTTAGGGGACAGAAGGGTTCGTTTTACCTTACTGTCACGTCAATGTTATTGTTGTTTTATTGCCATTGTAGAAATATTGTGCACGTCCCTTTCGACAAATGACAAAAAATCGTTTCATATCGATATTATGAATTTTGATATCGTTTGACACCAATATCGATATCGTGATAAAAATATGATATATTGCACAGCTCTATGTGAGACATCCCCTTTTCTCTTTACAACAGTCTATAAACGTCTGGGGACTGAGGAGACAAGTTGCTCAAGTTTAGGGATAGGAATGTTAACCCATTCTTGTCTAATGTAGGATTCTAGTTGCTCAACTGTCTTAGGTCTTTTTTGTCATATCTTCCATTTTATGATGCGCCAAATGTTTTCTATGGGTGAAAGATCTGGACTGCCGGCTGGCCAGTTCAGTACCCGGACCCTTCTTCTACGCAGCCATGATGCTGTAATTGATGCAGTATGTGGTTTGGCATTGTCATGTTGGAAAATGCAAGGTCTTCCCTGAAAGAGACATCGTCTGGATGGGAGCATATGTTGCTCTAGAACCTGGATATACCTTTCAGCATTGATGGTGTCTTTCCAGATGTGTAAGCTGCCCATGCCACACGCACTAATGCAACCCCATACCATCAGAGATGCAGGCTTCTGAACTGAGCGCTGATAACAACTTGGGTCGTCCTTCTCCTCTTTAGTCCGAATGACACAGCGTCCCTGATTTCCATAAAGAACTTCAAATTTTGATTCGTCTGACCACAGAACAGTTTTCCACTTTGCCACAGTCCATTTTAAATGAGCCTTGGCCCAGAGAAGACGTCTGCGCTTCTGGATCATGTTTAGATACGGCTTCTTCTTTGAACTATAGAGTTTTAGCTGGCAATGGCGGATGGCACGGTGAATTGTGTTCACAGATAATGTTCTCTGGAAATATTCCTGAGCCCATTTTGTGATTTCCAATTTAGAAGCATGCCTGTATGTGATGCAGTGCCGTCTAAGGGCCCGAAGATCACGGGCACCCAGTATGGTTTTCTGGCCTTGACCCTTACGCACAGAGATTCTTCCAGATTCCCTGAATCTTTTGATGATATTATGCACTGTAGATGATGATATGTTCAAACTCTTTGCAATTTTACACTGTCGGACTCCTTTCTGATATTGCTCCACTATTTGTCGGTGCAGAATTAGGGGGATTGGTGATCCTCTTCCCATCTTTACTTCTGAGAGTCGCTGCCACTCCAAGATGCTCTTTTTATACCCAGTCATGTTAATGACCTATTGCCAATTGACCTAATGAGTTGCAATTTGGTCCTCCAGCTGTTCCTTTTTTGTACCTTTAACTTTTCCAGCCTCTTATTGCCCCTGTCCCAACTTTTTTGAGATGTGTTGCTGTCATGAAATTTCAAATGAGCCAATATTTGGCATGAAATTTCAAAATGTCTCACTTTCGACAATTGATATGTTGTCTATGTTCTATTGTATTCAACCTTACCTGAACCCTAAAACCGAGTCTTTACCCTCAAACAGAAGAAATCACTTTTGAAGAGATGAGGACCAGCCAAAATGTCCTCAATTTCCATAAATGTCCTAAATCTGTTGTTTAAAATAATAATAATAATAATAATAATAATAATAATTTAAATAAAAAAAAACATACACTGGTCCTCAATATGCACCAAGTACAAGTACACACAGAGAGAGAGAGTTCAATTTTCCATTTTTACTCAGTGGTCAAAATTCCCCATATTTCTCTCTGTCATAATTTATTCTTCTGCCAGAAAGATTGAGCGGTATGTTTGGCTTTCAACCACCTGCACACTTTGCCCATAATAAGATAAATTGTGAGAGTGATTGCTTTTTTTTCCCTTTCCACCCAGCAATGCAAAATGGAATAGATTAAATCAATCAATTACCCTATTGATTCTGTTGTTAGAAATAATCACCTACTTCATCTTTCTCAAGAAAACGAGTTCAACAAAAGCCTATATTCCTGAGTGTTTATTTGAAATGCTTCTTTCTTGATGATACCTGGCATGTGTGCATTAAAACTTCCATTTTATATCTAGCATTTCAGCATCTTCATTAAGATGCCCTTTAAGTCCCTCCCAGTCCTGGTGGTGTAAAAATGTAATCTCCAATCTCGCCCCAATATTTAGCTTCCATTTTAAGAGTTGGCGCTCCGTTATCTTCTCCTTTAGCCCAGAATTCCATTACGGCGCAACATAATCTTATATATGTGTGTAGAGAGAGGCATTATCTGAATACTGCTGGCAATAAAACATGATAAATATCCTTGGAGATGAGATCATCAAATGCCTTCCAAGGCTGCATGTATAATTAGGGGAGTGTCATTAATCATAAGTCACAGTGCTGTTCTCAGTAATGAGAGTCAGAAAGTGAAATTTATTAAACTAGCCTGGCACTAAGCATGGTGTTTATTGCATCCAAATTTACACACTGTTCAAGACTCAATGCCAAGGATGATGCACAAGCATCGGCAATGGGGAAATCAGTGAGAATTCACTAAAAGTGAAGAAGCATTATTTAAAGATGTGCCTCCATTCCTGCATTTATTACACCATGTCTCGGCATCTCTTGTGTCATGACCACCCCGTGAGTAGAGCCATTCTGTCATTGTTATGCTTCTTAATTAAGAGGTAGCTGTTGGGACAGTGTGATAATATCATGGAGATTTATCAAATAGCTTATGTTAATTGTGTACTCCCAGATTGCTGTGTAATCAATGCTACAATAACTCTAATCAAAATCATCATTACTGCAATTTATATGACGCACTGGGGAAGTGGGCAGGACTCCATGGGGTACCATGATTACATCATCTGCAGGTTTGACCATATTGATGACACACCAGATTCCCTAAAACTATTCAAATGATGATTATGTAAAAGACATATTTTTTCCACTGGGCTTTGAATAGATAATATTTCTATAAACAAATGCTATTCTATTTAATCAGGCATCGATGGATACATTGATGTTCCTGTTCCTGATGCATGTCATCGCAGAGTGGGTTGCAAAGTGTCTTGCCTGTACAGGGGAAAGGTGCAGAGCCAAACTGACACAGATCCTTGTATGCAAGGCAAACTCTGTACAGGCTCCTCCACGCAGAATCGACTGGGCTTCACTCTGTGGAGCTGGACCAACCTGGGCAACAGCACAGAGCTGGCCGACACCTGACGGGACCATGGCTGGTGGTTACAGTGGATATAAAAAGTGTACACAACCCATTAAAATGATAGGTTTTTCTGATGTAAAAAAAATGAGACCAGGATAAATAATTTCAAAACTATTCCCACCTTTAATGTGACCTATAACCTGTACAATTCAATTGAAAAACAAACAAATCTGTTCGGGGGAGAAACAAAAAATAAAAAACATACAATAAGCTGGTTGCATAAGTGTGCACACCCTTAAACTAATACTTTGTTGAAGCGCCTTTTGATTTAATTACAGCATTCAGTCTTTTTGGGTTCACACCTACCATCAATTAAAATGACTCTGATTAACCCCAAATAAAGTTCAGACATTTACTCAGTTGCATCCTCCAGCAAAAGCCAGGGTTCACAGAGAGTTTACAAAGCATCAAAGGGATCTCATTGTTGAAAGGTATCAGTCAGGAGAAGCAAGTCAGCAAAAACATTTCCACGGCATTAGATATACCATGGAGCACAGTGAAGACAGTCATCAGGAAGTGGAGAAAATATGGGACAACAGTGACATTACCGAGAATTGGATGTCCCTCCAAAATTGATGAAAAGACAAGACGAAAACTGGTCAGGGAGGCTGCCAAGAGGCCTACAGCAACACTGAAGGAGCTGCAGGAATTTCTGGCAAGTACTGGTTGTGTACTACATGTGACAACAATCTCCCATATTCTCCATATGTATGAAGTAGGGTCAAAGAAAAACATTCAGGCCTGGCTAAATTTTGCAAAAAAAAAAAAAAAATACATCAACTCTCCCAAAAGCATGGGAAAATGTGTGATGGTCTGATGAAACCAAGGTTGAGCTTTTGGGACACAATTCCAAAAGGTATGTTTGGCGCAAAAACAACACTGCACATCACCAAAAGAACACCATACCCACGGTGAAGCATGGTGGTGACAGCAGCATGTTTTAGGTTTGTTTTTCTTCAGCTGGAACAGGTGCTTTAGTCAAGGTGGAAGGAATTATGAACAGTTCTAAATACCAGTCAATTTTGGCCCAAAACTTTCAGGTGTCTGCTAGAAAGATGAAGAGGAATTTCATCTTTCAGCATGACAATGACCCCCAAAATGTTTTGGAATGGCCCAGCCACAGCCCAGACCTAAATCCAACTGAAAATCTGTGGGGTGATCTGAAGAGGGCTTTGCACAAGAGATGCCCTCGCAATCTGACAGATTTGGAGCGCTTTTGAAAAGAAGAGTGGGCAAATATTGCCAAGTCTAGATGTGGCAGGCTGAAAGACTCCTACCCAAAACGACTGAATGCTGTAATTAAATCAAAAGGCGCTTCAACAAAGTATTAGTTTAAGGGTGTGCACACTTATGCAACCAGCTTATTGTACATTTTTTATTTTTTATATTTTTCCCCCTAACAGATTTGTTTGTTTTTTAATTGAATTGTACAGGTTATAGGTCACATTAAAGGTAGGAAATGTTTTGAAATTATTTATCGTGGTCTCATTTTTTTTTTTTTTACATCAGAAAAACCTATCATTTTAACGGGGTGTGTGCACGTTTTATATCCACTATATATAAATCCCACACAGTCCTAGCTCGCAAGTGCCTAGCTCGCTTCCCCCTCCCTGGGAAACCATCATAGAGGATGCAACCTGTGGAGGATCCTATCATCTCCACTCTCTTTTGTTTCCACGGAACAAAATTTTTGCAAGTATGTTGATCTGTCTATTGGTCCGTTTGATTGCTGGTGCTCTAGCGTTTGACCAAGCTTCACCAAAATGCACAGGACAACTCACGAGGGTCACACAAAGACATAATTAGTTTTTGGTAGGTCAAGGTCAAATCTTGTGAAAACACCTAATCAGCCATAACTTCCGTTTCTTTGTGATTTTCACAAGTATTGTGCTCTGCATGACTTTTCGTTTGTTTTTTTGGGGGGCTTTTCCCACCATAACTCGAAAAGTCGTCAATGGATTTTGATTAAATTTTGAGCAAAGGTGGACCATGGGCCAAGAAACAATTGATTAGTTTTTGATGCAAATCTGGATATGTATGCAGATCCAGGATATTTTTTGTCTGTTCCCAACGTAACTCAAAAAGTAGTGAATGAATTTTGATTAAATTTGGTGTACAGCTTTAGGATTATCCTAGGTTCAAGTGATTTGATTTTGATGATAATATGTAGCTTGGTGGAGGTATACACTCTCCCGAGTACCCTTCTAGTTTCTTATGTTATTTCCAAAAATGGCCTTGAATATGGGTAACACTGGAAAGTGAGTAAAGGCATTAGAATACATACAACACACACATAAATGATGATTGTGTACAGATTGTCCAGGTTTTTTAGATTTACACAAGTTCATTAGAAGTCTGCAATTCGAATGAACTCATTCAGACTGTAAATACAGCAAGTGAAAGCAAATCACCTTGTGATAAAATGGACTGTTCAGGCTTAGAGTCATTGCTGAGCTTTTGACAGACATTAGATTTTAGTCTTCTCATCAAATATCACAACCAGACGTCACTACTCTTGAAATTGTCTATATGTGTAGATTCTGCAGATGCACAGTACAGACTTCATGTACTATGTGTCACATCCGCGCACATTTGCGCACACACTGAACTTTCACTCACGCGCACTCTGAGCAGCACGCACTCCTAATAACAAACACCTGCCCTGGATTAAAGCGCAATCAGCACACGCATAAAAGAACATTGCCTACACCTATATGGTGTGAAGTATTGAGTTTCCTAGTGATCCTTACCGAACTGTGTTATTATCTTATCTTCCTGGTTTTTGACTCACGTTTTGTATTTTTGGTTTCTGATTTTGTCTTTGTCTTGTCTCATCTGTTTGTGCCTTGCTCAACCTTTTGCCTGTCCTCTGTAGATGATTTCTGCCTGCTGTTCTGGACTGTATGCCTGATTATTATTTTAAAAATAAACTCTTCCTGCATTTACATCTGCCTCCACTCAACCCATTTTACTGACGGAATACTTCGCCGAATCATGGATATAGCGCAAGGAGCAGGCACGCTGCTCAATGCCATACCTGGGTTTCCATGCCTCAGCTCGGATCAATAAGTTTTCTGCAACAAGTCGAACTGAACACGCCAGCATCCTACGATGGAACAGATTACCCACCGAATGGATTTCTGCTTCAATGCAGGGTTTTTTTGTTTTTTTTTTTCTTATTTTATGACAGCCTATTTAAGCCCAAACCTCCAGAGACAATGTGGTCTGCTGCATGATTTATTGGCTGACCAAACCAGCACGCCGGTGTGCCGAATGCTTAGTAAAGATGCACCACCCATGCCTCCGGAACGTCCAGGCATTCACTGAGGAACTCAAGTCCTGGTTCCAGACCTACAGGAAGTAGGACCATAATATCATCAAAAGATTCAGCGAATCTGGAAGAATCTCTGTGCGTACGGGTCAAGGCCGGGAAACCATACTGAGTGCCCGTGATCTTCGGGCCCTTAGACGGCACTGCATCACATACAGGCATGCTTCTGTATTGGAAATCACAAAATGGGCTCAGGAATTTTCCAGAGAACATTATCTGTGAACACAATTCACCGTGCCATCCACCGTTGTCAGCTAAAACTCTATAGTTCAAAGAAGAAGCCGTATCTAAACATGATCCAGAAGCGCAGACGTCTTCTCAGGGCCAAAGCTCATTTAAAATGGACTGTGGCAAAGTGAAAAACTGTTCTGTGGTCAGACATATCAAAATTTGAAGCTCTTTATGGAAATCAGGGACGCCGTGTCATTCGGACTAAAGAGGAGAAGGACGACCCAAGTTGTTATCAGAGCTCAGTTCAGAAGCCTGCATCTCTGATGGTATGGGGTTGCATTACTGCGTGTGGCATGGGCAGCTTACACATCTGGAAAGACACCATCAATGCTGAAAGGTATATCCAGGTTCTAGAGCAACATATGCTCCCATCCAGACGACGTCTCTTTCAGGGAAGACCTTGCATTTTCCAACATGACAATGCCAAACCACATACTGCATCAATTACAGCATCATGGCTGCGTAGAAGAAGGGTCCGGGTACTGAACTGGCCAGCCTGCAGTCCAGATCTTTCACCCATAGAAAGTATTTGGTGCATCATAAAACGGAAGATACGATAAAAAAGGCCTAAGACAGTTGAGCAACTAGAATCCTACATTAGACAAGAATGGGTTAACATTCCTATCCCTAAACTTGAGCAACTTGTCTCGTCAGTCCCCAGACATTTACAGACTGTTGTAAAGAGAAAAGGGGATGTCTCACAGTGGTAAACATGGCCTTGTCCCAACTTTTTTGAGATGTGTTGTTGTCATGAAATTTAAAATCACTTAATTTTTCTCTTTAAATGATACATTTTCTCAGTTTAAACATTTGATATGTCATCTATGTTCTATTCTGAATAAAATATGGAATTTTGAAACTTCCACATCATTGCATTCCGTTTTTATTTACAATTTGTTCTTTGTCCCAACTTTTTTGGAATCGGGGTTGTACATCAACAGGAAATATCAGTCACTTTTCATTAGTTAATTGAAACTAATGAAGCAGCTCATCTTTAGCACTTAAAAACACCTACTCTTTACTGAATAAATTAGTTTAGAAATGTGATAAGTTTACTATTAACAGAAGATCAAACAAAAATCACAAATAAAAATGGTGTAGAAGCCTTCAAATTCAACACATATAATAATAATAATAATAATAATAATAATAATAATAATAATAATAATAATATCACTCCACCTGCTGTGGTATAGCAACTTTACATTAATATTCAAACTGAATCTCTAGATAAAGTTTGGAGCAGCAGTATCTAAAGTCAAATTTATCGAATAAAAATTTTAAAAATAATAAAGCTGCAATGCTGTTGTTAGCAGGGAAGACCAGATTTCAAGACTTCTTTTATTAATGTTTTCGCAAACATTATCCTATTCAGTTTGAATATCACTTCATAGTAAAGTGAAGACTGTTTTTGAGGAAAATCTGCAACGATCTGCTGGCAGCTGCTTCCTTTTTTACATCAATGATGTTACAGGCTGCTCTTTCAATCCTACTGGTGTGTAACATGCAGAGAAACAGCAAGTGAAGAAAACTGTATTGCATTTTGACTTGAGTATTATTCTAGGTTAGGTATGCATTTAAACAAGTGCTAGTGTATTTAAAGGCCCTCTCTCTACTTGTCTCTTGTATAAAATGGAAATAAATACACTCACTGCCAAAGCTGTTGTTTGCTGTTTACTGTCTTTACTAGGGACTCTGACACACCACTGCATCCTTTTCACTGTTTGCATGAGAGCATCATTAACATGGCATATGCAACCAGTCAATGGGGAAAATACTTGAGTAATTATACTTAGCAAATTTGTATGTGAAATAGAGAATTGAAAATTAATCCTAATACCCTTACTAATTCAATTATTCACAACATCCAATCAAACCTATAGTCTTAATGTGTATAGATTACACAACATTTCCTTTTTGTACCAGGATAACTTTGCCTATTAATCTCACTTTCTTTACTTGAATCATATGAATTCAAACAAACAAGGTAATGAGTTGGATGCTGTTCACATTTTTTTCCCTTAAGAAATATATGGTAGAATTCAGTTGAGTTAAAATTCACATTGAGTTAAAAATTGCTTACTTTTTACTCTGAAAAAAAAAATATATTGGCCACTGGAAACATCTAAAACATCTTACTTGTCAAGGAGACATTTTAGCTAATAAAATAAGAAATGAGTGAAGATGAGAAAAGTCTAGAAATATGCTTAAACTCAACGAATTTGTCTATATTTACATTATTTTCACTTGCAAAGATGTCCTTTCTGCAACTTACTTTTAACTTCCTGAGTACATTTCAATGCGGACACTCTTTAACCTTCAATTAAGTGTAATTTTGACCAATTTCTACTTTTAACTGAAGAAAAATGTGAAATAATACCTAATACCTTTGGATAATTATAGCTTTTTCTGTTCCTTCTCCACCCCTCACAACCAGCCGAGTCTTGTGCCAATGAAGCCCAAGCTTGGCAGTTCTACTGTACATCATCTGGTGTTTTCCCCCCCTAAAATCACATAGGAAGTGCACTGCTTCCCATCATCTCTGTGCATTGTAAACTCAACTGTATGATACTTGTGCAGTTGATTAGCATGCGGTATTTATACAGTGTTCAGTAAGGTTAATAATACCAGACAATGATTTGAATTCCTGATATCAGTAGTAGATCATATTGCAGGAACATCTGTCAGGCAGCTTTTCTATGTAGTCATGAGTCTTACTGTACAACTTTAATATAGAAATGTCTATGATGCACTTAGACATGGCCTATTGCACCAGTTCATTTCAGGCCATCATGAACACAAACACATTAAGGCCCGGTCCCACTGCACTTACGGATGCAAAGAGGATGTAAAACGTAAAAAAATCTTTGCCATCCGTTGGAAAACGCTATGCATCCGTTGTGTACTCATTGCATACGTGCTTCATACGCTCTATCCATCGAGCATCCGTCCACTGTGATTTCATCCGCACAAAAAGTTTTGAGCTGCACAAAACTTTTAGAACGGATGAACTTTCCGCCGTGTACGATGTAAATCCGCGACATATACGAGCAACAAACGTTCTATGTCCGTCATCATCCGTTAAACATCTGCTGTATCCTCTCTGCATCCTCGCAACTCACATCCGCTGCAGCTGAAAATGGAAAGAGGGAGGAAAGATAAGGTACATGAAACGTCTATTCATCGTTAGTAGCACGGAAATAGAAAGGATGTAAGCGTATGCATCTCGTATATAAAGTATTCAAAACGGACAAAGCGTTTATATCTGGGATGTATCTCGTATATTTAGGATGTCTGGAGTATGTCTAGAGTATGTAGAAGGACACCTAGCGGACAATCGATATTTTGTATAAAAAGGGGGAGAAAATCATCTAGTAGTAGAGATGTATCGATTTAGCCGCCAGCACGTCTTTCCGCTTTATGCTGACGGCGTGCGTGCTGCATCCCTTTATATCCGTGGAGCAGACGCAATTCATACCCCCCGCATGCGCAGTGAACGGTCTGCATCCGATATACATCCGCGCAACATCCCCTTTGTTTCCGTTAGGCGTACGTGATGCATCCCCTTCATCCGCTATGCATCCGCTCTTTCTGCTATGCGTCCGCTTCTCAGTTATCACCGGTAACCCCTTCGGAGCTGTCATCCACTTCCATCCGCTTTCATCCGCTAGGCTTCCTATGAACATGCGTTTAACATCCCCGCTATATACTACCCACGTCCGTTCTTTTCCGTTCTGTTTTCGCCAATTTTCGCCAATTTTGTCCATTTCTGGAGCGGATGAAAACGGATAGAGCCACCCCTGAAATTTTGCTCGTCCGCTGTGTCCTTTTTGCATACGTTTTGTGTCCATCGGCCAGTGGGACCGGGCCTTTACATTCACACAGCAGTAGGAGGAAACCAGAGAACCCAGAAGAAATCCATGCAAACATAGGAAGCACATGAATAAACTGAAATCAGGACCACACCGAGGACCCTGGAGCAGTCACATAGCAACACTCCCTGCTGCACCACTTTGCTAGAACATTTTTATTGGCTTTTGACAGTACCCTCCAGTGTGTCCTTTTTCAATGTCTTTACTTGAGTAATCTCTGTGAGCCCACTATATTTCTTCAGATGCTTTCAAGGTATCTTATGGTTGAAAGTAGCTTTAATGCAAACACTAGAGTAAACAATATTGGGAAAAGTGACTGCTTTAAATTTCCTCTTTCGGAGAGAGTTCCATACTGCAAACCGTTAGTCTCTAAACTCTTTGCTACAACAGTGCTAATTTTTCACAATTGTCTCACTGACACAAGTTGATAATGTCTTTATCTAAAATCAGTGACAGAGGGCAATGGGGAAATCGAACCTAAAGTAGATTAGAATTTGATTGGGTAATCAGTTAAATTGATTCATTAAATTTGCTCTGATTGCCTGTGGTACCAATATTATAGATCAGATTGAGATGTCCATAGTTACATTAATTGGTTAGATCAAGCAAATAAGCCTGTGCATTACACATGGAATCAATGAAGTGAATCTGACTGAATAGGTGGCCTAGAGCACCAGATGAATAACCCAACCAGTGGTCAGCAATAAAGGAGTAAGATTAAACCAAAGCAATAAATGAAAAGAAACAATCAATGTGGAAGTCCTTGCTCACTATTGTTGTTCTTGACGGGGCGAAACTGGAGCGTCTACTATTAAAACTGCACTGATTCATTGTTTAGCATCTATCTCTTTTTAATTAAGTGCCATTGATCTGCTGTGACTGCGTCTGTTTTATGTGTCTTCACTGTTCGTAATTTCAACACATGTCCATGGGAGCTATTGATGGGAAAAACGCATGTGTTTAGATTAATTGTGCCTTCAAGTGGTGTTCAGCCAAGATGCTATGGTGTGATTTATTTTGTTTTTCACCACATTTCCTAGGTCTACGTAGAGCTAATATAAACGCTGCTGACTCTAAATCTCTTTCATTAGAATGGGCCACCACCCCTGCACTGCCCTTGTGCACAGGAGGGAAGGTCTCCTGTTAAAATGTGATTTACACACATGCTTAATAGTTTCCTTGACATTTATCTATGAGTTTCTCAATGCCATGCCAAGCCCTGCTGAAAAGCACTGTTTTTTTTTTTTTTTGTATTTGGACAAAATTACATCGTGTCTGATGGTATCTTGAAATATAAAGGGCAATCTCTGCATGGAAGGGCAACAATAATGATTCACTAAAAGCTGGACTAGAGATTAATTCCCACCAAGGATGAGCAACCACTTTAAAGTGTATTTGTACTTCTTATTTAAGTTTAAGCACCCTGTTTTCATTATAAGCACACTAAAAAAATATGAGACCATTGCCTTTTATACTTTTGATATTTTCTTCACCATCAGCCAGGTGGTACCTTGCAGAAAAGCGGCACATTTTGCTAAAATAAGTAAGTAAATAAATAAATAAATAAATAAAATTGAGAGGCGTGGTTGCATGCTATCTAATCAAATAAAAAAAAAATCATCTTATTCCTTTTAAAAACCAAGTACACCAACAGCTCAGCACAACACAGTGCCAGTTTTGTAATGCAGTACAATTACATTGCACTTATAGATTTCTATGTCAATATTTTAGTGCTAGAAATATTTGTCTTGTTGAATAACTTAGAGGAAATGTGTTTTCTGTCTTCTTTTGGTGTTCACAAACACGTCTAAGCCTCTAGGACATTGGGCATTTTATTAGCTTTGTGAAATATTTTATTGATTCAATTAGTTTTGTGATATTCCGTGGTGTAATGTATGGAATGTCAGATTCACATTTAGTAACCACAATGGAGTTTTCTGTTATTATTTGTTACAATACTGTAATTCAGTTTCATTTAGTACACCGTAGTTGGTTGAAGTATCCACTAACTGGAAAATGGGAAGAGATATTTAAGGCTTTACTTGAAGTTGGGAAAATACCATATTTCTCTCATTACATTACATTACAGGGTGGCACAGTAGTATAGTGGTTAGCACTCTCACGTCACAGCAAGAAGGTCCTGGGCTCGAGCCCAGTGGCCGACAAGTGCCTTTCTGTGTGGAGTTTGCATGTTCTCCCTGTGTCTACATGGGTTTCCTCTGGGTGCTCTGGTTTCCCCCACAGTCCAAAGACATGCAGGTTAGGCTAATTGGTGGCTCTAAATTGACTGTAGCTGTGAGTGTGAATGGTTGTTTGTCTGTATGTGTTAGCCCTTTGACCTGACCTGGCAACTTGTCCAGGGTGTACCCCACCTCTCACCCATAGTCAGCTGGGATAGGCTCCAGTTTGCCTGCGAGCCTGTACAAGGTAAGTGGCTACAGGTGATGGATAGACGGACATTACATTACAGGCATTTAGCAGACACTCTTATCCAGAGTGACATACAACATACCCAGAGCAGCCTGGGGAGCAATTGGAGGTTAGGTGCTTTGTTCATTGGCACTTCAGCCATTCCTGCTGGTCTAGGGAATTGAACTAGCAATGTTTTGGTCCCAAAGCTACTTCTCTAACCAAGGCCATGCCCCCCTCTCCCTTCTCTCAACTAGTGTACAAAAATCATTCATCTTAAAGTTGAAGCAAAAGCTAATTCAGGACACTGTATTCATGCAGCAAAGAATGTCAAGCCACACTTCAGTTAACAGTCATGTACAGGATACAGGATGAAGATGACATTTGCAGCTTCAAAGCTTATTTATGATACACTGTTAATGAGAAAATAAATAAATCAACAGAATTAACATTCACTGTGTATTATATTACGCTATTTAAGGATGTACCAATTCTTTAAAATACATTCATATGGATGACCTGTTGGCTCAGCTGAAATGGCTAATTCTGGATTTTCTGTATTTTCAAATGACGAATCATTATTGCTATAATCGTCTAATGCTATTTTTTTTAGCTGTCCTATAATAATAACTTATCATTGCCAGGAATGGCTCTTATTGGACAAGGTACTACTTATTTTATGTAATGTTACACACACATACACACTAGCTCTGCTTACTATGCCAGACCTACCCTGCATATGCAGCCACAAAAGAAAAAAAAAAGCATCAGGAAACTTCTTCTACTTCAAATGCAGCAAAATGTAAACACCACAAGTACAACCCGGACTATATTAAATATGGATTCACTGCATCAAATGAAAAACAACAGTAGAGAGTTGTGAGGTCTAAGCAAATAAGTCCTTGAAGCCATCCAAACTAGATTAATTGTTTTGACAGCAGTGTCCATCACCAACATGTGTGGATAAACCTGTGGATTACTTTATAAGAAAATGAGACCTAATTAAAAGACAGTGAAGTTGTGTTGTTTTGCTCATTCCAACTTCAAAAAGCACCCTGAAGGCAAGTTATCTGGCAGTTGGCTACATTGCCTATGCTAGGAAATTGTTTGATATTGTTAAAGAGCCAGTTGCACTTGACATGTGTCGTGAGGTACTGGGGCAAAGTAAAATTGTGCTGCAAATAAAATAACTGAAATCCCATTCTCTAACAACAATGTCTCCAAACAGATTATAGACATGCACAAGGATACTGTAAAGCGAATTTTGGATTGAGTACAACCAAGCCCCTGGTTTGCCATAAAATCAATGAATCAAAAGACATTTCAAACATGGCATTATTGCTTGCATTTGTATGACACAACTGGAACACATAAAGATCTTCTGATGTGCAATGAGCTCCCCACATAGACGACAGCAGATGAGTGTTTCCATTGGCTTGATGGCTATTTCACACAGAATGGGCTATATTGGAAGAACTATGTAGGCATTTGTACAGATGCCATGGGCTCAATGACTGGTAAACATGGCGGGGTTATGAAGAAAATTTTGGACAGAGCACCTGATGTGACATGGGTTCACTGCTTTTTACACAATGAAAACCTTGCAACCAAAAAATGTCAGTCCCCTTAAATGAGGTGATGAACATGGCTGTCAAAACAATTAATCTAGTGATGAACAGTGCTCTCAATTCCTGCTCGTTTTCAATTTTGTGCAACTAGCTGGAGTCATACCACCACCAGGTATGTCATAGTGAAATTAGGTGGCTGCCATGAGGAAAAGTTCTTCATCATATTTTTGAAGGAGAAAAGGTCTCCTGTGGCAAAGCACTATAAGGAGGCTGAATTTCTTGGGAAATTGGCATACATATCAGAAATCTTTGACCAGCTATAAGCATATCCTTTCAGGGGAGAAAATGCTCATTCCAACTGAAGTTGGTATTGTGGCAGAAGAGAAAGCAGGAGAGCATTTTTGGCATAAATGGACAGTATATTTATTAAATGCACTACTCAAAAAATATTTATATTAATTGGACTTTATTAATCTACAGTATATAATTCAGCTCACCAAGAGTTGACCTAGTGGTTAGTGTGTCTGCCTCTTGACTGGGAGATTGCGAGTTCTACTCATGGTCAGGTCATACCAAAGACAGCAGTGTCCATCACCAACATACCGTATGTGGGTAAACCTGTGGATTACTTTATAAGAAAATGAAACCTAATTAAAAGACAGTGAAGTCATGTTGTTTCGCTCATTCCAACTTCAAAAAGCACCCTGAAGGCAAGTTATCTGGCAGTTGGCTACATCGCCCATGCTAGGAAATTGTTTGATATTGTTAAAGAGCCAGTTGCAATTGACATGTGTCATGAGGTACTAGGGGAAAGTAAAATTGTGCTGCTAGTAAAGTGAGTGCGAGTAGTAGTGCGAGTTCTACTCATGGTCAGGTTATACCAAAGACCATCATAAAAATGGTACCTATTGCCATTTGGTAAGGCATGCCATAACAGAGATGTATGTATGGAGTCGAACTCCCACAGTTACCAGAGGACCAGCTCCCCACTGTACTCTTGGCTATGCAAGAGGCCAAGGGCTATTGAAACAGAGATTGGCCCTGCCAATTGCACTAAGTACCTGGTTAGTACTGGGACAGGAGTCTGCCTGGGAAGATCAGGTCCTGGCATGGGAGGGACCTTGACTTTGATAATTCAGATCATCTATACAAATTTCATATTCAAATTCTTTTGTCAGCTTAAATGCTCCATACAACAGACACTGACCAACATTTGTTGGTCAACATAGTCATGATTTCACAAAACCTTCCAAAATCTTAACACAAAAATACTGCAAGCAACAAATGAGAAATTATATGTAGGCACTGAACAAACAAGCTCCCTACAGTTATGTTCATCTACATGCAGTGTTTGTTATTCAAAATGTAAAACAGTACTATACAAGCGGATTTCTTGTATAGCATTCAAGGTGGACGCAGAAGATTAGTCCATAAGACGAAGTAGATTAGCCCATTAAGGTGTGACAATTCTTAGGGCTTTTCTGTGTGGAAAAATTGCTTCCTATTCATTAGTATGTGGAGTCAAGTGAAACAAAGTGTCTGCTTGACTTACAGGTGGGTCTTATATTAGCATGTAAAACATGCTGAAATTCCCTTCTGTCCCTAGTCCTCTAACGTATGAATGAATTAAACACATAAGGGTAGTTCTTCGGTAACAAAATTACATTCACAGCAAAATATGGTAACTTTTTTGGTTGCAGTACTCAAGGTAATGGTATTAAACAAAAATTTCACACTGTATGGGGTATCTTTTGACCTTAAAAAAGCATAGAAAAATTGGCTATGTTTAAGTCTGAACGCAAAATTTTTTATGAGGAAAGAAAAGTCAATAACAGAATTATGTCAGGTGTAAGGTTAGCACTGTTGCCTCACAGCAAGAAGGTTCTGGGTTCAAGCCCAGCAGCCGACGGGGGCCTTTCTGTGTGGAGTTTGCATGTTCTCCCTGTGTCTGCGTGGGTTTCCTCCAGGTGCTCTGGTTTCCCCCACAGTCCAAAGACATGCAGGTCAGGCTAATTGGTGGCTCTAAATTGACTGTAGGTGTGAATGTGAGTGTGAATGGTTGTTTGTCTCTATGTGTCAGCCCTGCGATAATCTGCCGACTTGTCCAAGTTGTACCCCGCCTCTCGCCCATAGTCAGCTGGGATAGGCTCCAGCTTGCCCACAACCCTGCACAGGATAAGCAGTTACAGATAATGGATGGATGGATGGAATTACTTCAGAAAAAAACTGAACTTTCATTTCTTAAAATCCAAACCAAGATTTCTCTGAAGAGACATTTCTATAATTGGGGTGATGATATGGCTTTCAGTATATTTCAGTACATTAAAGGATCCCATACTTTAGCGGTATCACTGCGCTGACAAGTTAAGGCAATCTTAATAATTTCATAATTTTGGCCTCTCTGCTGAAGAATTGACCAAAACAGAAAGGAACTTCCATAAGTTATTGATTAGTTATCACCCACATCATCAGATGTGCCATGAAACAAGTTGCACGGCTGTTATATACTCCTACTCAACCACTGAAAGCACAACCACACATCCACACACAGTCCTGACCACACACAGACATGTGCTATGCCTCGGAAATGAGGGGTCTTATATTCTTTAATGTTGCCTAATCTGCAACTGCCTCAAGCATTTAAGCTCTTTCTACACTTTCAGCCAGAGAGTTGCAGAAAGTGCCAATACAAGCCATTTCAGTACATTTGGACACATACACACACGCATGCACATACACACACAGGATGCACTTTTTTTCTTTTTTCTTTTTTACAAAATTGATGAAGCAGTTAAACACAGGGAAGCATTTCCACACAGGCAAAGGAATGGCATTTCAATGCTATTAAAACATGAAAAAGGGAAAACAGGATGACATTATGAAAGAAAGTAATCAACAAGCAAGTAATTTCAGGTTTTTTTAGTGTGTGTGTGTGTGTGTGTGTGTGTGTGTGTGTGTGTGTGTGTACACTACTGCTGTAATATAGCACTGACATTTCCATCAACATTTCCCATCAGCCTTGAGTCTGCTTCTCTTTGTCCAAGAGCCACACAAAGTAACCAGAGAGGTTTGTAGACATCAGAGTTTATCCTTCAATTATGAACATACACACACTGGGCACTTTATTCGAACATCTATACACCTAGATACAGATACAGGGCAAGAGCCTCAGCTAATTTTCACATCAAACATCAGAATGGGGGATGTGATCTCAGTGACTAGGCCATGGCAAGGTCAAGCTGGTTTGCATATTTCAAAAATTCCTGATCTCACACATAACAATATCTAAAGTTTACCTAGAATGACAAAAAAAATCCAGTAAGTGGCAATGTGAGGAACATTTTTTGGTGCACACTGTACCCACAATATGCTACAACCTATATGAATATTGTTACTGACCACATGTCAGCAGTGTACCGGTATATATGCAGGCATGGTGGTGTAGCAATTAGCACTGTTGCCTCACAGCAAGAAGGTTCTGGGTTCGAGCCCAGCAGCTGACAGGGGCCTTTCTGTGTGGAGTTTGCATGTTCTCCCCATGTCTGTGCAGGTGCTCCGGTTTCCCCCTCAGTTCAAAGATTAGGTTAGGTTAACATGGGGAAGCCTTGGACTGAAGTGCCCTTGAGCAAGGCAACTGCTCTCCTGGTGCTGTAGGATAGCTGCCCACTGCTCTGGGTATGTGTGTGTGCTCATTGCTCACTTGTGTGTGCATATGTGTGTTCACTGCTTCTGATGGGTTAAATGCAGAGGACAAATTTCACTGTGCTTGAGTGTGCACGTGACAAAGGCTTCTTCTTCTTCTTCTTCTTCTAATGGCAACTTACAGCATGATAATGTAGCATGTCACAGCAACTGGTTCCATGAACATGACAATGAGTTCAGTGTACTTCAATGGCCTCCTGAGTCACCAGATCCGAATCCAATAGAGTGTCTTTGTACTGTGGCAGAACAGGAGATTCACAGCATGAATGTGCAGCTGACAAATTATGTAGTCATGTCACCATGGACTAGACTCTCAAAGGAATGGAATAGACTCTCAACAGCTTGTAGAATCCATGCCATGAAGAATCGAAGTTGTTCTGAGAGCAAAGAAGGATGTACCAGTATTAATATGCTGTTCCCAGTAAAGTAGTCAGTGAGTGTAGGAGGAAGGGTTTTATAATGGCGCAATAAAAGCAAATGACTTGATGTTACCATAATATATGAAATGGCTGACAATTGTATTGCGATTTGGTTCAGCTGACTCACCGACTGATCGACCAACTTTTTGGTACCTCGAGAACAGATTACTTAGAACCTCTCAACATTCCTGTCACACCATCTTATACAGCACTTTTGTTGCCTATATGAACTCCACTTTAATGGAAAATGATTAGGTGTAGAGGGAGGCCATTATGATAAGAGAGCCCAGTCTTTCTGGCAGCACTCAGGTGAATGATAATGCTGCCTGAAAAGTCGAGTCGCGCTTTTTTTTTTCGTATTTCTGCAAAAAAAATCAATCAGTAGGACAAGGCCTCATACTCAGCCCTATCTGATAGTGTAAAGGGAGAACATGCAAGGTTAGGAGGTAATTAAACTCGTAATTATTATCAATCATGCACAGCATTATTTCATATTGCATATGGCAGTAAATGAAGCATGCTGTTTTGAAAGTGAGTACGGGACGGGAGACTGCTTCAGCAGCAATGCTCATAATTCCCCCAGAAAGCCGCCTTTGTTTCTGTCATCCATCCAAATTTACCTTCACACTGGAAAGCAAGTAATTGAGGAAGCGTTCATTTCTGTAACACTAAGCCGGCAGTTAGTTTATGTAGGTGATTATTAGTTCAGTGAATGAGAAGAATAAATTGAATATATGTTTACAGTTGTTGTAAACAGTGATGAAAAGACCTCAAGGTATTGCTGTTGTTATTCGGTTCTCAATAGACACAGTTCTCCAATTAAGCAATGTGCGCACTGAGTAAGGTGTCTTTTCAGATGTTTCAGACTTACTGCGACTAACAGTGAGGGTCATGTAGACAGACAGGAATCTCTCTGGCTTCAGCCAAAACTGGTTTTATATATGACACTTCCCTGTTCTTAAGAGGAAAACAGCTTATGAGAGCTAAAAATAGCTAGAGTTACAGAGTTCATGATAACAGAACAGCTGGACCAAAGAGTCCTAGTTCCCATTGCTTCTATACCATGGTTTTCATGTGACAACTCACCTGACTTGCAGTAAATCTTTTTCCTAAATTTTATTTTAACTCCATTTTCTCCCAAGTGATGTCATAGCCAGTTCCCACTAACACATGTTTCTGACTAAAAACCCATGAAGCTAGTCAGGTTAATACCTAAGGTAGCAAGCATGAGATACATTCACTAGTTGCCACTGTGAAAGCTGTTGACTAGTTGGAGCAAACAGACAGTAAAAAAGCAGGCAAAATGTATTGTTAAGTCAGAAAATATTTCAGATTAGGTAAAGCCATTTCTTTTGCTCTAATGGCACTCCATCCAGGGAAGGCCATCCATTGAGTTGTAAGGTGGGCTCTGTTAATGGGCACGAGCTTCCATGATGCACATTCTCACTTTCAGAATTAACCATTTCAGCTCAGCCTCCACACAAGTACATTTTAAGTATTTGTACATCCTTCAATAATAAAATACAGTATAATACACAGATCATTATTTTGCACATTCAAAGAACTGAGTTATTTCTTTTCTGTTGAATTTGTAGCCTGTGTATGGCTGTTAATTGTAGTGTGGTTTTGCTGGATTATTTGATGTTGTTTACAGTGTTGTAGTCAAGACCACCTAAACTGAGACCAAGTCATAACCAAGACCAAAGTGTATCAAGACCAAGACAAGACCAAGCCTTTTTTGGGGGTTGAGATCAAGTCAAGACCAAGGAAGGGCGAGACCAAGTCAAGACCAGGACCAGACCAGTGTGTGTGAAGGGGGACAGGGAGGGGTGACAGCCGTTAACAAGAAGAAAATTTTCAAATTAACAATGAGTCACATGATTGGTCACATTTGAAGAAGGGAATTTTATATCCAATCACGGTAATGATGTTAACAAATAAATCAGACAATGCATAGGCAATATAATGAAATTCCTGCAGTTGTGGTCTTGATCAGTCTTGAAATAAAACCCGGAGTCTCTATGTCTGAGACCAAGACAAGACTAAGTAAAAATGCGGTCGGTTCCAAGACAAGACTGAGACCTTCAAAAAGTGGTTTTGAGACCGGTCTCAAGTACTACAACAGTAGGTGCTTATCAGCATTTATACCACAGTACTGTTAAATTACCCATTCTGATTGATCTGCAGGTGTTGATCCATTTTCTATAACAGCAGATGAGACCATTGTTCCAAGTGTAATTCAGAACAGAGGTTTATATGTGCTTATTCTAATTATCATTTCTATCGTCAAAACTCATTCATAGGGACTTACATACAGAATGCTCTATGTTTTCTAAGTATAATAATGAACACATTTTTAAAGCTTTTAGTTAACAAAGATAAAAATGAAAATGTATATTTATTGAGATGGTGAAGCTTTCTGTAAAGAGATTAATCATTTATGGAAGAAGTCTTAACACTTTGCAATTTCTCAAACATGACAAGCTGCACTGTTTGTCTTATGAACTTGTGTTAACCTGCGTGTTTCTCACAGAACAGGTTGAAGGTAATACTCACATATCATAAGAGTATTTATAGAGGCTTGAGAATAACAGAACAAGTGGTATTGTGTGTGTGTGTGTGTGTGTGTGTGTGTGTGTGTGTGTGTGTGTGTGTGTGTGTGTGTGTGTGTGTGTGTGTTACCAGGCATAGTTAAGAGTGTGCCATGCTGACTTTCTTATTCAGCTCTGTACCTTGTCAGTACTCTGATTGAGTTGTGTGCTGTGAGCTCAGTTCGTTGGCTGATAAGCCCACAGGAGAGAGAGAGCGCCCTCGTTAATGACTTGCCCTCTCAATGCCCTTGAAAACTGAAGTCAATTATGGCAGCTGGCTGCTGCAGTGAGGCTGTGGGCATGAGGGAGGCCCTGAGGATGCTCAATTCCACAAGAAAAAAGGCAAGCGCAACAATCTGCGCCTGCTACAGATATCAATCAGAAGGGACAGGAAGGAGCTTCTCTAGAAGCTTGATTGATCTGAATGTCAATTTCACAATTTCCAGCATTTCTGTATTTTCATAATATGTGATATTAACTCTGTTTTGGTGATGTGTGAGGATTTGATAAAGGTTTATTAATGAACTGATCCTGTGTTGGTTTTGGTGTAACAGTTTGCTGTCAAGGTCTTGCTGCTACATACACAAAACTGAGGATTATTACTGATAAATTAAAAAAAGAATGTAAAATAAATAAGATCGTCAATGACAGCGTAGCTCACTCTGGCCTCGTCTAGAAGGAATTATCTAAAGTGGGCCACTTTGCACAATAAATGTTGCAAGCTATATACTGTACACGATGTACAAGCTATATACAAGCTACAGTATATACACCTTAGGAATACCTACCTATTTGCCACAAAGAATCCAAAATGGCGAGGAATTGACAGAGAAGAATCAATTTTTGTTGAACTGCTCGTTAAGGCTTAATTAGTCCATAACTTAATTAATAATTGTAATTAAGCAAATCTGGGTAGAAGTTATATGCACCACAGGCAGACCTACCTTCCTGCCAAAAAGAATAAAAATCAGTGAAGAATTGAGAGAGAAGAAGCGATTTTCATGAAATGCGGATGATGGACGAAGGATGACACATGATGGCATAAGCTCATCGCCTATTGGCCGGATGAGCTAATAAGTGTTTATCATTAAAAAAAACATGCATCTAGGACCAGAATGAATGGCTCACTTACTAAGCACCTGTTTGTTTAAATGCACTCATGCCATATCTATAATACATCAGCTTAACAACTCAGTAACTCGCTAAAGAGAAAACGTTAAACTGACCCAAGCTGACCTTGTATGAAATTGATATAATCAGGACACTCTGGCATCATTGCACCAGCATTAGATATCTATTCTTGGCATGGATAAGGTTTAAAGGACCCATGGCATGGTGGTTTGTTGATGCTTTAAACGGGATCGTGGAGGCTTCCGGATGTTATATCCACAGCCTTTCTCGAAATAAACCCTCGGAACGTAGATATAGCCTCCTGGAAGAAAGCCCCATTTCAGCCCTTTTCCCAGTGTGTCGTTTTGCTAATGAGAAGCATGGAGGCGGGGAAGGGTAGAGGGTGGGGGCGTGCCATGGGGGGGCTGCCGTCTGCCTCCCAAGCCGGCCGAGAGCGCTCCTCGTCGGGCACGGCCAGGCGGGCAAATGCCCTGGTCCGTCCGCCCTGTCTAAAAAAATGGTGCAACTCGAGCCCATGGTAAAACTGGGACTTTGTCATTTTTTCCCGCCTGAGGCCCATGGTAAAACTGAGCAGTGGGACTTTGTCATTTTTTTCCGCCTAAGGCCCATGGTAAAACTGCACTTCCAGGAGGGGCTGCCGTCTGCCTCCCAAGCCGGCCGAGAGCGCTCCTCGTCAGGCACGGCCAGGCGGGCGAATGCCCTGGTCTGTCCGCCCTGTCTAAAAAAATGGTACAACTCGAGCCCATGGTAAAACTGGGACTTTGTCGGGTTTTTTTCAGCCTGAGGCCCATGGTAAAACTGAGCAGTTTTACCATGGAGGAGTGGGGACTTTGCCGTTTCCTCCCCCTAACTCGCCCCTGGGAGAACCGCTGCCTCCACGGGCAGCCGGTGCCGCTGGAGGGCCGCCCGCGCGACCTCGGCTCCCGACAAAAGATTGGATCTAGGGCTGACTTTCAGTGGATCGCAGCGATGGAGCTGCTCTGCCACTCACGACACCCCGGCCCAGAATCAGGGAAAAATACCGCGCACTGACATCATTAAGGTGCGACGCGAGGAAATAAAATAAATTCAACAAATGTTTGGGTTTTTACTGAACAAACAAACAAATAAAATGAACGAGTGACTTAAAAAAAGAATGTGAGTGTCTTTGTAAAAACTCTTTTGATTGGCTATTATAACAGAGGTAGCGCAGAGTACCTGGCTAACTGCAGGAAGCGGTTAGCTGCACAGCTAATGTAGCCATTGCAAACACACCGATTTTAAAACACGGCAAAACGACTTAACAGTTATACACTTACTTGTTCGGTGTTTGTGGCTGATGCGGCAGGGATGCTTGGTACGGACCCAGGCTTCAGTGACAGTTGATGTGCAAAACCTGCCCTGTACTGTCCCAAGTTGTGGAAACATTCATCAGGAAAATGCTTCCGACAAACATACACCGTCTTAGGTAGACTCGACGGCGTATTATTGAAGTAAATAAAATTAAGCCACTGCGTCTTCAGGGGCTCTCCCGTCGGCAGTAAAAACAGACTCTTTTCTGTGTTGTCACATCCATGTACAGCGCAATTTCCATGTTTCGCTCGCTTAGGTGATGCCATGTTGTTGTGTCCTCTATGGTCTCCTCACTACAACTGGGCGGGGCAATCCATACGGTGGGTGGGAATCCAGAGAGGGGGGCATGGGGATCATCTCCCTTGCTGACGTAGTAAAGGGAAGAGCTTATCAACGCGCCGTTTTGACGCGCCATTCTCAAATGTTGGGCATAGTTTGGTTTACACATTATGAAATTTCTAGCCACTGGGGTGACTTAAGAAGGTCAGAGGAACTCATTTTAACGTTAAAAAAACTCAGAAAGTGAAAATTTCATGCCATAGGACCTTTAAAGATAACTTCTACCTTGAAACACATTCTTAGTGACATGCTAAGTGATTCTGTTGTTAACTTGTTGGTTGACGCTGTATTTTTGTTATTCTCATGAGAATGCTATGCTGATGTCACTTTGCTAGTGCAGTTACAATGGAGTTTAATGGGAGAAAAATTTCACGAATCTCACACATAAGGGATAATGGTTCAGTTTCGTTGTTATCACCTAAACACAAAAGAGCAGAAGGCACGGGAGAGAGAATTCTCTTTTACATTCTCTTTTCTCTTCCCTGTCAATCTGAAGTGACACTAACCAATCACGGGTGTCTGTGAGCTCATTCACATAGAGATGGGCGGATAATCTTGCTCTTTTGTGTTCAGGAACTAACAGCGAAACCTGACCTGAGAATTTATCTGAGAGAATTCAGTTTTACATGATTGGATAGTGTCACTTCTGATTGACAGAGGAGAGAGAGAGAGAGATGCCACCCCTCCTTCCCTGACAGCACAAGCAATTTTGCTCTCTTTTTTGATCTCTGGGTGATAGGGCTTTTCTGTTGCACCATGTAGGAGCCCACAGACATGTTAGTCAAAATAGGACAACATGGTGATGAAAAATATTTCAACTAGAGAAAGTCAACACTGTACTTGATTGTAAAATAAATCTTGAACACAGCTGAGAATCATGATAATTATAAAGATTAATATACAGTATATCTAATACATCTAATTCATCTAAGGTGCATTTTTCCTTTAAGCAAATTTCTGGTATTAAAAAAAAAAGGAAGCATACTGGTGATATTAATACTGTGGGTTTTATTGTTTTGTTTTGGGATTTTCCCCTCACGACTGCTGTCAATATTCATAAAAGCCAATCAAAACACAATCTAAAAATTGACATTCACATACTGTATAGCACCCCAGCTAGGCTCTTTCTACTGAAATAAAGTCTACTGCAAAATATAACTCCATCATACTGTATGTTACCATAGTTACCTAAGGTAGGAAAATAATAATGAAACAATAAAAAAATGAATTTGCTTTAAAACAGATAGCTGTTGGTTTTTGACCCTATTCAAAACTCAGGGTACTGTGGGTATGTCACTTTTTTCCATCATTATTTTTTAATATGTTTGCATTAGATATTATTTAACACTTATTCAGTGAAGGCGAAGTGAATATCGGTGAACAATAACCAAGATGAAGTCCACCTTTTGGTGACATCACAAACAGATAGCTGTTGATTTTTGACCCTAATCAAAACTCAGGGTACTGTGGGTATGTCACTTTTTTCCATCATTATTAATTTTTTTTTGGATGTTTGCATTAGATATTATTTAACAATTATTCGGTGAAGGCAAAGTGAATATCGGTGAACAATAACCAAGACGAAGTCCACCTTTTGGTGATGTCACGTCATCTCACACTGACAAAACAAGAAAAATCCAACCTTTAATTGAAATAAATTTATTCAGAGAAAAACAAAACCCTCATCAAGAAATAATTATTTTTAACAAAAACACATTTGCCACAGGGCAGCACGGTGGTGTAGTGGTTAGCGCTGTCGCCTCACAGCAAGAAGGTCCGGGTTCGAGCCCAGTGGCTAGCGAGGGCCTTTCTGTGCGGAGTTTGCATGTTCTCCCCGTGTCTGCGTGGGTTTCCTCCGGGTGCTCCGGTTTCCCCCACAGTCCAAAGACATGCAGGTTAGGTTAACTGGTGACTCTAAATTGACCGTAGGTGTGAATGTGAGTGTGAATGGTTGTCTGTGTCTATGTGTCAGCCCTGTGATGACCTGGCGACTTGTCCAGGGTATACCCCGCCTTTCGCCCGTAGTCAGCTGGGATAGGCTCCAGCTTGCCTGCGACTCTGTAGAACAGGATAAAGCGCCTAGAGATAATGAGATGAGATGAGACATTTGCCACAATTATTGGCACCCCTTTGTACTTTGTATAACCTCCCTTTGCCAGTAAAGCAGCGCTGAGTCTTCTCCTATAACATTTTTAAGCTTGGAGATACAGAGCAGGGCATTTGAGCCCATTCCTCTTTACACAATCTCTCCAGATCATCCAGGGTCCTCAGCCATCTCTTGTGCTCTCTCCTCTTCAGCTCACCCCACAGGTTTTCAACGGGGTTCAGGTCAGGGGACTGAGATGGTCATGGCAGAAGTTTGATTCTGTGCTCAGTGAACCATTTCTGTGTTGATTTGGACAAATGCTTCGGATCATTGTCCTGCTGGAAGATTCAATGATGGCCCAGTTTTAGTTTCTTGGCAGAGGCAGCCAGATTTTGATTTAAAATGTTCTGGTATTTCATGGAGTCCATGATGCCATGTACCCTAACAAGGTTTCCAGAGCCTTTGGAGGAATAAAAAGAGTCCACTTTTTTATTATTGCCCTAACAGTAGAAATTGACATTTTCAGGCGAGTAGCTTTTTTTTTTTTTAATAACCATTACTTGACTTATGAAGGTCAACACAGTTCTCCCTCATTTGGTTTGTGTGTTTTCTTATCTTTCCCATGTTGATGGATGACTAAGGGAATTTGGCCTCTGTGTCACCTTATATTTGTACCCCAGTTAATCAGGAAGTCATGGATTACAACTTGAAAGTTTCTACACACTCCAATCCACTAAAAAATGTACAGTTTAAATGAGAAGCATGCTTCAGTTGCATTTTGTTCACGATAAATTCCAGGCATGCCAATGATAATGGCACGTGTTTTTCTTGAAAATAATTAATAAAATACATTTATTTTAATTAAAGGCTGGATTTTCCTCATATTTTCAGTGTAAGATGAAGCCTCTTCAAAAAAAGTGTATTTTTGTTTTCTAACCCTTTTTACTAATTTGTAAAAGGGGTGCCAATAATCATGAAGGGCGCTGTATTTACTTTGTATAATATGTTCCAGCATGTTCAACAGAAATAAAATACATCCACATTTATTTATTTTTTTTTATTATTTGTTGTCTTAGGTGTAAATTCAAAATCTTCATTAAAAAAGTATATGGGACCTCATTACTGTTAAGTTATTTCGAAGGTGAGCCATCATTCACTGGTTTATTTGTTTATGCAAGTACTTTTTTAATGGCTTGTTTACTGTTCATTCTTTATGAGGATCCTTTATGGTTCTTTATGTCCAGTGGCAGTGTTAAACCAAAGCCAAGTGCAAAGTTTCTGATGAAGCCACCATAAATGAGTACAAAATTAATCCTATATTTTATACAACCAGCCATGTGTTGAGTTGACATCAATAAAGATTACACGACTCCAAAGGGCACCCTATCAGAATACTGCAACACATTCGACTGTTATTGACTATATATTGATATATCTTTACATACAGTAACCTGCATATAACACTGTCTACATTCTCAGAAAATAAAGTACATTATTGTCCCTTTAGGGATACAATGGCTTGTCCTTGGAACAGTACCCTCTATGGTACTCATTTGTACCCTTTATATACTGCTGGGGAACAGATATGTACCTTTCTGGCTCTAAAAAGGTACACATAGTTACCTTGAGGTCTAATAATGAGCCATAGGGGGTACATTAGTGCAGATTATACCTTGGGGGACAGAAATAGACTCCTACTGTACCCCTGTTTCTCACAGTGTAGCATGATATCATTCAGCGACATAAAGCTAAGAAGGACTCAACAATAAATAAACCATTAGTAAGGTGTTAGCACATGAAAGAATGAGGTAATATTCAGTTTTTGTATCGAACTGTCATGTCTTCACTTGCTTGCACTCAAGACTCCACTTCCCAGAATTCAGAGCAACCTTCAAATATGGCCTCCATGGACTCCGTTCACAGTTTGTCATTGTGAAGTATACGTGCAATTCCTTGTGTCTGACTTTATCAAGCGATTTGTTCACAATATTGCTTATCTGCTTTGACTTTGTTTGTACTTTGGATTTTGCTCTTTTGCCTTTGCCTCTGATACCCTCTTTGCACTTTGCCTGACCATTGCTTGTTTTTGAGTCTGTCTTTTACCTTATGATTTGGATTCATTGATCTGCCAGTTTGCCTGAATAAACTCTTGTTCAGCTTTGACATCTGTCTGATGCAAATATGCAAGGACATTTTACCTTTGATTTTAATTTTCTTTAAAATATTTAATATTGTATGGACTGAATTAATGTTATGAGGTAAATATAAAATGGTACTAGCCATGGGCAAAAAGATTAGCCTATGAGGAAAAAATACAGCTGCATGGTGTGGTGTTTGTCTCTATCAATCCTCTGTGTCACTGGTTCTTCAAGTGGGGTCCAAGGTCTTATCTTCTGAGCAGTGAAAATCACAGCTTACCATTATCAAAGTTGTTATATTTTATTATTAAGTTCTTAAGAATTATTAGCTGTTTTGACTTGTAGCTTGAACTGAATGAGTTAAACCCAAGCTCAATTCCAAACAAGTAAGACTATAAATAATGTCACCTCGGATGCAGCTCAGACCTGCTGTGTTTGTGTCTGAAGGACTTATTTGTACACGTCTGATAATTGGATTATGTTCATAAAATAAATCTGTGCTGACAGCATTTATGGAGTTTATTTTACAGGTAATAGGCTCCTTGGCTAAAAAAACAAACAAACCCAAACAAACAAACTTAGAACCCTTGCTCTATATCATAATTACACACACTTCAGGAACCATTTTTATTATGATCAGGCAGGGTCATGGTGGATCCAGGGCCAATCCCATGGAAAAATGCAGGAGTGGGAAGTCACCATGCACAAATGCATTACAGGCATTTAGCAGACACTCTTATCCAGAGTGTCTGCTAACACATCCAGAGCAGCCTGGGGAGCCACTGGGGATTATGTGCCTTGCTCAAGGACACTTCAGCTGATCAAGGGAATTGAACTGGCAACCTTTTGGTCCCAAAGCTGCACCTCCAACCTTTAAGCCATGGCTTCCTCACATATACACTCCTTCCCACCTAGAACCAATTTATCATTGCCAATCAGCCTACCTATATGTTTTTAGGAGGTTAGGAAAAACGGAGAACCCTGAGGAAGCACTTTCATAAGCAGATAGAACATGTAAAACTCCACACAGACAGGACTGTAAGGCAGCAGGGCTACATACTGCACCACTGTGTTACCATAGTTTCAACTGTAGATACTGAAGTTAGTAGTTCAGTTGTAGAAGTGAAGTTAGCAGTTAAATACTGTACCTACAGATTCTTCATGATCGAGTGGCAGTTTGTTTAATTACAACACCATACACCAGAGTGCAGTGTTAATTTCAAAATTTTGAATTTAGTTTTAGTCTTACTCATAGGCTGAAAATTGTTGTATTTTACTCACATTTTAGTCTTCTTTTTTTTAGTCAAGATTTAGTCAGTGGGACTTGCTTTTAATTTTAGTCTAATTGCAGTTAATGGGTGGCACAGTGGTGTAGTGGTTAGTGCTGTCGCATACATGTCAACCTATATGGAATGTCCGTATTTTATACGGATTTGATTCAATAAAAGTAGTATATGGGCGTACAAATAAAGTTATACAGATTCTTTAAAAAAACTTCAATATTTATTTAGAGCTATAATCAATTCCCACGATGATAAAAGAGCGCATAACATTTACAAACATACTGTACACCACAGAAAGCACAAACAGCCAGTAAAGAGTCTTATGAAATCGCACGTTATCTTGTGGTAGCGAGACTTCGTTCCACTTCTGATCATGCGCACACCGCACTGCGAGAATCCCGCCAACCGGGAAGTAGCATTTTGTTTGAAAAGCGTATTTCCACCTGAGCGACTTTCACTAGCGACTGAAAAGATTCTGAATGGGCACTCCGGCAAGATCAACACAGACACTTGCTGTGACATGCAGCCTAGTGAGGTATTGGTGCAGATTGCTGAAAAAAGCTGTCATGGAGTATAATTCAGAACATTAGAGTGACACTTTGTGTTTTTGTCAAACATTGGAGCTTTGTATTCATTCTAAAGGTTTATTGTTATTAATATTGAATAAAAAGTAACTGGGATATATCATTGTTAATTATCATTCAAATTTTAGGTAAATTATTTTAATTTGCATCTTATAAGGATTTTATAAGGGAAATACGGATTTTGGAGGTTGGTTATAAAGGTTTGATTGACCAAAGGTTGACATGCATGCTGTCGCCTCACAGCAAGAAGGTCCTGGGTTTGATCCCAGTGGCCAACAAGGGCCTTTCTGTGTGGGGTTTGCATGTGTGGGTTTCCTCTGGGTGCTCTGGTTTTCCCCCATTGTCAAAAGACATGCGGTTAGGTTAATTGGATACTCTAAATTGCCCATAAATATTAATATCTGGGCTGTGTTTCCTGGTCAGATATGAGTAGTATGGCAGCTGCCTGTGGCACCTTTGATGTGGCCATGTTGAACTGCGTCCTTTGCAATTCAGCTGCAAGAAAGGATGATTAGCCACTCTAAATATTTTAGTCATAATTTTATCAGACAGTTTCATGATACTTGTTGCAAAATATACCCTGTAGCTGTAACTAGTGCCAAATATTATTGTTGTTTTTTTTTGGTACTGTACTCAAATGGTGGTGGTGGTGGTGTTATGCAGAGGTTATGTGGAGTTTACCATGACTCTGTTACTGTTTTGCAAGTTATCAGGTGAAGACGGCATTTTGTACACTGTGATTATGATGATCACTATTTTCATATAAAGATGTTACTTTGTTCAGACCAACACCATGTGTGTGTCCTGACTCATATACCTGTTAGAATCCAGGAGCATTGTGAAAGCTATATGATCATGAGCAAGCCTAGTGTGCTGGATTCCCCCACTTCCTAAATACAGTTTGGAGCGTGAAACAGGGAAGGTAATATACTGTAATGGACTTTGCTGAAGGATACCGTATTTCTCCTGGCTGTAAAAATTCCCTTGAGAAGTAAGCTAGGTTGTCTGTCTGAACAGAGCCGTATTTCATCTTGTCTTTACTTGTCAGGGTATAATTAACAGAGATTTCACCATAATTTTCATTGTCAATTTTTTTTTTCATTGAAGTTGTCGTTACAATTTAGTCATGAAACAAAAGGTCCTCAACAAAAACTTATCATCAACATTTTCCTTGACAAAATTAACACTGCCAGAGTGTGCATGCTGCTGTAGTTTTGGTTGTTTTTACTTCTAGCTTCGTCATGTATTATCTGTATAACTGCTGTATTCTACAATGTTAATTATTCAGAGATGCACTTGACTAATACCTGCTTATAATAAAACAGCCAAACAAGCAGCCTACTGCAGACATTTAATTTTTAAGTGACCATATTAATGCTGCTCATAGTAAAAGTTAATTACAAAGCCCTGTTACTACAGATTACTCAGAAAATATTATAAAAGGAATCATTTTGCGATGGCACTTGATGAAACAATGGTATATTACATTACTCCATAAGTGCTAAAATGATCTCTTATGTTTTTCCAATAATCCACAGTGCTGGAACTCTGTATTTAGTGAGTTCATTTTGTCAGTGTTGGGAGAATGGCCATGTCCACTCCACTCCTGATTCAGAGATTTAATCAGAGCAACATGAACAGTGTGTCTCTTCCCAATGGGAAGCTGATGGGCGATTTACTCTCTATTAGACAATAAGAGATGGATGGGTAGATGGTAGCCTGGCATTACCTCAACAGTTGGCCCTTCCTTAATAACGCACTTTATTGCCGACTTGTCTGGGTGATGTATTCCTTCCGCAGAGCTGCTGGGTTGCCAGACGCTGATGCCAGACATCCCAATAGAGGAGACAGTTAACTGATCATAAATCCCTCTTGATGAACACATTCCCAATCTACTAATAATTAATGAAGCAATTTGTACAGCTTCTCTAGAGCATTGTGCAATGCTGCACTCCCAAGCACATGAGACTGAAGACAAACTACTTTTAATCGGATGCATTCACAGCGGTAGGTCGCAAAGCCTGCACCTTCTGAACATATACAGTACATCACAAATGACACCTTATAAATGAATCAAAAGCATTATGAGAGTCCTCCTGAATTAGCTCTGTAAGTCAAATGACATCAAAAGTGGTGTTACTTAGCCATCTGATAAGTGTATGAGCAGAAATATCCTTTCAGTTCCTCTCCAATACAGGCTGTAGGTGTATGCTGAAGTCAACACTGAATGCAGCTGTGGTTCACTTACCTAAAACAAGAAAAAGACAGAGAATTAATTGGATTTAAAAAAAAAGTCTATAGGGTTTCTCATATACAACAAAGAAAAGGGAGACATATGTTCAAGTCCCCTGTCTGTATTTTTATCCTGAGACAAAAGACCCCAATAATCTAATGTATATGTTATACTGAATTTCAATAGAGATCTCAACTATTAAATTCAATTTAAGTCCATTTTGTCTGTATAGCCCTTTTAACAATAATCACTGTTACAATGTCATTATGTGTATCAAAGCATCATTCATCTTCAGTAATTTCTTTTCTTCTGGTCAGGGTCACAGTAGAGCCAAAGCCTATCCAGAGTACATAGGGAGAAAGACAGGACTTCACCCTGTCTGGGACACCAATCTATCCTTGAAATCTATGATACTACCTTCTCTAGATATGGTTTGCAGATATCCTACAAGAAGACGGACATGAAGGCGTTCAACATGGACAAGAACATAAAAGACCAGAAGAGCTGACTGACTGTTAATGGAATTGAAATTAAAAAAAACCATAAGGCAGTTCTGATACCTTGGGCAACTGATATCAAATTCTAAGAAACCATCAGCATTCCTCTATCAAGGGATATCCATGGCTTTCCAAAAATGGAAAGAACTAAAACACATCCTCATAGATCATGAAATCTACTTGAGTAGCTGCATGAAGCTCTTGAAAGCATGTGTACGCTCCTGTCTCTTGTGCAGCGTCCAAGGAATTATCGAGTTCAGAGCTACAGAAGATGGATGTGATATGGAATGGTTTTTAAGGAAAATGATTGCCAGGGGATATGCATGGAAAATGTTCCACACCAAAGCCTTTGCAAGAAGGGTGTTGACCTAACATCTCAAATGGAAAGAGAGCTTGATTGGGCCTTTAAAATTTTCAAATACGAAACTGTACCAAAGAACCAAATCTGAATCGATTCAAAAATTTTGCTATATTCAGTATTTGAAATACATTGCGCATGTACAGTGTCTTGCAAAAGTATTCATCCCCCTTGGTGTTTGTCTTGTTTTGTTGCACTGCAAGTTGAAATTAAAATGGATTTTTGAGGAGTTAGTACCATTTGATTTACACAACATGCCTACAGCTTTAAAGGTGAAAATTCTTGTTTTATTGTGACACAAACAATATTTAAGATGAAAAAACAGAAATCTAGAGTGTGCATAGGTATTCACTCCCCCCCAAGTCAATACTTTGTAGAGCCACCTTTTGCTGCAATTACAGCTGCAAGTTTCTTGGGGTGTGTCTCTATTAGCTTAGCACATCTAGCCACTGGAATTTTTGCCCATTCTTCAAGGCAAAACTGCTCCCTCAAGTTAGATGGGTTGCGTTGGTGTACAGCAATCTTCAAGTTATGCCACAGATTCTCAATTGGATTGAGGTCTGGGCTTTGACTAGGCCATTCAAAGTGTGGCGAGACGCACTGGGTTAAGTGCTTCTTGGCAATTGGGGCAGCCTCAACCAATGGCGTGCGTTGCCAGCCTATTTATGGTAGAGTGATTTTGAACTCTGGAGGCATGACGACCCCCCCCCTCGCTGTTTCCTGTCACACCCCTTCCCGTTTACCTGTGGCTGGTAAGCACGCTTGTTTGGAACTCTCTGTTACTCTGGCTAACTTTCATTTGTTTTAATTGTGACCGGCTCTGGTTGATTTTCAGTGCATCCACTGTTTGGCTTTCCTCTGGTCTTGTCCAGCTGTGCATTTTGTGTGCAGTGATTTCCGAACGTTCTCTTGGCGTCTGTATTAAGTGCAGATGACCCATGAAATTCTGTGAGTCTCGCTGGGACTAGGCGAGAAGTTTTGGATTGTGTGGTATGTGCCCGTCCCCTTGAATTCCTACTATTCTGAGTTTATTAAGTGTGGCGTTAATTGAGTATTTTGCGTGTTCTTTAGGTGTTGCCGGTTTTGGTCCGGGTTTGCTGCTGTTCTTGCCAGCGCGTTTCTACCGAGTGCTGCTTTCTCTGATTGGTGCAGCTGCCTGCAGGAGGAGGGCTGCGAAACCACCACAGCACTTTAACACTAGTTTTAACCTTTGTAGGGTGTGTGTGTGTGAGAGACTGCTTGTGTGCCTCATCATCATTCATCTATAATCAGTGTGCGTGTATGTGTGCTTGGAGTGTGGTATGAGGGATATTTTCTTTTTCTGTTAAGTTGGGTATTTTTGTTTATTTGTTTTAGTCCTGCTCAGGTTTCACCTGCTGGCAGGAGGCTCTTTTTTTATAGCTGCGGATAGCCAGTGGGCTATCTTATTGGGCCTGATTTATGTTAATGCCTTTTTTTTATTTGTTTATTTGTTTTAATGCTCGTGAGAGCTTACTTTATGTTAATTTGTGTGTGGCTAGCAACCACGTCTGCCAACCTTTTCTGCCGTGGCAAGCAGCCTTTGGTTGCCAGCTGTATGCCAGTACTGGTGGGAGGCTATTGTAAGCTGTGGATCATCAGTGGTCCACGTAGTTCCCCTCCCTTAGTTTACATCGTGTGTGGTTGTGCATTTTAATTGGTTAGTTTGTTGTGATCAAGCTGTGTTATTTTTTTGTTTGATTTTCTCTTTTCATGCTTCCTTTCTGTTTATTTACTTTTCAGGTACTGTGTGCCCAAGGCAGGGTGGCAGCTGATCCCTTAGGTGGTGGTGTTTTCCTATTGTCCGTGTGTGTGTTCACGTGTGCCTGTGTGGAATTCTCCTTTTGTCGTGTTTTTGATTTTATTTGATTTATTTTGATTTGGTTTGTAGTGAGTGTGACACGTGGGCTTGCATGGTGTGCCTCCTTGGATCCCTTCTCCGTCTCCTGGTATCTTGCCCCCTGCTGGTAGGCCTCGGCCCTGTTAATATTGATTTTTCCTTTACCCTTGCCCCACATACATGTTAGTTAGTCCTTTGGAGTGTGAATGAAAGTGATTGTGAAGTAAAGGAAAGAATTATTTTGTAAACATCGTAACAAAATAAAATAACCTTTTTGTATTTTCATAACTTTGGTCTCTGGTGTCTTTAGTCAAACGAACCTTGTGTGTCAACATTGTGAAGTGTTTTCTGGTTAATATTCCTGGGGTGAAAGTCCCCTGGTGGCGTAGTCAGTAATTGCTCTTCTGCTTAAGGTCAAATTTAGTCAACGCTCGCTTTATCTGCCCAAGGCCACATTAGCCATTTAAATGTTTCCCTTTAAACTGCTCCAGTGTAGCTTTAGCAGTATGTTTAGGGTCATTGTCCTGCTGGAACGTGAACCTTCATCCCAGTCTCAAACCTCTGGCTGACTCAAACAGGTTTTCCTCCAGAATTGCCCTGTATTTAGTGCCATCCATCTTTCCTTCAGTCCTGACCAGCTTTCCTGTTCTTGCAGATGAAAAATATCTCCACAGCATGATGCTGCCACCACCATGCTTCACTGCAGGAATAGTGTTCTCAGGGTGTTGGGTTTGTGCCACACATGGAGTTTCCCATGATGGCCAAACAGATCAATTTTAGTCTCATTTGAATAGAGAATATTTTTCCATGCATTTGGGGAGTCTGCCACATGCTGTTGGGCAAACTCCAAACATGTATTCTTATTTTTTTTTAAGCAATGGCCACTCTTCCATAAAGCCCCACTGTTTTGCTGAGGATTTGAATAGGAACAGATCCTGAGTGCGATGAAGGCTTAAAGATCAACAGCACTGCCAGAGGAAGTCCTGTGGAGAAGCTGTGCTCTAAACTACTCAACACTCTCCTGC
This sequence comes from Neoarius graeffei, assembly GCF_027579695.1. Classification (NCBI taxonomy): domain Eukaryota; kingdom Metazoa; phylum Chordata; class Actinopteri; order Siluriformes; family Ariidae; genus Neoarius; species Neoarius graeffei. The sequence goes on from NC_083593.1 coordinate 30,464,333, forward strand.
ATTAAACTGACCTGATCGACCACAAACCCCACGTCACGTCACAATCACAGTCGTTCAGCCAGATGAGCAGCGCAATGGCGCCCAAGCGGGAAAATGTGCACTTTATAATATATATTCCCATTTATTTTATGGCGGCACGGTGGTGTAGTGGTTAGCGCTGTTGCCTCACAGCAAGAAGGTCCGGGTTCGAGCCCCGTGGCCTGCGAGGGCCTTTCTGTGTGGAGTTTGCATGTTCTCCCCGTGTCCGCGTGGGTTTCCTCCGGGTGCTCCGGTTTCCCCCACAGTCCAAAGACATGCAGGTTAGGTTAACTGGTGACTCTAAATTGACTGTAGGTGTGAGTGTGAATGGTTGTCTGTGTCTATGTGTCAGCCCTGTGATGACCTGGCGACTTGTCCAGGGTGTACCCCGCCTTTCGCCCGTAGTCAGCTGGGATAGGCTCCAGCTTGCCTGTGACCCTGTAGAACAGGATAAAGCGGCTAGAGATAATGAGATGAGATGAGTTATTGTTTTCGTCACCATTAAACAATAATTTTCCCCTTTAAAGCTGTAGGCAGGTTGTGTAAATCAAATGGTGCTAACCCCCCAAAAATCCATTTTAATTCCAGCTTGTAATGCGACAGAACAGAACAAACACCAAGGGGGATGAATACTTTTGCAAGACACTGTATGCAGGATGGAAAATAATGCGATACAAAAGCAATTTATGTTCGACAAAAGAAGAAGCTGGAAGAGGATGGAAGACCTCTTTGGACTGGACAGGCAGCTGGCCCTGAAAACCATGCTCATCAAAAGGACTTCCTACATTTGTTGGACACACAATTTTCATCAGCCAAGCAAGCACACCCCAAGGCGACTGCATGTCGTGGGGAAATTCAATGATGATGACTATCACCAACATACACCACGCACACTTACACATTTACAACTAGAAGAAACGTAACCTAACCAATCCATCTGCATGTATGTTTTTGGACAGTGGGAGGAAAATTTTCACAAAGCAGTTTTTTTTTTAAATCTAGATGTAGCTTTATATTCCTAATGAGCAAAGCATTAGAGGCAGTGGTGAGGAAAACTCCCTGAGATTATATGAGGACGAAACCTCATTCAAAAGGGAGCCCATCCTCTTCTGGGTTGTAAATAATAATTTCCTACAACTGTATTCTATAAAGCTAAGCAATACAGTGTGTCATTAATAATAATAATAATAATAATAATAATAAGTTTAACTTATATAGCGCCCTTCTCACACCCAAGGTCGCTTTACAATTACAAAAAAAAAATTTCACTAAAAGAAATCAGGATGTAATTCCAGTGGCATAGCTGGCCACAGTCCCACCAAAAGGTGCACGAAGATAAATCCCACACCACCTGCACAGCCGCCACAATGCCACTGGGCAACAGCACTCAGAACACTGCGCCAAGGATCCAGAAAGCAAGCACAGAAGCACCGCCGCACAGAGCGTTGGGCAGCTCTGATGTTGAGAACAGTGAGCTCACTGCAGTCCATAACAAGCAGAATACGCATCACTCATGGTGGACTGAGGAAACCAACGTCCAAAACTGGGTCTCGAGCTACACCACAACCGGAATTCAAACAAACATCAAACCATACAAACACAGAAAGAAAAAAAAGGGGGGGAGAAAAAAAAGAAAAAGAAAATGCTCTGGTGAGAAGCAGCAGCCAAAACGCACAAAGCATGCTCTCAACTGGAAACGGAAGTGTTGAAAGGATATTTATTGTAAGCATAATGTGTGTAAAAGTCCTGGGATGAGCACAGGGCGATTATGATTACAGTAGCAGTTCTTAGATGCTGCAAGTATCCAGGTGAGATTATCCACTGAAGCAACAAGACTTGGCGAGTGGTGGTTGAGTTGTTAAACTCTGGATTACTGATTTGAAGGTCAGGGGTTCAAGCTCTAGCACCACCAAGCAGCCACTGCTGGGCCCCTTAACAAGGCACCATCTCATGGCTAACTCTGTGCTCTGACTCAAACTTCCTAACAAGCTGGGATATGTGAAGAAATGAATTTCACTGTGTGGTAGTGTATATGTGACAAATAAAAAAGGCCACTTCTTAGACTTGGGATATATATATTTTTTGGCAAGTCCAAATCTGCAGCAGAACTTATGAAGCTGCAGAAATCAGTGTTGTCATCGAGTCACTAAACCTCGAGTTCGAGTCCAGTCTCGAGTCCCCAGTGTTCAAGTCTGTGTCAAGTCCAAGTCATTAAAGAAAATTTCGAGTTGAGTCTGAGTCAAGTCCACTATTGATCTGAGTCGAGACCAACACTCCAGCCGCACTATTTGACGGTGGCTGTTTTAGTGCCATTAACATTAGTTTGTTCCTGACCATGACGTATGAACAGGTGAATGTGCATTCTGTTTGTCAGGGAGTGTGAAGTATTCTGTCAGAGATGGTTGGGAGATGGATGTAAGTGCAGAAGGTGTGTTTATTAATACAAGTGAAGACAGGTAAACAATCCAGAATGGCAGGCAAAATTGTAAAACAGTGAAACAGGCAATAGGTCGAGCGAGGTACAAGCAGGCTATCATAGACAAGGCAGAATCAAAGACAAGAAACAGGAAATCAGGGACCAGGAAACCAAACAAGGAAATAAGGCTCGGTAATGTGTCAGCAACGCAACTCAATACTTTGCAAAGTAAGTGTGTTTTCACAGTTTTTATATCAGTGCGCTGATTCCGCCTTAATCCTGTGCAGGTCCGAGTCATTTATGGTGCGTGTGCGAGAGTCCGCTTGGTGCGCACGCTGTCCAGAGCGCGGCCAAGAGTCTATCTGATACACGCGCCAAGGTGCACAGGTGTGACACTCTTGCACGAAATTCGTACGAAAATTAATGTAGATATAAATATCTTATGCCAAATTATTATGGCATGTTACAAAAAAATAAAGAAAAAATCAGTCCTCATCTCCAATTTATGAATCGGAGTCCAAGTCAGGGACCCTAGGAATTAAATAAATGAAATAAAAACAAACTGTTTTTAATTGTAGGTATTGTATTTAAAACTGTATGGATGTGCCAGAAGCCAAAATAAAACCATGCATGCAGGGCATTCTCACTCAAAAGGGATTAATGATCCAAAGATGGAGTCTGTTCAATTAACACAAAAACTTATTGCCATGTTTGTGTACAGCAAACAAGAAAGTTATTAAAACCAAGAAGTACACTCAAAAGAAGAGGATATAGAAACCACTCAATGGGATAGACCCTTACACGCTAACAAAGAAGGATTTTTTCTAGGACTATTCTTTAAATTCGTTTTTTAAGACAAGGATTTTTTAAGATGTTACCTTGACAGTTTCGGCGATAAACTTCCGCCTTCTTCAAACAGTCACCAGATGTCGAGTGGTGACGTGCCTTATCAACTGATGTTACGCTACGGAGGCGTGAACGTCCCGCCCAATTTGACAGGTAGTTCACGCCTCCTGCTGTCAGGTCGCTCCTCCAGGACGGCGCTCCAGGTGTGCGACAGTGCATACGCTCCCTCATCCCAGTTCATCGTTCTCTGCGCCCGCTTGCGTATCTCCACTGCCTCTAAAATCCAACATTGGAATCTATTTTCTTCAGCGCGAATGACTCTGGCCTCCTCCCAATTCATTATATGATTATGTCGTTTACAGTGGTCTGAAATGGCTGATTTTAAGTTTTCTTGGTGTGCTTTTTCTTTTTCGGATCTTGTGAGTCTTTTTGTTGTTTCTTTTTCACATTCTATTTGGTGTTCTTTTTTTCTAGTATGGAAGCATCTGCCCGTTTCTCCAATATAAACTTTATTACATGAACGGCAAGGGATTTCATATATGACGTTGCATTTATTGTCCAGTTGTATTTTGTCTTTGGGGTGAACTAGCAGCTGTCGGAGGTTCTTGTATGGTTTGACCGGGGTGTTGATGTGGTATTTCCTCATGGATCGTTGGATGCGTTCTGTAACTCCTTTTATGTATGGTAGTGTGACAAAGCCTCGGTTTGTTTTTTCGGTGTTTCTCCTTGTTTGTTTGTTTTTTTCCTTTGTTTGTGTCTGTAGTTTCCCTTTTCGGATTGCCCACAGTGGATATTGGCAGTTTTTTAATGCCTGTTGGATGTGTTGGTCCTCCTCCTTTCTCCTCCGTGATGTTCTGTGCTCGGTCGTATAGTGTTCTGATTGGGTCAAATTGGGCGGGACGTTCATGCCTCCGTAGCGTAACATCAGTTGATAAGGCACGTCACCACTCGACATCTGGTGACTGTTTGAAGAAGGCGGAAGTTTATCGCCGAAACTATCAAGGTAACATCTTAAAAAATCCTTGTCTTAAAAAACGAATTTAAAGAATAGTTTCAATAGGTAGACATAATGAACTTTTACTACATATTTTTTCTAGGAGTTGGAAAATTATCCATCCGTTGAGTTCCCCGACATCTCAGACTACCTGGTGCTGCAGACATCATTCTACATGGACAAACAGATGAAAACCTGGAAGAGAACGGAGGGGTAGAACTTTTTATATGCGGCTGACTTAAAGATCTGGGGATCAGGACACTACAAGATAGACTGCGGGAGACGGATCTAAGTGCAGGAATAGTGTTTATTAGCAGGCGTGATATTTACAAAAGCAAAACAGAAAGCAGAATCATAAAGCAGAGTATTTAAATAGCATTATAAACATGGCTAGAAACAAACATGACCGTGATAATGATGATACTTCACAGAGCCTCTGTGAAAACAGCTTCCGTATGAGTCTGGTGCACATACTGTACAGACAGTATGTGCTGACAGTATGTGCTGATTCCGTATCTGTGCACCAGACTCAAGCACACAAAGGCATAACAGTCAACCTACTGTGTGACCACAACTTTTAGTTCACATGTATATCGCATTTCAAAATGCCTCATTTTCATCGATAACCCATTGCAAAGCACCGCAAGCTGTAGTGTGACCATAACTTAATGAGGTAGATGTGACGTCGGATGCAACCCAGCAACTGTACCCTACTACGAGTAAAAAGATTAACTTCAACTTGAAAAAAAATTCACAGCCCACTAGATGGTGCTTCGAGGCCCACTAGCGGGCCTCGGCCCAGTGGTTGAGAAACAATGCATTAGTGTGCATGCTAGCTTTTTTAAGTATACTGAAAGAGAAGTACACATAGTACATTACTGATATGGGGGAGTAAAAAAATGTTAACAATATCTGATAACATTCTTATTTACATTTTTTTTTAACTTGGGATGGGGGGGTTAGTTGAAAAGGTTACCACATTGAGTTTGGAGCAAACAATTTATGGAGGTCTGTATTTGCTTATACTAAATATCCAAGCCTACTTGCACTTGTAGGGAAACATTTGTGCTTTCCTGGCCAAATTAAATATTTTAATTTTATTTTATTGAAAAGAAGTAAACACGACTTCTGCTGCAATGCATTGTATAAAAATAACATTTTCTACAAATGTTAAAGCACTTATTTTATATTAGGTTGACTTCAAAAAATAGGGAAAAAAACACCCTAAAACAGCAACTGTGGAATGTGCAAAAGTTTTGACACCCTTCCAGTTAAAGTAAAGTCTCAGAACTAATTTACTCATTAGGCCTTAATTGACACATTAGGCTCAATAGACATCTGAAGAATTGTCATAAGAAATAACTCCAGAGCATAATAAATTCTCTGTCTTTTCAAACTCTGTGGTGATACTCAACAACCATGAGCTCTTTTAACCAGCTGAGGGATCAGGAAATGAAGCTAATGCATGTCTTTACAAAGTAGAGAAAGGCTATATAAAGACATCAAAACACCCCAGCTCATAAATTTCACTGTCTGAAATGTCATTAAGAAATAACAGTTAAGGGGAGTCTATATAAGGGGAGCTCTATAAGACCAAGAAACATCTCAGGCAGAACTGCCCAAATGCTGGCCAGAAAAACAAAGAAAAACTCCATATGACAGTAAGGATCTCCAGGAAGGTTTATTTGACACAGGAGTGATGATGTACTGCTCTACTCTGCAGTGTTGCATGCACAAACATGATATGCATGGAAAAGGCATCAAAAGGAAACCTTACCTCATAACGAAAGTGAGCATCTGATCTGTGCAAAACAAAATCTAAGCCAGGGGCATTTTGGTAATAAGTGCTGTGGACTGATGAAGTAAAAAATGGAGTTCTGTGGCCACAAATGACCAAAGGCATGTTAGGAGAAAGGTTAGGCGTTAGGAGAGTAGTAGTGTTTGATGAAAACAGCACTTTGCCAACTACTAAGCATTATTACTACAAAACACTATCATGTTTTGGGGTTGTGTGGCAGCCAGTCGTACAGGAAACACTGCAGAGGGATATGGAAGAATAGATTCCACTAAATTTCTGAAAACAAATGTGACACAGTCGATCCAGAGAGAGAGAGAGAGAGAGAGAGAGAGAGACTTGTACAACAAGATAATGATCCAAAACACACCTCCAAATCCACCATGACGTACTTCAAGAAACACAAGCTAAAGTTTTGATATGGCCCTCACGATCCCCTGATGTGAACCTTATTGAAAATATGTAGGTAGATCTTAAACCTGCTGTGTGTGCACACGAGCTGAAGAATATCTCAGAACTATAGTAACTGTGCATTAATATATGCAGGAAAAAAATTAAACAGTTTGCTTCACTAGCACCGAACTCCAATAGGAGGCCCACGGGCCACATCCAGCCCGCGAGAGCCAAATGTCTGGCTTGCACCAACCCACTGACACTAATGCACCTGTCGTAACATGAGAAATAAAGTGTGCATTGTTTTAAGTGATTTTTACCTTACCGCACACCATACACTTGACCTTTGACCTACGCCGGTGTAGAGCGCACGCAGATGTAAAAGATGTAAGTCAAGGCTTACTGTGTGCACACCAGCTAAGCTGCCTGCTATCTAAGCAAAATATTGCATGTAAGTCAGATGATAATAATGTTAACTGTCCTAAACAAAGAATGACATGGCCTACACAATAAAGCACAAAGTGGACCAGGGAAACTGTCAGTTCAAATATGACTAGACTGGGGTGCATTTCCCAAAAGCCTCTTAACGCTAAGAGCATCTTAACTAGAAGAGAAAGTGTTCATTGTGATGCTCGCTCTACCATTTAACGATGATCTTTGTGCTACGATGCTTTTGGGAAACCCACCCCTGATCAGTTTTGTTTTATTTTACCGGACCACGCCAATGCTAAACCGACATGCGTGATATGCATGCAGACTGTAGCTGTCTGTAAAGCTGATAATCTCAAATGCCACTTCAACACTATGCATGCTACCAGTTTCAATGCCAACTACCCTGCAAAATCAGATCAATGCAAACAAAAAATAGCAATGATATGCAGTGATATGTAAAATATATGTTGATATGTAGAAAAGTTGACACACTTATCTTTGCCTTTTCCTGATGTGTGCCACTTCTTGTAGTGCTGTTAATAACTGTTTTGTTATTTTTTGCTATTGGGAATATCAGAATATACGGTATTCCACACACCTGGGACCTTTTGAACTACTGCTCCCTTCTCATTGTCTTCTTTATATTAGGCCTCTGTATGGGTGCTGTAAATGAAAATGCTTTCGACTTGAGTCAGATATCAAAAAGTGTTTACCTGCCTGAATGTTCATTTTTCAGTGTTGGTGGTTGTGTAAATGTATATAAGGACATTTAAATAATTAAATGTCTCACTTTGGACTTATTTTGTTTTCAAGAACGCTTTTTTTTCTTCTTGTTTTCTTTAGTAACCCTTTGAGAAGCCCAGACCTAAATTATTACTTCTACAAACTACTACTACTACGACTACTACTGATGATAATAATAATAATAATAATAATAACGGGGCGGCACGGTGGTGTAGTGGTTAGCGCTGTCGCCTCACAGCAAGAAGGTCCGGGTTCGGGCCCCGTGGCCGGCGAGGGCCTTTCTGTGTGGAGTTTGCATGTTCTCCCTGTGTCTGCGTGGGGTTCCTCTGGGTGCTCCGGTTTCCCCCACAGTCCAAAGACATGCAGGTTAGGTTAACTGGTGACTCTAAATTGACCGTAGGTTGAATGTGAGTGTGAATGGTTGTCTGTGGGTGGTAGAAAAGGGCAACTGGACTTGCTTGAAGATTCTTGAAAACGTTTCACCTCTCGTCCAAAAGGCTTCCTCAGTTCTGTCTGACTAATAGGGAGTATCAGATATTTATCCTCTCCTGGCTCAGAATCAGAATCAGAATTCTGATGACCAGCTCATCTAAGGTGTCACTGAGGCATCATGTTGGTGTGGGTCGCTGGAGGCTGGGTGTGAATGGCTAGTCATTAGGGTGATCAAAGGATTGCCCGTTAGGGTGATCAATGGCAATCTGACTCTCTCTGTCCTCCTGTGAGTCCCCGAAAACAGCTGGGTCCTGGTGTACACCCAGCCGTCTGGGAAGAGTGTCCAAGACCACCTTGTAGATGGTTGACAAATGATGTCTTAGACCCCCACCTCTGTTCAGTGATGGCCGTTCCAGGTTTACAAAAATGGCTTCTTTGACTCCTCGCTCATACCAACGATCCTCTCTGGCTAAAATGCGTACGTCACAATCCCGAAATGAGTGTCCTTCATTGTTAAGATGAATGTAGACAGCCGAGTCCTGGCCTGAGGAGCTGGCTCTCCTGTGTTGGGCCAAGCACCTGTATAGCGGTTGCTTCGTCTCCCCAATATACGAATTTGTGCAATTCTCACTGCACTGAATTGCATACACTACGTTGTCCTGTTTGTGTCTGGGTATTCTGTCCTTAGGGTGGACCAGTTTCTGCTTCAGGGTGTTATTGGGTCTGAAATGTACTGGAATGTTGTGTTTGTAGAAGATCCTCCTGAGTTTCTCAGATAGACCAGAAATGTAGGGAATGACATCAACCGAGCTCTTTACTACAGATTGTACCCTGGGGAAGCCGTGCCTCTCATATACGGACTCCCCAAGATTCACAAAGAAGGAGCTCCTCTCAGACCTATTATCAGCAGTATAAACTCGGTCACATATAACATTGCTAAACACCTAGCCACAATCTTGGCTCCTCTGGTTGGGAATACACCATATCATGTCAAAAATTCCCAAGATTTTGCTTCTAAAGTTGCAGACCTCAAACTAGATTCAGATGAAACCATGGTTTCCTACGATGTCACTTCTCTGTTCACCTGCATTCCCACCACAGAAGCAGTCGAATCTGTAAGAAAACGACTCCTTCAGGATAGCTCCTTACTGGATAGAACGAAACTCACCACGGATCAGATTTGCACCCTGCTTGACCTCTGCCTGACTACCACTTATTTCCAGTTTAATGAAAGTTTCTACAGACAGAAGCATGGATGCGCCATGGGATCACCAGTGTCCCCTATTGTGGCTAATTTATACATGGAGGAAGTGGAACATATAGCTTTGACCACTTTTGCAGGAGTTGCTCCCAGCCATTGGTTTAGATACGTGGATGATACTTGGGTTAAAATCAAAATCCAGGAGGTGGAAGCTTTCTCGAAACACATCAATGCAGTGGATAGCAACATCAACTTCACTCGGGAGGATGTCAGTGGGAATAATCTAGCCTTCTTGGATTGTGATGTACACATTAGACAAGACAGAAGCCTTAGTATCGAGGTCTACCGGAAACCCACACACACAGACCAGTACCTACTTTTCGACTCTCACCACCCACTGGAACATAAATTGGGGGTCATTAGGACCTTGCAACACAGGGCTCAGAACATTCCTACAACATTAGAGGGAAAAGAGAAGGAGCAGAACCATATCAAGAAAGCACTTCAGAATTGCGGTTATCCCAACTGGGCTTTCCTAAAGAGCATAAAAAGGAACATAACTGACAAGGATGATAACAGGAACAAACGCAAGAACATTGTCATTCCCTACATTTCTGGTCTATCTGAGAAACTCAGGAGGATCTTCTACAAACACAACATTCCAGTACATTTCAGACCCAATAACACCCTGAAGCAGAAACTGGTCCACCCTAAGGACAGAATACCCAGACACAAACAGGACAACGTAGTGTATGCAATTCAGTGCAGTGAGAATTGCACAAATTCGTATATTGGGGAGACGAAGCAACCGCTATACAGGCGCTTGGCCCAACACAGGAGAGCCAGCTCCTCAGGCCAGGACTCGGCTGTCTACATTCATCTTAACAATGAAGGACACTCATTTCGGGATTGTGACGTACGCATTTTAGCCAGAGAGGATCGTTGGTATGAGCGAGGAGTCAAAGAAGCCATTTTTGTAAACCTGGAACGGCCATCACTGAACAGAGGTGGGGGTCTAAGACATCATTTGTCAACCATCTACAAGGTGGTCTTGGATACTCTTCCCAGACGGCTGGGTGTACGCCAGGACCCAGCTGTTTTCGGGGACTCACAGGAGGACAGAGAGAGTCAGATTGCCATTGATCACCCTAACGGGCAATCCTTTGATCACCCTAATGACTCGCCATTCACACCCAGCCTCCAGCGACCCACACCAACATGATGCCTCAGTGACACCTTAGATGAGCTGGTCATCAGAATTCTGATTCTGATTCTGAGCCAGGAGAGGATAAATATCTGATACTCCCTATTAGTCAGACAGAACTGAGGAAGCCTTTTGGACGAGAGGTGAAACGTTTTCAAGAATCTTCAAGCAAGTCCAGTTGCCCTTTTCTACCACCCACAGTTTACTATGACCTGGATGATTGAGAATCTTCACAGACATGTGAATGGTTGTCTGTGTCTATGTGTCAGCCCTGTGATGACCTGGTGACTTGTCCAGGGTGTACCCCGCCTTTCACCCATAGTCAGCTGGGATAGGCTCCAGCTTGCCTGTGACCCTGTAGAACAGGATAAAGCGGCTACAGATAATGAGATGAGATGAGATAATAATAACGTTGATACCAGCAGCAGCAACAATATCATCTGCATACAAATCAACTTTTACTGGCACAATGGGAAAAAATCCTGGACGTTTTGGTCGTTGGTTGGCACACTTCATGTACTTTGGGCCTGGGGGAAAACTAATTGGGGAATTCTGTTCTGAGGTTTACTTCTTTTCACTTCAAAAGCAACAAAGTATATCATTTGGTCGCATTTGTGTGTTTGAATCCAGACAACGCCAAGCAGGTCCCAGTTCTGATACCCAGAAAAGTATTGTGGGTTTTTGTTGCTGTTGATGTTGTTGTTTTTAATCTCATTTTATATCTTCTAAAGATTTCATGAAAATCGTTCATGACAAACTTGATCCCTAAATGAATCACAAGTGAGATTCACTATTAAGTCTTCAGATATATCAAAGAGAAATCATTAGAAAAAAGAATCATTATCAAAACTTATACTAATTACTTAGTATATATACTATACATATACTAACACACTCACCGGCCACTTTAATAGGAACTTGTTCTTGATTCTAAGATTCCTGTTCTTGGTTGGCAGGAGCAGAACCCAATATGGTCTTCTTTTGCATGCTGAGAAGCTTTTCTGCTCACCATGGTTGTAAAGAGCGATTATATGAGTTTCTATATCCTTCTTGGCAGCTCGAACCAATCTGGCTAGTTTCCTCTGACCTCTCTTATCAACAAGATGCTTCCCTCCACAGAACTGTTGCTCACTCAATTATTTTTTTGTTTTTCGCATCATTCTGTGTAAACTCTAGAGACTGTTGTGTGTGAAAATCCCAGGAGATCAGCAGTTTCTGAAATAGTCAAACCAGTCCATCTGGCACCAAAACTCATGCCACAGTGAAAGTCACAGAGATCATAATTTTTCCCATTCTGATGTTTGAAGTGAAAATTAAGTGAAGCTCTTGATTTGTATCTGCACGATTTTATGCATTGTGCTGCTGTCAAGGGATTGGCTGATTAGAGAACTGCACAAAACAGCAGGTGTATAGGTGTACCTAATAAAGTGGCCGTGAGTGTACATTATACACGGGTATTATGCGCAAATGAATATCATCTCATTTGAGTGGTGATGTTGTGATCATCAATAGTAGCTCAGCGGTTAATGTGGTTCAGAGTTAATGTGATTGAGGTTAACTAAGACTCTTAACCCTCACCTCCTCAGCTATATGGTTGCTTTATATATTTCCTCTCTTCTAAATCTGCTTTGGGGAAAAGCATATGCTGGATGAATAAATGTACACGCAATTAAATACGCTGGTAAACACAGGCAACACAACACAAAACAATGAGTTTTTTCCAAGACAGAAAAGGAGCATCAGAACAGGGAGATGTAGCAGGAATTCACAGCTTATATTTATAAGGAAATGTCTGTATTGCTGGGTTTCAGTCACATGACTTTTCTTAGTGGTTTTACCGGAAGTGACATAGCTGGTGGTCTAAACGGCTGCCGTAGTGCAAACAACTAGCAATAACTTATCAGAGTACGCTCGTAATCTAGAAGCCACTGCTCCCTTTAGATATATTCAGAAGATTGCTATGTGCAATGGAACAGACCCCTACAGTCTGGGAAAGAAGGATTTGTCATACGATCTCGAAAACTACCCTTCAGTCAAGTTCCCTGACATCTTGAACTATCTGGTGTTGCAGACGTCCTTCTACACCGCAAAACAGATGAAAGCATGGAAGAGTATGGAGGCTTACAACTTTTTTGTATGTGGCTGTGTAAAGGACCTTGGTATGAAGTCGCTGCCAAATGAATCCTGTACTGTTTTTGCCCGTGTAAGTATGTTTTTTTAAGCTTTTCGTTCGCGTCTTTACAACGAAGCGCTGCAAGTTGAAGTGTAAACAAACAACAGTTTGCTTGTTTCTCACTTGTGTTTTGCTCTTACCTCTCAGGCAAATCATTCACAAAGATCATCAGAAACCCCTTAAAGACCTGGATCTTAGTTAAACAAGATGGAGAAGTGATCACGGCGCATTGTAACTGATTGGCTGGGTAAGAATTTTGTCGTGACCTTCATGTATATGGACTTTGTGAAGAGTGAGGCGTAAACAAAGAAACAACTGGGGACTTTAGCTCTTCATGACTAAAAAAAAGTAACATAAAATAACAACACATAGCAAGAAAAGTACTTGGAAAACATTAACGACATAGCTGAGAGGGATATACAAACCTTTCACAAAGTGATCACTGCAAACTTGAGCATGCTTCAATTTGGCTCCCTTAAATTTCATTGAGAGATTCAAAAGCCACCTTTCTCAATGTCTTTTTGTGAAATCCTGTGTTTGTTCATCTTTTTTTATTAGTTTACGAGGAACCCTGAAGAAACTTTTTGGTTTCACGGGTTGATCGATTCGAACAACCTAAAACAGCGCAAGCCTAAGGCATTTTTTTAAAAGAGATAGCCTTTATTGTCATTGCACAGTCACCCATACAATGAAATTGAAGATTTTTTTTTTTTTGAGACCCGAGAGCCGCAGCGTCTGTACACACCACCATCTTGAATTTTTCAAGCGAGCAATGCACCTTCTCCATACAAACGCTTTGTCAACTGAGCTTCGGTAGACCACCAGCTAAAGTTTTGAATAATGAATGAGGCAGATGTGACATCAGATGAAACCCAGCAATTCCTAATGCCAGCTGACTTCAGGTGAGAGGCAGGGTACACCCTGGACAGGTCGCCAATCTATTGCAGAGCTAATACAAAGACGAACAACCATGCACACTCACATTCACACCTATAGCCAATTTAGAGTAGCCAGTTGACCTAATCTGCATGTGTTTGGACTGTGGGAGGAAACACTGTGTGTTACTTTATAACCCCCAAAAGAATTCTAAAACACTGCAGCATTTCTTGGAAAACAACAAAGAATTTCCTTTGTTTTGTGTCATCCTGTAAAGTTATCATGAGAAAACTAAAGAAAAAATTATCATTACAAGTTTATTTTGTTTGAAAGAGCATGAATTATATTTTAATATGATATAAAATATGTATTATTAATGTTTGCAATTATTTACAATTGGGCGGTGCGGTGATGCAGTGGTTAGCACTGTCGCCTCACAGCAAAAAGGTTCTGGGTTCGAGCTTTATGACCCACGGGGGCCTTTCTGTGTGGAGTTTGTATGTTCTCCCCGTGTCTGCATGGGTTTCCTCCGGGTGCTCCAGTTTCCCCCACAGTTCAAAGACATGCAGATTAGGTAAAATACCCACCCACTGGGGTTGCACAAGCTAGTGCATACTTAGTACCAGTCCCAAGCCCGGATAGACTGGGGAGAGTTGTATCAGGAAGAGCATCTGGTGTAAAAACTACGCCAAATCAAATATTCAGAACAGATCCGCTGTGGCGACCCCTAATGGGAGCAGCCGAAAGAAAAAGAAGACATGAGAATAGCAAACAGTCATTCTCTAACACATCTATCTCTTACTGTCTTGCCACCCCCCCACACACACACCATATCAGTCATCTAAAGGACTGAGTGTTTCATAACAGAGCAGTAATCATCTCTGATTTCAGCTGCTGTCTGTGTCATCACTAATTTTCATCACTTGTTGCCATGATGAGTTGGGCCTGAGGTTTCAAACCCATTTTACAATATGCTTCCAATTAATGCTCGTAATCCTCTTGCAGTCTAGTAGTTACTTGTCTAGATTAACATATTCACTGACTATTTGTGTGGATGAGAGTGTACCCAAAAATCCATTTCTAACTCTGTATAATTAGGATTTGATATTTACATACTGATCAGCATATACAATTGATCAGACTAATTAAAACAACACAATGACTTGAAACTACAAAAACATCTCACTTCAAAGAGCAACTCATTACCTCAGAGAGAAAGAAATGATGTGGCTGGCCACCAAAATATGAAAGTTATTAAAGTAGTAACTCAAAACCTGCAGGTGACATTGGTGTTAAACAGAGCTCCTCAGTGGGAAGTGGCAAGCTTAGGGAAAGCTATGACAGTGATAGCAAATCACTCTCCCGCAGTTATTACACTGCAGATAATCGCGAGAGCACTTTTCTAATGTACAACATATATTGGATGTAAGTTCTGAAAGAAATAAGAGGCCTGCAGCACTTTTGGCCCAGAGATGAATGAAGAAATAAAACAGAAATTAAAAGTATAAGACATCTTCAAGTGCAAAAGTGATCTTGTGCTTTCTATGCCACAATCTCACCTCATGAAATTTACAGGAAGCTACAGATCCTGCAGCATTTATAGCTCTGCTCTTTTCTTTTCCATGCTAAGATATCTTGTATTTTTCATCAGAACGGTTCAGCAACTCCAAGGACAGTGTCGCTACGTGACAGAGATATACTGCGCTATGTCTCCAAAGAAGCTGCGGCATTGCTCCAAGCCAGATAGATCTAAAATACAATACGTATTGCTCTTATTAGACGTACCTCTGCTGAAAGGAGTTTGAAAAATTAATTTCATGCCTGATTTAAAACATCCCAACGCTTGAGTGAACTCTCTGCCTGGTATTATAAACATCCACAGCTTAATCTTGCCCAGAACTGGCTCCGAATCAGAATTTCTAAGTTGACAAAGAAGTCCCTGGTCTGGTGGAAAGCAGTGTGCAAGTTGAATCTGATGAGCGTCCCTCTTTCTCTGTGATTTGTCAGGTCATGCCAGAGGTGTCGTACTCACGCCCCCAGTGCCAAAGGCACATTACAGTAAACATGATCTGTTTAAATCTCTAAAACATTGCAGTACACAAGCCCTGGAGACGATTATTATTATTATTATTATTATTATTATTATTATTACAAGTATTATTATTATTGGTGACACAGTGGTGTAGTGGTTAGCACTGTCACCTCACAGCAAGAAGGTTCTGGGTTTGAGCCCAGTGGCCAATAAGGGTCTTTCTGTGCGGAGTTTGCATGTTCTTCCTGTGTCTGTGCGGGTTTCCTCTGGGTGCGCCGGTTTTCCCCACAGTCCAAAGACATGCAGATTAGGTTAATTGGTGGCTCTAAATTGACTGTAGGTGTGAATGTGAGTGTGAATGGTTGTTTGTCTCGATGTATCAGCCCTGTTATGATCTGGCAGTTTGTCCAGGGTGTACCCCGCCTCTCGCCCATAGTCAGCTGGGATAGGCTCCAGCTTGCCTGCGACCCTGCACAGGATAAGCGGTTACGGATGATGGATTATTATTATTATTATTATTATTATTATTATGCTAGAGCTAGCTGAACCACAGTGTAGGTATTCATAATGCAGCTGAAGTAGAATAAGCAGCTGTGAGACAGTGATGACAGTCGAGATAGTGCTCCAGAAATATTGATGCTCTGAAGGAAGTCGACATTGCAAGCAATACTGAGGAAAAAAGTGATACAAAGGCTCTGTGGCTTACTCAATTTTAACTTATTCCCCTTGCCCTTCCCTGCTATGTTTTTGACACGACAGGGACTTTAGTTTAAAAAATAATAATAATATATTTATTTGTATGCTGTGTAGCAAATCTCATTTCCAGGTCATTTTAGATGCAGCGAAGCAGTTCAAAATAAACTGAACCAATACTGTACATCATCCTGTGCTTATTGGTGTGTCAGTCAAAATGAATGGCATCGTTCCCATTAGACTTCATATGTCACCCATGGCATTTTAATGATCTTGCACTGACATGTCTTTTTTTTTCTTTCGATTTTTATATAAATCCTGCTCTTAATATGGGTTTATTGTCTGTTACAAAAAAGCTAAGCCTGCTTGTTGTGCACATAGGATAAAGGAAGTAAATAATTGCTGCACATACAGATATTAAAACAGCGAACTTCAATATGACACTGCTGACTTGCTTTCTACCACAGCAATGTTTCCTGCTTGATTCTGATTAGTCAGAGGGTGTTGATTAATTTTCTATAACAGCATCGCCTGGACAGTATTACTGTGTTTATTCTTATACATTATCTTTATGACTTGCATCTATATAAAGAGATTAAAGGTTGTGTAATTATTGATATGGTGAAGCTTTTTATTATGTTTATTTACCATTTATCAAATGAGATGCAACGGTGAGCATTCTGTCATAGATAAAGGTCTTCTTTTAAGGTTTTAACCAGGGCTTTGAACCAGAATTTTTTTCCTATTGGTTCGTTCCGAACAGAAACGGAATTTTAACGTTTCCGGTTTTGGGTTCCACCATTAAATAGACGTTCCCGAACCGGTTAGAACAAAAAAATTTCGTTCCCGGAATGGTTAATTACGTTCCCTGTCAGCTGTTTAACAAATGGCTATAAAATTATGTCTCTGTCTCATCCAGCTTAAGCCAAATGTAGGCTAATTCTATTACAACCTTCATTAAATAAGACAAGAAATAATTCAAAACAATTATTATTTCAAATGTTGGCGATTTGGATTCTCAGTATGTCTTCCCAGCTACACAAACAGAAAAAGTGCCAAAAATGAAAGATAATTCGTTTAGTGTGTTACCAAAGGCTAGTCAGGCCCTATGCATTGATAGGCTAACAGAGGTTAACGTCATTTAATGTTCGCAAGCCTCTCATTAACGTGGACAAATATATTGATATTGTGTTTGAAATTGACGTTTTTGAATAACGATAGACTGCAATATTTACCTCTTATTTAAGATGTGGAGATGTGATAGTAGTCCACCCTCTCGCTCTCTCCATTCAGTCAGCGAACGTCACACAGGAAGTGAACCCCAGCGGGTCATAGAAACTTGCGCAGGAGAAGAATGACTTTTTTTATTTGTAGGCTACGGAAACTTTGAGGAACGAAATAAAAACCGGTATTAACCGGTTACCATTATTTTTAATAAGCGTTTCTGTTCCGGAGCATAAAAAATAATAAAGTTTCTGGTTTCGTTTCTGTTCCATGTGAAATAGAAAAAGTTCCAGGTTTTCGTTTTCGTTCCTTGAACCGGTTCAAAGCCCTGGTTTTAACACTGAGATGTCTTCAGGACGGCAGCACGGTGCTGTAGTGGTTAGCACTGTCGCCTCACAGCAAGAAGGTTCTGGGTTCGAGCCCAGTGGCCAATGGGGGCCTTTCTGTGAGGAGTTTGCATGTTCTCCCCATGTCTGTGTGGGTTTCCTCTGGGTGCTCTGGTTTCCTCCACAGTCCAAGGACATGCAGGTTAGGCTAGTTGGTGCCTCTAAATTGGCTGTAGGTGTGAATCTGAGTGTGAATGGTTGCTTGTCTCTGTGTGTCAGCCCTGTGATGACCCGGCGACTTGTCCAGGGTGTACCCCACCTCTCACCCATAGTCAGCTGGGATAGGCTCCAGCTTGTCTGTGACCCTGCATAGGATAAGTGGTTACAGATGATGGATGGATGTCTTCAGGATGAAGAGCATTCTGGATTCTCTGTAACATGACAAGGTTTTTTTTGGCCTTGTTAACTTCAAGAGGAGAAATGAAAGATTGGAGAGAGAGAGAGAGAGAGAGAGAGAGAGAGAGAGAGAGAACTGTTTATAATTGTGGTAACTTTGGAGTATGTTCCACAGTATTCAACATACTGTAAGTAGAATGGAATGAAACTGTACAATGTGTCAGTCAATAAAAAATGGAACCATAACATCTCAGCACTTCAACCTACGTCACTTTAACAGTAAGCCCCGTTTTGTTTAATTCCTTATGTAAGGCCCTGGTCACACAACAGCTCCTGATGGGTTTGTCAATACTTGGCGATGAAAAAATTAGTTGCATCGCCACCAATCATGCAATACATGGCAATTGTTCTCCAAGTTTCATGAGTTGTTTTTTGGTGTGTCTCCACCCCATGAGTGGCCAAAAACATTGTGAAAATTTTCAGTGCATGCATTGAAATTTGGTGGCGATGTTTTCGTCAGCAAACTAAGCGGCAAATACTCGCAGATGGGTTTGGGAATATTTCCCGAAAGCTCAGGGAACCTTCTTCGGTCCTCTTGAGATGTATTTGTCTCAAATCTATATCCACGATGCTCATGGGAGCCTCATCAACACAGCGGTTCGGCATAGTCTAACTATTGCCAAGACTTGAAAAGTGCGTTTACATTTGGTAATGCTTCAGAGTGCATTGTGTGTGTGTGTGTGTGTGTACTTGGGACCCAGCCATTATGGGAAACACCTGATAATAATTTGATGTTTGATGACAATGTTGATGACAATGTTGCCGTTGTGAAGTCGTCTGGATGAGTAGAACGGATTTGTTTACGATGACGTCACAACCACATGACTGTGAGTGCTTCACGCCGGGTAGAAGTGTAACGAATATCACCAGGAAAAAGCCTTACAGAGCACTAGTGAGAGTGAAACACGAGCTTGGATATTATTATTATTATTATTATTATTATGTTCAGTGTTAGTTCACAGTAGTAATGCAAGAAGCAGAATAGTGACAGTAATAGTGAAGCAAAAACATGCAATTGTACAAACACTGCAGCTCTACAGCAAAATATTCATTCATGAAATGGTCTGATTCTTAACACCAGTAGTACCAATGATCTTCTCATTGCGATGCGAGTTGTCAACAAATCCTATAACTTGGTTAAAACGCGCTTACAAAATATTTTCACTGTGAATATTTATTGTGTAATGGTGCAATCCCGCCAGCAAAAATAGGGGGACAAAGGAGCGATCTCACCTCTTCAGATGTTGATTTAAGTCCGACAATACATTCCTTAAAAAGGGCGTAGAGGAGCAAATTAATCCAATTTATTCCGGACCATTAAAGACGCTGCCTTCCGCGTAGAATCATACGTCATCCTCGCCGCCATGTTGGAGAGGTCAAAGCGGAGAATAAAGATTAGCTGCGTTTAACTGTACCAACAGGTTTTCCGTCCAAACGAGATCATATGGGATTACCTTTCACAGGTGAGAAACAACAAATTAATTCCATCAACGTGTATCATTCACTTTATTCCGGACCATTGAAGACGCCACCTTCCGCGTAGAATCATACGTCATCCTCGCCGCCATTTTGGATAGGTCAAAGCGGAGAATAAAGATTAGCTGCGTTTAACTGTACCAACAGGTTTTCTGTCCAAACGAGATCACATGGGATTACCTTTCACAGGTGAGACTGGAAAAATACTTTTCATTGTATTTGGTCATTATAATGTAATTTTACAAACAGATTTTCCTGACTTTGTAGCTAATATGAAGTCTCGCGCATAATAGTTTATGCGCATGCGTCGTTACTTCTTCTATTGTTCTGGTGTCTCCGAAGGGACCGTCTTACAGCGCCCCTAGAGGTGTGGCATGTGTATTGCATCGTTTTCAGCAAGCGTTGCGTTGCCATATGGACCTGATATTTTACTGATTGTTGCCCATTTGGACGCGATATATTTTTAAATAACATCTCGTTGCCGTTGTCGTGTGGATGTAGCCTAAGACAACCATCTATTGTCTATACCACTTATCCATTAAGGTCGCAGGGGAAGCTGGAGCCAATCCCAGCTGACTTCAGGCAAGAGGCGGGGTACACCCTGGGCATGAGAAATTAATAACCATTCACATTCACACCTATGGGCAATTTAGAGTAGTCTGTTGACCTAATCTTTCGACTGTAGGAGGAAACTGGAGCACTTGGAGGAAATCCACAAAGAAATAAGGAGAATATGCAAATTCTACACACAAACACCCCAATAAGCTTTGAGGTTAGAACCCAGAAAACTCTTGATGTGAAGCAATGATACTAACCACTGCACCACCGTGCCACCCCCAAGACAACTACACTCATTTAATTTACTGCACAAGTTCTTGATAGGCGGCACGGTGGTGTAGTGGTTAGTATCATTACTCACATTCACACCTACGGTCAATTTAGAGTCACCAGTTAACCTAACCTGCATGTCTTTGGACTGTGGGGGAAACCGGAGCACCCGGAGGAAACCCATGCGGAGAACATGCAAACTCCACACAGAAAGGCCCTCACCGGCCCCGGGGCTCGAACCCAGGACCTTCTTGCTGTCGCCTCACAGCAAGAAGGTCCTGGGTTCGAGCCCCGGGGCCGGTGAGGGCCTTTCTGTGTGGAGTTTGCATGTTCTCCGCATGGGTTTCCTCCGGGTGCTCCGGTTTCCCCCACAGTCCAAAGACATGCAGGTTAGGTTAACTGGTGACTCTAAATTGACCGTAGGTGTGAATGTGAGTGTGAATGGTTGTCTGTGTCTATGTGTCAGCCCTGTGATGACCAGGGCTGACACACTTGTCCAGGGTGTACCCCGCCTTTCGCCCGTAGTCAGCTGGGATAGGCTCCAACTTGCCTGTGACCCTGTAGAAGGATAAAGCGGCTAGAGATAATGAGATGAGATGAGAAGTTCTTGATACTTAAGCAATAATATATTTTTAAAAAGTTCAGGCCAAGTTCTCGCCTGAAGGACATCATTATTTCTATGCACTAGCTCGGATCACAAACCCAACACTACTAAGACTGATGATCTGAAATCCAGAAAGCCTTATCTGCCTGGTGGGCTCTTTGAAAATTCATTGACATCAGTAGCAAGATAGGGATCTTCCATTAATGTAACGGGTCTCCTTTCTCTCTCCCTCCTCCCAGTTTAGATTCATCTGTTTAATTCTTTCACCTCCCACTGCTGTGCTGAGCTAAATGGTCGCTATCTCCCCAGAAAAAAAACAAAAACAAATCTTCATTTACAGATAATTAGCCTTTAATATGTGGGTTTGTATTAAAATTAAAAGGCTCTTTCATAAAAGCAGCCAGCACGTCTGGAATATTGTGGTATCAGCTTTGTGTCTTTATGTATGTTGTTACTGAAATTATTATATCACATGCACAAAGTAAGAAGGCTGCAACCACTGGGAGCATTAGCAGTGTTGATTAATTCATCTGTTTAACACTCAGTTTATGAGCTTTTTTTCTGCCAATGTAGAGTCTCATCAAAGTCTGATAAAACTTTAAGTGTAGTACATGTCAAAACAAGATTTATACTCGCTTTGCAAAATCCAGCAAGATCACAAACTCTTCATTTGCATGAACAAAATGAGGACTTGTAAACAATTTTTAAAAAGTCAGTCAAAATGGTGTTGCTGATGATGATAAATGAAGGTGACAGCTATTCGTTAGTGCAATGCAAAAAATTTACTTAATGATAAGTGGCAGTGACTGGGTTCCAATTATTGTTGCACTTGTTAGGATGTTTAGTCAAGCGATTCCTTTAAAGTCAAGAGTAAGACCACTGTCAGACACATTTGCTTCAAAATGCAATTAAATGTAGCATGCATGTAAAATATAAAATAAATGACCAAGTATAATATTTCTGTCTCACTTGTTTAACTGGGTTCTCTTGATCTACTTTTAGGACTTGTGTGAAAATCTGATGATGTTTTAGGTCATATTTATGCAGAAATATAGAAAATTATAATATATATATCTAGCTGGATAGTACAGTGGTAATGCTCACTGACTACGACGTGGGAGATCGGGGTTCCAATCCCGGTCGGGGCAAAACATCATCCAGTAAGGGTCCTTAGGCAAGACCCCTCATGATATATCAGCCTACCTCAGGAATGAGTGAAGACATAACTGATAGAGTCATACCGGCTCAGACGTCGCCCGGGTCAACAAGGTCTGTGTCAGTTGCTAGGGAACCAGGGCAAACTGATGAGAAATGGGCTACTGGAACAAGACATCGATGGACGATGTCACCAATGCCCAATGGTTAGTGGACCTAAGAGCTGACCACAGCAACCTCCCAGAACAAGAACCAGTAACCATCTCAATGGCAGACATCCAAGAAAGAGTGTCAAAGATGAAGAGCTGGACAGCACCAGGCCCCGATATGATCCATACGTACTGGCTGAAGAAGCTAACTGCACTCCATGAACGCCTAGCAGCACAAATGAACCAGCTGCTGAGGGATGGGACCCACCCAGAATGGTTAACCCAAGGCAGGACAGTCCTAATCATGAAGGACCCCCAGAAGGGACCCATCCCATCCAACTACTGGCCAATTACCTGTCTCTGCACAACATGGAAGGCCCTGTCAGGCATCATTGCGGCAAAAATGAGTAAGCATGTGGCTCAATACATGAGCGAGGCATAGAAAGGAATTGGCAGTAACACCAGAGGAGCCAAGCACCAGCTACTGGTCGATAGAACAGTCGCCCGAGACTGTAAGAAGAGACAGACCAACCTGTGCACTGCCTGGATTGACTACAAGAAAGCCTATGACTCAATGCCACACACATGGATACTGGATATTTTCCTGATATTTTCCTTTAGAATTCGCTCGTATAATTCAGAATTCATTATTCCATCAATGATGGCAAGCCATCCTGGCCCAGATGCAGCAAAACAGGCCCAAACCATGATACTACCACCACCATGTTTCACAGATGGGATAAGGTTCTTATGCTGGAATGCAGTGTTTTCCTTTCTCCAAACATAACACTTCTCATTTAAACCAAAAAGTTCAATTTTGGTCTCATCCGTCCACAAAACATTTTTCCAATAGCCTTCTGGCTTGTCCACATGATCTTTAGCAAACTGCAGACGAGCAGCAATGTTCTTTTTGGAGAGCAGTAGCTTTCTCCTTGCAACCTTGCCATGCACACTATTGTTGTTCAGTGTTCTCCTGATGGTGGACTCATGAACATTAACATTAGCCAATGTGAGAGAGGCCTTCAGTTGCTTAGGTGGGGTTTACATTAGACCGTATCAGCGGATCATCAGATTAACGTTTTTAAAACGATTAGTGTGCACACAGCAACGCCAATACACGATTCACGTGCACATAGCAACGCCAATACACGGATACGCTCGGCTCCGCAGGCATCCTGCGCTCCAAATCACTCCGCCCTGAACAGCGAGTGCCCTCTGGAGGGTGCGCACTCCGGCCCTGCGCAGCTCACAGAGCATGCGAGTATAGTGCACGAGCAGTGATTTGGGACTGAGCCGCTGTGTGCGTGATCTCAGTGCATGTCGGGCATGTGCGTCACTTACCACTTGCAAGTGGAAGGATGGCAAGCCTAAAGACAATCATAACTACACAATGGGCAGTATTTGCATCAGTATTTGCAGTATTTTCATACTTTTATACTCTTTAATGAAAGGTGATACAAGGCCGAAGTCCGCGCCGTTTTTCAGCAGTCGCGTCACATGACCAACGCCAGCGAATCAGGAAGGTGGATATCACAGTGATGTTGTCCAATGACGACGCCAGCTAGAGCTCAGCACAGCGTATCCGCGTATTCTCAATGTTTACACAGCACCGGACCAGACACGATTTGGATTGAATACGTGGACCCTGGCGGATTCCCGTTTCCCGGAGTTTCCAGGCATTTTAATGTAAACGGACAGTGCATCCGCGAAGAAAACGAGACAGATACGGTCTAATGTAAACTTGGCCTTAGAAGTTACCCTGGGGTCCTTTGTGACCTCGTTGACTATTACATGCCTTGCCCTTGGAGTGATCTTTGTTGGTCGACCACTCCTGGGGAGGGTAACAATGGTCTTGAATTTCCTCCATTTGTACACAATCTGTCTGACTGTGGATTGGTGGAGTCCAAACTCTTTAGAGATGGTTTTGTAACCTTTTCCAGCCTGATGAACATCAACAACACTTTCTCTGAGGTCCTCAGAAATCTCCTTTGTTCATGCCATGATACACTTCCACAAATGTGTGTTGTGAAGATCAGACTTTGATAGATCCCTGTTCTTTAAATAAAACAGGGTGCCCACTCACACCTGATTATCATCCCATTGATTGAAAACACCTGACTCTAATTTCACCTTCAAATTAACTGCTAATCCTAGAGGTTCACATACTTTTGCCACTCATAGATATGTAATATTGGATCATTTTCCTCAATAAATAAATAACCAAGTATAGTATTTTTGTCTCATTTGTCTAACTGGGTTCTCTTTATCTACATTTAGGACTTGTGTGAAAATCTGATAATCTATGATGTTTTAGGTCATATTTATGCAGAAATGTAGACAATTCTAAAGGGTTCACAAACTTTCAAGCACCACTGTGTGTATATATATATATATATATATATATATATATATATATATATATATATATATATATATATAATATAAAGTTGGTAGCAGATTCAAAAAAGGAGCAATTATTACAATATGAAAGAGATAAGCAACATACCCAAACAGACAGGAACGAGGAGAAAAGTGTGTGAGAGAGTCGATGCCATTACTCGTGCAGTGTAATTTAATCAATATGCTTCCATAGAAACCTCTTTTCAGCATCTGAGCAGTTCGTTAGTGTGACTGGTGAGATGTGAGTGTATGTCTCAGCTGTGTGATAGAGGATTGCTGCTTGCTGAAGATGTATTGTATGTCATCTATGTATTAGATCAGACAGTCAGTTTCAAAAATGAGAAAGAATCTTCTTAATGAAGTCCAGACACAGCATCCACCTTAATAATATTAACCCTCTATACCCCACAGCAGCAACCACTGGCATCTTAGACTTTTCCTGTAGCTGTTGCACCCAGCTGTGATTTTCAAAGATATATCGGCTATAGTATAAGCTTCATTTGTGAAATACAGTAATACAATGCTTGTGGATACATGAACACCATACCAGGAAAGACGGTGTGTTGCCATAAACATTTCTGAAGTATTTGTGAGTTATAGTTTGCTACTGATTGACAGGCTGAGTTACAGTATCTCTGGGAGTTATGGCCAGCTACTGGAAGCACCCACATCTGTTCTCACTGGATGAGACACTATTTATGTGCACAAATGAAGATGAGCCTCCATGTTTGGATGACAGTGACGACTATGAGTAATATTACTATCATCCTGTTTTTTATGACTAGCTAGCAGTATGGCTAGCTATACATCTCTACTATCAAAAGGAGCCCTGCTTCACACATACAACACACAATAAATAAAAACTTAAAAAAGAAACTAGTTATGATCAATATCAAATTACAATATCCACAATATATACATATCCAATATATTCAAATTAATTAAAAAATAAAAAAACTACAAATAAAATACATTAGTGTATAAAATGCAAAATATAAACTATAAACTGCAAACTATAAACTTAATCTCCATATAAGTGTGTGTGTGTGTGTGTGTGTGTGTGTGTGTGTGTGTGTGTGTGTGTGTGTGTGTGTGAGAGAGAGAGAGAGAGAGAGAGAGAGATTTCCAATATTTTGACCTCATTTTGATTATTTTTGTTGGCTAAATCATTAACTTCTCAGCTGATTTTATATGATCTGTGTGGGTTTGTAGTGTTTGATAACTAATTCAATATTTAATTATTTGCAAAATATATCAACAAATTAAGAAAATATAAAATGTAATAGATACAACTACACTGTTGTTCAAAACTGAAGTCCAAACTGAGCCTGACTATGGAAATGAGGTTTAGGGTATATGCAAAGCTATGTCATTTAATAATTGTAAATGTTTCTTCTTTCGGCTGCTCCTGTTCGGGGTCACCACAGCTGATCTGTTCTGATTATTTGATTTGGCATAGCTTTTACACCAGATGCTCTTCCTGATACAACTCTCCCCAGTCTATCCGGGCTTGGGACTGGCAGTAATGCACTGGCTTGTGCAACCCCAGTGGCTGGGTATTTTACCTAATCTGCATGTCTTTGGACTGTGGGGGAAACTGGAGCACCTGGAGGAAACCCATGCAGACACGGGGAGAACATGCAAACTCCACATATGGTAGAAAGGCCCCCGTGGGTCGTGAAGTTTGAACCCAGAACCTTTTTGCTGTGAGGCAACAGTACTAACCACTGCACCACCGTACCGCCCAATTGTAACTAAATACAAATGTTACTAATACATGTTTTATATCATATTAAAATACAATTCATGCTCTTTCAAACAAAACAAACTTGTAATTATCGTTTTTCTTTAGTTTTCTAACGATAACTCTTTGTTTACAGGATGACACAAAACAGGAAATTCTTTGTTCTCAGAGAGATGCTGCAGTGTTTTAGAATTCTATTGGGGTTATAAAGGGTTAACACACAAATACTGAATAGAATAGAATGCCTTTATTGTCACTGCACAAATGTACAAGGAAAGTTAGTTCATCACAGGAGAGCAAAGCTGCTGCATACATACGCGCCGTCACTCTTGGGCACTTCAGCCCAAGGCCGTCCTATGTTAACCTAACTGCATGTCTTTGAACTGTGGGGGAAACCAGAGCACCCGGAGGAAACCCACGCAGACACGGGGAGAACATGCAAACTCCACACAGAAAGGCCCCTGTCGGCCGCTGGGCTCGAATCCAGAACCTTCTTGCTGTGAGGCGACAGTGCTAACCACTACACCATTGTGCCGCCCCCAGTATGCACTGGCTTGACATTACTGGAGAGTAATGTCAATATTTGCTTATAATGCCTTTCTGATTTAAAGGTGACAGACCCCTTTTCCACAAGTTGACACAATTCCCTGAAGTTTTAATGAAATGTCTGTGACATGCTTTGGTCAAAACATCATAAGGATAAAGCACCACAGACCCGTTCTCAATAGCCCTGCTCAAAATGGCTGATTTGAGTGCCTGTTCCTTTAAATGATTACAAGCCCCTGCTCACCCCACCCCCTCCTCTGATAACCGATCAGGTAGCACTTTCCTCATGAATATTCATTCACAAAGCCAGTTCTCAAGCCATGACTGGAGATACTCAGATGAAGGACCTACATAATTCTAATGAGCTCCCCTCGTGACATAGAAAGTGGAACCAAATCTGAATGACTTGTTGAAGCACATGTTCTCTGAAATCAGCAGCTCAAAATAAGCCCAAAAGACTGAGTTGTCTTATTTCAGAGTTTGTGGGTTGGTAGGCACTCCAGATACTCAAATGTATGTGTTCAAGCACTGAAAGAGAGTTTTTCATAATATGTCCCCTTTAACTATTTAAATTGATTTAATATAATACAATTTTGACTCAGAAAGTTGAGTAATCTCATCTCATTATCTCTAGCCGCTTTATCCTGTTCTACAGGGTCGCTGGAGCCTATCCCAGCTGACTACGGGCGAAAAGCGGGGTACACCCTGGACAAGTCGCCAGGTCATCACAGGGCTGACACATAGGCTACGTTTACATTACGTCGAATCAGCGGATCATCAGATTAACGTTCTTAAAACGATTCGCGTTTACACTAAAACCGTTAGCCGTGCACACAGCAACACCAATACGCGGATACGCTCGGCTCCGCAGGCATCCTGCGCTCCAAATCACTCCGCCCTGAACAGCGAGTGCCCTCTGGAGGGTGTGCACTCCGGCCCTGCGCAGCTCACAGAGCGCGCGAGTGAAGTGAACAAGCCACGATTCGGGACTGAGCCGCTGTGTGTGAGATCCCAGCGCATATCACTTATTACTTGCAAGTGGAAGGATGGCAAGCCTAAAGACAATCATAACTACACAATGGGCAGTATTTGCATCAGTATTTGCAGTATTTTCATACTTTTATACTCTTTAATGAAAGGTGATACAAGGCGGAAGTCTGCGCCATTTTTCAGCAGTCGCGTCACATGACCAACGCCAGCGAATCAGGAAGGTGGATGTCACAGTGACGTTGTCCAATGAGACGCCAGCTAGAGCTCAGCACAGCGTATTCGCGTATTCTCAATGTTTACACAGCACCGGAGCTGATACGATCTAGATTGAATACGTGGACGCTGGCGGATTCCCGTTTCCCCGCTTTTTCAGGGGGGTTAATGTAAACGGACAGTGCATCCGCGAAGAAAACGAGACAGATACGGTCTAGTGTAAACGTAGCCATAGACACAGACAACCATTCACACTCACATTCACACCTACGGTCAATTTAGAGTCACCAGTTAACCTAACTTGCATATCTTTGGACTGTGGGGGAAACCGGAGCACCCGGAGGAAAGCCACGCGGACAACATGCAAACTCCGCACAGAAAGGCCCTCGCCGGCCACAGGGCTCGAACCCGGACCTTCTTGCTGTGAGGCGACAGCGCTAACCACTACACCACCATGCCACCCAAGTTGAGTAATATTTCAGTAAACAACATCACTCATAGTTAAGCAAATGAAAACAACTGCAGTCACAATATCGCACATTGATTAGAAAAATAAAACAGAAATGAGTCGTCTGAGAACTAAAAATAAATAAGTAAATTTAAAAAAAAAAGCTCTCATTCATAAGCTAAGCCAGATGATTTGACTCAGTGATAAAAGACAGAATTCTACTCTAGTTAAAATAAGATTTAGGACCATGTCAAGTTTGACATCCATTTTGGCCTTTTGCAAATTAGCATTTGAGAGCACTTGTATCTATTGAAATATTATTATATTTTAGTGTGAAGTAGAGAATCATCACTTATTTTAAATGACTACACCATGAAAAGATTTAATCAGAAATAACATCTCAAGCAGAGCACCTTCAGCCACACTGAAAAAGCCTGGTGTGTGTGTGTGAGAGAGTGAGTGTTACTGAGAAATTTACTCGGTTATCAGGTTCTGATGGTTGTCCTGAGGGCAGTCCAACCTGTTACGATGGAACTAAATGAGAAGTGCTACTACAGTTCTGCTTAAGTGCCACAATGTGCCAAGCGAGGCCATTGGCAAGTGAGACTCTGCTTCTTAATACACTCTATAATCCAGCCAGTCACATCCAAGTACACACGCTTCAGGGCGAGTATGTGCAGTAGCCACTAAATAATGTCATTTTCCCAAACGGGCAGATTTAGGTGTTTGCTAAGCCACTACCTCTACTGTTCTGTTCTTTTTGTCTGTTTGGAGGATGAATTTTGGATATTAATGCTAGCTGGGGTATAAGGAGGAAAATATACCAACCTTTATAATGCGACAATGAGACAATCAAGAAACTGAAATCCCGTATTTCGAAAATGTTAACAATACTATTTGGCATTTGACTCAAAGCAATGCAAAGACAGAATGTGGGAAATTAGATGCAAAAGACTAGATTTATTACTATTTCCATTCTACACACACACACACACACACACACACACACACACACACTGGCATACATACAAATAGAAAACAGCATTCCTCATTCAAAACCATGTATACGTGTGTATTTTAACAGAAGTGGTTCTAGAGGTCAACTATTAATAGTCAAGCCCAGGACTTAAAAAAAAAAAAAAATCACACATTTGTGCATTTGACTGAGCTGACCTGCCATGGCAGTGCATCTGGACTTTTAAATGAACTAATTAGTATTCAGATATGTACCTGTGCAAGTCTTCAGTCTGCTCTTGTCAGAACATGAGGTTGTGTCTGTAGTTATTTAACACACTGCCCATACTAAGAGGGTAAAAACTGAGTTAAGCTGTCAATCACCCAAACAATCTGTAGTATGTTTTGACCCCATCTTGATGTGTGATTGTGATGTAAACATCAGATTTAACAGATACTCTTCTCAGCATACGGACTGGTTAGGCCAGTTAGCATAAATGGCTCTATATACTAGTGCATCTCAAAAAATTAGAATACCATGAAAAAGTTCTTTTTTTTCATAATTTAATTCAAAAAGGTAAACTTTCATATATTCTATATTCATTACATGTAAAGTGAAATATTTAAAGCCTTTTTTGTTTTAATTTTGATGATTATGGCTTATAGCTCATGAAAATCAGAAATCCAGTATCTCAAATTATTAGAATATTCCCTAAGATCAATCAAAAAAAGGATTTACAATACAGAAATGTCCAACTTCTGAAAAGTATATTCATTTATACACTTGATACTTGGTTGGGGCTCCTTTACCATGAATTACTGTATCAATGCGGTGTGGCATGGAGGTGATCAGTCTGTGGCACTGCTGAGGTGTTATTGAAGCCCAGGTTGCTTTAATAGTGGCCTTCAGCGTATCTGTATTTTTGGGTTGGGTGTTTCTCATCTTCCTCTTGACAATACCCCATAGATTCTCTATGGGGTTCAGGTCAGGCAAGTTGGCTGGCCAATCAAACACAGTAATATCATGGTCAGCAAACCATTTGGTAGTAGATTTGGCACTGTGGGTAGGTGCTAAGTCCTGCTGGAAAAGGAAATCAGCATCTCCAAAAAGCTCGTCAGCAGATGGAAGCATGAAGTGCTCTAAAATCTCCTGGTAGATGGCTGTGTTGACTTTGGACTTGATAAAATACAGTGGACCAACACCAGCAGATGGCATGGCACCCCAAATCATCACAGACTGTGGAAACTTCACACTGGGCTTCAAACACCTTGGATTCTGTGCCTCTCCACTCTTCCTCCAGACTCTAGAACTGTGATTTCCAAATTAAATGCAAAATGTACTTTCATCTGAAAAGAGGACTTTGGACCACTGAGCAACAGTCCATTTCTTTCTCTCCTTAGCCCAGATAAGACACTTCTGACATTGTCTCTGGCTCAGGAGTAGCTTGATATTAGGAATGCAAAAGTTGTATCCCCTTTCTTGAAGATGTCTGTTCATGATGGGTCTTGATACACTGACACCAGCCTCAGTCCACTCCTTGTGAAGCTCTCCCAAGTTCTTGAATCAACTTTTCTTGACAATCCTCTCAAGACTGCGGCCATCCCTGTTGCCTGTGCACCTTTTCCAGCCACCCTTTTCAGCAATGACCTTTTGTGGCTTACCCTCCTTGTGGAGGGCATCAGTGATCATCTTCTGGACAACAGTCAAGTCAGCAGTCTTCCCTATGATTGTGGTTGTGTGTATTGAACTAGACCGAGAGATACACTGTGTTCATACTGTTTTACTCAAATTTGAAATGAAATATTCTAATATTTTGAGATTTTTTTCAATGTTTTTGTACTGTATGCCATACTGATTAAAATTAAAATAGAAAAACTTGAAACATTTTAGTTTACAGTGGAGCAAAAAAGTATTTAGTCAGCCACCAATTGTGCAAGTTCTCCCACTTAAAAAGATGAGAGAGGTCAGTAATTTTCATCATAGGTACACTTCAACTATGAGAGACAGAATGGGGGGAAAGAATCCAGGAAATCACATTGTAGGATTTTTAATGAATTAATTGGTAAATTCCTCTGTAAAATAAGTATTTGGTCACCTACAAACAAGCAAGATTTCTGGCTCTCACAGACCTGTAACTTCTTTAAGAGGCTCCTCTGTCCTCCACTCGTTACCTGTATTAATGGCACCTGTTTGAACTCGTTATCAGTATAAAAGACACCTGTCCACAACCTCAAACAGTCACACTCCAAACTCCACTATGGCCAAGACCAAAGAGCTGTCAAAGGACACCAGAAACAAAATTGTAGACCTGCATCAGGCTGGGAAGACTGAATCTGCAATAGGTAAGCAGCTTGGTGTGAAGAAATCAACTGTGGGAGCAATTATTAGAAAATGGAAGACATACAAGACCACTGATAATCTCCCTCGATCTGGGGCTCCACGCAAGATCTCACCCCGTGGGGTCAAAATGATCACAAGAACGGTGAGCAAAAATCCCAGAACCACACGGGGGGACCTAGTGAATGACCTGCAGAGAGCTGGGACCAAAATAACAAAGGCTACCATCAGTAACACACTACGCCGCCAGGGACTCAAATCCTGCAGTGCCAGACGTGTCCCCCTGCTTAAGCCAGTACATGTCCAGGCCCATCTGAAGTTTGCTAGAGAGCATTTGGATGATCCAGAAGAGGATTGGGAGAATGTCATATGGTCAGATGAAACCAAAATAGAACTTTTTGGTAAAAACTCAACTTGTCATGTTTGGAGGGGAAAGAATGCTGAGTTGCATCCAAAGAACACCATACCTACTGTGAAGCATGGGGGTGGAAACATCATGCTTTGGGGCTGTTTTTCTGCAAAGGGACCAGAACGACTGATCCGTGTAAAGGAAAGAATGAATGGGGCCCATGTATCGTGAGATTTTGAGTGAAAACCTCCTTCCATCAGCAAGGGCATTGAAGATGAAATGTGGCTGGGTCTTTCAACATGACAATGATCCCAAACACACTGCCCGGGCAATGAAGGAGTGGCTTCGTAAGAAGCATTTCAAGGTCCTGGAGTGGCCTAGCCAGTCTCCAGATCTCAACCCCATAGAAAATCTTTGGAGGGAGTTGAAAGTCCATGTTGCCCAGGCGACAGCCCCAAAACATCACTAGAGGAGATCTGCATGGAGGAATGGACCAAAATACCAGCAACAGTGTGTGAAAACCTTGTGAAGACTTACAGAAAACATTTGACCTCTGTCATTGCCAACAAAGGGTATATAACAAAGTATTGAGATGAACTTTTGTTATTGACCAAATACTTATTTTCCACCATAATTTGCAAATAAATTCTTTAAAAATCAGACAATGTGATTTTCTGGATTTTTTTTCTCATTTTGTCTCTCATAGTTGAGGTATACCTATGATGAAAATTACAGGCCTCTCTCATCTTTTTAAGTGGGAGAACTTGCACAATTAGTGACTGACTAAATACTTTTTTGCCCCACTGTATGTGTAATGAGTCTATAATATATAACATTTTCACTTTCTTAAATAACTGATGGAAAATATTGAACTTTTTCACAATATTCTAATTTTTTGAGATGCACTAGGCTAAATGCAGAGTATTGCACTGCAGCCACTGGTTAGCATCAATCACAGCTTTGTCTAGGTGTCTAAAAGCAGTATTATTTGTAGCGCAATAATACAAAATACTAACTTACGGCAGTGCATTTGAGATAGTGAAATATAGCCCACCATAAAATTATTGCTTCATTATCAAAGTAATTCCACTTATTATCCAATTGTTCCATGTCGGTGCTATATCATTTCAGAAAGAAAAAACATAATTTGGCTAAACCTTTTGGATTTTGGTTTGTGAATTCTGCAGAGGATACCCCACTCCCCTCTCATATGTCTCCCCTGCACCTTTGGTAATTTCCTGCATTTAAAAAAAAAAGTTATTGCACAGTCGAGTTCAGTGTTTATTTGCCTTCAATAATAGGTGGTACTCTCAGACATCGTAATTGGGTGGAAGGGGGAGTGCTTTCAGTATCAGGTTCAAACAGCATTTATTAAGCAAACACACAAGTAATTATTCATTATCACACAGACAGATGGGGAACTGTTTATGAATTCCAAACATACAGATTAGACATTTAAATCTCCTGCTCTGTGTTGCCACCTCTCCTCACCATAATTGGCCTGGAGTAGTCCAACAGGAATTGCAGTGGCGTTTCAAAGAGTGCTTTGTCTCCGCTGGCTGTGCTTCATGGTTTGCATGAATAAGTATTACTCTGCAAGCACACTCAAGATGAAGAGTGCAAGATGGAAAAAAACAATACAATTCACCAAGGGGAAAGTCTCCTTGCCTGCTTAATCATCCTATCTCGTCTCTGAAAACGGAAATGTGTGATTGTGATGCTGTTATTGTATATTGTAGAGGACATGCTATTGCACATTTAATAACAGAGCAAAAACAAATATCCAGTTCAGGATATTACGAAAGCAATATGAATTATATGTACATGCCCATGGGCACTTAGTGCCTGCAATGTATACTGGTCATGCCTGGAAACTCTAGATGCTTACAGCTAATTTGCTGCTTTTAGCAAATACCGTAGCTGCATGTAATTTCAGTCAATTATTAAAGGTGTCATTGCATCGTTTTTTCATTAATTGTGTGGTGGTCTCTAGTATGAATGAATGCCCTGTGAGCCGGTTTTGGTGAAAAAAATGCTGTGGTGCTCCATTTTCAGGCTGTTCTATTTTGGTGGGGAGAGAACGACAGGATTTCAGCTCTTACTCATGAATATTCATGACATATAAACATATCGCTTCTGATTGGCTAACAGCACTGTGACGCTCCCTCCAGTGGGTTATGGGCGAGGCCATGACTACTAATTTTCAAAGTGACGTAAGTTCGTAGGGCTTCTTCTGATTCGCTCGTTTTTCCGTCTATTTTCTTTCATAGGCTAATACAGGGAATGGGGGTAGAAGAACATTTTCACGTGCAGCATACATATGCAACTCGGAGTGACCTATGGTGTTTCAAAAACAGCAAGTATTAAATGATTTGTCGTGGAATGACACCTTTAATAGCAAACTTCCTCAAGTGTTTGAGTCAAGTTACAAGTTATCTTAGATGATTTCCGGTCAAGTCCAGATTCCCTAGCTCTTGCATTCTAGTCTAGTTTTGAGTCCTGATCTGTGATGGCTGATTGTGATATTAAGCCTCACTCACAATCTGCCGTACGCGCTAATACAGGTGGTCTATGGTAAAAAATTTGGCAAAACTGTGCTTGAGACTTGCACGACACTTGTGTGTGTTCAGTGTGTTCAGAAACCCATGCGGACATGGGGAGAACATGCAAACTCCGCACAGAAAGGCCCTCGCCGGCTACGGGGTCTGAACCCGGACCTTCTGGGGCAAGACTCTGGGTATATATATTGGGGAGGAACCAAAGAACCGATCATGTAGCGTGTAGCATTGTAGAAAGGAAGAAGACCACCTCATTTGCTGTTTTTATTTGAGTATATGTTAATTTACCATGCAAACATCAAATAATAAAACATGAGTATAAGGGAATAATGCATTGTATTACATTGTAAAAAATCCCAACTAAATAGCCCAACAGTTTGAGCACTGAAACACACTCTGACTCCAAGTTACTGTCCTGCTCCTGCTGAGTGGTGGGACAGGGTGTCGGGATGTCCTTGTCCTCATCACTGAGCATGGCACAATGGCCTGACAGCGATGATGGGATTGCAATGTCCTTACTTCTGGGCATCGTTAGCTGAAACATACATGAAAATCAGCATATATAATATTAATTACATAAGCATATAGATACCGAAATGAATGTTTAAAGCATGTGTATTTACCTGTGAAAATCCCTCTGCCGGCTTGAAGGCATATCTCTCCCTGTCCATGCAGGGCTTGCTGGTGCTGCTACCATAATCATCAAATTCTTCCTCCTCCTCCCCCTCTGCTGTTTCAGGCTGGGTTACTTCACTTTTGCTCGCTTCTTCTTGGGTCCCATTTTCTAAACTATAAACTGAAAAATTTTTTTTATTTTTCCCACAAAATATCCAATGTTCTTCAGTCGAAAGACAGATGTAGGATGCTGCAGACACGCTGGTTTTATACCCACTCCTGGCTTGCGTCACACACAAGTTATGAGTGATTGTAACGCGCTAATCATATGCGTTACACATGCTTCACAAGTGCGGCCCGAACTTGTAGCACAGGAAACTGGTAAAATGCAAGTCTCACACACTCCACACTCACTGAACATGCACTGATCACATGCATCAGATATATGCTTTCCAAGGGCTAACGGAGCAATTTTTCCCACGCCTTGAGGAAGTCAAGTGTGCAACCTGTACTTGACAAGTACTTTGCCCGTACTCCTCCCCCAAACTTCCCCCCGGGTTCACCATGACCCTGCGGCATGGCTGCGAGCTACCAAACCGTGCGACCCATGCATGTCCAAAACACTTACGGCAGGTTGTGAGTGAGGCTTTAGATGTGAGGGATACAATGTATTAAAAATCAATAGCTCAACAAGGAAGCCCTGTGATAGATTGGTGACCTGCCCAGGGTGTACCTCACCTCTGGCTCCCTGACAGATAAGCGGTATAGATAATGGATGGATAGATGGATGGCTGAACGGATGGCTGAATGGCTCACTCAACAATAAAGCTATTAGCACTGAGAAATGGATTACATCATGAGGAGAAATGGATTACATCATTAATGGCAAACTATTACACACACCAATGGTGGTTGTTAAAATAGGGGAATGGACAATATGTGTAACACAAAGGATGGGTTTATGTTAATGCACTCTTTCTAGCATATTACACATAAGCTGGGTAAATTTGAAAACTGAGATTTTATGTAAAAACATTTTTTCCATACACATTATAATTTTCGTAGCATTTTCCAAATGTTCTACGTCAATGCCAAAATACTGAAACACCTTAGTGTTTGTTGTTACACCATTTCCGGTCAACTCGGCTTCCACTGCAAGCACATGAATAACTGTCATTTTCTGCACTAGCAAGCTAAAGTTAGCAGCTAGTTGATGAGATGGCCTACTGTAACAATGACCCAACCAAGAAAAAGTGGCAAGGCAGTTTTTTTGTTTGTTTGTTTTTTTTCCCCCCTTGGACTGACCATGAGGTAGACATACTGCTTCAGGTTACAAATGAATATAAAACACAAAAATCTTGAGAAAGCATTGATTGGGAGTCTTGTGTGAGTAAATATTGGGATATACAACAAAGATTTGTGACTCCTCAGTATATTCAAATTTGACAGACAGAGTAGCATTGATTGCATTTCATCCATCATGTTTGTTTTGGTGTCTTGAGCACAAACTTTCTAAAGTGTTAGGGCAACCATCCATCATCATTTCTGAAACTCTCCATTACAAAGCAAACCTGGTGTCTTCAAATTTATGTACTTCAGAGAGCATTTTTCAAAAGTATCCTTTTCAGTGGCGTAAAATGCTGTTTTAGCTTCATCTCACTCTATGTGACCACCAAAGTCCATCACGACATTATTCTTGGGTATCCCTGGTTACAACTTCATGATCCACTGATCTCTTGGCAGAACAAGGAAATTCTTCAATGGTCTCCCACATGCTTTCAAACCTGTCTCTCACGTCCCCAGATATGTATCTTCTCAATGTCAGTGGAGAGCCCGCAACCAGACTCCACTGGGAATGTCCTGGAGTGTTATCTAGATCTACAGGAAGTCTTCAGTAAAGAGAAAGCCTGTGGGCTACCACCTCACAGACCATATGACTGTGCCATCGACCTTCTGCCAGGTATGTCACCTCCACATGGTCGAATATATCCCCTTTCCCAGAAGGAACACGCTGCCATGGAGCAATATATCCAGGAAGCCCTCAACCAAGGATACATTTGTCCCTCCAAATCACCAGCCTCAGCAGGCTTCTTCTTCATGGAAAAACAAGGTGGCGGCCTTTGACCCTGTGTAGATTATAGAGGACTTAACCAGGTCCCTGTTAAGTATCCCTACCCTCTTCCCCTTGTTCCATCTGCCCTAGAGCAACTTCGCTTCGCCAGGATATTCTCTAAACTTGACCTGCACAGCGCTTATAATTTAATAAGAATAAAGAAGGGAGACGAATGGAAGACCGCTTTCAGCACAACCACTGGTCACTTCGAATACCGGGTAATGCCATATGGCCTTTCTTTGGTTCCTAATGTATTTCAGTGTCTTATCAATGACGTATTAAGGGACATTCTCGGAAGATACATTATTGCGTATATTGGCGACATTTTGATTTATTCCCCTGATGAGAAAAGTCATAAGGAACATGTCAGAGCTGTCCTCCAATGCTTATTGACCAACCATCTCTACGTAAAGACAGAGAAATGTGAATTCCACCATGATCAAATATCCTTTTTGGGGTACATCATAAGTTCTGAAGGAGTCAGCATAGATTCCTCCAAAGTTTCTGCAGTCATGTCTTGGCCAGTACCTACATCAATAAAGGAGCTTCAACAATTCCTAGGCTTTGCAAACTTCTACCACCGTTTCATCAGAGGCTTCAGCATGATAGCAGCTCCCCTAATGGCCTTGCTCAAGAAGGGGCCAAAATGACTTCTGTGGAATACTTCAGCTGAGGAAGCCTTTAACCGCTTAAAAGGCATGTTCACTTCAGCACCGGCTCTGCAGCATCCTGACCCAACCAAGCCTTTCATAGTGGAAGTCGATGCATCTGACACAGGAGTTGGAGGAGTCTTGTCCCAACGCTTTGGAGAAAGACAAAAACTTCATCCTGTGGCTTTCTTCTCCAGGAAACTCACATTTGCAGAGAGAAATTATGATGTTGGGAACCATGAACTGCTTGCCATCAAGCTCGCTCTTGAAGAGTGGAGACACTGGCTGGAGGGAGCCACTCATCCCTTCACAATACTCACCGACCATAAGAACCTACAGTATCTCAAGAAAGCAAAGCGACTAAACCCACACCAAGTCAGATGGGCTCTCTTCTTCACGCATTTTAATTTCACAATCTCGTTCCATCCAGGATCCGAGAACACTAAGGCTGATGCCCTGTCTTGCACCTTCGTCTCATCTCGTCAGGATTCCGCTACCCATGCTATTCTTCCATCTAACTGCTTCGTGCAGTCCATCGCTTGGGACCTAGATCAACAGATAAGGAACTCCCAACCAAGGACAGTTCCGGTTAGCCTTCCACCAGGTTTACTCTATGTCCCTAAGAATCCCCGAGGATATAGTCAGCGACAAAGGACCTTAGTTCATTTCATGCCTGTGGACCTGCTTCATGGAACGGCTAGGAGTCTCAGTAAGTCTCACTTCTGGTTATCATCCACAATCCAACAGACAAGTGGAAAGGGCAAACCAACAGATTGGATGCTTCCTACGAATTTTCTACAGCAGGAACCGGGGGACTGGTCACATTTCATCCCCTGGGCCAAGTATGCACAAAACTCACCGAAACACTCTGCGACACAACTAACCCCCTTCCACTGCATACTCAGTTATCAACCACCCCATTCCCCTGGGATGACACTCCAGCACAAGTCCAAGCCGTTGAGGACTGGTTTTCACTCAGCCAAGCCATCTGGGAGGAGGTACATCAGTGTATCGAGACAGTCAATGCCAAGTACAAGAAGTATGCTGACCTACACAGAAGCAGCAACCCAGATTTTGCTCCTGGTGACAGAGTGTGGGTCGCCATCAAGAACTTCAGAGCCCCCAACACATGCCGAAAGCTGCAAGCACAATACATCGGTCCATTCAAGGTACTCTGGTGAATCAACAAAGTCTCCTACAGGTTAGAACTGCCCCCTCACAGTTGGATATCCCTAACATTTCATGTCTCCTGTCTTAAACCTGCCATTCCAGGCCCGCTTGCCAAGAACCTCCTCATCCAGGGGCACCAACCTTTAAGCCTAGAGGGTGAACCCATCTACCAGATAAATAGGTTACTCGACTCCAGACACCGAGGAGGTCAAGTTGAATATCTGGTAGATTGGGAAGGCTATGGGCCAGAGGAGAGAAGCTGGGTAAGAGCCAAAGATGTCCTGGACCTGCTGTTAAAACAGTAATTCCTGACAAACCCACACCTAAGGGCAGAGGGTGCCCCAGGAAGAATGTAGCTCCCAGTGGAAGCTCCTGGGGGTGGGGGTGGGGGGTCTGTCAGTAAAGACATTGAAACGAGCAGTGCTATCCGAACGACAAACATGGCTGCTCAAGACAACAACATCCAAAATTCACAGTGTCCCCTGTCACCGGAGTATTGAACTCAGCTGTTGCTCATTCCACTATCATTACCATGCTACTTAAACCCCTCACTCACACAAGTTCAGTGTGAAGTATCATTCTGTGTTTTCCAGTTCAGTCTCTTGTTGGTTTGAATACCGCTATCCCTCTTTTGTCTACACTTCCTGTCTTGCCTACGTTTACCTGTTCCCCGATCGACTGACCACTGCCTGCCTTCTGACCACAATTCTAGCTGCACAATTTGCCTCCGTTACTGATTGCTCCCTGTTCTCTCCTGCAAATACATCTGTAAGTGCCTGCACCCTGACACTATTAGAGTTTTTCTATTATCACCTAGTGTAATTACCATTCATATTGTCTACTCAGTAGTCAATCTACTCAACAGCTACTGCATGTATTCATTGCCTGTAGCTGATCCATCCAATATCAATATCTACCACTTATCTGTCATGGTCATGGGACAGCTGGAGGGCAGGTTGCCAATCTATCACAGGGCTAACACAGAGATAAACAACCACTCCCATTCACACCTATGAGGCAGTATAGAATAGCCAGTTGACCTAATCTGCATGTTTCTGGATTGTGTGAGGAAAACTGAGCACCCAGAGGAAACCCATGCAGGCACGGGGAGAACATGCAAAATCCACACAGAAAGACATCAGCAAGAGGCTTGAGCCCAGAACCTTATTTTCTGTGAGAGGACAATGCTAACCACTGCGCTGCCCTTGTCCACAGCCTTGTTATTTTTTTACTGTATATCTATTGCATATTCAACCTACATTTTGTTAATTTACACAATGCTACTATTAAGTTTGAGATGTCAGTCATGATCAGTCTCAATTCATTGACTGGCATCTGGTTGCAAGGTTCCACCCCTTTGAGAGGTTTACCAATCATCATAAAGAAAAGTTGTGTCCAGGTGGGACAAACAAAGAGCACATTGTCCAATAAATGTTGAGCTGTTTGTTTGTTTGTTTTCTGTGCAAAACACACCTGCTCACTTTCCATTCACTCCCAGTGAAGCTGTGCCTCTGGGAGAGACTCAAAATTATGCATTAAAAGCCTGTTGTCCACTGAGCGTTAATCTTTCGTCCCATTAAATTAACAAGCACACAAATATCTAGCACACACTAATTGACACACAGGCTTCACTGAGTGTGTACAAGCTCTGTGCCAGGGGCTTTAAAGGAGAAAGAGTTTGAGTTAATGAATAAAAGAAGGGTGTGATATTGCAGTGGGATATCTGATCATTTGACTCACTAAAATGTTGAATTCCACCAAGATTGACAAATAATATAGAATAATATAAACATTGCTGCATTGCAGTGAATTTTTAGGGGAAGGCAGGTTTCCTGTGTAACTAGCTTACAAGCGATCACCTGTGCTACACTCCACCCCCCACACACGCACAAAGGCAGATAGATAGCTGCATTCATGACTAAGTGTTTCACAGCAGTAATGCAGGGCGGCACAGTGGTAATGCAGGGCGGCGTAGTGGTTAGCACTGTCACCGCCCAACAAGAATGTTCTGGGTTCAAGCCCACTGGCCGACGGGGGCCTTTCTGTGTGGAGTTTGCATGTTCTCCCTGTCTCTGTGTGGGTTTCCTCTGGGTGCTCTGGTTTCCCCCACAGTCCAAAGACATGCAGGTTAGGTTAATTGGTGATTCTAAAGTGAGTGTGAATTGTTTGTCTGTATGTGACTGTGATCTGGCAACTTGTCCCGGATGTACCTGGCGTCTTGCGTGGATAAGCGGTTATGGATGGACATCAGTAATGTACTACTATGCTCCTGCTGTGTCTCCTCTTAGCCCATGTTTACATTAGACCGTATCAGCGGATCATCAGATTAACGTTTTTAAAACGATTAGTGTGCACACAGCAACACCAATACACGATTTGCATGCACACAGCAACACCAATACACGGATACGCTCGGCTCCGCAGGCATCCTGCGCTCCAAATCACTCCGCCCTGAACAGCGAGTGCCCTCTGGAGGGTGCGCACTCCGGCCTTGCGCAGCTCACAGAGCATGCGAGTGAAGTGCACAAGCTGTGATTCGGGACTGAGCCGCTGTGTGTGTGATCCCAGCGCATATCACTTACCACTTGCAAGTGGAAGGATGGCAAGCCTAAAGACAATCATAACTACACAATGGGCAGTATTTGCATCAGTATTTGCAGTATTTTCATACTTTTATACTCTTTAATGAAAGGTGATACAAGGCGGAAGTCCGCGCCGTTTTTCAGCAGTCGCGTCACATGACCAACGCCAGCGAATCAGTTAGGTGGATGTCACAGTGACGTTGTCCAATGATGACGCCAGCTAGAGCTCAGCACAGCGTATCCGCGTATTCTCAATGTTTACACAGCACCGGATCAGACACGATCTGGATTGAATACGTGGACCCTGGCGGATTCCCGTTTCCCGGCGTTTCCAGGCGGTTTAATGTAAACGGACAGTGCATCCGCGAAGAAAACGAGACAGATACGGTCTAATGTAAACTTGGCCTAAGTAGCAGACACGGTAAACAGAAAAGATGTAACCCCTTAGTTTAAACCACAATAAACATAAAGTTTTGTCCATTTGTGTAAGTTGTGCTATCATCAGACAAGTTGAGTTTCTTCATCTGTCTTTTCAATCTGTGTTGATGACATGGTATGGTATGCCAGTAACATGACATGAAAAACCAGCAGCCAAAATGACGATCAAATCTAGAGTGAATTTCATTCTATATAATCACCTGACACAACTGTAACTG
Source organism: Neoarius graeffei (assembly GCF_027579695.1). Classification (NCBI taxonomy): domain Eukaryota; kingdom Metazoa; phylum Chordata; class Actinopteri; order Siluriformes; family Ariidae; genus Neoarius; species Neoarius graeffei. Next base: position 30,507,126 of record NC_083593.1, read on the forward strand.
ATAGCCTGCATGAAGCTATAGTCTGGGCTAGAAAGAAATCAAACACAGCATCACTTCTTCATCCCATTATGTGTGTTTGTCTTATGAACACTTGCAGTGCTACTGAGCTTGTTTCCACAAAAGTCCAAAACAAGGGATTTGTTAATAGTAAATAATCTCATGCATGCCAAAAATGACATCTAATATTAACGTCTTTTTAATGACACCTAATATTAATGCCTTTTTATATTAGTGAGGCTTAGGTCTGGAGGCAGGAACATGGATTTATATGCTTAACTAACCTAGTTAATAGCTGCTAACTTAGTTTACTAACAAAGCTTTCTTGGCTTGTCTTTATGTAATGGATGAGGGTAAATATGATATTTTGGTTATTTTGATGCTATGTTCTACTAGAAAACAAAACATAAGCTTTGACATTCAAAACAAGTCACAAGTGGCCTGTCTCATCAACAAAGCACTTCTGCCTGCAGGACTGCCGCTCACTGGATGTCTTTTGTTTTCTTGCATCATTCGGCAAAATCTCTATATATGGTTTATGTGTGAAATTCCCAGTAGATCAGCAGTTTCTGAAATAATCAAATCACCCCTTCTGGCACTAACAACCATGCCTAAGTGTCAAAGTCTCCAACATCATATTTTTCTCGATTATAATGTTTGATGAGAACATTATAGAACTGAAGATCTGCATGATTTTATGCATTACACTACTGCCACATGATTGGCTGATTAGATAACTGCATGAATGAGTGGGGGTATAGGTGTTCCTATTAAAGTATCTGGTGAGTGTAGCGTACAATGATTATATTAATGTGTTACAAATTTCAACAAAATTGCAATTAATAAAAAGTTTTACGCTACTGTATAAAAGACAATATAATTTAAAGATACAAGCCACATTTCTGTCAACCTTGGAACACACAGTACACTTCCCTCTCATTATAATCCTGAAGGACAATAAGCATTTTGTCACAGGGCAAGACAATATCTATTTCATTATACACCTAAGCATCCAATGATGCATATTATGTGGGTCTTTCATTTTATGAGTCTTGGTATTGATCACTCACACAGAGGGATCTGAGAAAGACACATCTAGAGGAGAGAAACAAAGCTTGGTCCTTAATTCTTCCAAGGTTGAGTAGGTGCTCCATCCAGTGTTAGTTTATATTGGTTATTCTGAAATCCAGAGGCTCAGTGTGAGTCATTAGAATTGAGAGAGGGTTTTACAACCTACTACAAAAAGTCAATTAAATTCAGGGGCACTATAAGCCCTTTGTCTGAAGGTAACCTGGGACCATCAGGAGCAACAGCAGTCTATGTTGTTGAGGCTGCTGCAATTTATCTTCAATCGTTGAGAATCTGGTTTACAGATTACAAAGATAGTGATTATGTCTCCTTCAGTGAGGGGTCAGGAAAACATTGTCAGCTAGTATACAGTAGGTTCTGTGAGTCATTCTACACCAAGGTGCAGTGTGTCTGCTAGAGCATAGCACAGGATATTACTGCTCTTATATGTGTGTGTGTGTGTGTGTGTGTGTGTGTGTATATATATATATATATATATATATATATATATATATATATATAGTGGCATGCAAAAGGTTGGGCACCCTTACTGAAAATGTCTGTTACTGTGAATAGTTAAGTGAGCAGAAGATGAACTGATCACCAAAAGGCATAAAGGTAAAGATGACACATTTCTTTTCAGTGTTTTCTGCAAGATTTATGTATTGTTTTTGTTTTGTACAATTGGAGAGTGAAAAAAGAAAAGGAACAGCATGCGAAAGTTTGGGCACCCCAATACATTTGAGTTCTCAGGTAACTTTTACCAAGTTTCCAGACCTTAATTAGCTTATTGAGCTGTGGCTTGTTCAAATTCTTCATTAGGAAAGGTCAGATGATGCACATTTCAAAGATGTATAAATTCTCTGACTCCTCAAACTTGTCCCTAAAATCAACAGCCATGGGCTCCTCTAAACAACTCCCTTGCATTCTGAATAATAAAATAATTGATGCTCACAAAGTAGGAGAAGGCTACAAGAACGTAGCAAAGTGTTTTCAGGTAGCTGTTTCCTCAGATTGTAATGTTATTAAGAAATGGCAGTTAACAGAAACAGTGGAGATCAAGGTGAGGTCTGGAAGATGAAGAAAACTTTCTGAAAGAACTGCTCGTTGGATTGCTAGAAAGGCAAATAAAAAACCCTGTTTGACTGCAAAAGACCTTCAGAAAGATTTAGCAGACCCTGGAGTGGTGGTGCACTGTTCTACTATACAGCGACACATGAACAAATATGACCTTCATGGGAGAGTCATCAGAAGAAAACCATTCCTGCATTCTAGCCACAAAATTCAGCATCTGAAGTTTGCAAATGAACATCTAAATAAGCCTGATGCATTTTGGAAACAAGTTTGTTTGTTTGTTTTTGTTTTTTTATTTGATCCCCATTAGCTTTTGCAAAGCAGCGGCTATTCTTCCTGGGGTCATTCATATCCACAATTGACAAATACAAACATGAGGCACACAAAATGACAATGGACATGACATACATATCTAAATAAATAAATAAATAAATAAATAAATACCGCAGACAATACATAAACGTTTTCTCATAAATCATCACTAAAAGTTACAAAACATAAATAACATGGGAGACAAAAAAAGACAAGACAGCTGCATCACTTAAAGTTGATATTCATATAGTGATTTTTAATTTGTATTTTGAAGGTATGAGAGGTTAACTGAGTAATGTTATAAGGTAGTATATTCCATTCATGCATTGCCCTATAAATAACTGAACGTTGCAATGTTGTCCTGGATCTAGGTAAGGTGAAACACCCACCAACTGCATGTCTTGTTGAATGAGTATGGACCCGTGAGCTAAAACAGAGATTTCTATATATTATCAGCGGTGATTTTGTAATTATGACATTCTTAATAAAAACCATAAGTAAAGACAAAAACCTATTTCTTACATCTAACCAACCTAAAGATTTATGCATTTTAATAACATTTGTTCTCCAATTACAAGAAAGAGCTACTCTTGCCGCTTTGTTCTGGACCAATTGTAATCTCCTTATATTGCTCAAAGATGTTGAGGACCATACAATAGAACAATAATCCAGGTTTGATAGTCCTGTGGACTGATGAAATCAAAATAGAACTTGTGCAAAGGTATGTTTGGAGAAAAAAGGGTGCCAAATACCAGGAAAAGAACACCTCTCCAACTCTGCAGCATGGGTGTGGATCGATCATGCTTTGGGGTTGTGTTGCAGCCAGTGGCACAGGGCACATGTCATTAGTCAAGGGAAGCATGGATTCAAATAAATACCAGCAAATTCTGGAAGCAAACATCACACCATCTGTAAAAAAGTTGAAGTTAAAAAGAGGATGGGTCCTACAATAAGACAATGATCCAAAACACACCTCAAAATCTACAATGGAATACCCCAAGAGGCACAAGCTGAAGGTTTTGCCCTGGCCCTCACAGTCCCCTTACCTAAACATCATTGAAAATCTGTGGATAGATCTCAAAAGAGCAGTGCATGCAAGACAGCCCAAGAAACTTGTAGAACTGGAAGCCTTTTGCAAGGACGAATATGTGAAAATCCCCCAGGTAAGAACTGAAAGATTATTAGCTGCCGACAAAAAGTGTTTACAAGCTGTGATACTTGCCAAAGGGGGTGTTACTAGGTACTAACCATGCAGGGTGCCCAAACTTTTGCTTCGGGCCCTTTTCCTTTTTTGTCATTTTGAAAATGTAAAAGATGAAAATAAAAAAATTGTTTTTGCTTAAAATATAAAGGGAATGAGTCATCTTTAACTTTATGCCTTTTGGAGATAATTTCATCTTCAACTTGCTTATCTGTTCACAGTAACAGCAAGTTTGACCAGGGGTGCCCAAACTTTTGCATACCACTATATATATATTAGTTATTATATAATAACTGTACTTGGGTTGTTTCACAATCAGGGTGAAACAACAGCAATTTTGACCAGGGATGCCCAAACTTTTGCATACCACTATATATTGAGGACTACAATAGTCCAAAAATCAAACCTTAGATTTTGTGTTTCTCTGCTGCCAAAAATTACCTTTTGAGATGGGAATTACCTGCACAGAATTTCAGAGCTACAGGTCATATACTGGGCATGTTGGGGGGCGCCCAAGAGCAACTAATGGAGTAGGGCATGTTGGTTGTGGTGAGAAAACAGCAGATAGTATATTTCTAAAACTGACCCACTTCCTTATAGTCCACAAGAGTAAGGGATACAAAGTGAAAAACTGTTGAAATGTATGTGATTTTCAGTACAAATTTTTAAATACTGTGCAGCAGTGTTTGTAAATGGTGGTAACTCTAATAACTGAAGTGGTGATGATCCTTGTAGTTTTCTGTAGGGGACACTTTTTGACAGATTCACATTTCAACCACATGTGAAGCTCTGCTGCAAGTGTGTCTTGCATCTGTTTCAGGTCCTATGCAACAACAGAGCATTCTCCTTCAAAAGAGACAAATATTTCCTTAAAAAAATCATTTACAACATCATATGGTGAGTGTTTTCCAGAGAGGACATTTTTGACAGACAAAGGATACTATCGGAGGCACTTCCATTAACTTCTACATAAATATCGTTCCATTGTGAATGAAAGTACACGTCCAAAAGTAAAACCTGGTTACAGTGGTGCCTGAAAGTTTGTGAACCCTTTAGATTTTTCTATATTTCTGCATAAATATGACCAAAAACAACACCAGATTTTCACACAAGTCCTAAAAGTAGATAAAGAGAACCCAGTTAAAAAAATGAGACAAAAATATTATACTTGGTCATTTATTTACTGAGGAAAATGATCCAATATTACATATCTGTGAGTAGCAAAAGTATGTGAACCTCTAGGATTAGCAGTTAATTTGAAGATGAAATTAGGGTCAGGTGTTTTCAATCAACGGGATTACAATCAGGTGTGAGTGGACACCCTGTTTTATTTAAAGAACAGGGATCTATCAAAGTCTGATCTTCACAACACGTTTGTGGAAGTGTATCATGGCACGAACAAACGAGATTTCTGAGGACCTCAGAAAAAGCATTGTTGATGCTCATCAGGCTGGAAAAGGCTACAAAACCACCTCTAAAGAGTTTGGACTCCACCAATCCACAGTCAGACAGATTGTGTACAAATGGAGGAAATTCAAGATCATTATTACCCTCCCCAGGAGTGGTCGACCAACAAAGATCACTCCAAGAGCAAGGCGTGTAATAGTCAGCAAGGTTAGAAAGGACTCCAGGGTAACTTCTAAGCAACTGAAGCCCTCACTCACATTGGCTAATGTTCATGAGTTCACCATCAGGAGAACACTGAACAACAATGATGTGCATGGCAGGGTTGCAAGGAGAAAGCCACTGCTCTCCAAAAAGAACATTGGTGTTAGTCTGCAGTTTGCTAAAGATCACATGGACAAGCCAGGAGGCTATTGGAAAAATATTTTGTGGACGGATTAGACCAAAATAGAACTTTTTGGTTGAAATGAGAAGTGTTATGTTTGGAGAAAGGAAAACACTGCATTCCAGCATAAGAACCTTATCCCATCTGTGAAACATGGTGGTGGTAGTATCATGGTTTGGGCCTGTTTTGCTGCATCTGGGCCAGGACTGCTTGCCATCATTGATGGAACAATAAATTCTGAATTATACTAGCAAATGCTAAAGGAAAATGTCAGGACATCTGTCCATGAACTGAATCTCAAGAGAAGGTGGGTCATGCAGCAAGACAACAACCCTAAGCACACAAGTCATTTTACCAAAGAATGGTTAAAGAAGAATAAAGTTAATGTTTTGGAATGGCCAAGTCAAAGTCCTGACCTTAATCCAATGGAAATGTTGTGGAAGGACCTGAAGTGAGCAGTTCATGTGAGGAAACCCACCAACATCCCAGAGTTGAAGCTGTTCTGTACAGAGGAATGGGCTAAATTCCTCCAAGCTGGTGTGCAGGACTGATCAACAGTTACCAGAAACATTTAGTTGCAGTTATTGCTGTACAAGGGAGTCAGAACCTTTACTGAAAGCAAAGGTTCACATACTTTTGCCACTCACAGATGTAATATTGGATCATTTTTCTCAATAAATAAATGACTGAGTATAATATTTTTTATCTCATTTGTTTAACTGGGTTCTCTTTATCTACTTTTATGACTTGTGTGAAAATCTGATGTTGTTTTAGGTCATACTTATGCAGAAATATAGAAAATTCTAAAGGGTTCACAAACTTTCAAGCACCACTGTGTGTGTGTATGTGTATATTAGAATATTGTGAAAAAGTTCAATATTTTCCATCAGTTATTTAAGAAAGTGAAAATGTTATATATTATAGACTCATTACACATAAACTAAATGTTTCAAGCATTTTTCTATTTTAATTTTAATCAGTATGGCATACAGTACAAAAACATAAAAAAAATCTCAAAATATTAGAATATTTCATTTCGAGTTTGAGTAAAACAGTATGAACACAGTGTATCTCTCGGCCTAGTTCAGTACACACAAGCACAATCATGGGAAAGACTGCTGACATGACTGTTGTCCAGAAGATGATCACTGATGCCCTCCACAAGGAGGGTAAGCCACAAAAGGTCATTGCTGAAAAGGGTGGCTGGAAAAGGTGCACAAGCAACAGGGATGGCCGCAGTCTTGAGAGGATTGTCAAGAAAAGTTAATTCAAGAACTTGGGAGAGCTTCACAAGGAGTGGACTGAGGCTGGTGTCAGTGTATCAAGACCCATCATGAACAGACATCTTCAAGAAAGGGGATACAACTTTCGCATTCCTAATATCAAGCTACTCCTGAGCCAGAGACAATGTCAGAAGTGTCTTATCTGGGCTAAGGAGAGAAAGAAATGGACTGTTGCTCAGTGGTCCAAAGTCCTCTTTTCAGATGAAAGTACATTTTGCATTTAATTTGGAAATCACGGTTCTAGAGTCTGGAGGAAGAGTGGAGAGGCACAGAATCCAAGGTGTTTGAAGCCCAGTGTGAAGTTTCCACAGTCTGTGATGATTTGGGGTGCCATGCCATCTGCTGGTGTTGGTCCACTGTATTTTATCAAGTCCAAAGTCAACACAGCCATCTACCAGGAGATTTTAGAGCACTTCATGCTTCCATCTGCTGACGAGCTTTTTGGAGATGCTGATTTCCTTTTCCAGCAGGACTAACATACAACAGAAATTGTAAGTTAAATACACTCTCTCAGTATAGTTTGGAGCAAATTTCATTAATTAATAAAATTTCATTTTAGAACGTAAAGTATCTTCTACTCATTGCAGCTTTGCTTTGCCATATGCAGCTTTCTGTTTGTGGCTATACTTGGCAATTGTCAGTGGAGAGCAACCAATTGACACAAGGCTTTTGTCAAGTGATTCAGCTACCTCACCAGTGTATGTTGGATCCACATCTACACACATGCTCTCTTGTTCTGATTCTGTAGAACCTGCTGAATCTGCTTGGCTTAAATGTTCTTTCACTGTCTGTGAACATTTAGAACACAATTTTTGTCCAGGTTTAATATTTTTATTTATCATTGAAAGTGAATCTGCTGTTTCAGGAATAATTGAACGTAATTCTGTTTTAACTTTTTTCTTGTGCCTTTCATATGGATCACAACAACTTTTCTGTAGCTCTTCATATTTCATCAGAAACAGTTTCTCATGATGCAGACATACTGTGTCTGTGCTTGAAATGTTCTCAAGTTCAGTTCTCTGTTTAATTAATGAAATTTGCTCCAAACTATACTGAGAGAGTGTATTTAACTTACAATTTCTGTTGTATGTTAGTTTATGGCAGTCAGAATCTTTCTTTAGTCCAATTCCTATAGAACAGGTAGGAAGTTCAGCCATTTCTAGATGTCTAAGAACAAACTCATTTATACTGATCTCAAATTGAAAGCAACTACAATTAAATTCCCTAGTCAACTATTCAAAATATCTAATCCTTGCAAAGGAACACATTCAGTTAATAACATTGGTAAATTTTCTCAGTGCTCTGTATTACAATGTATTTAATATAATCCAAGCAATATAATGTTATCTGAACAAGTATGCAGTTTACAGACACTAAAACTATAAGATATGAGCCACCTGTTCTGGTATCAAAGGTCACCTATTGTGCTGTGTTGATATTGATAAGGCTGGCTGTTGACTGGTACACAATAGCTGGTCATTGATTGCTAATGTTACACAATCTTAGATTAAAATCAATTTACAAATAATTAATAGTGAGCATTAATTGAAATTTTATTTAAAATTGAGGAAGAAACATGTCTCCTAACCTACTTGAGCCTTATTGAAGCATTTATTAACCCTCAAATATCAGTTATATGAAAATATATCAAAAATTCGAATTTGGTGAAAATGGATTTTTTAAACCCCTGTAGTTTAAAAATACTTGAGAGACACAGAACAAAAATTTGGAAATATAAGATATGGGTCTTGGGGATTACTGAAAAAAAATTACAAGTTCCTAACTGCTATCCCACATTGGATTTCTTGCTACTGAAAATGGCATGTTTTAGAAATCGGCGAATTTCAAAACCCTATTACAGACAAACTAGGAATAGTGGAGACTTGGTAAAACTGAAATTGGTAGATATTTCTATGTAGATTTGAATAACATTCTTAGTTTAAGCATTACTGCCACAGGCAAGCTTCCAGAATGAGTTAAAAATGCAAAAAATGTAAATTTGTCTTTTTAATTTCCTTGTTAAAATCACCATCTAATATACAATGACCATTGAAATTCTAAGTTGAAGCTTGTAGTACAAGACATTGAGTCTCTCTGTGCAAAATTTTAGGTTTCTATCTTGCATAATAAAGATTATATTGCACTTTGAAATATGTATGTTTTGAGCAAAAAAACAAAAAAATCGAAAAATTCAAATGCCTGTATCTCTGAAACTATTGGTGATAGGAAGCTCAAGTTTTGGGGATTAACTTCTTTTAATAGTATCTCTGAGCCCTCCAAATTTCATTGAAATCTGAGATGGTCGAGCATAACCTCTTGTTGATTTGGCATGGAATGACCCGAATACCATTGTGTAGTACTCTAGGTTTTAAAGAGGCATTTCAACTAAAACCTATATTTCCTGCTCTAATTATCTGTCACTGTTGTCCTACAATTCAAAACTTCTGGAAGTATGGCTGAACAACAACTGGAATACCTTTTTCCCTTCAGATATAGTCAAAAGACTGCAGTAGCAAAGATGATCATTTGTGGTTTTTAAATGTTTACAACACAGTGTTCTGTACATGTCTACACATTTTTGATAATCACATTAACAAATTGGAAAGTTTTTCTTTTTTTCTCTCTCTCTCTATTGCCGCTTTTCCACTACCAACGCGGCTGAGTTGGGCTGAGCCGTGCCGTGCTGAGTCGGGCTGAGTCGAGCTGAGTGAGGCTGTTGGAGTTGCATTTCGACTACAACCGCGCTGAACCGTGCTGGCTGGAAGTGGGTGGACACATTGGGTGGAGTTAGCGAAAGTGGGTGGACGTCACGTGATGTCGTTAGGCGGCGCAAACAGTGACATCAGTGACCTTTTAAGCGGTAGTCTCACGACCCGGATAGTAAACAATAAAAATGGAGGACATGGTGTCGTTAGTGTTGCTGGTCTTGGTGCTGTGGCTTGTTGTCACCGACAACGCCAACAGATACTGGCAAAAGCGTATAGATGAGGCGAGGCGCATAAGGCTTCATAATTCTCATAATTCGTAATTCTCCTTCTTCCAGGTTTACAGATCCCAGTGTGCTCGCGGGGCGTGTGTGGGCATGTGAGGACACGCCTCCTCACCAATCAGTGCACAGGGGAGTGTCTCCTCACGCCCCTAGCCTCACTCAGCTCGGTTTGGCTCGCTTCAGCCCCACTCCAAAACCGTGCCAGTTTTGGGGGCTGAGCAGGGCTGAAGCGAGCTGAGTCGTGCTGTTCTTAGATAGTCGAAACGCGAGCCGTGTCGGGCTGAAGTGAGCTGAAGCGAGCTGAAGTGAGCTGAAAAAGGGTAGTGGAAAAGGGCCATAAGTGTTTGCTTTGGGACTATCTGCCCTCATGTTGAAACTGTTCAAGCTAAAAATAAAAAATAAAAATAAAAAACCCTGAAAATATTAGTTCTAGCTGAGTTTTGGCCTTGCATAAGTGACAAAATTCTAGGAATCAGGAAGTTTGCTCCTGTAATACATTATGTACAGTAATTATTTAGCCACATGTAAGGATGTATTTGGTGGCAACTGGTGAAGATATCTTTTTTTAAATTGTGTACTGATTAATTAATCAGTAATCAAATGCTACATTCAGCAACACTACAAGAAACAATTCAATCAACTCTGATTGAAGAATGATCCACTATGGACATGTTGGACATTATTATCTGACTTCATGTTCATTTGATCTCAAGAATACAGACATGGACAAATTTTCTTGGTACCCTTACAGCTAGTTGAAACAATGCTTTATTTCTCCTGAAAAGTAATGAAATTAAAAGCATTTTTTTCATGAACACTTACATGCCTTTGGTATGTCATAGAGTAAAACAACAACAACAAGAAATGATTTACTGTTTATTGTACAAATATATTCTAAAATAGTCTGGACAGATGTGTTGGTACCCTGAGAAAAGATTAGAAATAATTGGATGAACATGATATTTTAAACTAATTGTTTAACCTTAATTTGTATCACAGGCATCTTCAATCTTGTAATCAGTCATTCAGTGTATTTAAATGGAGAAAAATCATCACTCTGCTGTTTGGTATCATCATGTGTATCACACTGAACATGGACCAAAGATTGCAAAGGACGGAGTTGTTTGAGGAGCTCAGAAAGAAAATTATAGACAAGAATATTAAAGGCAAAGACTATAAAACCATCTCCAAGCAGCTTGGTGTTTCTGTGACGACAATTACAAATATTATCAAGAAGTTTAAGTACCATGGGACTGTAGCCAACCTCCCTGGACATGGTCGGAAGAGGAAAATCCATCACAGATTGAACAGAAGGATAGTGCCAATGGTAGAAAAAGATCCAAGGACAACTTCCAAAGAGATAAAAGTTGAACTCCAAGGTAAAGGTACATCAATGTCTAATTGCACCATCCGTCACTTTTTGAGTGACAGTGAGCTCAATGGAAGGACTCCACTTTTGAAAGAAAAAACTTTTTAAAAAAGCTATCTATTTACTAAAATGCATATTAACAAGCCACAATGTTTCTGGAAGAATGTCCTTTGGATATATGAGACAAAACTCAAGCTTACTGGCAACTCACATTAGCTCTATGTCCGCAGAAGAAAAAAATGAAGCTTTCAAAGAAAAGAACATCATAACTACTATGAAACACAGAGGAGGCTTGGTTATGATCCGGGTCTGCTTTGCTGTGTCTGGCATGGGGAGCCTTGAATCTGTGCAGGGCACAATGAAATATCAAGGCATTCTGAAGTGAAACGTACAACTCAGTGTCAGAAAGCTCTGTCTTACAGTAGTTGCAGGTCATGGGTCCTCCAACAGGATAAAGACCCAAAACACAGAGCTAAAAGCACCCAAGAATGGCGAAGAACAAAACATTGAACTATTATGTAGTGGCCTTCTATGAGCCCTGATCTGAATCTTATGAAACATCTCTGGAAAGAGCTGAAACATGCAGTGTGGAGAAGGCACCTTTCAAACCTGAGACAGCGAGAGCAGTTTGCTCAGGAAGAGTGGGCCAAACTACCTATTGGCAGATGCAGAAGTCTCATTGAGAGTTACAGAGATCACTTGTTAGCAGTGATTGCCGCTAAATATTAAGTTAAGGGTACCATCAATTATGTGCATGCCATTTTCATTTATTTTATGTAAAATCTTCAGCTGAAACAAAAATCAAAAGCAAAGTCTAATTTGTTTTAAATATGGAATAAACAATGATGGATGCCATTAACTTTTGTCAGTTTCAAGTTATTTCAAAGATAGTTGTGGGTTCTTTTTTTTCATGGAAGGGTACCAACAAATTTGTCTACGTCTAGACATCGCAGCATAATATGTGGATTGCAAATAGAATAAATGCACGTTTGTTATAGAGTGCTTTCCTTGTTAGTAATTGCTCAGTTTTACTCATAGCTAACCATATAATATGCAGTATCCTTTGCATTAGCACTCTCAGGGTTCAAGTTCATCCCAAAAGTGTTTGGTGGGGTTGAGGTCAAGGCTCTGTGCAGACCACTTAGGTTCTTCCACTCCAACCTTCACAAGACATGTCTTTATCAAACTCACTTTGGGCACAGGGGCATTGTTATGCTGGAACAGTTTTGGACCCTTTAGTTCCAGTGAAAGGTATTCTTAATGCTACAGCATACAAAGACCTTCTAGACAATTGTATACTTCCAACTTTGTTGCAACAGTTTGGGGAAGAACCGCATATGAGTCTGATGGTCAATACCAAGTTAATACTCAGAAAGCACAGTCACTGTAGCTCTACTCTACCAGCAAAATTCTACCATAAATAGCTTATAATGCAACTGGTATTATACTACAGTTCAGTATTAGTGATTACTTACTATAGACCCTTTAATATCAAACTATTCATGTGTATGAATAAATATGACTTGTACAACTCTAAAACTAACGAAACAATGATAAAATCTGAGTGACCCTAAGGCACCCCATAACCAGGTGCATTCTGTTATATAAATGAATACATGAGTCATAGAGAGCTGATATTTTCACATGAACGATTCATCGAGTAAAACTTTAGAAAGAGAAAATCACATTCTGTCACATATTGAGCTCATCAAACTTGGGTTGTCTGTATGCAGAGTACCATGAGTTACTTCAAAGTACTCTGTGCAGTGCACACACGAGGGAGAATACATCTGAACCATCTCTGGAAAATAATGCAGTGTCCTAGATGGGCTACTTTGCACTCCTAAGCTGAACATTGCTACAGAAGAAAAGTAAAGATGAAACGCTGTCTAATCCAACCCAACTCTTACTGTATGTTTTCCCAACTCTTCTCAAATGTATAAACTGTACAAATGCACAAAACACAAAATCACAGAATGGCCTAATTGAAACATCTTTAACAAATGCATAGACCTACCTTCAGGCTCACTCTGAGCTCTCAAAAAGAGAATATTAATATTCACTGATTCAATTTAGAATGAATTATGTGGGCTCACCACAAATCTGGAGAAGACTCATCGTAATGGTCTATAAGGATGGCCAAATGTAATAAATAGACAATAGTCTGCATGACTGGCCCATTAAATGAGCAAATCATAGTGATTTTTCCTAAGCTATGACAAACTGTGTTTAGCTATCCAACTCTAAGGCTACATCCACACGACAACGGCAATGAGATTTTTTTTTTTTTTTTTTAAATATCGCATCCACATGGGCAACGGATCAGTCAAATTTCAGGTACATATGGCAACGCAACGCTTGCTGAAAACGATGCAATACACATGCCACACCTCTACGTGCGCTGTAAGACGGTCCCATCGGAGACACCAGAACAATAGAAGAAGTAGACGCATGCACATAAACCCCTTCTTCTGTAGCATTAGCCACATAAAGTTTTGATTATTAATCAGTAGCGTAAAATGAAAGACGCGGAAAGAGGAATGAATGGGGGTAGATGGAAGCCGGTATGCCAACATTCTGAGATCCTCCAGAATTCTTTAGTGGTCCGGAATAAATTGAATGCTACACGTTGATGGATTACTTTGTTCTTCTACGCCCTTTTTGAGGAATGTATTGTCGGACTAAAACCAACACCTGAAGAGGTGAGATCGCTCCATTTTTTTTCCTATTTTTGCTGGCGGGATTGTTTTTGTTTTTGGAAAGCGCACGGGTGGTGCGCGGTTTGGTACTGCTTCCGCAGTGTTTGGACTAAAGACTCTGCCCTAAGGGCTATTCTCTCACTCTCTCTCTCTCTCTCTCTCTCTCTCTCACTTTGCACCATTACACAATAAATATTCACAGTGAAAATATTTTGTAAGCGCGTTTCATGAACCAAGTTATAGGATTTGTTGACAACTCGCATTGAGTTCGTTACACTTCTACCCGGCATGAAGTATGTGGTTGTGACGTCATCGTAAAAAAATCCGTTCTACTCATCCAGACGACTTTGCTACGGCGCCGTTGCCAAATTTTTTCACTCTGGAACCCGTTCTCAAAAGATTTCGTTTTGGGGCACCCAAAACGCTGGTGCCGTGTGGACGCCAGGCCGAAATGATAAACAATTTTATCAGATTCACCCGAACCTGTTGCCGTGTGGACAGGGCCTAAGTGCTATCTGAGCCCACAGAAAAAAAAGCATTTATAAGGATTTTGCATGAAAAATATGAATAAAGAACTCTTTAGTGTAGTACGTCAAGACAAATAAATAACAAATATTTAAATTTCATGTCCTCGAATATCATGATAATGCTAGTAATGCTAAAAGAAAAGGTTCTGTGCTGTGCTCATGTGCAATATCTGTGTTGTGTCCATCAACTTCTCACTTATTCATAGCATAAAATAATTCAGTGGATAGAGTCAGAGAATATGTTAAATACAATGAAGGTCTGTAAGCTTACATTGCGGTTTCCATGGCGACAAACACCAAATGTTTATATTTGTTTTGGTCTCTGTTTTGGTACTGTTTTCCAGCTATGTAATTTCATTTGCTACCCTATTGTGATCACCTGTTCTGTGTTAGTTTTTGATTAGATTGCTTGTTTATATCCTCGTGTGTGTGTGTGTGTGTGTGTGTGTGTGTGTGTGTGTGTGTGTGTGTGTGTGTTCAAAAGTCTTATCATGCAATTAGTTCATTTAAGTTCTGCATATAATTATAGTGGAGTGGAGTCCCATACTTAAGAGAAATGCATCGACCTGATTTTTGATGGCTTTTGATCATGTAACATTCATACGAATGATGTACGTGTACCACCATAGGGGCTCTAATCATACAGTGGTGCCTGAAAGTTTGTGAACCCTTTAAAATTTTCTATATTTCTACATAAATATGACCTAAAACATCATCAGATTTTCACACAAGTCCTAAAAGAAGATAAAGAGAACCCAGTTAAACAAATGAGACAAAAATATTATACTCAGTCATTTATTTATTGAGGAAAATGATCCAGTGTTATATATCTGTGAGTGGCAAAAGTATGTGAACCTTTGCTTTCAGTATCTGGTGTGACCCCCTTGTGCAGCAATAACTGCAACTAAACGTTTCCGGTAACTGTTGATCAGTCCTGCACACCAGCTTGGAGGAATTTTAGCCCATTCCTCCGTACAGAACAGATTCAACTCTGGGATGTTGGTGGGTTTCCTCACATGAACTGCTCGCTTCAGGACCTTCCACAACATTTCCATTGGATTAAGTTCAGGACTTTGACTTGGCCATTCCAAAACATTAACTTTATTCTACTTTAACCATGAATTGGTAGAACAACTTGCGTGCTTAGGGTTGTTGTCTTGCTACATGACCCACCTTCTCTTGAGATTCAGTTCATGGACAGATGTCCTGACATTTTCCTTTAGAATTCGCTGGTATAATTCAAAATTCATTGTTCCATCAATGACGGCAAGCCATCCTGGCCCAGATGCAGCAAAACAGGCCCAAACCATGATACTACCACCACCATGTTTCACAGATGGAATAAGGTTCTTATACTGGAATGCAGTGTTTTCCTTTCTCCAAACATAATGCTTCTCATTTAAACCAAAAAGTTCTATTTTGGTCCCATCCATCCACAGAACATTTTTCCAATAGCCTTCTGGCTTATCCATGTGATCTTTAGCAAAGTACAGATGAGCAGCAATGTTCTTATTGGAGAACAGTGGCTTTCTCCTTGCAACCCTGCCATGCACACCATTGTTGTTCAATGTTCTCCTGATGGTGGACTCATGAACATTAACATTAGCCAATGTGAGCGAGGCCTTTAGTTGCTTAGAAGTTACCCTGGGGTCCTTTGTGACCTCACCAACTATTACATACCTTGCTCTTGGAGTGATCTTTGTTGGTCGACCATTCCTGGGGAGAGTAACAATGGTCTTGAATTTCCTTCATTTGTATACAATCTGTCTGTCTGTGGACTGGTGGAGTCCAAACTCTTTAGAGCTAGTTTTGTCACCTTTTCCAGCCTGATGAGCATCAACAACGCTTTTTCTGAGGTCCTCAGAAATCCCCTTTGTTTGTGCCATGATACACTTCGACAAGCATGTGTTGTGAAGATCAGACTTTGATAGATCCCTGTTCTTTAAAACAGGATGCCCACTCACACCTGATTGTCATCCCATACACTCATATCCAGAGCGATGCTGAGCAGTTGGGGGTTAGGTGCCTTGCTCAAGGGCACTTCAGCCCTGTTCCCTGGGTACTGCTGGTCCAGGGAATCAAACCCAGTGGCCTTTTGGTCCCAAAGATGCTTGTGTAACCATTAGGCCATGGCTTCATATTCAAAGCAGTTTCAAATAAAACTTGTTAAAGGAACAGTCCACCGTACTTCCATAATGAAATATGCTCTTATCTGAATTGAGACGAGCTGCTCCGTACCTCTCCGAGCTTTGCGCGACCTCCCAGTCAGTCAGACACAGTCAGACGCGCTGTCACTCCTGTTAGCAATGTAGCTAGGCTCAGTATGGCCAGTGGTATTTTTTGGGGCTGTAGTTAGATGCGACCAAACTCTTCCGCATTTTTCCTGTTTACATAGGTTTATATGACCAGTGATATGAAACAAGTTCAGTTACACAAATTGAAACGTAGCGATTTTCTATGCTATGGAAAGTCCGCACTATAATGACAGGCGTACTAACACCTTCTGCGCGCTTCGGCAGCGCATTGATACGGAGCTCAGATATCAATGCGCTGCCGAAGTGCGCAGAAGGTGTTAGTACGCCTGTCATTATAGTGCGGACTTTCCATAGCATAGAAAATCGCTACGTTTCAATTTGTGTAACTGAACTTGTTTCATATCACTGGTCATATAAACCTATGTAAACAGGAAAAATGCGGAAGAGTTTGGTCGCATCTAACTA
The DNA here is from genome assembly GCF_027579695.1 of Neoarius graeffei. Lineage (NCBI taxonomy): Eukaryota > Metazoa > Chordata > Actinopteri > Siluriformes > Ariidae > Neoarius > Neoarius graeffei. The sequence continues at coordinate 30,524,154 of NC_083593.1, forward strand.
CAGCCCCAAAAAATACCACTGGCCATACTGAGCCTAGCTACATTGCTAACAGGAGTGACAGTGCGTCTGACTGCGTCTGACTGACTGGGAGGTCGCGCAAAGCTCGGAGAGGTACGGAGCAGCTCGTCTCAATTCAGATAAGAGCATATTTCATTATGGAAGTACGGTGGACTGTTCCTTTAAAACGGTTATTAGTCCACTTGTTGGACAATTGTCAGTTTCTGTCATGTAAGGGTGGTAGACAGATGTAAGTGCATGAAGAGTTTTATTAAAAACACTATCAGAAGACATTGCAGTAATGTATTGAAGCGAAATGCACTGCGCTACACAATTCACATGTTCATATGCTACAATATTATTATTCTATTTAGGTTGATTTTGTGCCCTTGCAAATATTTTTCTCATACACTCATCAGGATCTCCACTTTTAGGAACTGCTATCTATATTATTTTGGTTTTGACCCTTGCCTGGTTCACTTGCTTCAAATTAGAGGTTATTGCTGTTTAACTGTGCCTGATATGGACTTGCCCTAATAAAGCATAAACTGAGTTTACGTCCTTACCCCTCTCCACTCACTGCTCATTACACACAAATGTTTAAAATCTGAATTTGAAGTAACCACATAATTTCAAGCACAATCATTAAATTAATCTGTATCACTAAGCTATTACTTTGTATGTAAACATACTGTATACTCTGTTTCATTTTATATAATTCGGTGTAACTCAGCAAAGCTGATGGATATTATACGAATTACAACCGAAAGAACTGAACTGACATTTCACTGTTAATCTTATTCTTTAAAAAACAAAATTTCAAAATGCTCCATGTTATCTACAGATAACAATTAAAAGTGATCATAGAATTAAAAAAATTAACCTTTAAGGAATTAAATGTATTCAGATCAGCACACTTTTCCAATTATACACAATTAGTCAAGCAGTCGCGTTTCTGGATTCACTTCAGTTGATACTAGATTAGTTTGTGTAAAATACCCCTGAGATTTAACTGATATTTAAGAGCAGTTTTTCCAGTTTGATGGTGCAACATAATATATTTATAATAAAAGGCATTTTTGCATGGAAATTTGGCAATATTTTGTCTTGTATTTTTTCTCTAAGCCTTTGGTACAAACAGAAAGTGGTTATCAATCTTTTTTTTTTACATGAATCTCTTCACAGGGTCTCTGCTCTCGACATAGGGTGACCTTCAAATCAGCTGGGAAATAATGAATTTTTCAAAAACCTTTTCAATTATTCATGACACTTTATTCTGCATCATTTCCATCACACATTTCCATACCACACCGATGGTTTTATTTATTTATTTATTTATTTATTTATTTCATTTATTTATTTAGTGTTACTGCTTTCATGGGGCAGTTTATATAAATTTCTTGCTTTATTCATCAGAGCATGAAGCAAATGTTCCTGTACCCAGCCTACTCAGAAATGACATCAGGAAAATGTGATTATATTACAACCTAATAAGTACTTGCAGCACACACACACACACACACACACACACACACACACACACACACACACACACACTTGCATAAATACAGATTGCCAAAAGAGCAAGTAAACAATTCTGTGTCTCTAAGTATAGTAGGTTGCCAAAAACACTTTACTTGAGGACAACAGCTTTCCCAATTTTTATGTTTAGCCTGAAGCAATATGGAAGTTTTTGGCATGTTAGAGGACTGTGAATTATGCTAAGATAAAGCAAACTTTTCACTTCAGGCCTAATTTTCCAAATACATTAGCATGCATTAGAGTTTAAAACTCAGTCTTCAGTAAATTATAAGTATAAACAGTAATCATTAGACTGTCCTTGTTTTGAAAATCTTGGTGCATGCAGTATTTCATATTTATCTTAGAATAATGATTTTGGTGACATTATTGTCTAGCCTAAAGCAACATAATTATTTCAGAGTTCCTTCTCACAGTATATCATATTGCCAGAATACTGTCACAACACCTGTCGCAATCCCTGAAAAATTCCCACATACTTTTCATGAAACTTCAGCAACTGCTGGTTAGAATTGCAGTGGATCTGGAGGCTATCCTGGGGATACCTGACACGAGGCAGAAATGCACTCTGAAACCACCATGCACCCAGCTCCACATTTAGAGAGAATTTAGAGATAGCAATTGAGTCATAATGTTTTGGAAATTGGAGAACCCAGCAGAAACTCATACAAACAAGAAGATAATATGCAAAACTCCACACCAGACAATAGGCTGAACCCTGAGCCCAGATATTAAAACCAGAATCCTGGAGCTACCTGCGCTACCATGCCAGCCTACTAATCATTTACTCTTTCATCTTCAGTAAATGCTTTTTCCTGATCAGGGTCTTAGTAGATCCCAGGAATAGTGAGCAGAAAGCAAAATAATTCACCCTGGATGTGATGCCCGTCCATTGCAGGGCACTATGCACACATACACACACTCTTTCACACCTCGGGCAAAATTAGAATCATCAGTCCACCTACCAGCATGTTTCTGGAGAGGTGAAAGGAAACCCAAGTGTACGTGGGGCGAACATGAAAACTCAACACAGGTAGTAACCAGAGCCTAGGCATCAAACCCTGGAGCTGTTAGGCAGGAACGCTACAAGCAACACTAAAATGCATCTTAACATTTCATGTGTACTAACACACTATACAAAAGCTTCCACAGATGCCTGGCTTATTTATAATGCAATTACAGTACAAGATAATCCCAAACTAAACTAAAAAGCAGCTTGGCATAACAGTGTATCAGTAGACTGTGGCAGTACTAATAAGCTTTAGGGTTCATAAGCATCAGTATAAAAGCTATTAGAGGCATAAGAACAACTACATTATGGTTTTATGGTCTCCTTATTCTCCATCTGTTCTGCTGAGCTTTTGTCCTGACGAGCAGTGATGACCTGCCCTCCCCATTCCTGCCATCTGGACCTCAGAATGTCTCCTCCCAACCTGTCTCACTCTTCCTCTCTCTCAAATACCACACACACACACACACACACACACACACACACACACACACACACACACACACACACACACACATATTCCCAATCAGTCTCTTATTTCCTGACATTCAAACACATGAACAGTCAGAAACATCTAAACTAAATCTAAATTTATCACGAATGAAATTGATTTCGTTATTCCATCCATCCATTATCTGTAGCTGCTTATCCTGTGCAGGGTTGCGGGCAAGCTGAAGCTTATCCCAGCTGACTATAGGCGAGAGGCAGGGTACACCCTGGACAAGTCGCCAGATCATCGCAAGGCTGACACATGGAGACACACAACCATTCACACTCACATTCACACCTATGGTCAATTTAAAGCCACCAGTTAACCTAACCCCTGCATGTCTTTGGACTGTGGGGGAGCACAGCACCCAGAGGAAACCAACGCAGACATGGGAAGAATATGCAAACTCCACACAGAAAGGCCCCTGTTGACCACTGGGCTCAAACCTAGAACCTTCTTGCTGTGAGGCGACAGTGCCACCTGATGTAGTTATTATTTGCCAATAATTACTAGATAAATTCATGATCCAAAATTTTTCAATTTATATATCTCATCTCGTGGCGGCACGGTGGTGTAGTGGTTAGCGCTGTCGCCTCACAGCAAGAAGGTCCGGGTTCGAGCCCCGTGGCCAGCGAGGGCCTTTCTGTGCGGAGTTTGCATGTTCTCCCCGTGTCCGCGTGGGTTTCCTCCGGGTGCTCCAGTTTCCCCCACAGTCCAAAGACATGCAGGTTAGGTTAACTGGTGACTCTAAATTGACCGTAGGTGTGAATGTGTGTGAATGGTTGTCTGTGTCTATGTGTCAGCCCTGTGATGACCTGGCGACTTGTCCAGGGTGTACCCTGCCTTTCGCCCGTAGTCAGCTGGGATAGGCTCCAGCTTGCCTGCGACCCTGTAGAACAGGATAAAGCGGCTACAGATAATGAGATGAGATATCTCATCTCATCATCTCTAGCCGCTTTATCCTGTTCTATAGGGTCACAGGCAAGCTGGAGCCTATCCCAGCTGACTACGGGCGAAAGGCGGGGTACACTCTGGACAAGTCGCCAGGTCATCACAAGGCTGACACATAGACACAGACAACCATTCACATTTGTCTGTGAAGATTCTCAATCATCCAGGTCATAGTAAACTGTGGGTGGTAGAAATGGGCAACTGGACTTGCTTGAAGAGTCTTGAAAACGTTTCACCTCTCGTCCAAAAGGCTTCCTCAGTTCTGTCTGATACTCCCTATTAGTCAGACAGAACTGAGGAATCCTTTTGGACGAGAGGTGAAACGTTTTCAAGAATCTTCAAGCAAGTCCAGTTGCCCATTTCTACCACCCACAGTTAACCATTCACACTCACATTCACACCTACAGTTAATTTAGAGTCACCAGTTAACCTAACCTGCATGTCTTTGGACTGGGGGGGGGGAAACTGGAGCACCCGGAGGAAACCCACTCGGACACGGGGAGAACATGCAAACTCCGCACAGAAAGGCCCTTGCTGGCCACGGGGCTCGAACCCGGACCTTCTTGCTGTGAGGCGACAGCACTAACCACTTCACCACTGTGCCGCCCCCATCCCTTATCAAGAAATAAATTATCTATCTATCTACCTCTCTCCATTTGTTGCAGCTCTAAAAACAATAAACTGACAGCATTGCACATTTGATGTCCATGCTTTTTATTGACTTTCTTGGTTTCTTGGCTTTTGCTCTCGGCTTCTTGTGCTGTGCACACTAGACAATTCATTGAAGACAGGATGAGGTCCACAGTGGGTTTTGTCACTGTATACACTGTTTATACTAGTTTATTTGTTACTAAATTGGTTCATTATGTACATATATTGATCAAATAACCAATAAACAGGAAAATCAGTGTGTAGCCAATGAAAAAAATAGCAAAACTCAATGTAAGAAGCATAGTCCTGTTATTGAATGAAAAAGACAAAGCTGGGTATACTGCATCCTCAGAGATGTGTGTGTGTGTGTGTGTGTGTGTGTGTGTGTGTGTGTGTGTGTGTGTGTGTTAGTTACAGTGCAGAATGTTTGTATGGCACTTCAACATTTTCTTTTTCTTTTCGAACTCTGTCAGAGACTGTGGCTTGTATCAGCTGAACAGTATTGTGATCATTTCACACTACATGATCCATGTGCATTATTTTTGTTGTTGTAAAAATCACATATTTCAAGCATTGGCTGCATTCCAATAACTCTGGAAGGCTTAAAATAGACTTCGTTTTCTCAAACACCACTGGATCAACTGTGCAATTTCCTGACCTGGAAATGCACTTTCGATTTAGAAAATTTGTTGGAAAGGGCAAACTGGAGCTAAAATTCAGAATAAATACTCTGTAGTGCAACCCCAGCTTAAGAGATTGCATTGTTTGGAAGTTTATTTAAGTGCAAATAGTCCAGTATGGTGGAACGCTCTTTTCAAAAGGATTTGAGATGCGTTGTGGAAAGGCACAAGTCTTGAGATTTAAAAACCTGTTCAAAGGGTTTAAATATTCTTCAGTGAGAATAGTAAAGACCATCATTAAAAAGTAGATGCCAGATGTTACTCAGATCAGGCTGTCACCACCAGATGGCTAACTGAGTGTCAGCACATAGGAGGAGACAGTATAGGAAAAAGTTACTGACTTTCAGAGATATGGAAATATTCACTTCACTTGGGAAGGACCAGGAAAAACTTGAAAGCCCCCATGACCACAGGTGCAGAGGCAGTATTTCATTAATTCATCAAACGCATCACCATAAAAGAGCTAAATGGAATAATCAACGATGCTGCTTTCTAAGGACCCACTGTCAAAGCAGAGAAAAATCATGTACATTTGGCATCATTCACACTACCCAGGTCGAGTCATGCAACTATCCATCCATTATCTATGCTGGGGGAGGTCACAGGGAAGTTGGAGCCAATCCCAGCTGACTTTGGGTAAGAGATGAGGTACACCCTGGACAGGTCGCCAATCTATAACAGGCCTAACATAGAGATGAACAAACACTCACACCTACATTTACACCTATGGGAAATTTAGAGTAGCCAGTTGACCTCATCTGCAGGACTGTGGGAGGAAACTGGAGCCAGAGGAAACCCACACAGGCACAGTGTGGACATGCAAACTCCACACAGAAAGGCCCCAGTCACCTGCAAAATTTCAAACCCAGAACTTACTTTTATGAGGCGACAGTGCTAGTCACTGCATTCATATTAGGTAGAGCTACTTTGATTACTTAATTTATTCCCAACTAGCTAAGTAGTTTAATAGTCTAATACAAGTGCTAGCTGGTCTTCTGGTGTCTTCAATGAGTAAGACATGGGCTGATGGCAACTTTCAAGACACTACGGGCCTTTCTGTGCATGTGATAAGAACGTCAAGTGTTTCTCAAATCCAGCTTATAAGAACCTCCTTAGAGAGCAATATAATGTTTCTTTTGGCCAATTTTTGCCCACTAAAATGCAATCCCAAATCAGAAAAGGTTGGGATGGTATGGACAATGCAAATAAAAGAAGAAAGCTCTGATTTCTAAATTTGATTTCCAAACAGTATGAACCTAAAATATTTCATCTTTTGTCCAGTCAACTTTATTTCATTTGTTAAAATACATCCATTCCTACATTTCAGGCCTGCAACACATTCCAAAAAACATTGGGATGGGACAATTTATGGCTAGTAACAAGAAAAAACTATTAAATAATGATATGATTTGGAATAGGTGATGTCAACAGGTGACTGTAATCATGATTTGGTACAAAATCAGTATCCAGGAAAGGCCTAGTCTTTGTGGAGCAAAGATGGACCGAGGATCTCCAGTTTGCCAACAAATGCATTAGAAAATTATTGAAATGTTTAAAAACAATGTTCCTCAAAGACAGATACTGTCATGCTTCTGGGCTCACCCTCCGTCTGCCTCAACCCTCAGGACTCCATTTCCCATAATCCCCTTCACTCATCAGCTAATATCACATGTACTCTGTCAGCCAATCCGGAACTACTTCGTAGAAGTGTATAGCCCCTGTTGCTGTTTTGCCAGCCAATCCGGAACCACTTCATAGAAGTGGTTCACCTGAATTCTAATCACCATCACCTGTACCTTTTGTTTGTGTCTGTATTTGACACAAATTTGTCTGTCTTGTCCTTTGCACAGTACAGGTAGTCGTCGACTTACGACTGCGTTTGGTTACGACTGACCGGTCGTAAACCGATCTGGTCATTAGTCGGCCTATGTTAAATGAACGTAATTACAGTGGTGCTTGAAAGTTTGTGAACCCTATAGAATTTTCTATATTTCTGCATAAATATGACCTAAAACATCATCAGATTTTTACACAAGTCCTAAAAGTAGAAAAAGAGAACCCAGTTAAACAAATGAGACAAAAATATTATACTTGGTCATTTATTTATTGAGGAAAATGATCCAATATTACATATCTGTGAGTGGCAAAAGTATGTGAAACTCTAGGATTAGCAGTTAATTTGAAGGTGAAATTAGAGTCAGGTGTTTTCAATCAGTGGGATTACAATCAGGTGTGAGTGGGCACCCTGTTTTATTTAAAGAACAGGGATCTATCAAAGTCTGATCTTTACAACACATGTTTGTGGAAGTGTATCATGGCATGAACAAAGGGGATTTCTGAGGACCTCAGAAAAAGCGTTGTTGATGCTCATCAGGCTGGAAAAGGTTACAAAACCATCTCTAAAGAGTTTGGGCTCCACCAATCCACAGTCAGACAGATTGTGTACAAATGGAGGAATTTCAAGACCATTGTTACTCTCCCCAGGAGTGGTGGACCAACAAAGATCACTCCAAGAGCAAGGCGTGTAATAGTCGGCAAGGTCACAAAGGACCCCAGGGTAACTTCTAAGCAACGGAAGGCCTCTCTCAAATTGGTTAATGTTCATATTCATGAGTCCACCATCAGGAGAACACTGAACAACAATGGTGTGTATGGCAGGGTTGCAAGGAGAAAGCCACTGCTCTCCAAAAAGAACATTGCTGCTTGTCTGCAGTTTGCTAAAGATAATGTGGACAAGCCAGAAGGCTATTGGAAAAATGTTTTGTGGACAGATGAGACCAAAATAGAACTTTTTGGTTTAAATGAGAAGCATTATGCTTGGAGAAAGGAAAACACTGCATTCCAGCATAAGAAACTTATCCCATCTGTGAAACATGGTGGTGGTAGTATCATGGTTTGGGCCTGTTTTGCTGCATCTGGGCCAGGACGGCTTGCCATCATTGATGGAACAATGAATTCTGAATTATACCAGCAAATTCTAAAGGAAAATGTCAGGACATCTGTCCATGAACTGAATCTCAAGAGAAGGTGGGTCATGCAGCAAGACAACAACCCTAAGCACACAAGTCGTTCTACCAAAAAATGGTTAAAGAAGAATAAAGTTAATGTTTTGGAATGGCCAAGTCAAAGCCCTGACCTTAATCCAATCAAAATGTGGTGAGAGGACCTGAAGCAAGCAGTTCATGTGAGGAAACCCACCAACATCCCAGAGTTGAAGCTGTTCTGTACAGAGGAATGGGCTAAAATTCCTCCAAGCCGGTGTGCAGGACTGATCAACAGTTACTGGAAACGTTTAGTTGCAGTTATTGCTGCACAAGGGGGTCACACCAGATACTGAAAGCAAAGGTTCACATACTTTTGCCACTCAGTGATATGTAATATTGGATCATTTTCCTCAATAAATAAATGACCAAGTATAATATTTTTGTCTCATTTGTTTAACTGGGTTCTCTTTATCTACTTTTAGGACTTTTGTGAAAATCTGATAATGTTTTAGGCCATATTTATGCAGAAATATAGAAAATTCTAAAGGGTTCACAAACTTTCAAGCACCACTGTATATTGTGATGTGTAATGATATTGTACTCATCTTAAAGTCTTATTTTATCAACATTTTCTTATTTCATTACCTTGGCTCATTATTTGGTTTAAGTCAAACACTGCATACTACACTGCATACAGTACAATTCGTTTAATATGTGCAAAACAATAAATACGAAATACAGGTGTGAAAAATAGAAAACATTTTAGTTTGAAACATACCAAAATATAAATGTAAAACATAGCAAAATACAAAATTTAGTGACCGCTGGCATCACTGGTGCTTGGCTGTGGGTCGTCTACGTCATCATCAGCTGTTGCAGCACTTGGGCTGGCGGGAGGATTTGCTCGTTTCATAAACCAGGAACTGGGGCGGAAACTGTATGACGGAACGCGAGAGAGACTGCGCATGTGCCTGGAGCTGGGGCGGAAACTGTTGTACGCGGCGAGAGGTGCTGCCAGGAGCTGGGGCGGAAACTGTCGTATGCTCAGCTAGCTCAGCTGGGAAACACTTGCCAGTCATAACCAGATGGTCGTAAAGTCGATCGGTCATAAGTCGCATAGGTTGTAAGTCGACGACTACCTGTATTGTCTTCACTTCTCGTAAGCCTACTGAGTGTTATTATATCGATTGTTTCTCTGTGTATGACCCTTTTTGCCTTCCGTTTTGCCTAGTCATTGTGTTTAAATTGCCCATCTCTCTTAATTCCCGGTTTCTCGATTATTGCCTGTTTTTCTGACTACGATTTTCCTAGCCCTTGTGTTCTGATTGCCTGTATCTCTTGACTCCCGGTTTTTCGACTATTGCCTGTTTTTTGACCACGATTTTTCTAGCCCCTGTTACTGTTTTGGATTTCTCGGTTATGACCTGACCTGGCGTTTGTACATTGATTTCGGATTGTCCTTCTCTCATTAAAGTCTTGTTTTCATTTTACATCCGCGAGCATCTGGTTTGTCACAGTCGTGTTACAGATACAAAGAGATTTGAATATTTCACCCTCTATGGTCCATAATATCATTAAACAATTCAAAAACTCTTCAATTCAAGGGCACAAGCCTAAGCTGAACACCCAGGATCTCCTATCCTTCAGGTGGCACTGCATCAAGAATCGTCATTCATCTATAGCTGATATAACCACATGGGCTCGGTTACTTCAGCAAACTTTTTGTCAAGAACTACAATACAGAGTTACATCCACAAATGCCAATTAAAACTTTGTGCTAAAAGGAAGCCTTATGTTAACTGTGTCTGGAAGCACCATCAACTTCTCTGTGCTCAGAGGCATCTGGGATGGACCATCACACAGTGGAAATGTGATTTGCGCTCAGACGAATCAGTATTCCTGGTCTTTGTAAGAATTGTAGAATTGAATTGTAAGAATTGAAAAAATTTTGTACCACTTTTGCTACAGTATTCTGACTGATAAGTAAAGCTTTGCTGATCTTCTTGTAGCCTTCACCTTTGTGGTGTAAAGAAATTATTTTCTTTGGGGAATTCTGAAGAGACAAGTTGAGCATCACTCTCCATCTATCATCCAGTCACTAAAAGAGGTCATTGTTGAAGAATGGAAAAAGATTGATGTTGCAAAATGTCGCCAACTTGTTCATTCCATGCCTAGAAGACTTGGTGCTGTCATTAAAAATCATGGAGGACATGCAAAGTACTAGATGTAGTAGTTTTTGTTGTGGGGTGTACTCATTGTTGCACCACCCTAATTTGAGTAAAACTGAAAAATGTGTAATCTAAGTTATATTATTAACCTTACTTTCACGTTACGTATAAGTTAAACAGATGTTATATTAAACTTTGTCTTTTCAACTTTTGCCACTCACAGATATGTAATATTGGATCATTTTCCTCAATAAATAAATGGCCAAGCATAATATTGTTGTCTCATTTGTTTAACTGGGTTCTCTTTATCTACTTTTAGGACTTGTGTGAAAATCTGACAATGTTTTTGGTCATATTTATGCAGAAATATACTTACTTACTATCCGTTTACGTCATTATGTTCCACCTGGGGGCGGGTATGACGTTGCATGTGAGTATTCACAGCCTTCTTCCAGGCAACCCGGTCAGTGGCCACTTCCGGGGACAGATGGAATGTCTTCAGGTCGTCAGCGACCACCTCGGCCCACGTCTTCCTGGGTCTGCCTCTTCTCCTGGTGCCAGCGACCTCCAACTTCTCAATGGCTGATATTGGGCCAGATGCTCTTTTGGTGTGGCCAAACCACCGAAGCCGTCCACGGCGAAGTGCGGCTTCAAGGGGGACAATTTCAAGTTTGTCCCAGATATCACTTAGGCTGGTTTCATCATTGGGATTCAGGCCACACATCCACCTCAACATAGCCCGCTCATTCCTTTCAAGTCTTGACAGGTCGACCTTTTAGGGGCCCAGCACTCACTTGCATAGAGCAGGGCACCCCTGACACAGCTACCATAGACTCTACCCCTTGTTCTGAGCAATAAACTCCTGCATGTCAGCAAAGGGAGCAGCTCCCTGAACTTTCCCCAAGCAGCTCTTACTCTTGCTATTATGGCAGCTTCACAGCCACCACCAGCACAGATGGTATCGCCAAGATAGCGGAAGGACTCTACTACTTCAAGGTGTTGCTCATTCACCATAACATGATCACACGGTCTGCCATCTATTGGGCAAGCTGTACCCCGACATCTGCTACATCTGAACATCTGAATATAGAAAATTCTAAAGGGTTCACAAACTTTCAAGCACCACTGTACTTGCCCTATAAGATACATGAAATCATAAACATATCCTTTCAAACTATTGCTCATGCAATATCACAGGGCAGCTGAACATACTTGAGGAGAGCACTAACTGCTGAACTGAGTGTCATGCCTAGTTAGCCAGGATATTTCTAATGAATAAATCAGAAAGAGTGAGAGTAGGGCCAATTATGGATGGCTGTAGCATCATTAGGATTCAAACTAGTGATCTCTTGACAATGGAGTAACATCTATCACTGTATTACTTGAGAGTTGCCTTGCCCTGCTAGTATCAAAGTATCATAAAGATCCTCTGATATTCTCCCATGATACCAAATCTGTTGAAGTGAAAACACAATATCATCCCAAGAACATTGAGGCACAAAGCACAATGGATGGTACAAGGCAAATTCTTCATGCAACCCTGCAACTTCCAGCCATGAAGGTAGTTTATAATTTAACATGACAATAGCACTACATGAATAATGTAATTGTACAGTGACTGATAAACAAAAAGATGAAGAAAATTTAGTGGCCTAATCTGTCAAGGATTAACTTAAATCTTATCAAAAATGTTTTGATGCAACACACAGCAGACTATAAACACCCAATATTCTCTGAGAAATAACAAGAGGTTTTGTGCTTTTTCTTCATAAAAAGACACTCTAGGAATGAGTCTTTTTGCTGAAAAACAAACCTCAAACCTCGTATTGACTACATGTAAAATGCAGAAGCATAAAATATAGACAATGTTCAAAAGGACTTGTCAGAAATGTAGTGCTCCTGGAAGTTTAAGGAAAGTTATCGCATTCTTAGCTAAGGGATAATTTACATCCATGATAACATTTGATTAACCTGACCATCACACCCATATGTGGGCCTTCCCCAAACTGTTTGCACAAAGTTTGGAGCACACAATTGTATACAATGTCTTTGTATGCTGTAGCGTTGCAATTTCCCTTCACTGAAACTATGAGGCTTGAACATGTTCCAGCATGACAATGCCCCCGTGCACAAAGCAAGCTCCATGAAGCAATGGTTTGCCAAGGTTGGTGAGAAAGAAATCAAGTGTCCTGCACAAAGTTCTGAACTAAACCCCACTGAACGCCTTTAGGATGAACTGGAATGCTGACTGAGCACCAAACTTTCTTGTCTGACATCAGAGCCTGACTTCACTAACGCTCTTGTGGCTGAATGAGCACAAATCTTCACAGCCATGCTCCAAAATCTAGTGGAAAGCCTTCCCAGAGGACTGGAGGTTATTATAACCACAAATCTGGAATGGGGTGTTCAAAAAGCACATACTGGCGTGATGTTCAGGTGTTCACAAACTTTGGCCAATGTCAGTGTTATGGTCATTTGCATGGGCACTGTATGACCAGCCTGTGTGGCCCTACAATAAGCAGTTATAATAAAGGTCAAAGCAATCATCCATCCAGCCATTATCTGTAGCCACTTATCCTGTACAGGGTTGCAGGCACACTGGAGTCTATCCCAGCTGACTATGAGTGAGAGGCAGGGTACACCCTGGACAAGTCACCACAGGGCCAACACATAGAGACAAACAACCATTCACACCTACGGTCAAGTTAGAGCCACCAGTTAGCCTAACCTGCATGTCTTTGGACTGTGGGGTAAACCCACGCAGACACGGGGAGAACATGCAAACTCCACACAGAAAGGCCCTTGTCAACCACTGGGCTCAAACCCAGGACCTTCTTGCTGTGAGGCAACAGTGCTAACCACTACACCACTTCACTGCCCCTCAAAGCAATCAGTATGTTTTAAAAAGAGGTGCATATAGTAAGCCATACATTTTTACTGCATTGACCATGCATGCACTGTGAAAATATGACACTCATCTCTGTGATTTATAGACAGATTGTTTATCCCATGCGAATAAATCATGATTACTACAGATGTCCTCCAGCAACATTACTTAAGAGACATAATATTTTTCCAGATGTCTGGAAAGCTTATCCTGTCAAAACAGTACAAGTATTTTATTCAACCCCATTATTTGGTTTGCCAACTTCCTGAACAGCAAAAAAATACAAAAAACAAACAAACAAGCAAACAAACTACCGTATATCCTCCAAAACGATACCTCCATCATTCCTGGATAAGGGCTAAGTGAAAACCATTGTCCTCTAACAATAAATATAACTACACTTGGCCCTGTTTAATGAGAAAATGAGAACGCTTTAGTGAGATTTTTTTAGCAATAGGCATTTAAAGGCATTAAAACTGAACATTTAATTGTCAAGTTATTACAGTGAATAGTTCAAAGTGGAAACTTCACACAAATTTGAATGGGATAACACCATCTTGATATGGGGGTAAGAGAGAGAGAGAGAGAGAGAGAGAGAGAGAGAGAGAGATGGGGGGATTACATGACAGTAGGTATACCTCCTGTGGTAATTCACTCGGGCATACATACACACACAGACAGCAGCACTGCCAGAATTGTGCCACCCCCTAGTGTGAAGCTACAAGGTGAATATGGATGAGTGGAAACCGTATCTTCTTTTATTTCCCATACCGTTGTAGTCACAGGGGAAACAGGGGAACCTTTAAGGCAGTGGGTTAAAAGGCACAGATATCACACACACAAACACCCAGGAGTGCTCATACATCCATGTGAAAAGAAAAGTTCAGCTCTGTTCAACCTGTTAAATATTCATATCTGTGCATGTGTATGCACATGTTCTGCTGCTCGGTGTGACTGTCCACCTTTTGTACCTTATGCATATTTTTGTCCTCAGGCAAAAAGCTGATTATGTAGATACATGGAAATTAAAAACTCAAGTTTAATTTCAGAATTATTTTGAACTTGATCTCAGATTCTTCACAGCCTCAATTTTACATCAGTTTGGCAAAACATTAAAACACTGAAATTAACTTCCTATTCCTGGGTAGTGGTTTTACATAATAACACAATAATCTTGATGTAAATCATATAACGACACCTGAGCTCATCCTCAGCAAAATGATACAAGCCTCGTACATCAATACAGCTGGTTCATTCATTGCCTTGTGTTGCATTATATTCATCCCCTTGAATATTTTTGCTAAATTTGTGACAAATAAAAAAACATAAAAGTTATCACTGCACAAGTATTCACCCCTGTTGCTCTGAAATCCCTAAATTAGTTCTTTTGCAACCAGTTGCCATTACATAATTAGTTCCCATTACTTTGAAAATCCCATGGAGCGCCATTAAATCCATAATATGGAAGGAATATGACTCCAAAACAAATGTGTAGTCACAAAAAAAATATGGCATGGTGTGGATTCTCAGCTATCACTGCCTTCATTTGCTTTACTTTGATGGCAATTCAGCCTACACTCAGAACACAGAGTGGCCATGGTGGTTGTGAACCAACAATAACACCAGTCAGCCTGTCAGCATACAAACAGCAGCAAGGACAAATTCCAATATTGTGCCAGAAAGTCAAAAGCTTTCAGCTAGGTGAAAGGAAAAGCACAAGGAGCAAGCCAGATTGGATAGTGAAATATCTACAGTGGTGCTTGAAAGTTTGTGAACCCTTTAGAATTTTCTATATTTCTGCATAAATATGACCTAAAACATCATCAGATTTTCACACAAGTCCTAAAAGTAGATAAAGAGAACCCAGGTAAACAAATGAGACAAAAATTTTATACTTGGTCATTTATTTATTGAGGAAAATAATCCAATATTACATATCTGTGAGTGGCAAAAGTACCTGAACCTTTGCTTTCAGTATCTGGTGTGGCCCCCTTGTGCAGCAATAACTGCAACTAAATGTTTTCAGCAACTGGTGATCAGTCCTGCACACCAGCTTGAAGGAATTTTAGCCCATTCCCCCATACAGAACAGCTTCAAGTCTGGGATGTTGGTGGGTTTCCTCACATGAACTGCTCGCTTCAGGTCCTTCCACGACATTTCGATTGGATTAATGTCAGGACTTTGACTTGGCCATTCCAAAACATTAAATTTATTCTTTAACCATTATTTGGTAGAACGACTTGTGTGCTTAGGGTCATTGTCTTGCTGCATGACCCACCTTCTCTTGAGATTCATTTTATGGATAGATGTCCTGACATTTTCCTTTAGAATTTGCTGGTATAATTCAGAATTCATTGTTCCATCAATGATGGCAAGCCGTCCTGGCCAAGATGCAGCTAAACAGGCCCAAACCATGATACTACCACCACCATGTTTCACAGATGGGATAAGGTTCTTATGCTGGAATGCAGTGTTTTCCTTTCTCCAAACATAACGCTTCTCATTTAAACCAAAAAGTTCTATTTTGGTCTCATCTGTCCACAAAACATTTTTCCAATAGCCTTCTGGCTTGTCCACATGATCTTTAGCAAACTGCAGGCAAGCAGCAATGTTCTTTTTGGAGAGCAGTGGTTTTCTCCTTGCAACCCTGCCATGCACACCATTGTTGTTCAGTGTTCTCCTGACGGTGGACTCATGAACATTAACATTAGCCAATGTGAGAGAGGCTTTCAGTTGCTTAGAAGTTACCCTGGGGTCCTTTGTGACCTCGCCGACTATTAAACGCCTTGCTCTTGGAGTGATCTTTGTTGGTCGACCACTCCTGAGGAGGGTAACAACGGTCTTGAATTTCCTCCATTTGTACACAATCCATCTGACTGTGGATTGGTGGAGTCCAAACTCTTTAAAGATGGTTTTATAACCTTTTCCAGCCTGATGAGCATCAACAACGCTTTTTCTGAGGTCCTCAGAAATCTCCTTTGTTCGTGCCATGATACACTTCCACAAACGTGTTGTGATCAGACTTTGATAGATCCCTGTTCTTTAAATAAAACAGGGTGCCCACTCACACCTGATTGTCATCCCATTGATTGAAAACACCTGCTAATCCTAGAGGTTCACATACTTTTGCCACTTGCAGATATGTAACATTGGATCATTTTTCTCAATACATAAATGACCAAATATAATATTTTTGTCTCATTTGTTTAACTGGGTTCTCTTTATCTACTTTTAGGACTTGTGTGAAAATCTGATGTTTTAAGTCATATTTATGCAGAAATATAGAAAATTCTAAAGGGTTCACAAACTTTCAAGCACCACTATATGTGTTTTGACCATTTGTGGGTCAGCTGTGTGTATGTCTACATGTTTTGTGTGTGCTAGCGAGTAGTTTTAAATATCGTGAATTTGTCAGTCACAATATTGCTGGTCATTCTGTTTAGTATTGTATAACAGAGTGTGTGAGAAGCTTATTTCTACATTTGGACACTATTCTGGAGCTGTACTTTCACGTTTCATTTTATTTTTCTCCATGGATTCAGTCTGACACTTTACAAACAGTGAGTGCTTCATCCAAATATTATCCATAAACACAGTTTGATAAGCTTCATGTTATAGTCAGTAAGTATTAGACATTATAATAAGGGCCAATTCTATTAATACTGCCACAAGTCATGTTATATTATCAATTATAATTGAGCAAATTATATACTTATTATCTGTTTTTCATAAGTATGTCATGTTTAAATAATATTGGCTGGCATTGAGTGGTACGTATATCAGATGTATATGAGTTCAATATCATGCTAGCTGAATGGAATATATCTGATATACCACAAAAAAGCCATCGTTGTTATTATTATTAT
Organism: Neoarius graeffei; assembly: GCF_027579695.1. NCBI lineage: Eukaryota > Metazoa > Chordata > Actinopteri > Siluriformes > Ariidae > Neoarius > Neoarius graeffei. The sequence goes on from NC_083593.1 coordinate 30,541,376, forward strand.
TATTATTATTATACATTCCTTTCGGATGTTCAATGCGACTTTCTCTTTCAAAATTCTCTCACAATCTTCCATATTTAACAAAGCAAACCTGGTGGCCATGTTTGTTTACAAACTGTCACAGTCACTCACTAGAGCAGAAGTTTTACGTCTCTGATGTGTCTCTTTTACAGTTTTTCGATGTTCATTGGTATGTTTTTCTCTTGTAAATATGTGTGAAGAATATCTAATCAAGTTTTGGTAGCCTTTTGGGTGTTCAGCGCATCTTTTTCTTTCCTGGCAAACAAAGAAATGCTTCTGCACATGCGCAGCAGAAAACTTTCTCATTGGATATTCGCATCAGCTCCAACATGTGATGTCATGCTGTCTTGACAACCATGCAATATCGTAAACCATATTCAACACCCATTCCCTATTGGGTAGAGTGACATAATACATGTAGGATCAGCGATATGCTAACAATATTGCATGCTATCAAACCAAATGAATGAAACCCGCTAGAAGGGAATATAATGCATGTTTTTATTCCATGGGAATAGTGTCCTGTATGTATAATAATAATCATATATATTGTAATTACATAATGCAATGCAATGCTTTTCTTCTTTTTTCTCCAGCAGATTATGAGTAAATAAACTATGATGAGGTTCAGTCGGTCACTGATCTTCAGTAATAAGTTTATCCTGGTCAAGGGCACAGTGGATCTGGAGCCTATCCTGGGAACATGTGGAGCAAGGTGGGAGCACACCCTAAATGTGATGCTGATTAATCTTCGGGCACTGCACACACAGGGGCAATTTATTATAGCCAAACCACCTACTCTTGGGAGATGCAAGGAAACCAGAGAACCTGAAGGAAACTCACGTGAACATCAGGAGAACATGCATAGCTTCACACAGCTCTGGATTGAATGAGGGACCCTGGAGCTGTGAGGTGGCAATTCTACCCACCTCACCACCATGCCGCTCCATGATCAGGTTTCTTTCATGCATTCCCTTTTCTAGGTGGCATGGTGGTGTAATGGTTAGCACTGTTACCTTACAGCAAGAAGGTTCTGCATTTGAGCCCAGTGGCTGACGGGGGCCTTTCTGTATGGAGTATGCATGTTCTCCCCGTGTCTGCGTGAGTGTGCTCTGGTTTTCCCCACAGTTCAAAGACATGCAGGTTAGGCTAATTGGTGGCTCTAAATTGACCGTAGGTGTGAATGGTTGTGTGTGTCTATGCGTCAGTCCTGTGATGACATGGCGACTTATCCAGGGTGTACCCCGCCTCTCGCCCATAGTTAGCTGGGATAGGCTCCAGCTTGCCCGCGACCCTGTACAGGATAAGCAGTTATGGATGATGGATGGATGGATTCTCTTTTCCATCATTGCGATCCAGATTAATCTTTGTTCGTGAGCCATACCAGAGGTAATGCTGCAGATGATTTTCTCTTTATACCAGCCTGTGATATATGTTTCTGTGACATTTCAATCTTTGTGAGTAACAAGAGACAATGTGTGGTTAATAGGAAGCCCTCATACTATCTGCAGTCATTACCAGTCCGCCATCTAGAGAGAGAATTGGGTGACTCTCACAGAATGAAACAATTAGTGTAATTAGGATTTATGTCTCAAACTGTATGTTTGATTGAGAAGGAACGTGTTGGGACAGATTAGAAAAGAGGAGAGGGATGTGTGTTATTATAGCTTGTGAATACTAATAGCAGAACAAGAAACATGAAGCCCTAACAGAGCTAGAAGAAAAAAATCTACGTTTAGCTTAATGTAAGAGATGTGTCTTTTCCATGCAATTTTTTTTTTCTGTGAAATCAAATATATTCTGGAGCCACTGGTACAGGTGTCTATCCGATGTATCTATCATAAACTGACTGTGCTGAGAAAAACTGACCATTTTAAGAATGCATGAAGTCTATCTGCTGCTGTTAATGAAGCATGCTCATCATATCATTCTCTTTTATAGCTTTGCCAAGAACTGAAACCTAGAACACTTCAAAAATGTTGAGTATTTCTTCATTATATTTGACCCATTTTTCCTCACTCACATCTTTCATAATTCATAAGGCTTAATCTAGTCAAATTAAGCAATTCACTTCAAAGCTAATGTCTAGCCATGAAAAGCCTCTAATAATGTGTGTGTGTGTGTGTGTGTGTGTGTGTGTGTGTGTGTGTGTGTGTGTGTGTGTGTGTGTGTGTTTTATAGTGGTGCTTGAAAGTTTGTGAACCCTTTAGAATTTTCTATATTTCTGTATAAATATGACCTAAAACATCATCAGATTTTCACACAAGTCTTAAAAGTAGATAAAGAAAACCCAGTTAAACAAATGAGACAAAAATATTATACTTGGTCATTTATTTATTGAGGAAAATAATCCAATATTACATATCTGTGAGTGGCAAAAGTATGTGAACCTTTAGGATTAGCAGTTAATTTGAAGGTGAAATTAGAGTCAGGTGTTTTCAATCAATGGGATGACAATCAGGTGTGAGTGGGCACCCTGTTTTATTTAAAGAACAGGGATCTATCAAAGTCTGATCTTCACAACACATGTTTGTGGAAGTGTATCATGGCACGAACAAAGGAGATTTCTGAGGACCTCAGAAAAAGTGTTGTTGATGCTCATCAGGCTGGAAAAGGTTATAAAACCATCTCTAAAGAGCTTGGACTCCACCAATCCACAGTCAGACAGATTGTGTACAAATGGAGGAAATTCAAGACCATTGTTCTCCTCCACAGGAGTGGTCGACCAACTAAGCTCACTCCAAGGGCAAGGCGTGTAATAGTTGGCGAGGTCACAAAGGACTCCAGGGTAACTTCTAAGCAACTGAAGGCCTCTCTCACATTGGCTAATGTTAATGTTCATGAGTCCACCATCAGGAGAACACTGAACAACAATGGTGTGCATGGCAGGGTTGCAAGAAGAAAGCCACTGCTCTCCAAAAAGAACATTGCTGCTCATCTGCAGTTTGTTAAAGATCACGTGGACAAGCCAGAAGGCTATTGAAAAAATGTTTTGTGGACGGATGAGACCAAAGAACAACTTTTTGGTTTAAATGAGAAGGGTTATGTTTGGAGAAAGGAAAACATTGCATTCCAGCATAAGAACCTTATCCCTTCTGTGAAACGTGGTGGTGGTAGTATCATGATTTGGGCCTGTTTTGCTGCATCTGGGCCAGAACGGCTTGCCATCATTGATGGAACAATGAATTCTGAATTATACCAGCAAATTCTAAAGGAAAATGTCAGGACATCTGTCCATGAACTGAATCTCAAGAGAAGGTGGGTTATGCAGCAAGACAACGACCCTAAGCACAGAAGTCATTCTACCAAAGAATGGTTAAAGAAGAATAAAGTTAAGGTTTTGGAATGGCCAAGTCAAAGTCCTGACCTTAATCCAATCGAAATGTTGTGAAAGGACTTGAAGCGAGCAGTTCATGTGAGGAAACCCACCAACATCCCAGAGTTGAAGCTGTTCTGTATGGAGGAATGGGCTAAAATTCCTCCAAGCCGGTGTGCAGGACTGATCAACAGTTACCGGAAATGTTTAGTTGCAGTTATTGCTGCACAATACTGAAAGCAAAGGTTCACATACTTTTGCCACTCAGAGATATGTAATATTGGATCATTTTCCTCAATAAATAAATGACCAAGTATAATATTTTTGTCTCATCTGTTTAACTGGGTTCACTTTATCTACTTTTGGGACTTGTGTGAAAATCTGATGATGTTTTAGGTCATATTTATGCAGAAATATAGAAAATTCTAAAGGGTTCACAAACTTTCAAGCACCACTGTACATTATAGCACTGAACAAATGTCTCCATAAGGATAGTAATAGCTGACAGTGTTGGCCTTGTGAGGATATTTGTACAGTCCCCTCAAGGAAAACAGCTTATTATTTATTTATTCTTTTTTTTTTGGAATGTTTATTGAAAAACAAAAAGAGCCAGGGTTTCCATTGGGTTACAAAGGGTAAGGTTAGGATTAGGTATTGTTAGGTATTGGTGTAGGTCATCACAAGGATAATAACGTGTGTGTGTGTGTGTGTGTGTGTGTGTGTGTGTGTGTGTGTTTTCCAAGGGAATATTGCTGGAATGTGCTGCTTTATAATGTACTTAACTCCCAACTGTACCAGCCACATACATAGCAACAGTGACACACACACACACACACACACACACACACACACACACACACACACACCACACAGTGTGGCCTGTTTGTCATTCTGTGTCCATCCTCATGTATGTCTGTGAAGAGATCCCACTGTGCCTTGTGTCTCTTGTCCCCTAAGGCTGCACACAGTTACAAAAAACACACTTCCAATCTCATTCAGAGGACAAAGGTCTGACCCACAGCAATCTGACCTCCTCACAATAAAGAGAGAGTGAAACTGCAGCAGCACTAATGTTCAAAGAAACAACTCAGCACTTCCATCACTTTCCTGTATTTCACACTTGTCTGTGTCACTCATGATTCTTGAGGTCGAGCTCACAATCTGAAGAACTGACAGAATATATTAGAATGTACACATCAGTTATGACCTCTATTCAACACATTCCATATACCATTTTTTTTTTCTTCTGGACAATAACCAGAGTTCAAGCCTCATTTACTAGCTACAGTGTAGCCTATAGCAGCAGTTAGTATACATAGCACCAGTATAGCTCAAGGTGGACAAATCATTAGCTCAGATGCTCAGGACAATATCACAGAGCATCACACATTCACATGTACCTCCACCCTGAGGGCAATGTAGTGTAGTTAATCAACTTCCTGGAATGGGAGGAAGGCAGAGAACCGAGAGGAAATCCATCCATATTATGAGATGAACCTATCATGCATGTACATATTGTAGGTGTGTGAGATATATTACTGTGCAAAAGTCTTAGGCACCCTACTTTTTTTCATACAAACTTTGTTATAGATTTCTAGATTTATGACGTCTACATTATTGAGTCAGTACAAAAACATTTCAGAGTTCCAAACATTCATTTTCCAGCACAAAATTAAATGTTACAGAAAAAAAGTTTGTATGTGAGCAGCATATTCCATAAGAGACCACTTTTCAGATTAAAAAAAGAAAACATAATGAAGGCTACTGGGTTTTGGTGCAAAATTAATCAGAATCAGAATCACTTTTATTGCCAGGTATGTGAACACACACAAGGAATTTGACTCTGGTTTCACTTAGCTCTCTTAGCACAAACAGATAAAAAAAAAAGCGTAGACAAAAAACTATGTACATGTAGAATCTTTTGGTGCAAAATGGTGCATAGTGCAAGGATGACTTAGTAAATATAAATATACAGTGTGCACAGAATGACGGTATGAGTGTGCAGATATTTCACAGCTGATGTTACTGATATTTGAGTCCGGTTTTTGCTGTTCATCACAGAGACAGCCTGAGGGAAAAAATTGTTCTTGTGTCTGGTTGTTTTTGCGTAGAGTGATCTGTAGCGTCTCCCAGAGGGGAGAAGTTTAAACAATTTGTGACCAGGGTGTGATGGGTCTGCAGAGATGTTACCTGCCTGACTCTGGACAGGTACAGGTCTTGGATGGAGGGCAGGCTGACACCAATAATTTTCTCTGCAGACCTTATTGTCCCTTGCAGTCTGTTCTTGTCCTGCTTGGTGACTGATCCAAACCAAACAGTGATGGAAGAGCAGAGAACAGACTGAATGATGGCAGAGTGAGTGTGACAGTCAAAGTGTCCAGAAGAACTGTGGCTGGTTCTGCAAGATGCTCAGTAAAACCTATGGCTCATTTCCTCATAAAACTGCACTCATTGTACCTGAGACTACTATTTATTTTTTAAGCAAAGGGTCATCTCACACCAAATATTGACTGTTCATTTAATTATTTGAAGCCATTTTTGGTCTACAGCATTTCCTTATATGTTCCCAAGACTTTTGCACACTGGTGTGTGTGTGTGTGTGTGTGTGTGTGTTATATTATATAGATAAAATTCCTTCAACTGGTATTTTGATTATGGTGGAACAGAGTGATGTATAACCAGACAATCCAAAATGAATCCCACAGATGTTCAGATGGATTGAGAGCTAGTGACTCAGAATGCCATAGCATGTAATTTATATCATATTTTCACTTTCATCAAACCATTAAGTGACTTTTTGAGTCCTATGGATGGGAGTGGGGTCATTCTAGATGATGTCTCCAATCAAGATAGAAATGTTTCAGAATAGCCTTTCCCTCTAAGTGGACTCAGACCATACCAGCACACCTGATACAACCCTGATTCCAAAAAAGTTGGGACAAAGTACAAATTGTAAATAAAAACGGAATGCAATAATTTACAAATCTCAAAAACTGATATTGTATTCACAATAGAACATAGACAACATATCAAATGTCAAAAGTGAGACATTTTGAAATTTCATGCCAAATATTGGCTCATTTGAAATTTCATGACAGCAACACATCTCAAAAAAGTTGGGACAGGGGCAATAAGAGGCTGGAAAAGTTAAAGGTACAAAAAAGGAACAGCTGGAGGACCAAATTGCAACTCATTAGGTCAACTGGCAATAGGTCATTAACATGACTGGGTATAAAAAGAGCATCTTGGAGTGGCAACGGCTCTCAGAAGTAAAGATGGGAAGAGGATCACCAATCCCCCTAATTCTGCGCCGACAAATAGTGGAGCAATATCAGAAAGGAGTTCGACAGTGTAAAATTGCAAAGAGTTTGAACATATCATCATCTACAGCAGGCATCACCAAATGGCGGACCTCGGTCCAGATCCGGACCCAGTGATGGTTCTGTCCGGACCCGTGACCAATGGTAAATTCACGAGATTAAGTAATTTTCATGGAGCATTATTTTGGATGGTCGTGGCTATTGACAGCGGGCACTGCTACTCCAGTTAATATGACAACAGCTTCACTCAGTTGAGCCAATAAAATCGTTAGTTTACCCAGCGCACCACAGCAGAACAACAAGCAGAGAGGAAGAGAGTTAAGTTCAGAGACAACCGACCGAGACAACATGGCTTGCTCCAAAAGGCGGTGGAAAGTAGACAAGAAAAATCGTTGTTTTAAAGATGAATGGACGGAGAAATATATGTTCATTCTTCTGGTGAGCAGTTCAAAACCAGTGTGCCTCATATAATCCGAAAACGTGGCATTAATTAAAAGCGCCAACGTGAAGTGCCACTACAAAACGAAGCACAGCTCTTTTGAGCAAAGTTATCCCCTGAAGTCCGAGCTGAGGGCACGCAAAATAACCCAACTGCAAGCACAGTATGACAGGTCTTCCCGACTCATCACACATACATTTGCAGCCCAGCAACGTGCAAACGAAATGTTCCTTAAAAGTAGCGTGGATTTTGGGGCAACATAAAAAAAAACATTTAGGCTACATCCACATGACAACGGCAACGAGATGTTATTAAAAAAAATATCGCGTCCACATGGGCAACGGATCAGTAAAATATCAGGTACATATGGCAACGCAACGCTTGCTGAAAACGATGCAATACACATGCCACACCTCTAGGTGCGCTGTAAGACGGTCCCATCGGAGACACCAGGACAATAGAAGAAGTAAGGACGCATGCGCATAAACTATTATGCGCGAGACTTCATATTAGCCACAAAGTCAGGAAAATCTGTTCGTAAAGTTACGTTATAATGACCAAATACAATGAAAAGTATTTTTCTAGTCTCACCTGTGAAAGGTAATCCCATGCGATCTCGTTTGGACGGTAAACCTGTTGGTACAGTTAAACGCAGCACATGAAGGAGGCATCTTTATTCTCCGCTTTGCCCCATCCAATATGGCGGCGAGGATGACGTATGAGTCTACGCGGAAGGCGGTGTCTTTAATGGTCCGGAATAAATTGAATGCTACACGTTGATGGATTAATTTGTTCTTCTACGCCCTTTTTGAGGAATGTATTGTAGGACTTAAACCAACATCTGAAGAGGTGAGATCGCTCCTTTTTTTCCCTATTTTTGCTGGCGGGATTGACTCTGCCCTAAGGGCAGAGTCTCTCTCTCTCTCTCTCTCTCTCTCTCTCTCTCTCACTTTGCACCATTACACAATAAATATTCACAGTGAAAATATTTTGTAAGCGCGTTTCATGAACCAAGTTATAGGATTTGTTGACAACTCGCATCGAGTTCGTTACACTTCTACCCGGCGTGAAGCACTGACAGTCATGTGGTTGTGATGTCATCGTAAACAAATCCGTTCTACTCATCCAGACGACTTCGCAACGGCGCTGTTGCCAGATCTTTCCACTCTGGGACCCGTTCTCAAAAGATTTTGTTTTGGGGCACCCAAAACGCTGGTGCCGTGTGGACGCCAGGCCGAAACTGAGACATTGATCTGCTCATTGATCTGCAAGGAAATGCTGCATTAAGAGAGTATTTTGAGACAACTGACCCTGCTACTTTCTGGTTACAGACTGTTTCTGAGAGTGTGTTCCCTGGTCTAACCAAAGGAACACTGCACACCTTGACTACGTTTGGATCGACTTACAGCTGTGAGTCAGCTTTTTCTACTATGAACGTTGTCAAAACCAAGTACCGTTCTAGGCTCAACAATGAACACCTACATATCTGCATGAGAATGGCACTAATGCCGCTTTTCCACTACAAACGCGGCTGAGCCGTGCCGTGCTGAGTCGAGCTGAGTCGAGCTGAGCGGGGCTGTTGGAGTTGCATTTCGACTACAACCGCGCTGAACCGTGCTGGCTGGAAGTGGGTGGACACATTGGGTGGAGTTAGCGAAAGTGGGTGGACGTCACGTGATGTCGTTAAGCAGCGCAAACAGTGACATCAGTGACAGTGGCGGAACAAGTCAGAGCCGGGCCGGGGGCGGGGCAAATGACCGGGCCCTTTATTAAAGCTTATCATAACATCATTTTAGGCTACAAAATGTCCGCAACTGTGGTGTTTACCAATTTCAACACTACCGGGTGCAACTATGTTATTTAGTACATCAAGTCCTTCAAACGAACATGTAACTCAGAAACAAAAAACATTAGGATACTGTACATGGCTCATAATAAAACATCAATAGCCTATACTGCGCGCATTATTTGAAGGGCATACGAATGAGCGCTCAGAGTGGTGACAGGAAGAGTCAGAAATAAAAGGAGGGCGGTGCAAACCTCACTGAATGCACTGTGTTTACCAATTTCAACACTCCGGGGTGCAACTATGTTATTTTGTACATTAAGTCCTTCAAACGAACATGTAACTCAGAAACAAAAAAACATTAGGCGACATACTGTACATGGCTCATAATAAAACATCAATAGCCTACTGCACGCATTATTTGAAGGGCATACGACGAGCCTTGCGCTCCGCGAACTCGTCCACGATGCTCTGTATGTCACTGATTCAGTGAGCTTTTCAGCGGTAGTCTCACGACCCGAATAGTAAACAATAAACATGGAGGACATGGAGTCGTTAGTGTTGCTGGTCTTGGTGCTGTGGCTTGTTGTCACCGACAACGCGGACAGATACTGGCAAGAGCGTATAGATGAGGCGAGGCGCATAAGGCTTCAGAAATTCTCGTAATTCGTAATTATTCTTCTTCCGGGTTTGCGGTGTTTACAGATCCCAGCGTGCTCGCGGGGCGTGTGTGGGCATGTGAGGACACGCCTCCTCACCAATCAGTGCACAGGGGAGTGTCTGCTCACGCCCCCAGCCTCACTCGGCTCGGTTTGGCTCGCTTCAGCCCCACTCCAAAACGGTGCGAGTTTTAGGGGCTAAGCAGGGCTGAAACGAGCTGAGCCGTGCTGGTTTTTGGTAGTCGAAACGCGAGCCATGTCGGGCTGAAGTGAGCTGAAGCGAGCTGAAGTGAGCTGAAAAAGGGTAGTGGAAAAGGGCCATAACTCCATTCCAACCAAGATTTAAATTACTGGCAGGTCAGCCACATACCCATTTTTCTCATTAAGAAAAGTAAAATAAGAAGAATTAAAAGAGAAAAGTTCAAAGAAAAGTTTCTGTTTGCATTTCCCCCCCAAAAAGCCACTTGTTTTCTGAAAATGTGGACTTTTTTTTTTTCTTGAAAAGTAGGCCCTCAGGCGGCACGGTGGTGTAGTGGTTAGCACTGTCGCCTCACAGCAAGAAGGTCCTGGGTTTGAGCCCCGGGGCTGGCGAGGGCCTTTCTGTGTGGAGTTTGCATGTTCTCCCCGTGTCCGCGTGGGTTTCCTCCGGGTGCTCCGGTTTCCCCCACAGTCCAAAGACATGCAGGTTAGGTTAACTGGTGACTCTAAATTGACCGTAGGTGTGGATGGTTGTCTGTGTCTATGTGTCAGCCCTGTGATGACCTGGCGACTTGTCCAGGGTGTACCCCGCCTTTCGCCCGTAGTCAGCTGGGATAGGCTCCAGCTTGCCTGCGACCCTGTAGAAGGATGAGATGAGTAGGCCCTCATTTTTTTTAGGCTGGGACCTCCTTATTTTAAGAACAAAGAAGAGAAAATGTGAAGTCAATGCTCTGTTTGCACTTTTTAGTTAATGTTTTCTGAGTTTACTTTTTTACTTGAAGTGTAGGCCTTCAATTCTTCAGGTTGGGACCTCTTTAATTTAAGAGAAAAAGGAGTTATTCCACTCTGTTTGCACTTTTTAATTTATTTTATTCTGAGGTTTCTGCTTTCTTTAATCTGAAATAAAGGCCTTGAATTTCTTTTCCTCAGACTACTTTTATTTATGGTAAAAGAGATAGTTGTGCACTCAGTTCATTTCCTGCATTGGAAATTAACAATAAATATTGTTGAAACCATATGAAAATGTGGACATAGGGGAAGGCTATAAGAGACAAGCTGAACTTCGGGTCGGACCTTCTACTTGGACAAAATTTAATAACTGGACCTCAGTGACTTTTAATTGAATACCCCTGATTTACAGTGCATAATATCATCAAAAGATTCAGAGAATCTGGAAGAATCTCTGTGCGTAAGGGTCAAGGCCGGAAAACCATACTGGGTGCCCGTGATCTTCGGGCCCTTAGACGGCACTGCATCACATACAGGCATGCCTTCTGTATTGGAAATCACAAAATGGGCTCAGGAATATTTCCAGAGAACATTATCTGTGAACACAATTCACCGTGCCATCCGCCGTTGCCAGCTAAAACTCTATAGTTCAAAGAAGAAGCCGCATCTAAACATGATCCAGAAGCACAGACGTCTTCTCTGGGTCAAAGCTCATTTAAAATGGACTGTGGCAAAGTGGAAAACTGTTCTGTGGTCAGACGAATTGTGAGGGAAATTTAGTGGATGAACATTATTATTCTCTGTGTTTCTGTATGTTGAGCTCAAGTGACTTAATGGACGAACATTATTATTCTCTGTGTTTCTGTATGTTGAGCTCAAGTGACTTAGTGAACTGAGAAAGATGTTTTTCCACATGCTGTAATCGCCTTTCTGTAATCGCCTTTCTGTGGTCTTGGTGATAAGCAGGGTGCCTGAGTTCTCCATAACTACGCATCTGCCAGCACGTACCAAAGCATGCCAGGTGCACTCATTAGCAAAACTTCATAGAAAATCTTGAGCCAATCACGTGAAGACACAAGCAGTGAGCGAATGCCTTTAGAAGTATAATAGATACAGCCAAAAAAACACAACTCAGAGTGCGTGTACTCTCGGCATCATCAGAAGTGGTGTCTTCTTCTATTCTTCTCTTTCCTTTCCTATTTTATATATCTGTTATATGATCTACTATAATAAATAACTGAAAAGACGACTGCTAAGCGTTCTTAAGTGTTTATTAGAAATTTCCATTACACGAATCAAAATTTGAAGTTCTTTAGGGAAATCAGGGACGCCGTGTCATTCAGACTAAAGAGGAGAAGGAAGACCCAAGTTGTTATCAGCGCTCAGTTCAGAAGCCTGCATCTCCGATGGTATGGGGTTGCATTAGTGCGTGTGGCACGGGCAGCTTACACATCTGGAAAGACACCATCAATGCTGAAAGGTATATCCAGGTTCTAGAGCAACATATGCTCCCATCCAGACGACGTCTCTTTCAGGGAAGACCTTGCATTTTCCAACATGACAATGCCAAACCACATACTGCATCAATTACAGCATCATGGCTGCGTAGAAGAAGGGTTCGGGTACTGAACTGGCCAGCCTGCAGTCCAGATCTTTCACCCATAGAAAACATTTGGCGCATCATAAAACGGAAGATACGACAAAAAAGACCTAAGACAGTTGAGCAACTACAATCCTACATTAGACAAGAATGGGTTAACATTCCTATCCCTAAACTTGAGCAACTTGTCTCCTCAGTCCCCAGACGTTTACAGACTGTTGTAAAGAGAAAAGGGGATGTCTCACAGTGGTAAACATGGCCTTGTCCCAACTTTTTTGAGATGTGTTGTTGTCATGAAATTTAAAATCACCTAATTTTTCTCTTTAAATGATACATTTTCTCAGTTTAAACATTTGATATGTCATCTATGTTCTATTCTGAATAAAATATGGAATTTTGAAACTTCCACATCATTGCATTCCGCTTTTATTTACAATTTGTACTTTGTCCCAACTTTTTTGGAATCGGGGTTGTACTAGCAAACATATATTTTATATATATATATATATATATATATATATATATATATATATATATATATATATATACACACACACACACACACACATACACACATATATATATATATATATATATATATATATATATATATAGTGTGTGTGTGTGTATATATATATATATATATATATATATATATTTTTTTTTTTTTTTTTTCATAATGCTTCATATACATGTCTATGCAGGAAAAATACTGTATCCAAATATCTCTATCTCTTTGTTCTTTCACGTAGATTCGGAGACCATGCGAGTGTTGCGAGACATTTGTAGATAAATGTTTCTAGCACCACCCTTATAGATTTAGACAAGGAGTGTTTACAAGGAATGTATTATCACAAGATTTGGAGAATAAATTGTCACTCTCAAGATGTATTTACTTGCTGCCCTTAGTACAGTCTTCTCAGTATGACTAAAGTGTTGTGCACAATGAAGTTTTATTGATTTCATTTTAATCAGATTGCTGGTGTTACTGAGGACTAGACAATAGATTTAGCCTAACATTAGCCATGAGAATGGCAAGTCTTTGCCATTAACTGTCATCTAAGCTGTAAGCAGAAATCATTCTAATGGCATGTTAAAAAGAAATTAACCTGGAAAATGCTGGAGCATTAAATAGACATGCATGCGAATAATTAAAAATAGTAATAATTCTTTGTAAATTACTCAAGGTAATTAATCAAAGCAAACATAACAGAAACACAGACACATGTTGGTGCCAGGGGTCGGAGCAGCCATGTGTGAACACAGCAAGAACAGAGAGCTGTGGGATCGAAGCAGTGTGAATCATCTCCCCCTCAACAAGAACAACACAGAAAATGATTCAAAACAAAGAAGGTAGAACATAAAAAAACACAGGCAAGCAAATGCGGCAGTGTAGTTGACTCTCACATCTGACAAAGACAATATTTTTGCCAAATAGACATAAATCATTAGCAAACTAGCCAGTTATTGTTAGCTAAGTAAATAAATGTGCAGCAGCAACAACAACAACTACTACTACCAATAATAATAATAGGCCATGGCCTAACAGTTAGAGAAGCAGCTTTGGGATCAAAAGGTCACTGGTTCAGTTCCCTGAACCAGCACGAATATCTAAAGTGCCCTTGAGCAAGACACCTGCTCCCCAGGCTGATCTGGGTATTTGTTTGTTGCTCTGAATAATAGCATCTGCTAAATGCCTGTCATGGAGTAATTCATCTCATCTCATCTCATTATCTCTAGCCGCTGTATCCTGTTCTACAGGGTCGCAGGCAAGCTGGAGCCTATCCCAGCTGACTACGGGCAAAAGGCGGGGTACACCCTGGACAAGTCGCCAGGTCATCACAGGGCTGACACATAGACACAGACAACCATTCACACCTACGGTCAATTTAGAGTCACCAGTTAACCTAACCTGCATGTCCTTGGGGGAAACCGGAGCATCCAGAGGAAACCCACACGGACACGGGAATAACATGCAAACTCCACACAGAAAGGCCCTCGCCAGCCACAAGGCTCGAACCTGGACCTTCTTGCTGTGAGGCGACAGCGCTAACCACTACACCACCGTGCCGCCATGGAGTAATTCACAATGTGTTAATGTTATACATCATCATCATCCTTCCATTGCTACAGCAGGTTGGGTGACTACAAGTGTGTCCAGTAATGGCAGGAACCTTTTCTTTATGCTGGAGATGTGTTTTTGACAGTCCTGTGAGTTTTTCAGAGTTTTTTTTCCAGATGTCACAGGTATACAGCTTCCAGGCGCACGGGAACACATTTTAGGTCAGGGGTGCTGCATATTAAGTCACCTAGTTAATGGGGGTCATGGGTTTAATATATATATATATATATATATATATATATATATATATATATATATTTGCCGTTATAATGCACTTTAAGATTGATACCTTGACATCGCTGCAGCGCGGTACCCGACGTTCCATAATCTACATGTAACGCATGTAAGCAGAACCAACCTGTGATTTTGGCCGATATGTCTGAAGACTCCGAAGAAGCTCCATTCCTGAGGTACATTAACTGAATATTTTCCATCATTAACAGATTGTTTTAACTACATGATGACAGAAAGATATAAAGACTAACTATTATTTTAACATATCCTGAAGCATTGGTGCCAGAACCAGTTTTAAAGTGATGTAAGAATAAGCGGGGGTTGGGGGGTTTCTCCCCCGAGAAAATTTTTAATGTTGTAGAGGCTAGATAGCGATTGTAGAGGGAGGATGGATGGATGGATAGATAGATAGATAGTCTGGCGGCACGGTGGTGTAGTGGTTAGCACTGTCGCCTCACAGAAAGAAGGTTCCGGGTTCGAACCTCACGGCCGACAGGGGCCTTTCCGTGTGGAGTTTGCATGTTCTGTCCGTGTGGGTTTCCTCCGGGTGCTCTGGTTTCCCCCACAGTTTAAAGACATGCAAATTCGGTACAATGGGGCCACTGTAATTGGTGCAAGCTGTTGTGGTTTCCCATGCCAGTATGTATGTATATATATAGATCTTCCTATGGCAAAAGAATAAATAAATAGTGGGTTTTGCGCAATTTTAGACAGAAAGAGAACGGTTTTACTATGCTACCAGAAAATTGCTCAGATGGCGAAATTAGTAATGATTTAAAACGTTTCATCCCTGCTCAGTAGAGGTGCGCAGCACCCTCAGTACTCCAGTAGAGGGCGCTGCAGCACCCTCAGCACCCCACTTCCCGCGCCCTTGACGGCTTCTTGTTAGATTGAAAAGAATTTGTTTTTGCATGGCAGAGTTTGGTAGTCTAGTTACACAGGCAGCACATTGAGACATGCTGAAGATATAGACTGGTAAGGTATTGGTGAGGAGAAGTATGTCTTCCTTACTGTATTTAAAGCACCAGTCCACATCAACTTCCATCAGAGGGTTCTTAAAGCTATGTTTGCCTTGTCATGTTGGTGGTGGGGCATTGACTCATTCAAATCCATTTAGGACAAGGTTTCAAAGACAACTCATCCAAGTGGCCTCCAATTTAAACAGCTGAGAAGCATTGAGATTACAAACTTGGATACTATTGAGGTATTTCACCTGACGTCACAGGGTCACGTGACGCCCCGGTGTCCGCCATTTTGAACGTCAAGCTAGCTAATGTCAACAACAGTAGCTGGTATGTTACTGTAGCAATGTTTATGTTCAGTCATTTGGATGACTGTTAAAACCTTTCAGTCTCAAGTTTTTCCTTTACTGGATTTACTAGTTTACTGAGCTAGCGCGCGCCGGCCGCCGGCTGGCAGGCTAGCGCGCGCCGGCTCCCAGCCGCCGGCAGGCTAGTGCGCGCCGGCTCCCAGCGGCCGGCAGGCTAGCGCGCGCCGGCTCCCAGCGGCCGGCAGGCTAGTGCGCGCCGGCTCCCAGCGGCTGGCAGGCTAGCGCGCGCCGGCAGGCTAGCGCGCGCTGGCTCCCAGCTTGCCCGAGCGCGCTAGCTCACTAAACTAGTAAATCCAGTAAAGGAAAAACTTGAGACTGAAAGGTTTTAACAGTCATCCAAATGACTGAACGTAAACATTGCTACAGTAACATACCAGCTATGATGTTGTTGACATTAGCTAGTGCTAACAGCTAGTTGCTAATACACCGCTACAACTACACCGACCCTAATAATACAGTTCTTGGTCACTGCCTGGTAACAGCAAATTTATAACGGGCCATGTCTCAACAGACTAAGAAGTTATTTCAATGACATTTAAGAACATTTTGTTTATCCTGAGGACCGAAAGTAAATGAAAATGTGAACAAACCTTAGCTGTAATCAGATGGCGACCACCGGCTCCAGGGACGACCCACTGATGTAGGCATGTTACCCAGCCTGACACAAAATATTTGTAGGTATCCAAACTCATACGCTTTCAGATCAATACCTGTGTATGGCGATGGGTTTTTAACGACATAGGTATACAGATCATGTGGGCCAAAGTCAGGTAAAGACGAGGGCTTCGTGTACTTCCGTACGTCAGTGAGCAATCCTGGTGGAAGCAGGTAAACGTCGTTCTCTAAGCCTGCTAACCTCAATTTTTGCAAATACCTCTCCCTCTGCTCGCCCTGTAAATGCCCTACGTCGCTGGATAGTGAAGGTGTTTTCTGCATCTCGCTCCTTTTTCTTTTATGTTTTTCGTTTGTCGCCTTCCTCGCATTCGAACTGATTCGAGCTGTGCCGTCCAAAATGGCAGCATCACATGACTTGGTCACGTGGGTGAAATACCTCAATAGGTAAAAGTACTGCAGACACAAGCCGTTAAAAATTTTACACACATGGACATCTTTACTCGATGGTCAGTGAGTAGTGTTTTTAGTTTGCTCCACTTCTTATGGGCTGAGGAGATGCACTCTATGGTGAAAGCAGAATGGGTCTTCTCATTGTAGATTGAGTAAATGAGGTAAGTGAAACTTGTCAGGTTCTCAATCAGTGCATCCTTCATTTTAATCAGTGAGTTCTTTGCTTTTGTTTCAGGGGAGACACTGAGGCACATCATTTTCGTTGTTGAGATTGTTAGACCAAACCTGGTAAATTAATAATAAATAATAATCAGTTAAACTTGTAAAGCACCTTTCTCATACCCAAGGTTGCTTTACAATTAGGGGGAAGAAGAGGAAAAAAAAGTCCACCAAAAAAAGGTCAGGATGTCATTCCAGTGGTGTACCGGTAGCTGCCACAGTCCCACCAAGAGACGCATGAAGATAAGTCCCACACTGCCCGTACAGCTGCTGCGCCGCCGCCAGGCAACACCGGCTGGAACACCACGCCATGGACCCACAAAGCGAGCATTGAAACACCGTCGTGCAGAGTGCTAGTATACTAGCATACTGCCTGCACAGGCACTGTGACGCCACCGAGCAACATTGCTCAGAACACCGCACCAAGCACAAAAGCGCTGCTGCACAGAGCGCTGGACAACCACGATGTTAAAGACAGCAATGAGCTCACTGCAGTCCATAGTGAGGAGCACAGGCATCACCCACAGTGAACCAAGGCCTGGAGGGAACTGACGCCCAAAACTGAGTCCAGGGCTAAACCACAACTGGCAGACAAAACACTCAAATAAAAAACAAACATCAAACTACACAAACACAAAAATGAAAAACAAAAGAGAAAATAAAATAAAAATAAAAAGCTCTGGTGAAAAGCGGCAGTCAGAATGTGCATGGCGGACTCTCAACCTGAAACAGAAACGAAAAAAAATTCTTGATCAAATATGTTCAGCATGTTTTCCAGTTCAGATATACTTTTACAGAATAGCACAATGTCATCTGCATAGCTGCCTTGGGTAATGCAGGTCTCTCTCCACTGCAGGGACGGTCTCTTCACTGAGTTTGATTTGTGCAAGTGAAAGGAACCTCATATTTGATGAGAACACCAGAGTCAGGAATTTTGTGATTCCTGGATACATCTTATAACAAAGTCGAGAGAAATGTTGAAGATACAAGGGGATTCAAGCCTACCTGCCTGCAGCCAGAGCTTGTTTCAAAGGCTGATGTAGAGTTGTCCCTCTGTAAACGCATTTTAACAATTGGACAAGCGGTCTAGCTCCATATTGTATTTCTAAGAGCTTGAAAAGAGTGTCTCAATCTGTCCAGTCATACATTGCTTTCAAATCGAGGAAGCAGCAGAATAGTTCACTTTGGTGTTTGTCAGTTAGATTCTTCATAACAAAGATTGCATCATTGTTGGACTTGTTTGCTCTGAAGCCAAACAGATTTGGCAAGGGTAATATTTCATAGAGTGGTCTTAAATGCTCAACGATTATCGCAATGGGAATTTTGGAGCATGTGGCAGTGATGGAAAGTCCACAGTAATTGCTGGGTTCCATCTTATCTCCTTCACTCTTGTACAGGCATGTGATTAGAGTGAATCCATGACCTAGTATAGCAAAAGTTGACCGAATGAGAGCCATCAAGGCATACAACAACGAGACCAACTCTGCTGAAGAGTTGTACTTGATTTGCTCAGCCACCAGTCCATCAGATCAAAACATTTTCTGTTTTTCAAGCTTTTCACAGTCAATAATTTCTTTGGCTGAAGAAGGACACACCAAAAATGTTAAGTTGTCTAGCTATCTTTTTACTGATTAGGGGTCACCAACGAGTGGACTATAGTCCAGATGTAGGTACTGCAACATATTTTAGTGGAGCTAATGGGGAAAAAAAATCAATATAGCAGCGTGCTCAATGGATGAAAAAACTGACCGAAGTTCAGCATGAACCAGCTCATCTTCTGGAACAGATCCTCTTTTCAGCTTATCCAATCACACACATTTATGTAAATTACAGGGTGATGAAAATGATCTTTATAAGTTTTATCCAAAATAAAATGTTAAACAGTAGTAATACTGGGATGATCCCATTTTACAGAAAAACACATTAAAGATTTTTTTTTTTAAGAATTTCAAGTTTTGACAAGTTTTCTCATCTTTTCCCCCTCATTTTTTCAGATTCCTCACCACATGCAAATCCACAGGAGAAGATTGCAGCATTTGGATGATCTCCAGGATGTTTTGCACGTCACTAATGGTGCTCATATTGAACATTTGTAGCTTTGTTTCTTGAATAGGAAACTGTGTCTAAATTGCCTTGATTGGTTATTCTGTGTGGATGTAACATTTTCATTTAGTATCAAAGTTGTAAAGACAGCATTGGACACTGCATTCAATTGTTCATCAGACCACAGACAAGCTGCATGGATTGATGTCTCTATCAGTAAGGGAGGATTTTTTTTTTAATTTTCATACATTTTTAATTTCATTTACCATCTCTAATCTGTTTTTGAAGTGATGACACATGGCTTATACAACAAAAAGGAAATTTGATGGCAAAAACAATTTTAAAGACAAAAAAAATTATGCATTTATATATATACATAAGGGCGGCACGGTGGTGTAGTGGTTAGCGCTGTCGCCTCACAGCAAGAAGGTCTGGGTTCGAGCCCCGTGGCCGGCGAGGGCCTTTCTGTGTGGAGTTTGCATGTTCTCCCCGTGTCCGCGTGGGTCTCCTCCGGGTGCTCCGGTTTCCCCCACAGTCCAAAGACATGCAGGTTAGGTTAACTGGTGACTCTAAATTGACCGTAGGTGTGAATGTGAGTGTGAATGGTTGTCTGTGTCTATGTGTCAGCCCTGTGATGACCTGGCGACTTGTCCAGGGTGTACCCCGCCTTTCGCCCGTAGTCAGCTGGGATAGGCTCCAGCTTTCCTGCGACCCTGTAGAACAGGATAAAGCGGCTAGAGATAATGAGATGAGATGAGATATACACATACCGTACACTGCACTTCAAAACCGATGCACACCTGTATAGTGTCTTGCCAAAGTATTTATCCCCCTTTGTATTTGTCCTGTTTTGTTGCATTACAAGCTGGAATTAAAATTGATTTTTTTGGATAGTTAGCACCATTTGATTTACACAACATGCCCACAACTTTAAATGTGCAAATTGTTTGTTGTTGTTGTTTTTTATTGTGACACAAACAATAATTAAGATGAAAAAACAGAAATATGGAGTGTACATAGGTATTCACCCCCTTTTGTACGAAACCCCCAAATAAGAGCTGGTCCAACTTCATAAGTCACATAATTAGTTGATTAAGTAATTATCAACTAATTATGTTAATTAACTATTACCTGTGTGCAATCAAAGTGTCACATGATCTGTCACATGATGTCTGTATAAAGCAACTTGTTCTGGAAGGACCCTGACTCTGCAACACTACTAAGCAAGCAACATGAGAACCAAGGAGCGCTCCAAACAGGTCAGAGACAAAGTTGTGGAGAAGTATAGATCAGGGTTGGGTTATTAAAAAAAATCCCAAACTTTGAATATCCCAGGGAGCACCATTAAATCCCTTATAGCAAAATGGAAAGAATATGGCACCACTACAAACCTGACAAGAGAAGGCCGCCCACCAAAACTCACAGACCAGGCAAGGAGGGCATTAATCAGAGATGCAACGAAGACACCAAAGATAACACTGAAGGAGCTGCAAAGATCCACAGCAGAGATGGGAGCATCTGTCCATAGGACCACTTTAAGCCATACACTCCACAGAGTGGGGTTTTATGGAAGAGTGGCCAGAAAAATGTCATTGCTTAAGGAAACACGTTTGGAATTTGCCCAACAGCATATGATAGACTCCCCAAACACATGGAATAAGATTGAGCTTTTTGGCCATCATGGGAAATGACATGTGTGGAGCAAACCCAACACCTTGAGAACACCATTCCGACAGTGAAGCATGGTAGTGGCAGCTAGTGTTGCCACCTGTCCCGGTTTTTCCTGATTGTCCCGGATTTTCATGGTCTGTCCCGGAAAAAAAAAAAAAATCCGGGACACTGAATGTCCCGGTTTTTTGTACATAATGGGCAAAATGTGTATTTCAACTTGCGAGCCAGCTGAGAACCAGTTTGCTTTTCCGAGCTCGCCGTGCTAAGCGGAGCCACGTCATTACGTCGCTGAAAACGTCATTACGTCGCTGTATACGTCAGTTACGGCGCTACGTTTGCATAAACCTTGGCACGAATATCAAAGCAAAAACACGGAAGAAGCAGCAGCAGCAGCAATAATAATGATGATGATGATGATGGCTGACTTCGCGTTTGTACAGCTGCTGCTTCTCGTCGCTTAAAAATGGCGATCTTTCGCGGTCTTGTTATTGTTGTTGGTCTTAACAACTCCGCCCCCCGCTGACGTAAGCGGTTCTTTCCTCTGGCCCAGCAGAGAGTTGGTGCTAGCCTGGAACCGGTTTTTCTGGCCCCAGAGCCAGTTCTTTGTCAGTGGAAACAGAAAACCCGGTTCCAAACTAAGCACTGGCCCCGAACCAGCCCTGGAACTGCTTTGGTGGAAAAGGGGCAATGGAGGATGCTTGGACTGATAAAAGAAACAGACTCTCTGTTGCAATGGTGAAGGCTGAGCTTCAAGTCAGGCTAAACTTTCAGTTGTCCTGTACTGAGTTCAAGACATTCATTGAAAATCAGCCAGGACTCATAGCAGCAGCAAAGAAAAACACCAAATATAAATGGAAGATTAGGTAAGGTTTTGGTGAATTAAATGAAATCCAAATAGTCTTATCTGCCTACTCCTGTTTGTACTGTATGTGCCCAGTTATATGTCCTCCTATGTATTTGTTTAGCCAAGAGCAGCAGAGGCACAGGCAAGCACAAGCAAAGCACACACCACACTCTAAGCAATCAGGTAAGCTGTTTGACACTACACCTTACATTCAGGTATTCTCAGATACAATAAAAAATTAGATTATTTATTTTTATTCCACATAAGCAAACAAACAGAACTTAATTATGTATTCCCCTTTTACCTGTACCCACTACTGCCCCCAGGTGTCCACAACCAAAAACTGTTGGAAATAAACCAAAATAATGAAGACCTGCTATATTATGTAAAGCAATTAACTAAACAAATAACTAGCAAAAGTGTCATTTTTACTAATTAGAGCAATACAATTTCAGCGTAGAAGGGCAATTTTTGTCTTGATTTAGATGTGTGAAGGGCGCCGTTGCTTACAAGCAAAAAGGTCGATTGGATGGTCGAAATGTCCAGGATTTTTGTCAGACACAGGTGGCAACCCTAGTGGCAGCATCATGCTGTGGGGATATTTTTCATCTTCAGGTACAGGAAAGCTGGTCAGGACTGAAGGAAAGATGGATGGCACTAAATACAGGGCAATTCTGGAGGAAAACCTGTCTGAGTCAGCCAGAGGTTTGAGACTGGGACGAAGGTTCACGTTCCAGCAGGACAATGACCCTAAACATACTGCTAAAGCTACACTGAAGTGGTTTAAAGGGAAACATTTAAATGTCTTGGAATGACCTAGTCACTCCAGTTGATGATTAGAAAAAGACCAGGTGATTTTGTTTCTAATCTTCAGCTGTCTAGTGTTGGTGGGCCTGTGCCATGATAGCCTCAGATTCTTGATCTTGGCTGACAGGAGTGGAATCCAGTGTGGTCTTCTGCTGTTGTAGCCCATGCCCCTCAAGGTTTAATGTTTTGTGTATGCTGAGATGCTTTTGTGCTCACCACGATTGTAAAGATTATGAGTTAGTATATCCTTCCTAGCAGCTCAAACCAATCTGTCCATTTTCCTCTGACCTCTCTTATCAACAAGGCATTTCCACCCACAAAACTGTTGCCCACTCAGTGTTTTTTGTTTTTCACACCATTCTGTGTAAACTCTAGAGACTGTTGTCATGGATGCAAACGGCACGCCTTTTGGCGGATGCCGCCTTTTTCACGGCTGTCTGGGGGACTTGTGTGAATCGTGCAGATCCGATGAGTTGTTTTTTTTTTGGGGGGGGGTGTTGATTATAATTTCATCAAAGTAAATTCTGTATTAAAATTACTAAATAAGCAAATGCCGTTACAGTCCATGAAACATAGGAAGTATAAGTATGAGAAGAAAACAGTAAATCAGAAAGCTGCGCACGTAAAGCCAATTACGTAACTTACATAACTTACGTTGGACTGATGGAAATCCTTGCGCGTGCAGTGAAGTGCAGCCAGCAGCAGATAATGGCGCGCAGCCAATTGGCTTTACGTACGCAGCTTTCTGATTTACTGTTTTCTTCTCATACTTCCTATGTTTCATGGACTGTAACGGCATTTGCTTATTTAGTAATTTTAATACAGAATTTACTTTGATGAAATTATAATCAGACACTCCAACGCCCCCCCCCCCCCCCCCCCCAAAAAAAAAAAAACTCATCGGATCTGCACGATTCACGCAAGTCCCCCAGACAGCCGTGAAAAAGGCGGCATCCGCCAAAAGGCGCGCCGTTTGCATCCATGGTTGTGTGTGAAAACCCCAGGAGATCAGCAGTTTCTGAAATACAGGTAGTCATTGACTTATGACCTATGTAACTTACGACCGATCGACTTTACGACCGTCTGGTTATGACTGGCAAGTGTTTCCCAGCTGAACTAGCTGAGCGTACGACAGTTTCCGCCCCAGCTCCAGGCACACGCACAGTCTCTCTCACGCTCCCTCGCGCACTCCGTCATACAGTTTCCGCCCCAGCTCCTGATTTATGAAACGAGCAAATCCTCCCACCAGCCCGAGCGCTGCAACAGCTGATGATGATGGAGACGACCCACAGCCAAGCACCAGTGATGCCAGCGGTCACTAAGTTTTGTATTTTGCTATGTTTTACATTTGTATTTTGGTATGTTTCAAACTAAAATGTTTTCTGTTTTTCACACCTGTATTTCGTATTTTTTGTTTTGCACATATTAAATGAATTGTACTGTACGCAGTGTAGTATGCAGTGTTTGACTTAAACCAAATAATGAGCCAAGGTAATGAAATAAGAAAATGTTGATAAAATAAGACTTTAAGATGATTACAATATCATTACACATCACAATATACTTACGTTCATTTAACATAGATCGACTTACGACCAGATCGGTCTACGACCGGTCAGTCATAACCAAACGCAGTCGTAAGTCGATGACTACCTGTACTCAAACTCATACATCTGGCACCAACACCCATGCCACAGTGAAAGTCACAGAGGTCACAATTTTTTCTTCATTTATGTTTGATGTGAACATTAACTGAGATATTGATTTGTCTCTGCATGATTTTATGCATGTGCTACTGCCACATGTTTGGTTGATTAGATGATTACATGATTTTGTGTGTGGGTGTGTGTGTGTGTGTGCGTGCGCGCGCAGGTTTTCATTATGGCAATAAAACAAAAGTATTTTCAAAAGTATTGTACTGATTATTAGCCTCCATGTATCTCTGTGGCTCAGCTGATATATACAGTTAGGTCCATAAATATTTGGACAGAGACAACATTTTTCGAATTTTGGTTCTGTACATTACCACAATGAATTTTGAACAAAACAATTCAGATGCAGTTGAAGTTCAGACTTTCAGCTTTAATTCAGTGGGTTGAACAAAATGATTGCATAAAAATGTGAGGAACTAAAGCATTTTTTAAACACAATCCCTTCATTTCAGGGGCTCAAAAGTAATTGGACAAATTAAATAATTGTAAATAAAATGTTCATTTCTAATACTTGGTTGAAAACCCTCTGTTGGCAATGACTGCCTGAAGTCTTGAACTCATGGACATCACCAGACGCTGTTTCCTCCTTTTTAATGCTTTGCCAGGCCTTTACTGCACCGGTTTTCAGTTGCTGTTTGTTTGTGGGCCTTTCTGTCTGAAGTTTAGTCTTTAACAAGTCAAATGCATGCTCAACTGGGTTGAGATCAGGTGACTGACTTGGCCATTCAAGAATATTCCACTTCTTTGCTTTAATAAACTCCTGGGTGGCTTTGGCTTTATGTTTTGGGTCATTGTCCATCTGTATTATGAAATGTCGACCAATCAGTTTGGCTGCATTTGAGCACACAGCAGGTCTCTGAATACCTCAGAATTCATCCGGCTGCTTCTGTCCTGTGTCACATCATCAATAAACACCAGTGACCCAGTGCCACTGGCAGTCATGCATGCCCAAGCCATCACACTGCCTCCGCCGTGTTTTACAGATGATGTGGTATGCTTTGGATCATGAGCTGTACCACGCCTTCACCATACTTTTTTCTTGCCATCATTTTGGTAGAGGTTGATCTTGGTTTCATCTGTCCAAAGAATGTTCTTCCAGAACTGTGCTGGCTTTTTTAGATGTTTTTTAGCAAAGTCCAATCTAGCCTTTTTATTCTTGAGGCTTATGAGTGTCTTGCACCGTGCAGTGAACCCTCTGTATTTACTCTCATGTAGTCTTCTCTTTATGGTAGATTTGGATATTGATACACCTACCTCCTGGAGAGTGTTGTTCACTTGGTTGGCTGTTGTGAAGGGGTTTCTCTTCACCATGGAAATTATTCTGCGATCATCCACCACTGTCGTCGTCTGTGGGCGTCCAGGTCTTTTTGCATTGATCAGTTCACCAGTGCTTGCTTTCTTTCTCAGGATGTACCAAACTGTAGATTTTGCCACTCCTAATATTGTAGCAATTTCTAGGATGGGTTTTTTCTGTTTTCACAGCTTAAGGATGGCTTGTTTCACCTGCATGGACAGCTCCTTTGACCGCATGTTTTCTTCACAGCAAAATCTTCCAAATGCAAGCACCACACCTCAAATCAACTCCAGGCCTTTTATCTGCTTAATTGAGAATGACATAACGAAGGAATTGCCCACACCTGCCCATGAAATAGCCTTTGAGTCAATTGTCCAATTACTTTTGGTCCCTTTAAAAACAGGGTGGCACATGTTAAGGAGCTGAAACTCCTAAACCCTTCATCCAATTTTAATGTGGATACCCTCAAATGAAAGCTGAAAGTCTGGACTTTATGTCCATGCCCATTATATAACTATAACCTGAATACGTTTCAGTAAACAGGTAAAAAAAAAACCAAAATTTGTGTCAGTGTCCAAATATATATGGACCTAACTGTATTTCTACAACTTAAATGTCTGTTATTTAAGATTAGACATATAGGGCTGAAATGTACTCTACACTGACATTGACCCAGCTAATGACACTCAGCAACTATTTACAAGCATGCTAATTATTGATTTCACTTCTTGTATTTGTTGGTATTAGGTTACATTTGCATCCAGGGTGATTCAGAATAATGAGTAACATTTTATTTGAAGGGTACCCACATAGTGACTGCGAGTTGGCCTAGTGGTTAGCGTGTCCACCTCTCGACCGGGAGCAGTAGTGCGAGTTCTACTCACGGTTGAGTCATCCCAAAGACCATCATAAAAATGGTACCTACTGTACTACTGTCTGGTAAGGCACGCTGCAATACAGATGCGAGTGGGGAAGTCAAACTCTCATGGTTACCCCAGTACCAGCCCCTCACTGTAACCCTAGCTGTATAGGCGAGAGGCCAAGGGCTATCGAAACAGAGATCAACACAGCACCCATAAACCTTAAAGAGCTGGTTAGTACTGGGACAGGAGACTGCCTGGGAAGACCAGATTCTGGCGTGAGAGGGACTTTGTCCTATATAGTGCCTTTATAAAACATCCATAAGCATTGCACAAATATTTTATTTAGCAATGCTGTAAAATTTAGGAGCGGCGTCATGTACCAAAAAGATGATATTGGAGAGATTATGAAACTTATGGGTTTTTGTCTGCTGTGTTGGACTAGATGTTAGTATACCATTATTATTAGCTTGTTTTTATGACAGCAAATGATGACACAAAACTCATAGGAGAGCTACAAACACATTAGTGGCAATAGCGAAATGTAACCAAAAAAGAAAAGCAGTTTGTTGAATTGCGACAGCAGACAGAATGTGTCTAGAAAGTCTCATCACAGTTATATCACAACAGGACAAACAAAGGGATGTGACATGAAAAAGCAGAGGATTAATTACAGTTTTCAAGTGTGTAGCTAGCTAATTAGTACACAAACACTTTGTTCATTGGAGTTTATTTACTGTTAGGACAATGCAAAATTATTTTTAGAAGGAGAAGAAGCCTTTATTTGTCACATGTATATTTAAGACATCCTCCTTTGCATTTAAGCTATCTGAACACACACATGCACACGCATATGAGCAATGAGCACATACACATACCCAGAGCAGAGAGCAGCTATGCTACAGCACCCAGGGAGCAGTTGGGGGTTAGGTGCCTTGCTCAAGGGCACTTCAGTCATGACACAGAGGGAGGGGAAAGTGCTGTTCATTCACTCAGCTCCCCTCACATTTTTCCTGCTCGTCCCGGAAATCAAACCAGTGCTGCTTTGCTAACCTTCAGGCCATGGCTGCCCAATGTTGTGCACCCAGTATGGCAGAACATCATAACTAAACTTCATCGTTTAACAGATACGAAGAACACATTATTGCATAGTCTGTTACAGAACACTTATTGGATCATCTCATTCACTGTGACAAATAACAATCGTAAAAGGCCCCTAGAATCGAACAGAGTAAGACCAGCTTTACTGGCAACATTTTTTATTACAGTTTTCTTTTCCTGACAGTGCTTGTGTGTGTGTGTGTGTGTGTGTGTGTGTGTGTGTGTGTGTGTGTGTGTATATATATATATATATATATATATATATATATATACACACACACACACACACACACACACACACACACACATATAAAATACATATATATATATACACACACACAGAGTGGTGCTTGAAAGTTTGTGAACCCTTTAGAAGTATCTATATTTCTGCATAAATATGACTTAAAACGTCATCAGATTTTCACACAAGTCCTAAAAGTAGATAACGAGCATGGGCGTCGCCAGGGGGGGAAAGGTTAGAACAATTCTAGGGGCCCAGCACTGCCATGGGGCCCTTTAAGGGGATGATAATATGCTTTTAATGATTTTAATAAGACTTTTGAAATAACAACAATGCAATATTCCATCTGGTAAAATGAGCTAATTGAACAAGGTTGTCTATTTCTTGAGTTCTTCAACATATTGTCATTTAACCCTCCCCCTTTTGCGAAATGGTACGGTCCAGTTCTGGTAGAAGCGCGATGCGTTAAATCTGTGTGCTGATCAGTGCAACGCTACTTGCTGCTGTGTCGCGGTGCAGCAGCCAGCCAGCCAGCAGTGGAGTGCGTACAGTCTATGATCGCTAAATATGAAGAGTGGCTGTCAAAAACGTAAAGAAAGGCAGCTGAAAGCTGAGAGGGACCGGAGAGGCAGGCAACTGGTCACTCAGTTTTTCCCAAAGAAAGGTAGCTATCGCTCACATGTGTGTTCAAAATATTAGTGAATGGTAAATGAACAGTATGAACATGGTTGGATTAGCCTATCAAGAGAACACTTTTACAGTTTGTACAGTGACATTTTTCCCATTTTAATAACTGAACTAACTTGTGTGATAAACAAGATGAAATATTACGTTATGCTGGTGCTAATAACTAGTGCTAATAACCAGTTTCATAACTAATGGGGTGCCCTAAATATGCACAGATTCAACCTCAGGGGGACCTCCGCCCTACCAAACCACTGAACCCCCCTTTGGAGAAGGAGGTAAGCAGCAATACAACCCATAAATGCTTTAAGATTGCTGCTTTTGTTGAAAGTTGGGGGGCCCAAAATTCTAATCTTTCATGGGGCCCAAAATTTCTGCCGGCGTCCCTGATAACGAGTACCCAGTTAAACAAATGAGACAAAAATATTCTACTTGGTCATTTATTTATTGAGGAAAATGATCCAATATTACAAATCTGCAAGTGGCAAAAGTACCGTATGTGAACTTCTAGGATTAGCAGTTAATTTGAAGGTGAAATTAGAGTCAGGTGTTTTCAATCAATGGGATGACAATCAGGTGTGAGTGGGCACCCTGTTTTATTTAAAGAACAGGGATCTATCAAAGTCTGAATTTCACAACACATGTTTGTGGAAGTGTATCATGGCACGAACAAAGGAGATTTCTTAGGACCTCAGAAAAAGCATTGTTGATGCTCATCAGGCTGGAAAAGGTTACAAAGCCATCTCTAAAGAGTTTGGACTCCACCATTCCACAGTCAGACAGATTGCGTATAAATGGAGGAAATTCAAGACCATTGTTCTCCTCCCCAGGAGTGGTTGACCAACAAAGATCACTCCAAGAGCAAGGCATGTAATAGTCAGCGAGGTCACAAAGGACCCCAGGGTAACTTCTAAGCAACTGAAGGCCTCTCTCACATTGGCTAGTGTTAATATTCATGAGTCCACCGTCAGGAGAACACTGAACAACAATGGTGTGCATGGCAGGGTTGCAAAGAGAAAGCCACTGCTCTCCAAAAAGAACATTGCTGCTCATCTGCAGTTTGCTAAATATCACATGGACAAGCCAGAAGGCTATTGGAAAAATGTTCTGTGGACAGATGGGACCAAAATAGAACTTTTTGGATAAGATAAGATAAGATAAGATAAGATAAGATAAGATAAGATAAGATAAGATAAGATAAGATAAGATAAGATAAGATAAGACTCTATTATCTCAATTATCATGATTTACATGATCTACCAGATGCCCCCCAAGACATGGAAATAACACACATCAAACAACATCAACAAACATTCATCATAAAAAAATAATTTAAAAACTACTTGAAAAAATGAGAAGTGTTACTGTATGTTTGGAGAAAGGAAAACACTGCGTTCCAGCATAAGTACCTTACCGCATCTGTGAAACATAGTGGTGGTAGTATCATGGTTTGGGCCTGTTTTGCTGCATCTGGGCCAGGATGGCTTGCCATCATTGATGGAAAAATGAATTCTGAATTATATCAGCACATTCTAAAGGAAAATGTCAGGACATCTGTCCATGAACTGAATCTCAAGAGAAGGTGGGTCATGCAGCAAGACATCGACCCTAAGCACACAAGTCGCTCTATTAAAAATGGTTAAAGAAGAATAAAGTTAATGTTTTGGAATGGCCAAGTCAAAGTCCTGACCTTAATCCAATCAAAATATTGTGGAAGGACCTGAAGCGAGCAGTTCATGTGAGGAAACCCACCAACATCCCAGAGTTGAAGCTGTCCTGTATGGAGGAACGGGCTAAAATTCCTCCAAGCCGGTGTGCAGGACTGATCAACAGTTACCGGAAACATTTAGTTGCAGTTATTGCTGCACAAGGGGGTCACACCAGATACTGAAAGCAAAGGTTCACATACTTTTGCCACTCAGAGATATGTAATATTGGATCATTTTCCTCAATAAATAAATGACCAAGTATAATATTTTTGTCTCATTTGTTTAACTGGGTTCTCTTTATCTACTTTTAGGACTTGTGTGAAAATCTGATGTTGTTTTAGGTCATATTTATGCAAAAATATAGAAAATTCTAAAGGGTTCACAAACTTTCAAGCACCACTCTGTGTGTGTGTGTTTATTTATTTATTTGACAAAATGGCTACCAGATAGTTTGTAGCAAAGAAGAAAGTTTAGGGGCATCCACGGAGCTTTTTTGCTCCATAGTAGTATCATATGTGTTCGTATTTTTTTAATCACAATGCAGATGACAAAATTTGTGCCTAATGCACAAATTATAACAGACAAACTTTTCACAATAAATCGTATTTCAGGCTAAGGAGGGAAAAGTTTTGGGGAAAAATGTCTCAGAAAGTATTCGGAAGGTGCTATAAATGAGTTCAGAGTGAATAAAAATAAACAGTGACACATTATTCTCTAAAATAAAGTTAATCCAATTTGTGTTCAGATGTTTTCATGCTACAGTAATTACATGGCTGGGCTACAGTATTAAAAAAGCAGAAGCACATAACGCTGCACCAAATTCTTCTCATTAACTGCAACTAAGTACATGGTAATATAAACTGGCAAATGTAGAACTAAACACAGTACACTTGTAGTGTCATGCACTGTACCAATTTTGCCCTGTGTGAACTAGCCTCAGTGAATCATATTACTTTTGAGAGACAAAAAAACCCCTGAAATAATGAAAATCTTTAAAAATCAGACTAGTGACAGAGACTGAGAAAACCTCCACTATTATAAAGACTGTAAATGCACTTACTATCTAATAAGGTTGGGAGTAGCAATGAATAAATGGGGCAGATTTCATTACTCCAATAAAACTTTACACACACAGTAGATGAGCCAACACACCCCTTTGTATATCTCTTCACCTGACTTTTTTCCTCTGTATCTATACATCCTTTTCCCTATCTATCCCTTCCTTCCTGCTCCAGGAGGCAGATTTATTGTACTGCACCACTACAAACCCCCTACTGGCATTAAAAACTGACTACCATGACTTACTGAAGTGATGCAAGTGGATTTATGCACCTATAAGAAGACAGGTCTGTTTGATGCATTACATATACTGTACATGGGCTCTTCCATCTCAAAGTGCAAAATATTGGGGAAGATTGCTATACTGAGTGATTTAAAGAAGCTGATATAAATGATTGCCTTAATGATTATGTGCACTCTTTAACACCCGTGAAAAGCATGATTGCTATAGCGGAGAAGAGAAACCTGGTTACAGAAACATGATGTACGAAAAGAGAGCCTTCTGAACTTGGGCTTGTCGATTTTTAATGATCAAATAAACCATGCAATGCTTATTCACATTCATGTAATACACATTCAACAAGAATTTAAGGCTGTGTCTCAAGCCACATTCTACAAGCTAAATAGAGCACTAAAATAGCAATGACACCACTGCTGGACTAACAGAATTTGTTCTGTTAGCATCTGGTTTGGGATGCAGCAGAAATTTCAGGGCAGGCCTCTGATTGAACTTCTTTTGAATACAATGATGTAGGATGCACAGCAGAAATTAATCCATAAGCTTTAATTTTTTGTTGTTTATTTTATTTTTTTTACATTTGTTTTTGTCAGGTTCTATAAACTTCATGAAGTTCAATGCGACAAGTTTTCCCTGAACCAAACCACACAGCACACCACATGCAGTGAACTTATTCTACTTTGAAAAAGATTTAACTGACACAAATGAATTTTCCACATTTCTTGAGTATACACTCCTCACAGTCAATATGTGGTAGCGGAACCTTTGACAGCTATGAGTCTTTTTGCGCTCCACAAGGTTCACACACCTCAATCTTCCCACACTCCTCTTTGCAGAACTGTTCGAGTTTGAAGAAATTAGTTGGTTTTTTGCTGATGTACAGCAACCTTTAAGTCATTCCATAGATTTTTATTTGGATTTAAGTCAGGCCTTTGACTAGGCCATGCCATAATATGCACTTTGCTCTTAGCTTGGTAGCTTTGTCCTTTTGCTTGTGATCACTGTCCTGTTGGAATATGAATTTCTGACCCATTCACAGACATTTTGCAGAATATCCCTGTACTTTACTCCATTCATCCTCCCATCAACTGAGGAACTCGACAAGTTCCTCAGTTCCTCACCATTCCCACAACATTATGCACCCACCACCATGCTTCACAGTTGGGATGGTGTTGTTTTGGTGATGGGCTGTATTAACATTCATGCCAAAATATTCTACTATGGTTTCATCTGACCACAAAACCTTCTGCCAATTTCCTTCCTGCAGGATCATTCAGGTGTCTTTGTTTGAAATTGAAATGCGACTCCAGATGGACTTTTTTTGTCAAATGGTTTTCTTCTTGCTAATATACCATACAGGCCAGATGTGTGCAATATTTTTGATATTGTTGTGGGATGCAAACATTTCCCTCTGTTAGCTATAAAATCCTGTAGGTTTTTCAAGGTTGCCATTTGTTTCCTGGTGGCATCTCAGACCAAGTGTCTTCATTCCCGATCATCTAGTTTTGATGGACATCCAGATTTTGACAGACTGTGGGTGGTGCCGTGCATATTCCACTTCTTAACCATGAATTTAACAGTGCTCCTGGGTATCTTCAATGCCAGGGAAATCATTTTATATCCCTCACCTGATGTGTACCTTTCCACGACTGTGTTGTTTGAGAGGACTTTGCTATGGTCTTTGTGTGGATTTTCCACTTGAAAACAGCTGTTTTTATTTATTTATTTATTTTTATTCAAGCTATTGAGTCAATTACTGTGATTCCATACAGATAAAAAAAAATCTGCTATGTAACCTTGAAGGCAACTGGTTATTCCTGAAATTGTTTTAGGGATTATATTATAGGGGTGTATATTTATCAAACCAAGATTTTGTAACTGTTTGATTTTTAAATAATTTGAGATTATTGTTAGCCTTTCACATTGTTAAGTGTTGTGCATAGATTAGCAAGGGAAATAGTTTTATTCTATTTAAATTCTAGCTTATAGGCCAATTAAATGAGAAAATAGTGAATGGGTATGCATTCATTTTCTATTTTCATATTCATATTCATGACTGTGAATAAATATTTCAGAATTTCCAGGGTGACTCACAGTACCTCAGGAACATCTTTTCCCCTCTTTTCCCCCCCTTGACTCAAAAATATTTCTTTTTTTTCTTTTTCATTTTAATAAAAAACCCTGTGTGTTTTAGCTTTAATATGGATTCTTGGAAGGAAATCAAAGCTGAAAAAAGTCCAAAATCAAAGTCCCAAACACTGTGAGGTTACTTTAATGACTAGTTCAGAACCACACATAGCTCACAAATGACCAATACATTAAACATGTTTCCTTTTATTTTCAGGATTATACAGTTTCCAAAATGTTGCTCATATTAAGCTGATCCTACCAGAAAAAAACAACAACCATTCAGTAGGCAGTGTGAATTAAAATCACTCTTAACAAACATTACTGTAAAATACTCTGGGTCAAAGCACTTTGCTAGCCGGGAATGCAGAACAGGGGCTGTGCCAGCCGTATGTTCATTAAGTAAGGTGTGCCTGTGTTCATTTACATACGTTTTAAATCAGCCACTGCACCGACACAAATAGCTGCTCAACAGTCTGTAATTAGTGCTCCTTTTTTCCCCCCAAATCTGCCTTTACCTACTGTAAGTCTTTCTCTAGCTATATTTCTTTGCAGTATTTGTGTTGTATAGATCTTACTTTTTATCTGTTTCTCTCTCTTTCCCCATCCCCATCTTCTAGCTGTGTGGATGCTGTGCTTGCTAAATGTCTCTCTGTGCCAACCGCTGTGTGAGACAGAAGTGCTTTGTGCTGCTTTATCTTAAATGAATGTTTGAGAAAATGGGCTTCTGACTTCCATCACTGCTAACTTAAAACACATCAACTGCTGAGTGACACAACAGCTAGGACAGCTTCCATGGGGTGGAAGAAGGGGGGAAAGGGTTAATGAAGTGGCAACAACCCCAGTCTTGAGGGTAACGAAGGAGGAGAAGGCCAAGTAGAGGGAGGGGAGGAGGGGAGAGGGAATCAATTTCCCAGAGTACTGTGAAGCCTGTTAATTCTGGCTTCACTGTATGGTTGCATGAAAGAGATAGTCTCTCTCTCTCTCTCTCTCTCTCTCTCTCTCTCCCTTTTCTTGTCCTTGCATGCACACACTCACACACAATGCCCTTCCCTTACTCAGCAGGGTGCTGACAGTGACGATCTGGCAGACGGGTTTGGCAATATAGGACAAAGGCTCTGTCTCAGCTCTCCTTTGGCCCAAAGGCACTGAATGCTTGCTCACTTTTTCAACAGTATGAATGGAACTGACTGCATCTAATGAGTACAGTTTGGAGTCCATTTGTGTAGCGGCCATTTCACAAAGCGAGCGAGTTCCCTGCAGCCCTACCCACAGAGGTGCAGGCAACTCAATGAGTCACAAGCAGCTCAATGAGTCAGTGGCTGGATCATGCAATTGATTCTGCTTCTATTTACTGCCAATGTCAGTAAGAAGCTGATGCAAAATCACAGCTGAATAAGTCTTCTGTACATTTGGTTGCTGCTTTTATCCTGAAGAGAGACGTGGAAACTGTGAACCGTAGCCTCAAGTTGTTCTGACAATATGATTTTTGTACTGCCTTGGTGTTTCTGCTGAAATTGGATGCACACTGACTGCTGTTCAGATTTGCACTTGCTGAATGAACAGTGCAAAACACTACTAACTGTCTCAATTTTACAGGATTTTGGACATAAGTATCTGTCAAATAAATAAATGCTGTGTGTTTTGTGGAACACAGCAAATGAACGGCACAATGGCACAATGCTAGAATTGCTAGAAAACTCTAAGATGAAATTGTATAAATATTGTCAGCTTAAAACGCAAAAACTGATCTTTCAGAGTCTTGCATTGCTTTTTTATAAACTGAATAGATTTTCTTGCTCACATCCTCCCGAATTATAAACACACTTGCTGTGTGTATTCTCTTTGGCTTTTTTAAAACTCTTGGATTTCTACCTTTTGCATTTGGCCATTGCTTTCTTCATCTTGTCTCTCATTATATCTGCACTCTCCAAAAACACTGGAATGGAGGCATTCAAGTGGCTTAGGGTTTAGACTGATCTGAAACCAGATCCTTGGGGGGGGAGTGACATACTGAAACTATTGCCGCTTTTCCACTACAAACGCGGCTGAGTCGGGCTGAGCCGTGCCGTGCTGAGTCGAGCTGAGCGGGGCTGTTGGAGTTGCATTTCAACTACAACCGCACTGAACCGTGCTGGCTGGAAGTGGGTGGACACATTGGGTGGAGTTAGCGAAAGTGGGTGGACGTCACGTGATGTCGTTAAGCAGCGCAAACAGTGACATCAGTGAGCTTTTAAGCGGTAGTCTCACGACCCGAATAGTAAACAATAAACATGGAGGACATGGAGTCGTTAGTGTTGCTGGTCTTGGTGCTGTGGCTTGTTGTCACCGACAACGCCAACAGATACTGGCAAGAGCATATAGATGAGGCGAGGCGCATAAGGCTTCAGAAATTCTCGTAATTCTTCTTCTTCCAGGTTTACGGTGTTTACAGATCCCAGCGTGCTCGCGGGCGTGTGTGGGCATGTGAGGACACTCCTCCTCACCAATCAGTGCACAGGGGAGTGTCTGCTCATGCCCCCAGCCTCACTCGGCTCGCTTTGGCTCGCTTCAGCCCCACTCCAAAACCGTGCGAGTTTTAGGGGCTAAGCAGGGCTGAAGCGAGCTGAGTCGTGCTGTTTTTTGGTAGTCGAAACGCGAGCCGTGTCGGGCTGAAGTGAGCTGAAGCGAGCTGAAAAAGGGTAGTGGAAAAGGGCCATAACTTCAGCATCACTTCTCCACAGAGTGTTTTAAAACGTGAACTTTTAAAAGTTTAACATGGTGTCAGCCAACCAGTACTGGATGTCACATCCCCAGCTCAATATATATAGATTTCCCTGGTTTGTGTTTGGATTTGCAGCAATGAACCATGCTTCCTTGTGTTTTGACCCCTAACACGGATATCAAGAATGAATCTGGTAAAACTCTGGATAAAATTGCAATCGGAGCCACACTGCTCTCCATATTTCTTTTGATGACATTTGCCTTTGTATGATGCTTACTTTCTCAGGTAAAATATCAAATGAGGGTTAAAAAAAACAAAACAAAAATATATGTAGTGAATGCATTAGGAGTGTAACACAATGTGTATCTGTTTAGTACCCCAAAGGTCTGGGGGCATGACTTAAAGGTTTGTTTTCCTGAGGGTTGCAGTAAAAAGAAGTGAGCAACAGCAAATAGTAATTGACTACTTGTACTTCGGGCTAGGACACATTTCAGTTTTGATAATGGTAGCATTGTTTACATTCGGCAGTACAGCGTGACAGCAGCATCTAACATGGGGGGTGGGGGGTGTTCAGTCTTATAATAAAGTCATAATGTCAGGCTAACATTAGCTTAGCTGTTCATTTCTATGAAGAGGTATTTTCTTACCCTCATAGTAATTTAAGTATGACAAAGCATACAGTGTAAAAAAAAATTGAACTGGTTAAACTTCAAAACAAAAGTTCCAACTGCTGCCTTAAAAACGTGAGTAAACTTAACTGGAAGATAACTTTTTGTGTTGAAACAAAGGTTAAGTTACACAAGTTATTTAACTAAAGATCATTTGTTGTTTCAAGTTGATACTCTGAGTTAAAACCACTTACTATGTCACATTATCCATTCAAGAAAATTCACTTTATCTTGTCAAATAAACAAACTTCTTCACTGTTTCTACTCACACTTTCAAGTTAAGAAAACTTCAACTATATGCATATCTGCTGCTATCATATCTATTGTTTCTACTTAGATTTATTTCTCATCTTGACTAATAATGGCAAGTTTGCCAGTTTCCTTTAACCTCACAGTGAATCACTTCTGAATCACAGCAGCTTCTCTGTCGGCTTCAATCCTCCTCCTCCTCCCACTTTCCGTTTTCCAACTTATAACTTACAGGCATGCGTTAAATGAACATTGACAACC
The DNA here is from genome assembly GCF_027579695.1 of Neoarius graeffei. Taxonomy (NCBI): domain Eukaryota; kingdom Metazoa; phylum Chordata; class Actinopteri; order Siluriformes; family Ariidae; genus Neoarius; species Neoarius graeffei. The sequence goes on from NC_083593.1 coordinate 30,578,683, forward strand.
CAGATAAAACTCGCAAGTTGTCAAGACAATGGATTACTTTAAATTTAATTTTTGAAAATGTATAAACTCAAGTTCAATATCCAGAACTTGTCTTGACAGTTGGAGTTAAAGAGAAGAAATACATTCATATAAATTAACGTGGTTATAATTTTTTTACAGTGTACAGTATGACCCAGTCGGACACCTTTCTCCAACTTACTAAACAGAGCTTTGTGAGTGTTGCGCTAACGACCTTCTTGGTTGTCCCTGGGGATGAGGACCTGGAGCTGGACAAAATACTCTTGAAGCTCTGCTTTGGCTCGGGAAGGATGTGGCACCGGAACCTGGGCTTAGGCTGAGACTTGGGTTCCAGTCAGGCCTGGTAAGGGAGTGTGGATGCAGGTGGAGGCTTAGGTTCAGGATTGGCTTGGCACTGGGCTGTGGTGGTAGGTGGAGGCTTGGATTCCTGCCAGGGTATAGGTTTAGTCAAGAATATGTACTCTGGCATGGATTCGGAAAAGGATCTAGACTGTGGCTTGGACTCAGACGTGGACATGAGCATGGTCAAGGGCTCAGGCATAGACTCAGACATGGACATGGGCTCAGGCAGAGACATGGGTTTGGATTCAGTCTTAGGTGAGAGTATAGAGAAGATGAGACAGAACTAAGTTATAAATGACAATACCTTCACAAGTGTTATAAGTTACATATATCATAGACCAAGACCATGACGTTTAATGTAGATGAACCAATCAAAGATCAGAAATCCTTGTTATCTATGAATGGTGAAAATATTAAAAATGTCAGGGAGTTCCGGTATCTGGGTCATTTAATCACCAACACAAAGTCTTCAGCATTTTTACAACTCAGAATTGCCTCTGCCTTCCAGAAGTGAAATGAGTTGAAACAGTATTTGACTGACAAAGAGATATATCTGAGCACGTGCATGAAAATTCTGATAGCTTGCGTTAATCCCCGTTTAGTGTACATACAGTACACTTCTGTCATATGAATTGTCAGATACAGAACTGCAGAAGGTTGAAGTGGTATGACATGGTTTCTTAAAAAAGATGGTATTTAATGCCCAAGTGGCCTGTGGATAGTGAGGTGTGAGGCCATGCAATGAGACAGTCCCTGCTGGCCTCTGGCACTGGGTCTGGAGTGGGGGCCACCCGGTTAGCCTCTGGTGCTAGGTCTGGAGCAGGGGCCACCCTGTTGGCTTTTGGTGCTAGGTCTGAAGTGGGGGCTACCCCGTCAGCCTCTGGCACTGAGCCTGGAGTCGGGGCCACCCTGTCGGCCTCTGCCGCTGGGTCTAGAGTGGGGGCCACCCTGTCAGCCTTTGGCGCTGGGTCTGGAGCGGGGGCCACCCTGTCAGCCTCTGGCTCTGGAGTGGAGGTAGCCCTGTCTTCCACTGCATCGGCTTCTGGAGGGAGCTCAGGAGTGTCAGCCTCCCCAAAAAAATTTTCTCAGGGATTCTCCTTCCCAAAACTTTGTACAGGGACTTTAGCATTGCACCAAAATACTTAAGGCTTTGGAGGCATGGGTGATCAACAATGATTAGATATTCAGACTACCAGTATGCTGGTCCAGGGAGGGACAATACATCATGCATCCCACACAGACATGCTCTGAAGGCCTGAGCTCCACAAGGTCGGAGTAAAACAGTTCACATTGTCGAAGAAATCCGTTGGGCAGATACAACACTCCATCATAGGGTGCCTGTATGTCTAACCCTAGCCACTGGAGAAAATATGGCATGGATGATGGAGGATGAAAAATCCATGCTGAGGGATGTAAACCTGGGTGTGGCATTGTGTAGCATGTCTGCTTTCTTCCAATACACCCATAGTTAGGTGAAGTATTCTGTCAGTGATGTTGGCGGTAGATGGATGTAATTGCTGGAAGCGTGTTTATTTAAAAAAAAAAACAAGCAGGCATACAATTTGATTCTACATTAAGCAGAATCAAAAACAGAAGACAGACAATGGTCATGCAAGACATGAACAGACTAATGGAGGCAGAGACAACAGGTAGAACCCAAAATACAAAAGCAAGTCAAAAACCAGAACAAAAACATGAATAAAAGGCTTGGTCGGGTCAGACACTAAGCACTGAGCAATACTTCACAAAATCTGTGCAAGTTCAGGGTCCTTATAAGCGCACGCTGACTGCACTCTAATGCGGCACAGGTGCATGTAATTATTCCTTGTGGCATGCACAGCACACAGATGCACGTGGACAAGAGTAACAGTTCAAGGCACACCAATTCCAAATGCACGCGGACATGACATTAACCCTAACCCAAGGAAATAGTCAAAATACAAAAACACTTATGAGTGATTAGGTGTGTTTAAACTTTTGACTGGTACTGTGTGTGTGTGTGTGTGTATATATATATATATATATATATATATATATATATATATATATATATACAAAAGAGATATTTTACAATAAGGGGACACATAAGCATATATTAAAATAATACATGAGCTCATACTTAGTGCAACATGAAATAATGAAGTGTATACCTTAACACACAGAGTCATGTAAATACAGGCATTAATAATTGTAATTAAGTATTAATTACATGTTACTTGTTCTGTTAACTCATTAATTGCAGTATTAATTATAATTACAGTCATTTGCACGGTGATTCTATGGTTCTATTTGGAGACAATGTAGGTGTGCCCAATGATGATGCAGTGGTCTCTTTTCAGATTGTAAAGAGTTATGAATGGCTTTATTATTATTATTGGAGCCCCCCGCACACAGCGAATATGGTGATACCGTCAGTAACGGTGCTGAGTTTGGAGCAGCCACCAAACATGGCCACGCTGGACTACAATCCCCAAGAGTCACAGTGCCCTCTATCACCTGACTTTTAATTACATCACCTGTCTCCCATTCATCAGTAATCATCTCATCTCATCTCATTATCTCTAGCCGCTTTATCCTTCTACAGGGTCGCAGGCAAGCTGGAGCCTATCCCAGCTGACTACGGGCGAAAGGCGGGGTACACCCTGGACAAGTCGCCAGGTCATCACAGGGCTGACACATAGACACAGACAACCATTCACACCTACGGTCAATTTAGAGTCACCAGTTAACCTAACCTGCATGTCTTTGGACTGTGGGGGAAACCGGAGCACCCGGAGGAAACCCACGCGGACACGGGGAGAACATGCAAACTCCACACAGAAAGGCCCTCGCTGGCCCCGGGGTTCGAACCCAGGACCTTCTTGCTGTGAGGCGACAGCGCTAACCACTACACCACCGTGCCGCCCCTCATCAGTAATCACCTCGTCTATATATACTCAGCTCCCACAGACTGTCAGTGCAAAGTATCATTTCGTGTTCCGTGCCTAACTTTACCGAGCCGTTTGATTTCTGCCTGACTTTCTGTGTTTGACTAGTGATTACGTTTAGTCTTGACTTTGACTTACTGTTTTCCCTATGTTGCTCTGTTTGCTGATTGATCGACCGCTGCCCGTTTCCTGACTATGATTCCTGCTCTTTGTTTTGGCTCAGACTGTAGTTTGCGAAGCCCCCATTCTCCCCTGAAGGCACGCATCAATTCCCAGGTTCCACAGCGCCTCAGCTTCCCAAAACCCTTCACAGTAGGGCCAGCATGGAACTCCAGTTCCCAGCGCATGCTCTGAGCCCTCACTCCTGCAGGGATTATCACTGTAACTAGGAGCACCTGCAGCTCATTCTGAATCATGCTGAGGACTTTAAAAAGAGATTCCCGAGATGCATGAGGCATTATTGATGAGCTCCCTGCTACAAGTCTGAGTTTCTAAGTCTGGAAATTTCTAGTTAAGTCCATTCTTTGCCAAATTGGCCTGTTTTTGTTTACATGTTTTAAGTTGGTAATTCTGCTAGTCATTTTATTTTGAAGGTGCCTAGCTTTAGCCTCTGAGCCCATTTTCTGTTGTTTGTGTTTATTATGCCACCTGTTTTGAGTAAAGAGCTGAAACGGGCACCTGCATCCTCCGCCTGCCTCTTTCTCATATGTGTCTGTGACTGACATGCATGTTGCAAGAAATATCTGAATATTGTTTCAGTAAAAACTCATAACATGCTCTTATAACAATGACATTATTATTGCCATTGATTTGTACCATACACCAGGCTTGTAGTACTCAAGTCCAGAACTCAGACTCGAGTCCGACTCATGCCCTAATTTTAAGGACTTATGACTTGACTTGAACTTGAGCACTGATGACGCGGACTCATGCATTAACTACATTTGGACTCCTAAATTGGAGACAAGGACTCTGATTTTTTCTTTATTTTTTTGTAATATGCAACAATTTGTTATAAGATATTTATATTTATCGTAATTTTTATTACTAATGCCGCTTTTCCACTACCAACGCGGCTGAGTCGGGCTGAGCCGTGCCGTGCTGAGTTGGGCTGAGTCGAGCTGAGTGGGGCTGTTGGAGTTGCATTTCGACTACAACCGCGCTGAACCGTGCTGGCTGGAAGTGGGTGGACACATTAGGTGGAGTTAGCGAAAGTGGGTGGACGTCACGTGATGTCGTTAGGCGGCGCAAACAGTGACATCAGTGATCTTTTAAGCGGTAGTCTCACGACCCGGATAGTAAACAATAAACATGGAGGACATGGAGTCGTTAGTGTTGCTGGTCTTGGTGCTGTGGCTTGTTGTCACCGACAACGCCAACAGATACTGGCAAGAGTGTATAGATGAGGCGAGGCGCATAAGGCTTCAGAAATTCTTGTAATTCGTAATTCTTCTTCTTCCGGGTTTACGGTGTTTACAGATCCCAGCGTGCTCGCGGGGCGTGTGTGGGCATGTAAGGACACTCCTCAGTGTCCAATCAGTGCACAGGGGAGTGCCTGCTCACGCCCCTAGCCCCACTCGGCTCGGTTTGGCTCGCTTCAGCCCCACTCCAAAACCATGCGAGTTTTGGGGGCTGAGCAGGGCTGAAGCGAGCTGAGTCGTGCTGCTCTAAGGTAGTCGAAACGCGAGCCATGTCGGGCTGAAGTGAGCTGAAGCGAGCTGAAGTGAGCTGAAAAAGGGTAGTGGAAAAGGGCCATAATATGCAAGAGAACGCATATTCACCTGTTCATACATGTTCAGGAACAAATTAACATTAATGGCGCTAAAATGCCTGGAGATAATGTCCCTAGCATTGTCTGCTTTGCTTATACAGTGGTGCTTGAAAGTTTGTGAACCCTTTAGAATTTTCTATATTTCTGCATAAATATGATCTCAAACATCATCAAATTTTCACACAAGTCCTAAAAGTAGATCAAGAGAACCCAGTTAAACAAATGAGACAAAAATATTATACTTGGTCATTTATTTATTGAGGAAAACAATCCAATATTACATATCTGTGAGTGGTCATTTATCTCATCTCATTATCTCTAGCTGCTTTATCCTGTTCTACAGGGTCGCAGGCAAGCTGGAGCCTATCCCAGCTGACTACAGGCGAAAGGCAGGGTACACCCTGGACAAGTCGCCAGGTTTGGTCATTTATTTATTGAGGAAAACAATCCAATATTACATATCTGTGAGTGACAAAAGGATGTGAACCTTTGCTTTCAGTATCTGGTGTGACCCTCTTGTGCAGCAATAACTGCAACTAAACGTTTCCAGTAACTGTTGATCAGTCCTGCACACCGGCTTGGAGGAATTTTGGCCCATTCCTCTGTACACAACAGCTTCAACTCTGGGATGTTGGTGGGTTTCCTCACATGAACTGCTCTCTTCAGGCCCTTCCACAACATTTTGATTGGATAAGCTTACTTGGCCATTTCAAAACGTTAACTTTATTCTTCTTTAACCATTCTTTGGTGGAACGACTTGTATGCTTAGGGTCGTTGTCTTGCTGCATGACCCACCTTCTCTTGAGATTCAGTTCATGGACAGATGTCCTGACATTTTCCTTTAGAATTTGATGGTATAATTCAGAATTCATTGTTCCATCAATGATGGCAAGCCGTCCTGGCCCAGATGCAGCAAAACAGGCCCAAACCATGATACTACCACCACCATGTTTCACAGATGGGATAAAGTTCTTATGCTGGAATGCAGTGTTTTCCTTTCTCCAAACATAACGCTTCTCATTTACACCAAAAATTTATATTTTGGTCTCATCCATCCACAAAACATTTTTCCAATAGCCTTCTGGCTTGTCCACGTGATCTTTAGCAAATTGCAGATGAGCAGCAATGTTCTTTTTGGAGAGCAGTGGCTTTCTCCTTGCAACCCTGCCATGCACACCATTGTTGTTCAGTGTTCTTCTGATGGTGGACTGATGAACATTAACATTAGCCAATGTGAGAGAGGCTTTCAGTTGCTTAGAAGTTACCCTGAGGTCCTTTGTGACCTTGCTGACTATTACACGCCCTGCTCTTGGAGTGATCTTTGTTGGTCAACCACTCCTGGGGAGGGTAACAGTGGTCTTGAATTTCCTCCATTTGTACACAGTCTGTCTGACTATGGATTGGTGGAGTCCAAACTCTTTAGAGATGGTTTTGTAACTTTTTCCAGCCTGATGAGCATCAACAACGCTTTTTCTGAGGTCCTCAGAAATCTCCTTTGTTTGTGCCATGATACACTTCCACAAACATGTGTTGTGAAGATCAGACTTTGATAGATCCCTGTTCTTTAAATAAAACAGGGTGCCCACTCGCACCTGATTGTCATCCCATTGATTGAAAACACCTGACTCTAATTTCACCTTCAAATTAATTGCTAATCCTAGAGGTTCACATACTTTTGCCACTCACAGATATGTAATATTGGATCATTTTCCTCAATACATAAATGACCAAGTATAATATTTTTGTCTCATTTGTTTAACTGGCTTCTCTTTATCTACTTTTAGGACTTGTGTGAAAATCTGATGATGTTTTAGGTCATATTTATGCAGAAATACAGAAAATTCTAAATGGTTCAAAAACTTTCAAGCACCACTGTACATCATGACTTTACTTGGGGGAACACATCAATTTATGTTGAATGCAGACAAGTTACACAATACAGATGTATTAAGTAATTATTCATTATAATAAGTAATGGCTAATAAATGTATCATTGCATCCTGACTACACCACTGGGCATAATAATAATGGCTTAATGGCTATGTTAATTAAGCTGTTAATACCACTTTGTGATTTGAAAACAGATTACTACATCCTTCAAAATTCATTTTAAGCCGACCATACTTTTGCACGCAGGTCATTAATTTGGCCACTGGTGATGAGAGGGTAGACTGATTTCAGATAATTTGGCATAATATAAGTGATGATCACAGCAAGTTGATCTCAATTTAAAAAATGGGTATCACATAACTTTTAATCAGTTATCTCACCTATTATTAACCAAATACCTAAAGTGCTTTTCCAGATTTACACAAGAGAATAAATGGGGCACTGGAAAACTGCATGTAAATTTGTTGGAGAATGGGCTCATCTAAATTGTCACCAAAAAGAACCTTTATAGTGCAAATGAATGTAAGTGTAATTAATGCTGCAATAAATTATATTAATTAACAGAACAAGTAACGGTTATATTTAATACTTAACAATTACAATTATTAATGGCTGTGTATACATGACTCTGATGTGTGTTAAGGTATATGCTTCATGATTTCATGTTGCATTAAGTATTAGCTTATGTATTTTTAAATCGGGTGGTGCAGTGATTAGCACTGTTGCCTCACAGCAAGAAGCTTCCAGGTTCAAACCTCCCAACCGATGGGGGCCTTTCTATGTGGAGTTTGGATGTTCTCACCATATCTGCATGGGTTTCCCCCACAGTCCAAAGACATACAGTCAGGTTAACGGGTTACTCTAAATTTGTCACAGTCCGGTCCAGTTCATCCATGCCTTAGGTTGTGGGACTTCCATGCCAGCTTCAGGATGGATCCAGGACAGGAATTCAGTCCTGCCTTGCTGAAGGCTATTTCCTGAAGTGGCACTCCCACACCTGCTACCACTCCTCTCCCATCAGCCAGGGCTTTTTAAGACCTGTTTGGAGCTACTCCATTTGCCAGATCGGCTCTTGTAGACTTTCCTCGCCTTGCTACAGCTCATTGGTATTGTGTCTTCTTGATTCCCCCGCCTGAATTTTTCCTTGTTTTTCTGTCCAGTTTTTTGTCTGTTTTTGCCTGCCTGTTCTTTTGAATTGTGTCTTTTGCTACCTCTGCCTGGATTTCCCTTGTCCCTGTGTTCATCAGTTTTTGTGAAGATTTTTCTGTCTTGTTTTTGTCCCTGATCGTGTCTACCTACCTGCTCCTGTGTGTTTTTCAGCTCCTGGCCTGTTTTTTGACTACCGATTTTTGCCTGAGCCCTACTGTACCTTTTTTGCCTTTCTGCCATCTATTTCATTAAAGAAGTTTTCTCTTTACACTGCCTGTTTTCTGAGTCTGCGCTTGGGTCCTCCCTTCACCTCAGCTCGCCATTCCTGACAAAATTGTCCATTCTCCAAGCTTGGAGAGGGATGGGCTCCACCAAGCTTAAGTGCCCGAAACACACCAATGATGGGCTGTTAAAATGTCATCAGTGGTGCCCTTACAGCCCTTGCTGGCGATAGAGGGAAGAAGAAGAATTATTTAATCATCATGAAAGCATGAGTTCACTCATGAATAGATGCTTGAGTACCCTTACTGTAAAGTGTTACTGATCAATTTTAAGTTAATCATTCAATCAAAACAAAGAACTGTGAAAACCTGAGCAACTCACTTGCAAGTTAATATTTCTTAAATTAATTAAATTATTTTGAGGAGTCTGCAGAAATACGCTTTCCTGTGCAGAGTGCACGTTCTAATTGAACATATGGAGTGAGACTCTAAAAATAAAAGCATTTTGTCCAGGTCAGTGTGTACAGAAATGTAGTAGAACATCATTCTGTTTTGGTGTTTAGGTTGAGCTACTGTGGCAAACTAATAAGAATGGACAAGTGTACCTACTACTCTTGTCTATATATCTGCTCATCCTGAATAATTTGCTCATATTTGCTAAGAATACATATATGGCAGTTGAAGCACTTTTTTATTTAAAGATAGGCTCAAGGTCATGAATTCAATACTTTCCTCAGAAATCATACTTTTTCCAAGTACATAATGAATGTAGGTCAATCATAGATGTGGTTCTTAATCTGAAAATCAGCACAAAGAGGTTTTATTGATTTGCTCAATATTTGTTTTATTGATTTCCAATGCTCAAAAAAGCTGTCTCTTCACCATTTAGACATGTCTACAGATAAGGGGTCTTCATCACCTAATCCATAAATGATTTTCAAACACACTCTTCCGCCCAACAGATTACACCATTTTAGACTCACTATCCATCCATCTATTGTCTATAGTAGGGTACACTCTGGACCATTCGCCAATCTATCATGAACACCGAAAGACAAACAGCCACTCACACTCATACCTATGGGCAATTTAGAGTACCAAGTTGACCTAATCTGCAGGTCTTTGGACTGTGGGAGAAAACCAGAGGACCTGGAAGAAACCCACACAGTGGGAGAACATGTAAATTCCACACAGAAAGGCCCCAGTCCACTGTGAAGTTTGAACCCAGACCCTCCTTGCTGTGAGGCAATGGTGTTAACCACTGAACCACCATGCTGCCCCTTCCTTTTAGATTCACTACTTTATTTTATGAGCTGCCTTTATATGTTAGAAATGTGCACCAGCCTACACCAGTGCTTCTTAACCAGTGGGCCATGAAGCGCCATCTAGTGGGTCGCAATTTTTTTTCCAAGTTTGAAGCCAAATACTAAATAGTTCAGGATGTTGTAGTGTCCCAAATCCAGTAGCTGGTTTGCTGTACACTTTTCAAGTAGAGTAATACATTTGTGTGTAAATTAAGAAGAACAAGCCTTTATTTTGTCATTTTCCTCCTCTACATTTAACCCGCACACGTGCACGCACGCAGAGACAGAGTGAGAGAGAAAGAGAGAGAGCGAAGTGGGCTGAATAAATAAATATGTTTGTGGGTAAATTATGTGGATCTGTGATGCCTGCTGGAAGAGAAGAACAGGGAGGATTGAGAATCGAGCAGCTGTGGTTTGTTTACACCCGATACTAAAACTTGTAGCATCTTAGCAACCATCTCAAAGAACCATACAAAAAGCCCAGGAACTCCTATTTACCAGGGCAAAAACGATACAGGATTTATCTTAGTGTTCTGATCCCCACACTGTAAAAAAAAAAAGTGACCATCTCAACTTAAATTTTCTAGGCAACATAATGCAAGAGAATTTTGTGTTGAGATGGTCAACACCAAAAGGTAAGTTGGCTGAACTCAAATTTAAACTCAGAAATCCTTGTTAGGTCAACAGCAATTGAGACAGGTTGAGTAAACTAGAATTTTCTAGGCAACATGATGCAAGAGAATTTTGAGTTGAGATGGTCAACAACAAATAATACGTTGGTTGAACTCAAATTTCAACTCAGAAATCCTTGTTGACTTAAGAAGAATTTTCGTGTTTAAATTTGAGTTCAACCAACTTACCTTTTGTTGTTGACCATCTCAACACAAAATTCTCTTGCATCATGTTGCCTAGAAAATTTAAGTTGAGATGGTCACTTTTTTTTTTTTTACAGTGCACATAGACACAGACAACCATTCACACTCACATTCACACCTACGGTCAACTTAGAGTCACCAGTTAACCTAACCTGCATGTCTTTGGACTGTGGGGGAAACCGGAGCACCTGGAGGAAACCCACACAGACACGGGGAGAACATGCAAACTCCACACAGAAAGGCCCTCGCCGTCCACGGGGCTCGAACCCGGACCTTCTTGCTGTGAGGCGACAGCGCTAACCACTACACCACCGTGCCGCCTCGGGTAATCATATTATTATTATTATTATTATTATTATTATCTGTCTAGTTCAACCAGATTATATGTACACAATATGACCAAAAGTATGTGGACACCTGACCATCACAGCCATATGTGGTTCTTCTCCAAACTGTTGCCACAAAGTGTTAAGCTCACAACTGTTGACCATCTTTGTATGTTGTCCCTGCTAAAAATATTCTATAGAATTCCTATAGAACAAGTTCTAAAGGAATCCTATAGAAAACTTAATGGAAATCCTGTAGAACTTTAGTACCCAAGGCCTATTGGAAAAAAAGTTCTACACTGTAAAAAAAAAAGTGACCATCTCAACTTAAATTTTCTAGGCAACATGATGCAAGAGAATTTTGTGTTGAGATGGTCAACAACAAAAGGTAAGTTGGTTGAACTCAAATTTAAACACGAAAATCCTTCTTAAGTCAACAAGGATTTCTGAGTTGAAATTTGAGTTCAACCAACATACTATTTGTTGTTGACCATCTCAACTCAAAATTCTCTTGCATCATGTTGCCTAGAAAATTCTAGTTTACTCAACCTGTCTCAATTGCTGTTGACCTAACAAGGATTTCTGAGTTTAAATTTGAGTTCAGCCAACTTACCTTTTGGTGTTGACCATCTCAACACAAAATTCTCTTGCATCATGTTGCCTAGAAAATTTAAGTTGAGATGGTCACTTTTTTTTTACAGTGATACAGCACGTGTATATATGCGTCATTGGTTCTACCAACAAGGATACCAACATGCAGCGTTGCAACAGGTTGCAGCTAGTTCTATCAACAAGGATATCTTTGATATTTGGATGTTAAAATTCTTGATAGCTCAACATGATATCACAATAAGAGAAAGTGTATTAGGCCGACCTGGTTTAGTTGGTTGTAAGTGAAAATTACATTTCTGAGTCAAATGATATGTAAAATCTATGTTCAATCAACACCCGCCCGTAAAATTTTTTACAGTGCAGATCTTTAACCCAGCCACATATAAAAAGTTGTACACTTCCATGCTCTTCCAGGTTTTCATCTGTGTGTCTGTGTAGAATGACGTCTGCAGCACCAGGTAGTTTGAGATGCCGGGGAACTCAACGGATAACTTTCCAACTCATAATGAATGAATGAATGAATGAATGACTTCATTTAAACATGATAAGTTGATCAGCAGAGCTGGTGGGGTCGTGCATATACAGATATAAAATCATTACAAATACAAAAGACTAAAAATATACACAATTTTTGGAACAAAACTTAAATCTGTTGATTATCCGTTAATTATCTTCACATTAAGTTAATTAATAGTATGCATTAATTAAGGCACACATTTGTCTTTGTCAGTCCTGCGTGCCTTGGCATGTGCACCTGAAGGCGTGCCTCGGGCTGTGCACACGCCAAACGAGCTCCAGCACTGTGAACAAGGCGCACCTGTTTTCAATCAGTGAACTAAAGGTTGGACTATTTAAGGACTGTGCCGAGGGTAATGCTACGCAAAGTATTACACCATGTTCAGTGCACATTACCGAGCCTTGTTTCCCGTATTTCTGATTTTCCTGGTTTCTCGAGTCCTGTTCTGGTTTCTAGTTCTCATTCTCATTTTGCCTCCGATATCCTGTTTGCACCTTGATTTTGCCTGTTTCCCTGTTTATGATCTTGTTTGCCAATTTGGACTGTTTGCTGTTGTGTGTGTTTCCTGCACTTCTTGTATAGATCGCACTGTATAATAATAAATACTTCTGCACTTACATCTGCCTCTCTCATGCGTCTGACAGAATACTTCACCACACAATGGATGTAGCAGATCTCTTTCAATACGTAATTCCACTGCGCTTCTGGGTTTCCCTGTCCCTACCGCTAACCACATATTTCCGCCAACGTATCGATGCTTACCCTCCTACGCCCTACGAAGGAGATTATCACCTGGTTGGATTCCGCATCCAGTGTGGGGTTCTCTATGAAGACTTCCTAGACCCCAAGCCACCCTAACCAATCTGGGTGAGCTTCATCTGTATGTTCACTGCTGGACAAGCATGCAGATGGGTAGACTATCTAATTCGGGTGGACCCCCCATGCCTTGGTAACTCTCAGACTTTCTTTGCCATGCTTGAGGTTATTTTTGATTCATTAGTAAAGGAGGAACCCCTTGAAAATTTTGGGGGAGGGACAGTCAGGCCAGTGGTTGACGGAGCGGAGGAGTCCGTTGCTCTAGAGCTCCTCCTAAAGACAACCACTCCTGAGGCCGACTCAACTGAGGCAACCGTTGCCCCAAAGCTCCCCCCAGTGGCAGATATAGAGACAGCAGAGGAGGCTGTCTCATTTGAGCTGGTTCCTCAGCCAGAGCCAGCAGCTGTTCCCATTCCCGCAGCTGTTCCTGTTTATCCTGTTTCCGCACCAGCGCCTGCTCCCGAGCCAGTGCCAGCGCCTGCTCCTGAGCCAGAGTCAGTGCCAGCACCTGCTCCCGAGCCAGAGTCAGTGCCTACTCCCGAGCCAGAGCCAAAGTCAGCGCCAGCGTCCGCTCCCATGCCAGAGTCAGTGTCCACTCCCGTGCCAGAGCCAGCGTCAGAGCCCACTCCAGAGCCCGCGCCACAGCCAGCGTCAGAGCCAGTGTCAGAGCCCGCTCCAGAGCCAGTGTCAGAGCCTGCTCCAGAGCCCTCTACTGAGCTAGTTCCTGCTCCAGAGCCCTCTACAGAGCCAGTTCCTGCTCCAGAGCCCTCTACAGAGCCAGTTCCTGCTCCAGAGCCCTCTACAGAGCCAGTTCCTGCTCCAGAGCCCTCTACGATGCCTGAGCTCAGTCCAGAGCCCTCTATGACACCTGAGCCCAGTCCAGAGTCCTCTACAAAGCCTGAGCCCGAGCCATCTCCAGAGCCCAAGCCGTCTCCAGAGCCGTCTCCAGAGCCCAAGCCCCAGCCATCTCCAGAGCTCGAGCCAGAGCCCAAATCCACGTCGTCTTCAGAGCCCGAGTCCAGTCCAGAGTCAAGTCCTGAGGTCAAGCCTACTCCCAGCCAAGAACCCAAGTAATGTCAAGAGCCTGAGCCCGAACCCCCACCGGGGCCAAGTATTATGGATTTTCGCTCCCAGAGGGAGCTCTTTGGGAGGGGGTTCTGTTAGTCCTGCGCACCTTGGTGCGTGCACCTGAAGGCACGCCTTGGGCTGCGCACGCGCCAAACGAGCTCCAGCACGCACGCCGTGAACAAGGCACACCTGTTTTCAATCCGTGAACTAAAGGTTGGACTATTTAAGGACTGCGCCGAGGGTAATGCTACGTGAAGTATTACAGCATGTTCAGTGCGCATTACCGAGCCTTGTTTCCCGTATTTCTGATTTTCCTGGTTTCTCGACTCCTGTTCTGGTTTCTAGTTCTCGTTTTGCCTCCGATATCCTGTTCGTGTCTCGATCTACCTTTTGCCTGTTTCCCTGTTTCTGACCTTGTCTGCTGTTGTGTACGTTTCCTGCACTTCTTGTATAGATCGCACTGTATAATAATAAATACTTCTGCACTTACATCCACCTCTCTCGCGCAGCTGACAGTCTTTGTTTAGTTATGGCTACAATAGGATCAAAATTTATTCTACAAATGTCAAATTTAGCTAGTAATTTTTTTCTTTAATTGGAAAAATCCTTCTTTGTTAGCATGTTAGGATCTATCCCATTGAGTGTTTTCAAAATCCCCTTCTTTTGAGTACTTGTTGGTTTTAATAATTTGCTTGTTTGCTGTACACAAACATGGCAATAAGTTCTTGTGTTGATAGACCAGACTCCACTTTTGGATCATTAATCCCTTTTGACTGAGAATGCTCTGCATGCATGGTTTTATGTTGGCTTCTGGCACATCCATACAGTTTTAAATACAATACCTACCATTAAAAAGTTTGTTTTATTGCATTTATTTAATTCCTGGACTCCCATCTGTAACAGGAAGTGTTGTTGTATCCTATTAATACACTTTAAAATAGATTATTAGATTCTAATAGAATAGATGAGCCAAAATAATCGGGGATCTTTTTTAATGGGCCTCGACTCGTTACAAGTATGAATAGGCGGGCCTCAAAGCAGAAAAGGTTGAGAACCCCTGGCCTACACAACAGAACGCTCTGTATTGCATAGGTTGCACAGACATATCACAATCAAAAAATTTTTCTCTCTCTCCCTAAATTGCATCTAATGAGAGCTACTAATGTTCACCCACAGTAGTCAAAGAGTTTTCCATAAATACGGAGGACATTAATGGCAACAGCTGCTCATACATTGAGAACCTGTTCCCTATTTTCCAGTACTTTGGCTCAAGGTCCCTCAACAACAGGTACCGCTACACAGGACTATGTGCCCTGCTTAATGTTTGCTTATGCTGAATTTTATTCTGCATTCAAAGGGGGATATACCATGATGTGAAAATGTAAAGAATGATGGGAAACTATATATAGATTGTGAGTTCTACTTGCAGTCGAGTCATACCAAAGACCATCGTAAAAATGGTACCTACTACCATCTGATGAAGCCTGTCGCAATACAGATGTGAGTAGGGAGTCAAACTCTCGTGGTTACCAGAGGACTGGCCCCCCACTATAACCCTAGCTATGTAATAGGCAAGAGGTGGAGGGCTACAGAAAGGGAGATTGGTGCTGCCCAATGTGCCTTAAGAGCCTGGTTAGTACTAGGATTTGAGACTGCCTGGGAAAACCAGGTCCTGGCACAGGAGAGACTTTGACATATATATAGTGTGTGTACAAACATGTGGAACAATACATAAAAAGTGAAATGTATTACAAATGCATTGTTTAATCATCTTTTCCATTCAACTCACTCAACTCCATCATCTTCCTCATCCATTCTCTATTTTCTCATCTCATCTCATTATCTCTAGCCGCTTTATCCTGTTCTACAGGGTCGCAGGCAAGCTGGAGCCTATCCCAGCTGACTACGGGTGAAAGGCGGGGTACACCCTGGACAAGTCGCCAGGTCATCACAGGGCTGACACATAGACAGACAACCATTCACACTCACATTCACGCCTACGGTCAATTTAGAGTCACCAGTTAACCTAACCCGCATGTCTTTGGACTGTGGGGGAAACCGGAGCACCCGGAGGAAACCCACACGGACACGGGGAGAACATGCAAACTCCACACAGAAAGGCCCTCGCCGGCCACGGGGCTCGAACCCGGACCTTCTTGCTATGAGGCGACAGCGCTAACCACTACACCACCGTGCCGCCTTCTCTATTTTCTGTGAGTAGAATTTTTCCTGCTTCCAACACATCAACTTCAAGAACTGACTATTCTCTTGCTGCCTAATATATCTCATCCCATGACAGGTGCCACTGTAATGAGATAATCCATGTTATTCACGTCACCTCTCAGTGGTCATAATGTTATGGCTGATCAGTGGTTATATATATATATATATATATATATATATATATATATATATATATATATATATTTGTGTGTTTGTGTGTGTGTGTGTGTGTGTGTGTGTATTATAAATAAAATATGGTGCCACAGTACTGGTTAGTATTGGGGTCACACCTCTCTGTAATGAATTGGACTCAGCAAATTGGTTGTTTTTTTGTTGCAGCATACAATGGATTTCTTTATGTTGCCTGGAGGCAACATAGTACCATAGAGGGATTTTTTTTTTTCATTCAGTTGCCTGCTGTGTTCATTATAATTTGGTGAAATATCATGTAATTGAGATATATAGGAGTAAATGAATATTCCAGTACTAGTTCATAAAACAAAGGGTTATTTTTTTCTTCAGTAATGTGTGTGTGTGTGTGTGTGTGTGTGTGTGTGTGTGTGTGTGTGTGTGTGTGTGTAAATCTCCTATATCTTACAGTGGAGTGCATACAGAAATAGTCTAAACTGTTCTGTCACACCATCTCACCAAGTCAGCATTCTTTTTCTCCCCCCCAACATGATGGGCATGTCTTTTTTTTCAGTTCAAGTGAAAACTTATGCTGTCAGTAAGACTTTCCGGGAACACTGAGTGACATTTGTCCTCAAATGGGTGTCGCTACAAAAATACTTTTGTTATGTAAGACTGCCATATCTAATTCACCAATAGGCCACAAGGGTCATATATTTTTAAAAAGTGGGTGTGTTGCCTGGGAAGGTAAACATGAAAATAGCAGTATATAATTGCAATCTCACCCTCTTCCCTCTCCCATGCTGATCAGCAAGGTAAACACAAAAGTTAATGTTCACCATTTATAAGTGACGAAATATCACACTACCTATAGACTGTACTTCTGTAATAAAAATGAGCAGTAATTATTGAATGTTTACAGTTGGTTTTATTCAGTATGATCCCACAGTGCTGTTGAATTCTCGAATCTGATTGTTCAGAACATTTTGATTTAGTTCCATAAACAACAAGGCTCTAACAGTAGTTTTGATACAATACACATCACAGGTTTGTATTATTTCACAGGCTTGTTATAGGTTTTGTTTTGTTTTTTCCTTTGACATGAATTCTTTCCCAGGGACTTGTATGGAGAATGTGCCACATTAAAAATGATTATTTTTGAGGGACATTTTTTAGAGATGTTTGACATTTATGGAAGGAGTCTCCATTGTCACTACTGTGAGTACAGTAGTGAGGGTGGAGGAAAGTGCACACAAGTGGACTATATCCTATGCAGGAGGTCCAATCTTTAAGAGATTGAAGACTGCAAGGTGGTGGCAGGGGAAAATGTAGCTCGGCAGCATCGGATGACTTTGGAGACCAAGAAGAGGAAGGGAGTGAAGGCTGAGCCAAGGATTAAATGGTGGAAGCTGAAGAAGGAAGACTGTAGGGTGGAGTTCAGGGAGAAGTTAATGCAAGCACTGGGTGATAGGGAAGAGTTGCTCGATGGATGGGCACCCACAGTACTGCAGAAGTAGTGGGGGAGACAGCCAGGAAGGGTACTTGATGTGTCATCTGGACAGAGCAAAGAAGACAATGAGACTTGGTTGTGGAATGAATAAGTACAGGAAAGGAAACAGAGGAAGAGGTTGGTGAAGAAGTGAGATGGTCAGAGAGATGAAGAAAGTAGACAGGAGTACAAGGAGATGCAGTGTAAAGCAAAGAGAGTAGTGGCAAAAGAAAAGGCATATGGCAAGTTGTACGAGAGCTTGGCCACTAAGGAAGGATTAAAGGACTTGTACCGATTGACTTGACAGTGAGACTGAGCTGGGAAGGATGTGTAGCAGGTTAGGGTGATGAAGGATAAAGATGGAAATGTCCAGACAAGTGAGAAGAGTGTGTTGAGAAGATGGAAGAAGTACTTTGAGGGGCTGATGAAAGAGGTGTGTGTGTGTGTGTGTGTGTGTGTGTGTGTGTGTGTGTGTGTGTGTGTGTGTGTGTGTGAGAGAGAGAGGGGGGTGGATGGTGTGGGGATTGTGAATTAGAATTTAGGGATTGTGAATCAGGAAGTACAGTGGATTAGCAAGGATGAAGTGAGGACAGCTATGAAAAGGATGAAAAATGGAAAGGCGGTTGGTCTGGATGACATACCTGTCGAGGCATGGAGATGTTTAGGAGAGATGGCAGTGGAGTTTTAAGCTAGATTGTTTAACACAATCTTGGAAAATGAGAGGATGCCTGAGGAGTAGAGAAGACATGTACTGGTACCAATTTTCAAGAATAAGGGTGATAAGTAGAGCTGCAGTAACTATCCATCCATCCCATCCATTATCTGTAGCTGCTTATCCTGTACAGGGTCACAAGGCAAGCTGGAGCCTATCCCAGCTGACTATAGGTGAGAGGCAGGGTACACCCTGGACAAGTCACCATGTCATCGCAGGACTAACACATAGAGAAAAACAACCATTCACACTCAATTTAGAGCCACCAATTAGCCTAACCTGCATGTCTTTGGACTGTGGGGGAAACTGGAGCACCTGGAGGAAACCCATGCAGACACAGGGAGAACATGCAAACTCCACACAGAAAGGCCCTTGTCGGCTACTGGGCTTGAACCCAGGACCTTCTTGCTGTGAGGCGACAGTGCTAACCATGACACCACTGTGCTGCTGCTGCAGTAACTACAGAGGTATAAATTCGATCAGTCACACCATGACGTAATGAGGAAGTAGTAGAATCTATGTTATCTGGGTTTGAGACTGTGGCACTGACGAAAAGATGGGAGGCAGAGCTGAAGGCAGCAGAGTTAAAGATGCTAAGATTTGCATTGGGAGTGACGAAGATGGGCAGAATTAAGAAAGAGTGAGTATATTAGAAGGACAGCTCAGGTTGGACAGTTTGGAGACAAACCAAGACAGATGAGATTGAGTTGGTTTGGACATGTGCAGAGGAGAGTATATTGGGAGAAGGATGGTGAAGATAAAGCTGCCAGGCAAAAGGAAAAGAGAAAGGCCAAAGAGGAGGTTTATAGGTGTGGTGAGAGAGGACACACAGGTGGTTCGCATGACAGAGGAAAATGCTGAAGACAGGATGAAATGGAAGGGATGATCCAATGTGGCAACCCTTAACGAGAGCAGCTGAAAGAAGAAGAAGAAACTGCATTATTTGTAATGGGCAACTTCCATTTTTTTATTCTTAAAAATTATAATTTTGTGCTGTAATTATGGTTGATTTATTTTATTAATTTATAAATTAAATGCAATTAAATGTGAATATTTTTCCTTGCAAATTAATCAAAGGTCAAATATAGACTGCTTACAATTCTCTGTTATGAACCAAAGTGGAAAGGGTTGTCTTGTATTTGCATTTGTATTTGCAGAGTAATTGACACTGAAAAAAGCTAGAATTCTCTATTACTACATGGCCTGGGTGGGTTTTGTGGTTTTTTGTTTGTTTGTTTTTTTGGCCACACTCAGGCCTAGATTTGAGCCAGAGCTGTTTAAACTGAATAAATACTGGAATGCAGGCTGTGCCCTGGATATGCCTGAGTTTTTGGGCTAAACTGAGGCCTAGATTTTTTTTTTTTTTAAATTGCTGGTAGGGTAGCAAAATTGCTGGTCACCATTTGGCCCAAGAGATTTCTCTGATCTTATTGATTGGTATTGATAGGTGGTAATTGTGTTAAAAGTGATTAAACAAGGTTTATAAGCCTTATCAGGTTTATTTGCAATCATAATAATAGTAGGATTGGAAAGGACCTGATGGGTAATTGCTAGTAGTAATAAGTCAGCCCAGTCTCACAGGAAAAAAAAAAAGAAAAAACCCATTCACTTGTAGCTTATCTGTAGCACCTTCTATATTTTGAATATCTGTTCTAGCACAAACATGCATAGGTCACATCAAAATCGATCAATCTTTCATTCATATTCTCTGGATTAGAGGATCTGTACCACATGTATTTTAACCAAGCCCCTGTCCACCAGTATGCTATTTAAATAAGATCAAAATGTAATAATTTTACTCTTTTACAATGAGCATAGCCCACTAAAGTTTATGCTTTTCACAACATATGATTAGAATTACAAAGCTCATAAAATAAGCTTCTCTTCTTGCAAACACAATCAAGCTTGCAAGTTGCATGGTAACTGTGGCAGTGAGGGCATGATTGAGCGTCGGCTGTGAACGGCGAGGAGTTAGGTTGAACCAGCAGGTAACATGTAACGAGTTACACCTGTGTCTAATTACTGGCTGTTTATTAATGTGTATCTCTGTGTGTCTTGCAGATAGCCAATAATGAGCGAGACAGCTGTGTCACCCCACGTGTGCGTTTGAGTGTGTAGTGTTCCTATGTGGAAGAAGTCACTGAAAAGTGAAAATAGCACAAAATAAAAGAATGCACCTGAATAATGAATCCTGCTTCCCAGTTCCTCATTTACACCAGCATAAAAATTGTCACACTGGTGCTGAAAGCCAGGCGTGAGGAACAAAACGCCATCACGGAGTCCTCACCATTCAAGGAGCTCATCCATGCCCTTGCCACCACCCAACAGAACCAGCAATTGGCGCTGTTCACCATGCGCCATGGGCAGGAGCGGCACTTTGAGACATTGCTGCAGGCCCAGCAGGAGGACCACCAGGCGATCCTGCATCTCATTCCGCCGCCAGTTGCCCCAGGCATGGAGTCCGCAGGTACCCCCATGGCCACCTAACTAAGATGGGGCCCGTATGATGACCCAGAGGCTTTCCTGGCACTCTTTGAGTGAGCAGTGGGGGTGGCCGGATGAGCGGTAAGCAGCTTGCTCATTGCCGCTCCTAACAGGGGAAGCCCAGCTCGGGGCCTAGCAGCTGCCCACAGACAACAGGCTGGTGTATGGTGACCTGAAACGCACTATCCTGCAATGCAGTGGCTGCGACCCCAAGCAGCATCACCAGCGCTTCCACATACTGGAGTGAGTCGGTCGGCCATACACATTCAGCCAGCAGCTCCAGGACGTCTCCCAGCAGTGCTTGGGGCAGAAGATTGTGAAGAGGTCTTTGATGCAGTTGCACTGGAGCAGTTTATTGCTCAGCTGCTGAGAGGAACAGCGGAGTGGGTCCAGTGCTACCACCCGGTGTTGCTGGACAGGGCGATAGAGTTGGCTGAGGATCATCTGGTGGTGTTTCTGGCTGCAGGTGCTCCCACAGCTTTCTCTCTTTCTCCCCCTTTCTCTCCTGGCCCCTCCCCTACCCCAGGCCCATGGAAATGGGGGCCAATTCCCCCAAAACCTGCTCCCTGAACCCGTGTTTTTCCTTGCATCTCCTCACACCCCCCTCCTTCTGTGTCCATGCTGCTGCTACCACACACACACACACACACACACACACACACACACACACACACACACACAGGTAGACCCGTCTCTGCCCACCAAAATCAGGGCATGTCCAGGCAGGTCTATCAACACAGCAAGAAGGTTGGAACTTCCTTGAATCAGCTTTTCCGCAAAGAGGTGGGGATTCTGATTTGCATTACTGATGCACCGTGGGCTTTCCCCAATCGAGAAGGAACATACCATCTCTCTGTGTTTATTCAAGGGGGTACACATCAGGCTTTGGTGGATTCTGGTTATAATCAGACCTCCATGCATCAAAGCTTGATTCAATGTGGGGAACTAAGAAATGCACAATTGGTGAAGGTGAGGTGTGTACATGGGGATGTTCACAAATATCCACTAATGCCCATTACTATTCATTTCCAGGGAGAAAAGCATAGTGTGGAGGCAATGGTTAGCCCAATCCCCACCCATTCACTTATCCTGGGGACAGATTGGCTGGGATTTAGAACTCCAATAAAACCATTAGTAGTGGATGGATCCCGTAGTAGTACATCATGGGGTAATCCCGTGGCAATGTTGGCTGGGGAGGCGGTCCCAGGACGGTCTGCTTCAGCTCTGCATCATGACATAGAGTGGAGAGGGCACCACTCCACCTCCCTCTTTGGGAAATCCTTCTGGGGATTTCCCAATTGAGCAGACGCAAGACGAGACTCTGAGGCACACTTTTGACCGAGTGAGAGTAAACAATATCCAAAACCTCCAACCTAATGTTGCGCTTTCCTTCACACATTTTTCAATTATCAAGGACAGGTTATATTGAGTGACACAGGACACTTAAACTAAAGAAGAGACGACATGGCTGTTGGTCCCAAAGAGCCATATGGAACTTTTATTCCATGCAACTCATTATAATCCTATGGCTGGGCATTTAGGTCAGGACAAAAAAACAAATCATCTTATGGCCCTCTTCTACTGGCCAGAGGTTCATGCCGATGCCTACAGGTGGTGTGTGGCTTGTCGGGAATGCCAGCTGGTAAATCCAGCAGCCATGCCAAAGGCACGGTTGTGCCCATTACTGTTAATTGAGATCCCCTTCAAGAGAATTGTGATGGATCTCGTTGGGCCATTAGATCTGCACAAGGGTATCGCTTTGTACTGTATTAGAGATTGTGGATTATGCAATGCATTAGTCGGAAGCAGTGCCTCTTTGCAGTATCTCTGCTCATAGTGTTGCAGAGGCACTATTTCGCATTATCTCCTGAGTCAGGATTCTGAAAGAAATCCTGACTGATCAAGGCATGACTTTCATTTGTGGAAATTTATGCACTCAGCAAGATTCACTCTTTGATACTACCTGCTACAATGCTCTTTCAGCCTCTGCTCCATATTTCACCATGCCCTGCTTCAGGGGCTCCACTGCATGAAGGATGCCAACATACGGATCACTCATTGGTATCTAGTTCTTCAACCCTTTAAATTTGAGGTGGTCCACAGGCTGGGCATGCAGGTGGTGGCAGATTACCTCTCCCACCAAGGGAAAGTTAGCTGCAGGCCAGACAGCTCCCCAGCCTGAGTCAGGCAGTGGACATATATGGCAGCGAGGGCATGGTTGAGCATCAGCTGTGAACGGCGAGGGGTTAGGTTGAACCAGCAGGTAATGTGTAACGAGCTACACCTGTGTCTAATTACTGGCTGTCTATTAATGTGTGTCTCTTTTACCCCTTTTCCACCAAATCAGTTCCAGGGCCGGTTCGGGGCCAGTGCTGGTGCTGGTTCACAACTCGTTCAACTTGCGAACCAGCTGAGAACCAGTTTGCTTTTCCATAGCTCGGGGTGCTAAGGGGAGCCACGTCATTATGTCACTGTATACGTCAGTTACATTGCTGCATTTGCATAAACCTTGGCGCAAACATCGAAGTAACAACAACACGGAGAAGAAGAAGAAGAAGAAGAAGCAACAACAACAACAACAATAATGGATGACTGCTGCTTTACTGCATCCATGATATCTTGTCGCTTATTTAAAAATGGCGCCATCTCACAGTCTTGCTATTGTTGTTGGTCTTAACAACTCCGACCCCCCACTGACGTAAGCAGTTCTTTCCTCTAGCCCAGCAAAGAGCTGGTGCTACCCTGGAACCAGTTTTTCTGGCCCAGAGCCAGTTCTTTGACAGTGGAAACAGAAAACCCGGTTCCAAACTAAGCACTGGCCCCGAACCAGCCCTGGAACTGATTTGGTGGAAAAGGGCTATTTGTGTCTTGCAGATAACCAGTAACAAGAGAGAGCTATGTCACCCTACATATGTGTTTGTGTGTAGTGTTCCTACGTGGTAGAAGTCACTGAAAAGTGAACAGAGTGCAAGATAAAAGAACACACCTGTTTTGTGAAGCTTGCCTCCCAGGTCCTCATTTACCCCAGCATACTGTAAAAATTGTCACAGTAACAAAGTAGGGTAACACGCTACTGACATTTTGAAAATATCTGTTACCATACAAGCCTGAGTGTGTTTGCAGAGAAGAGGAGAAGCCAATTTCATGAGCCCTGTATGTCTAATCATATGAAAATTTTATACATTAAAAGATACAGTGCCTTGAAAAAGTATTCATACCCCTTGAACTTACTCACATTTTTCCACCTTACAACCACGAACTTAAAAGATTTTTATTGAGATTTTATGTGATAGACCAACACAGAGTAGCACATAATTGTGAAGTGAAATGAAAAATGATAAATGGTCTTCAAAATTTTAAACAAATAAAAATCTGAAAAATGTGGTGTGCATTAGTATTCAGACCCCTGTACTCTGATACCTCTAAATACAATCCAGTGCAATCAATTGCCTTCAGAAGTCATCTAATTAGTTAATACAGTCCTACTGTGTGTAATTTACTCTCAGCATAAATACACTTGTTCTGTGAAGGCCTCAGTGGTTTGTTAGAGAACACTGAAGAACAAACAGCATCATGAAGACCAAAGAACTCACCAGACAGATCAGGGATAAAGTTCTGGAGAAGTTTAAAGCAGGGTTAGGTTATAAAAAAAAAAATCCCAAGCTCTGAACATCTCAAGAAGCACTGTTCAATCCATCATTCAAAAATGGAAAAAGTATGGCACAACTGCAAACCTACCAAGACATGGCCGTCCACCTAAACTGACAGACCGAGCAAGGAGAGCACTGGTCAGAGAAGCAGCCAAGAGGCCCATGATCACTCTGGAGGAGCTTCAGAAATCCACACTACACAAATCTGGCCTTTTTGGAAGAGTGGCAAGAAGAAAGCCATTGTTGAAAGACAGGCATAAGAAGTCCCATTTGCAGTTTGCCAGAAGCCATGTAGGGGACACAGCAAACATGTGGAAGAAGGTGCTTTGGTCAGATGAGACCAAAGTTGAACTTTTTGGCCTAAATGCAAAGCGCTATGTGTGGCAGAAAACTAACACTGCTCATCACCCTGCACACACCATCCCCACTGTGAAACACGGTGGTGGCAGCATGATGCTATGGGGATGCTTTTCTTCAGCAGGAACAGGGAAGCTGGTCAGAGTTGATGGGAAGATGGATGGAGCTAAATACAGGGCAATCCTGGAAGAAAACCTGTTGGAGGCTGCAAAAGACTTGAGCCTGGGAAGGAGATTCACCTTCCAGCAAGACAATGACCCTAAACATACAGGCAGAGCTACAATGGAATGGTTTAGATCAAAGAATATTCATGTGTTAGAATGGCCCAGTCAAAGTCCAGACCTAAATCTCATTGAGCATCTGTGGCAAGACTTGAAAATTGCTGTCCACAGACGCTCTCCATCCAATCTGGCTGAGCTTGAGCTATTTTGCAAAGAAGAATGGGCAAAAATTTCAGTGTCTAGATGAGCAAAGCTGGTAGAGACATACCGCAAATGACTTGCAGCTGTAATTGCAGCAAAAGGTGGCTCTACAAAGTATTGACGCAGGGGGGCTGAATACTAATGCACACCACATTTTTCAGATTTTTATTTGTTTAAAATTTTGAAGACCATTTATCATTTTCGTTTCACTTCACAATTATGTGCTACTCTGTGTTGGTCTATCACATAAAATCTCAATAAAAAAACTTTTAAGTTTGTGGTTGTAAGGTGGAAAAACATGAAAAAGTTCAAGGGGTATGAATACTTTTTCAAGGCACTGTATGCTTGAGCCAGAATGTTGATGAGAAGGTGCTGCAGATAAACCGTATGCAAATGTTTTTTTTCTTTGAAACTGGGTTGAACAAGTACGCTAGCAGCATGAGGATTGTTAAGAAAAAGCTATTATTTATTTTCACACTAATCTGGCAGCCAGCTCAACCTCATCACAACAACAATGAATCTCTGAGCCACAATGACATAGGCACAAGCTTGACTCATGACCAGGTCACCTGTGTGCATCCTTATCTTTGTTTTAAGAAACCCTAAATTTAAAAAAAACAACAACAATATTTTTCACTTCTACCAAGCAAGTCTTTTATGTTTCCACATTATATCACAGTCTTCTATTTTTAAAGTAAGAACAGTGCATGTGTTCCAAGTTCAGCTTACTTCCCTTTAATGGTGTTTTCAAGCACAAAACAGACTTTAAATTGTGACTTTAGGAATATTATCTCAAAAAGGCCAGTCAATTGCCTCAGCAGTCCAGCTCTAACAGACAGCGCACCATCCCTTTGTCTCCACTTTTCAGACTAGCAAATAGAGCCACTGTCTTTAATACAGCTTTCCAGCCACAGAATCTTATTCATTAAAACACTCCGGCAGAGTCATCTGAAGTATATGGTTGTAATGGAATCAATTTCCAGTGCAGGGGCAGACATTGACCTCATCCACTTCCGAAGCCAGTTCGGCCCAGGCCTACAGAGAGAGCTACAGAAGGCGAGATGGTCATGATTGATTAGGAATGGCGTGTAATAAAATTCCCCAGGGCAAAGGAGCAGACCAGCACAAGAGCAGTAATTACTATCCAGATAATGTCAGTAATTACAGCCATGTACAGAGTGGGACAGTGGACAGATGAAGCCATTCCTGTATTTACATACCTGGTGTGACTAGTCAACACTCAGTATGCTCTCAATACTCAACACTATCATTGGGCCTCATTTATCAAGCTGGATATGAACAAATTTATCCATAAATAATTTGCAGGAGCATTTGCACAATATATTTAGTAATCAAGAAAATCCTGTTAATTCGGGGGGGATTGCATCTTGACATGCTTGGTGTTCCATGTCAATCTCTTTTCTTTTTCAGCTCACTTAATTCACACTTACAACCCCGATTCCAAAAAAGTTGGGACAACGTACAAATTGTAAATAAAAACGGAATGCAATAATTTACAAATCTCAAAAACTGATATTGTATTCACAATAGAACATAGACAACATATCAAATGTTGAAAGTGAGACATTTTGAAATTTCATGCCAAATATTGGCTCATTTGAAATTTCATGACAGCAACACATCTCAAAAAAGTTGGGACAGGGGCAATAAGAGGCTGGAAAAGTTAAAGGTACAAAAAAGAAACAGCTGGAGGACCAAATTGCAACTCATTAGGTCAATTGGCAATAGGTCATTAACATGACTGGGTATAAAAAGAGCATCTTGGAGTGGCAGTGGCTCTCAGAAGTAAAGATGGGAAGAGGATCACCAATCCCCCTAATTCTGCGCCGACAAATAGTGGAGCAATATCAGAAAGGAGTTCAAATTCAATATCAGAATATCAGAAAGGAGTTCAAAAGGAGTTCAGTGTAAAATTGCAAAGAATTTGAACATATCTATAGTGCAGAATATTATCAAAAGATTCAGAGAATCTGGAAGAATCTCTGTGCGTAAGGGTCAAGGCCGGAAAACCATACTGGGTGCCCGTGATCTTCGGGCCCTTAGACAGCACTGCATCACATACAGGCATGCTTCTGTATCGGAAATCACAAAATGGGCTCAGGAATATTTCCAGAGAACATTATCTGTGAACACAATTCACCGTGCCATCCGCCGTTGCCAGCTAAAACTCTATAGTTCAAAGAAGAAGCCGTATCTAAACATGATCCAGAAGCGCAGACGTCTTCTCTGGGCCAAAGCTCATTTAAAATGGACTGTGACAAAGTGGAAAACTGTTCTGTGGTCAGACGAATCAAAATTTGAAGTTCTTTATGGAAATCAGGGACGCCGTGTCATTCGGACTAAAGAGAAGGACGACCCAAGTTGTTATCAGTGCTCAGTTCAGAAGCCTGCATCTCTGATGGTATGGGGTTGCATTAGTGCGTGTGGCATGGGCAGCTTACACATCTGGAAAAACACCATCAATGCTGATAGGTATATCCAGGTTCTAGAGCAACATATGCTCCCATCCAGACGACGTCTCTTTCAGGGAAGACCTTGCATTTTCCAACATGACAATGCCAAACCACATACTGCATCAATTACAGCATCATGGCTGCGTAGAAGAAGGGTCCGGGTACTGAACTGGCCAGCCTGCAGTCCAGATCTTTCACCCATAGAAAACATTTGGCGCATCATAAAACGGAAGATACAACAAAAAAGACCTGAGACAGTTGAGCAACTAGAATCCTACATTAGACAAGAATGGGTTAACATTCCTATCCCTAAACTTGAGCAACTTGTCTCCTCAGTCCCCAGACGTTTACAGACTGTTGTAAAGAGAAAAGGGGATGTCTCACAGTGGTAAACATGGCCTTGTCCCAACTTTTTTGAGATGTGTTGTTGTCATGAAATTTAAAATCACCTAATTTTTCTCTTTAAATGATACATTTTCTCAGTTTAAACATTTGATATGTCATCTATGTTCTATTCTGAATTAAATATGGAATTTTGAAACTTCTACATCATTGCATTCCGTTTTTATTTACAATTTGTACTTTGTCCCAACTTTTTTGGAATCGGGGTTGTACATACATGTCAAGTTATACGGTTTCCCCATATTTTGTACGGGAAAATGCAATTTTTTGGCTAATACGGTGTACACTGATTTTCATACAGAAAAATTACATTTTGTATCAGAGATATTTTCCGTTACTCCGAGAAAATTTTCTTAGCATCCACCATTTATTTTTTCAAACACGCATGCCCAATGAAACGGAACTATTTTCGATTTATGTGGTTTTATAGTTGCACGTGGTTTTCTTGGTCATTTAAGTACATCAGCTCAGACTGCCCAGACTTCTGTGACGGCTGCACAAGTTATTTTCTGCCAATTTCTCGTGGAACACAACATCCCCCCGACTGTGGCAGACCATTTTTCGCAGCCAGCGAAAAAATAAAGTTTCCTGATTCAAAGACTGCACAGGTAAGCATTTGTGTGTGTGTGTTTTTTTTTTAAGTTTTTTACTGTTTGCATGTAGGAAAGCTTCCTCCATTATCATGATAATTTAGGGAGGCGATACTGGGAGTCGCCGTTTATACAACAGCAACTGTAGTTATCCGGCGATTTCTGGTTTCGCTTCCCTAAACATTTTAATTGCTGACAGACATTATATGTAGACACAGATGACCAACACTCATTACTACCATCAGTTGTCAGTAAACTGGAAAAGTATTGAATGAAGAGTAATGGTGGTAGCGACCGTAGGTAACCTGTCTCTAAAATGTGTAGTGGGGGATGGAAGCAATTTAACACCATCTACATGTTTGCCGTGCTCTGATTTTCTTTTACTGACCAGGAAAATAGATGTTTATTTTTTTCACGGTCCGGTTTCCATCAAATCCTGCGCTCTGATTGGCTGGCGAGCAGGTCCGTATCCTACGATACGGACCCCAGTTACAGACCCCAGATACGGACCTCTGGCGACTCGCTCGTTCACAGCAACAAACATAGTAGCAACGTTTATCTTTTTTTGTCAACATTTATCTTTTTTTAAATAAGATTTATTTATAAGATTTTTATCAAAAATCTTATACATTTTTGCCAGCATTTCTCAGGAGAATAGCATTAATTTTACATCATGGATAGCGATAACAACAGTCTTCACAGTGAAAGTGAGTTTTACTATCCTGAGGAAGAAGAAATAAAAGAAAACATTTCAGGATAAAGCTAAAAACCTGTAACTGCTGCCAATGCTGAGCAAAAACATGGCTGAATCCTGAATGACTCAATTTTGTATAAATGGGGACTACATGGGCGGCAAAATGTAGTTTTTTTCCTGCCATGGAAGTGCACTTGTATACCGAGGAGGAAGCAATTTGCATTACAGCCGTGAATGAGGATTCAAAATGGTGCCTCGGCTCGGTTTTCCCTTTCGGGCGCTCTCGTTTTCTGTTAGAATTTGGTAAAGAAAAAAATAAATATATTATTTACCAGCTTAAGGTCGGTCTGTACGGTGAAATACCATGACCTCGGCCTTGAATACTGACCTCGGCCCAGAGGGCCTCGGTCAGTACTTTCAAGATCTCGGTCACGGTATTTCATGATACGGACCTCCCAGCTGGTAAATAACATATATATATTGGGGAAAGGTCTTCAATGTAAAAACTGCTCTGGGTGTTGCCAGGTTTCCAATGCTGAAACAACTTTTTACTGCTTTGCTGTGCCTCCCACATAGCAATGCAGATAGTAAGAGGGCTTTTTCATTGGTTAGGAAAATACATACCGAGTACAGAAAAAATATGGCTGCAGACACATTAACTGCATATCTGCAAATTAAAATGAACTGTGATCAGGAGCTACAACTGCTACCCAAGCAGTGATATTATAGCTAGTGCCAAATCTGCAACATCTTTTTACAACAAAGAACACTCCAAAAAGGAATAAAATTTTAATTCTTGTGATAAATTACTGGGAAGATTTTCAATTTAACTTCATAATTTATTAATATTTTCACTTATCCTTGTTTACATAATATACTTGATGTGGTTCAGTCATCTTTAGTTGGATCTAACACTGCTTGTGGTGTCAACACTTTTTTCTCAAATGGAAGTTTTACTAACCTTCATTTCCTGTTTGACATGATTATATATAATTGATTACATGTAACCTACTATTTTAATTAACATACCTACTTAGTACTGCTGTTATATTTCAAGCAATTTTTTTTGGTTGAGTGTAATATTGTAGGTGATGTCAACACTTGTCAAATAGAACTTTGAGTAATTTTTATGAACTATTTAATATTAATACATTTTATTTGCAAAATTTACATCAATAATTCTGGTATTACTGATACAATGTATATTAAATAATTAAGTTTATAGTTCAGTCATTCTCTTTAGTAGATAATTATTTACTTGACTGTACATATAGTCCTTTTTAATTCAGTTGTTTTCTCTGGGATCTAAAATTTATTTTTATTCAGTACATGCTTATTTGATCCCTTTAACTTGATGCTGTGTGATAAATATGCCTATTAAAATAGGAGTGTATAATGTGGAATAAAACAATCGGTGCTTTGGATTATATATTGGAATTTTTTCTCGTGTATAAGGGCTTGTGGGTGTATGTAAGGGAAAAGTTCAGATTTTGTAAGGGCATGGGCAGAGATTAAATTAGGCCGGAGCCCTCCGGAGCTCAGCTCCGCCTCCTCGCCTCGGCAGTACAGCCAGCAGGAGCTGAGCTCCCTCTGCTTCAGTGTTTATAATAATCTCATCTCATCTCATTATCTCTAGCCGGTTTATCCTGTTCTACAGGGTCGCAGGCAAGCTGGAGCCTATCCCAGCTGACTACGGGCGAAAGGCGGGGTACACCCTGGACAAGTCGCCAGGTCATCACAGGGCTGACACATAGACACAGACAACCATTCACACCTACGGTCAATTTAGAGTCACCAGTTAACCTAACCTGCATGTCTTTGGACTGTGGGGGAAACCGGAGCACCCGGAGGAAACCCACGCGGACACAGGGAGAACATGCAAACTCCGCACAGAAAGGCCCTCGCCGGCCACGGGGCTCAAACCCGGACCTTCTTGCTGTGAGGCGACAGCACTAACCACTACACCACCGTGCCGCCCCATTTATAGTAATATAATACTTTTATTCATTTTCATCTATTCTAAAAACACCATCAATATGAGAGTTCGTCAGTAATGATTTAGACAACAAAAAAATAAGCTAAAGTGAATTACACCCATCAATTTAAAAAAAAAAAACATTTTCATTGGAATTATCATTGAATGCACATGCACTGTGAGAATGCGTGACATCACACAGCATCATCATACGTTTAATGTTAACGTTAATGGACTTCAGCTCGAGAAATTGGCACCACTGTTTTCTATCAGTCCATCATACTTTATATTTTATGAGGATTTATGTCGTACGAAGTTCTAACTATCTGCTAAACATGATGCCTTAGCAAAGTAGACAGAGGTAAGTCATGGTTCTTTTGTTTATTTTGTCTTTAGTTGAGAAACTTTCTCAGGCAAAATATACTAGTGCATCAGATGACATAAGTAACGTGAGCTAACACTGACAGACATAAGATGTTCGTTGAAAAATTCACGCCTCCATTTGCTGAAGTTCGGATCTTTTTGTCTGTAGTTCTGTCATATTTTATCTTCATTTACTAAGTTGTAGCTGTTTTCTGTGTTTTTAGCTTTTAGGTAAATATCAGAAAATTGAGTTAGCTAATTTAATCGATGCCTGCTAACCTATCTTTGCGCATGAAACATTAGCAAACCTCCCTCATGATAGTGAGAACTGGCAGCCTGGACTTTTCCATTGGCTCGCGCGCTTGACTCCCAATCCAATGTTGCTTTGGTCGGCCAAAGTTATGAGGTTGCTGTGGGGTACTAAGACTAGACTAAATAACAAAATTAAACGATTCAGACATCCCTAGTCTCCCGGACGCTCTGGGAGTCTCCCCAGGAGCATGTAGACAGAGACAGGAAAGGCAGGAGAAACTTGATCTAAGTCCTATTTGGAAAGTTGTAAATTAAATTGTAATGACTGGCTATTGCTGATATGTGGTTTGATGTTGTGACATGTAAGTTTAGCAAACAATTGATTTGATTGATGTAGATTTATGGTGTGAGATGTAAAGAACTATTGTTAATATGTGAATTGATGGTGTGAGATGTAAACAAGTAATGCAAATAATAGTGTAGCTTGATGAGATGTAAATAACTATTGCTAATATGTGAATTGGCGGTGTATATTGTGAATAAGTTTTACAAATTACAGTGTAGATTGATGGTGAAACGTAGGCTTAAGTTACCAATATGTGCATTGATGTGCGATATAAATAAGTAGGCCATAAGTTGATAAAATATGTATTAAACCGATGGTGCGATAAATAAAAATGTTTTGAGAGATATTGACCACTGTGAGTGAAGGGCTCCCCCTCCTTACAAAGGCCAATTTAACCACTGGGCATGGGTAACTAAAGGTTGACATGTATGCACCTAATTCACCTTTCTTGTAATTTGTTAACAGACATTTTCCTTTTCAGGTGCTGTTACACGACTGAATAATAGCAGAACTCCATACTGAAGAAAATATGGTAAGCCATCGAGTTGATTTTTCATGAACACACAGGGATCCCAGCCATGTACGTCCGTCCGTCCCCGCCCCTTGCGATTCTGATTGGCTGTTTGATTTTGGCGGGAACTAGAAGCGCGAGCGCGCCTACATAACTTATTTTTGTCTACAGATAATTTCATATTTATCGGGTTTTTCCACCGAGAACAACTCAAACAGCGCAACAAAATAATAATAATTTTTACAAACTTTAATACAAACTTTAAAAAGATGTCAGAACAAGTTAACCAAGGAGAGAAAGATGAAGTCAAAACTGGGAAGAGAAAGAGAGTTTTGACAGAGGAAGAAAAGGAAAGAAGACGTGAAAGAGCGAGAGAAAGGCGAAGAAATCTTTCACAAGAAAAGCGACAAGCTGAAAGAGGAAGAAAGCGTGTCTCATCTCATCTCATCTCATCATCTCTAGCCGCTTTATCCTGTTCAACAGGGTCGCAGGCAAGCTGGAGCCTATCCCAGCTGACTACAGGCGAAAGGCAGGGTACACCCTGGACAAGTCGCCAGGTCATCACAGGGCTGACACATAGACACAGACAACCATTCACACTCACATTCACACCTACGGTCAATTTAGAGCCACCAGTTAACCTAACCTGCATGTCTTTGGACTGTGGGGGAAACCGGAGCACCCGGAGGAAACCCACGCGGACACGGGGAGAACATGCAAACTCCACACAGAAAGGCCCTCGCCGGCCACGGGGCTCGAACCCGGACCTTCTTGCTGTGAGGCGACAGCGCTAACCACTACACCACCGTGCTGCCCGGAAGAAAGCGTGTAAAAAATTAATTTATAGAAATGATGAGTTGTAGGAATTTAATTCTAAATAGTGACGTTGATTTTGAAATCACTGCAAAATCCTTCGGGATCTGACAAGTTGACCTGAATCCAGTCAGTGTTTTCATGAATCGTGTATCTTTTGTTTTCAAAACATTTTGCTATAAATCCCACCCCTGTCAAAATGGTTCAACCCACCATCCACCCACAAAACCCCTCTATCTGACTCAAGTGGTACAGTCCCTCGGTTTCCCCACGTAAACCAGGAAGTAGTGAAGTTAAAATGCCGGTGAGTAAAGTGAATACGGAAATGTAATCACAAAGTTTTACCCAATAAATGAGAGTGTTTTTCACAGCCCGTGTGTACATTTGCATTTCTTGATCTCATCTCATCTCATTTTCATCCACTTATCCGGGGCCGGGTCGCGGAGGCAGCAGTCTGAGCATGGAAGCCCAAACTTCCCTCTCCCCAGACACCTCAGCCAGCTCCTCGGGAAGAACATCGAGGCATTCCCAGGCCAGCCGAGAGACATAGTCTCTCCAGCGTGTCCTGGGTCTTCCCCGGGGCCTCCTCCCGGGGGGACATGCCTGGAACACCTCTCCAGGGAGGCGTCCAGGAGGCATCCGAAAGAGATGCCTGAGCCATCTCAGCTGATTCCTCTCGATGTGGAGGAGCAGCGGCTCTACTCCAAGCTCCTCCTGAGTGACTGTGCTTCTCACCCTCTCTCTAAGGGAGTGCCCAGCCACCCTGCGAAGGAAACTCATTTCGGCCGCTTGTATCCGCGATCTTGTTCTTTCGGTCATTACCCAAAGCTCATGACTTATTTCAAAGCGCATTTTTGATATTAGACAAAGTTAACACAGATGACAATGATCATGAAATGAGCATTTTGAACGAGACATGACAAACATTTGGTATCCAAAAATGCCGCTAGGCCTTTCCCCGCACTCCACACAGCAAAGTTAAATGCATGAAAATGAAGTTATGGCAAACAGTGATTAATGACGAGAATGGCTTATGAAACCAGTTATACTGATCAATTCAAACGGTATGAACAAGGAAAGAAAATAGCAATACACTAGCGACAGGTCAGCTGATGGTAAAGTAGTGGCAAAAGGCTGCCTGCGCACTGCGCGAGCTACGTTAGCTTAGCTTTAATATCGCCTGCACGGTTTGGCTCCTGTTGCAACTTGGCCCACAAGGGTAAAAATTTCAACCAAAGACCTTGAAAACTTTATATATTTTCCTTACTTTTCGGCAAAATTTGCGATTTTGTGTTCGAAATAAGAAAGCATGTCACCTATGATTTTGGTGTAGCGTAGAGGAAAGAATTGGGTGGGGGAGGGGTGGTTTCTGTCCCGCTCAATTCACAGAAATAACGTCAGAGAGCAAATTATCTCGCAAGCACGGTGATTTTCGAAGATGGACACAGTGCCAAAGATGAAAATGACAACTCCCGATGTGTCGTGTTCTGTGTCAAACGGCTGACTAGCTGTATTGGAGCTATTAGAGAGCAGCATCTGCAAGTCGTACGTATTCGTCATTCTAGATTACATGCTTTGCAGGCTGCTTTAGAACATCCCCACACCAAAACTAGCTATATCCAGGGCTCTCAAGTTTTGAAGTCAGTTCAGAGTGAGATTTGTCGGGAAGGGCAGGGGTGGTGCTGGTGAGGGGTGTCGGCGGCGGCGCACAGGGGGATGAAAGGGGGGTAGGTTATGATTGGTGTTGTAAGTGTTAGTGGCAGATTTAGAGGCCTTCAATACGGGGGTAGGGGGCTCCCACTTGAAACACAATGGTTCCAGGCTTGCCATTTTAACAGCCATGATTGAGAAGAGAGTTCCGTCAAGGGCAACATGTAAACAGAAGCCCGTAACAATGTACTACTATGGTGGGGTTTACATTAGACCGTATCAGCGGATCATCAGATTAACGTTTTTAAAACGATTAGTGTGCACACAGCAACACCAATACACGATTCGCGTGCACACAGCAACACCAATACACGGATACGCTCGGCTCCGCAGGCATCCTGCGCTCCAAATCACTCCGCCCTGAACAGCGAGTGCCCTCTGGAGGGTGCGCACTCCGGCCCTGCGCAGCTCACAGAGCGCGCGAGTGAAGTGCACAAGCTGTGATTCGGGACTGAGCTGCTGTGTGTGTGATCCCAGCGCATATCACTTACCACTTGCAAGTGGAAGGATGGCAAGCCTAAAGACAATCATAACTACACAATGGGCAGTATTTGCATCAGTATTTGCAGTATTTTCATACTTTTATACTCTTTAATGAAAGGTGATACAAGGCGGAAGTCCGCGCCGTTTTTCAGCAGTCGCGTCACATGACCAACGCCAGCGAATCAAGACGGTGGATGTCACAGTGACGTTGTCCAATGATGACGCCAGCTAGAGCTCAGCACAGCGTATCCGCGTATTCTCAATGTTTACACAGCACCGGACCAGACACGATCTAGATTGAATACGTGGACCCTGGCGGATTCCCGTTTCCCGGCGTTTCCAGGCGTTTTAATGTAAACGGACAGTGCATCCGCGAAGAAAACGAGACAGATACGGTCTAATGTAAACTTGGCCTATATCTGTGTATTTTGTAGTTTGGCAAGTACCCAGTAAAGGAAGAGATTAAAAAAAAATCACACTGAGTTTTCATTCAAGTATGCAACACTAGGACTAAAAACAGGTGTCAAAAATAGCTGTTGAAATTAGCAAGGATTCAAGATTGAAGTGGCTAGACAAGCTCACAGACTCTGGGCAAACTGATAGTTAACATTATTAGCTGGAGACAATATTCCCCAACATCAGCTTTCATAATTTTTGTGATGCAAGTACTAATTTCGTTCAGGAAATACAAAATCATATGATGAGATGATTTACTGTACTGTAGGCTACTCATTAAATATGGCGCACCCGCGTCCTCCAATGTGTGTCCGTCTGCACTTCACCGCATCGTCTTCTTCGGAAAGTTCACGTAAATTTTACCCGGATACAACAGTGCTATTTTTTGATTGGCTGTTGGGTAGCTACATTTCTCAATTTATTGATCGGTGTGTGGCAAGCTATTTCTGAACTCTGCGGGAAACCACTTGATGCCTGCTCTTCGTCCACAGTTAAAAAATAGCGGTGCACCTTGGTGGGCGTTGTCTTAGTAATTTCTGTGCGTGAGAGATACAAGGTGTGGCGTGTGAGCGTGTGAACTGCTTGAAATGCGTGTGTCTCACACTCAATGCATGAGACTGGAGAGCCCTGTCAGTATTTACTCACCACGGAAATCAGTTTAACCTTTAACTGAACCACACTCCTATCTGTAATTAAATTTTAAATCTTCATATTAGTGGAGCTCCTTTGGCCCACGTGAGTGGAGCCCCACAGGCATAGAATGTGGATACATAAAGAAACCCATCGAGTTGTTTTCTGATGGTTTCGGTCCTGTGTGTGTGTGTGTGTGTGTGTGTGTGTGTGTGTGTGTGTGTGTGTGTGTGTGTGTGTGTGTGTGCCTGCCACCATAGGAAACCCAACAGCTACTGTAAGTAGTGAGTAACCCATCGAGTTGTTTTCTGATGGTTTCGGTCCTGTGTGTGTGTGCGTGCCTCCCACCCCAGGAAACCCAACAGCTGAGTAGTGAGTAAACCATCAAGTTGTTTTCTGATGGTTTCGGTCCTGTGTGGGTGTGCCTGCCACCATGGGAAACCCAACAGCTGAGTTGTGAGTAACCCATCGAGTTGTTTTCTGATGGTTTCGGTCCTGTGTGCGCGCGCGCGTG
The DNA here is from genome assembly GCF_027579695.1 of Neoarius graeffei. Classification (NCBI taxonomy): domain Eukaryota; kingdom Metazoa; phylum Chordata; class Actinopteri; order Siluriformes; family Ariidae; genus Neoarius; species Neoarius graeffei. The sequence goes on from NC_083593.1 coordinate 30,616,198, forward strand.
TGTTTGTGTGCGCGCGCGCGCGCGCCTGCCATCATAGGAAACCCAACAGCTGAGTAGTGAGTAGCCCATCAAGTTGTTTTCTGATGGTTTCGGTCCTGTGTGGGCGTGCCTGCCACCACAGGAAACCCAACAACTAGTGAAGTAGAATATTAGTCAGGACAGTATAGTAGTGAGTAACTTGTCACTGTTGTTGCCCGACATTTTGTGCAACATAAGGAAACAGTATAGTAACTATAATGGTAGAAAAATAAAACAAAAGAGGCTGGCTATGATATAAGAAAATTCTACAACCCAGAAACAGATGGGAGCTCCACTTTTAGGCAGTGCCTAAACCTATATATTATTTTTTAGACATCAATTACTCAAAATAACTTGAACTGAGCTGTAGCATGAATTGAGAACCTGAGTTACTGAAACTTTGGCAAATCTGGAGATTTTTAGTTCAGTGTGGCCTACAAAGACATCCATACAAAACTGTACTAAAGAAAGAAAAGTTGATAAATGAGGCCCCATCATCCCCAACATCAGTGAACCTTCAGCCTTTCACATCCTAGACTCTAAATCAATGCACCACCCCATGAAAGCCGAACTGAAATATCAAAAATGGAGCTGCTATAAATTTGGTGGCTACAACCCAGAGAGATGCATCAAAAACTCCATTGTGTGATTCTTTAGTAGCATTACAGGAGTATAAAAAATGGGTTTTAATATAGTGGTAGAACATTCATTTGTAATCTACAGGTTTGTCTTTTGATTACTTTGTAAAAACCTCTTTAATCTTCTGCAGAGCAGAACATCTGGCTTGGCCCAACAGTAATCCCACATCCACAGCAAAGTGTGCTAAGCTGTTGCAAAACTCTATGTAATCAGTTGCATGCACAAAGGATAGCATGCCCAAGAGCCAGCATGTTCATGAATCCTCTGACTGATTCTGACCCACACCCACCAACATAAAGATCTTTGTGAAATGACCCCACCAGTACCTAGTACAAAACAAGACCATGTGTTACCTCATGCGTTCTGCAGTAATAGTAAGAAAGACCATCATACAGAGAGACAAGGCTGAGAAAGCACTAGACAGAAAGGAAAAACAAAGGCAGATCGAATGATAGAGGTCTCAAAGCCCAGCAAAGTCACATAGGCATATAAGAAACAAAAAGCCCCTCTATGCTGTGATGGTCATTGCTCTCCACTCGCACACAATGAACCACATAGAGTTTTGAGTGAGCACAAAGCCGGAATGGTGTCAATACATAGACAACAATCAGCATCTTCTGCTTGTCATATATGTATCATATTTGAACAAAATAAATGTGGCAAAGTAAATGAGCATTTTATGTGTATAATGCATGAGCTGTCAAAACAGGCATGACTCTAAAGTTTAATCTCATGCTGCAATGCAAAGCACCTAAATAAAACATAATAAAAATGAAACATCTGTTCTCATAAGCATAATCCATTACAACTAAAGAGATATTAGTCCTGTATAAAGTGAGTGATTTAAAGCGACAGGAAGGACATGAAGACGGAATTGTATTCGACATGGCTGGTGTGGCACCTGCTGGCGTTTAAATGACTGATATTTCTTTTCCAGTCGGGCGTACTGAATGATGACTGTGAAACGGGTCGTTTGTCTTGAAAAAACATTCCCCCCCATCCACAGCATGTGTTCTCATTTCAGAATTACCTTTCTTCCCTGCAGCTACACAATCACACCATTTCTGCTATACCACATCGCCATGTCACTGCTGCTGAGCTTCCTCGTTCTCCAAACAGATTACAGCATGTCAGGAACCACGAGTTTCTGCCAAAGGAGCTGGCACTGAGTGCCCACCCACACAAGCAGTGTGCGTTCTCATTGCCAAGTCACCATTATGAAAATCACACTTTGCCGTAGGTGCGTGAATTTAGATGGATAAACATTACTGCTGATCTCTTTTTTGAAGGAGATGAGCTGTTGCACTTAGACACAGCAAGACACTGACGAACAAGAATGTTGCTGGGTGACACAGAAGCTTGTACCGTAGTACACACGGCAAGCTCAAGGAGCCAACTAGAAAGACTAAATGTGATGTTATCCCAATAGTATGTTTATTTGTATACAAGATTGCTGCCCTGTGTATCCTGCAGTCTTGAAATTATTGGATATCCTCAGACTGGACACAATTACATACAACCCCGATTCCAAAAAAGCTGGGACAAAGTGCAAATTGTAAATAAAAACAGAATGCAATAATTTACAAATCTCAAAAACTGATATTGTATTCACAATAGAACATAGACAACATATCAAATGTCGAAAGTGAGACATTTTCAAATTTCATGCCAAATATTGGCTCATTTGAAATTTCATGACAGCAACACATCTCAAAAAAGTTGGAACAGGGGCAATAAGAGGCTGGAAAAGTTAAAGGTACAAAAAAGGAACAGCTGGAGGACCAAATTGCAACTCAGTAGGTCAATTGGCAATAGGTCATTAACATGACTGGGTATAAAAAGAGCATCTTGGAGTGGCAGCGGCTCTCAGAAGTAAAGATGGGAAGAGGATCACCAATCCCCCTAATTCTGCGCCGACAAATAGTGGAGCAATATCAGAAAGGAGTTCGACAGTGTAAAATTGCAAAGAGTTTGAACATATCATCATCTACGGTGCATAATATCATCAAAAGATTCAGAGAATCTGAAAGAATCTCTGTGCGTAAGGTTCAAGGCCGGAAAACCATACTGGGTGCCCATGATCTTTGGGCCCTTAGACGGCACTGCATCACAGACAGGCATGCTTCTGTATTGGAAATCACAAAATGGGCTCAGGAATATTTCCAGAGAACATTATCTGTGAACACAATTCACTGTGCCATCCGCCGTTGCCAGCTAAACTCTATAGTTCAAAGAAGAAGCCGTATCTAAACATGATCCAGAAGCGCAGACATCTTCTCTGGGCCAAGGCTCATTTAAAATGGACTGTGGCAAAGTGGAAACTGTTCTGTGGTCAGACGAATCAAAATGTGAAGTTCTTTATGGAAATCAGGGACGTCGTGTCATTCGGACTAAAGAGGAGAAGGACGACCCAAGTTGTTATCAGCGCTCAGTTCAGAAGCCTGCATCTCTGATGGTATGGGGTTGCATTAGTGTGTGTGGCATGGGCAGCTTACACATCTGGAAAGACACCATCAATGCTGAAAGGTATATCCAGGTTCTAGAGCAACATATGCTCCCATCCAGATGACGTCTCTTTCAGGGAAGACTTTGCATTTTCCAACATGACAATGCCAAACCACATACTGCATCAATTACAGCATCATGGCTGCATAGAAGAAGGGTCCGGGTACTGAACTGGCCAGGCTGCAGTCCAGATCTTTCACCCACAGAAAACATTTGGCGCATCATAAAATGGAAGATACGACAAAAAAGACCTAAGACAGTTGAGCAACTAGAATCCTACATTAGACAAGAATGGGTTAACATTCCTATCCCTAAACTTGAGCAACTTGTCTCCTCAGTCCCCAGACGTTTACAGACTGTTGTAAAGAGAAAAGGGGATGTCTCACAGTGGTAAACATGGCCTTGTCCCAACTTTTTTTGAGATGTGTTGTTGTCATGAAATTTAAAATCACCTAATTTTTTCTCTTTAAATGATACATTTTCTCAGTTTAAACATTTGATATGTCATCTATGTTCTATTCTGGATAAAATATGGAATTTTGAAACTTCCACATCATTGCATTCCGTTTTTATTTACAATTTGTACTTTGTCCCAACTTTTTTGGAATCGGGGTTGTACAGTACCAGTCAAAACTATGGACACAGCTTCTAATTCTGTATTTCTCATCTCATCTCATTATCTCTAGCCGCTTTATCCTTCTACAGGGTCGCAGGCAAGCTGGAGCCTATCCCAGCTGACTACGGGCGAAAGGCGGGGTACACCCTGGACAAGTCGCCAGGTCATCACAGGGCTGACACATAGACACAGACAACCATTCACACTCACATTCACACCTACGGTCAATTTAGAGTCACCAGTTAACCTAACCTGCATGTCTTTGGACTGTGGGGGAAACCGGAGCACCAGGAGGAAACCCACGCGGACACGGGGAGATGCAAACTCCACACAGAAAGGCCCTTACGGGGCTCAAACCCAGGCCTTCTTGCTGTGAGGCGACAGCGCTAACCACTACACCACCGTGCCGCCCTAATTCTGTATTTTTTCTTTATTTTTATTAATTTTAAGATACTACATGTCTTAAAGTAATGATGGATGTCATTTCTCTTAGTCAAACGGTTCTTGATATAATATGGATTACTACAGTTGTGGAATAGGGCTATTTACTGTGTTTTTATCATTTACTAATTATTGTTTGATCTCAAACACATTAATAAGGCAAGAAATTGCACTAATTACCTTTTGATGAGGCACCTGTTAATTGAAAAGCATTCCAGGTGACTACATCATGCAGCTGGTTAAGATAATGCCAATAGTGTGCAAAGTGTCCTCTCTCTCTCTCTCTCTCTCTCTCTCTCTCGCTCTCTCTCTCTCTCTCTCTCTATATATATATATATATATATATATATTTCATTTATTCACTGTTTTTTGAATAATTATGCTTCAAGTCTAAGACATTTGCACAATTTAAAGCAATAGGCTTTGAGTCATTCCCCCAGCACCAGTCATGCCCATTTGTCCTCTAAACTAGTTCTTAAACTTTTAAAAAAAAAATTTAATTTTTTTTCTTTTTAACTAAAGCACATGATGAAAAAAGGGCTGATGAAAAATTTCATTACTTTTTCAAAATCGAATGAATATTTTTGTTAAGATTTTTAAAAACTTTTCTAGATCTGGAAATGAAAGATTTTTCCATGACTTCTGGGTTTTTTTTTTTTGCAGAACTATGGAACCCCTGTAATTTACCATTTATATAACGTTTCTAAAACTTAAAGCCCCACATTGGTTTTCGTCTAATCTTGGGCATCACAATTAGATCAGCATTGGTGAATCTGGCCATGCGAGCTACAGCTGCAGGAGTTCAGAAAGATAGGCTGAGAAAGGATATGTACTTCTTCAAATATACTATCCATCCATCCAATATCTGTAGCCGCTTATTCTGTGCAGGGTCACAGGCAAGCTGGAGCCTATCCCAGCTGACTATGGGCGAGAGGCGGGGTACACTCTAGACAGGTCGCCAGGTCACCGCAGGGCTGACACACAGAGACAAACAACAATTCACGCTCACACCTACGGTCAATTAGCCTAACCTACATGTCTTTAGACTGTGGGGGAAACCAGAGCACCAGGAGAAAACCCACGCAGACACAGGGAGAATGTGCAAACTCCACACAGAAAGGCCCCGTCGGCCGCTGGGCTCGAACCCAGGACCTTCTTGCTGTGAGGCGACAGTGCTAACCACTACACCACCGTGCCACCCAAATGTACTATATGAGAATTTATGTTAATGTATTATATTAAATTTATACTTGATTTAGTGTGAAATATACAACCATTATAACTACTGGAGCAAGTAATCAACGTGTTATGAAAAGTATGAAACCTGGGTTTTGATATGTCTTAAATGAAGTCAGCCTTGAAGTCAGGCATGGTCACAGGGTTGACTAGTTCTAGTCTTGATATTCATGTTAGCTTGCCAAAAAAAACTTGTCTATATTAAGCTTCCTGGAACCCTTCAGCAGACTTGGCTGTTTGCCTGTAAAATAGCACTTAGATACCACAGTAGAGTATACAGCAGATCCTAATTATCATTAAAGCAAACCAGAAAACAAAAGCTCAGATTTTCACATGATGAATTAAAGATCTTGCCACTGAGCTCTCAAGTAAGCCTGCAGTATTTGTGTACTCACACTTACAAATTTGTGCAGTCAATTCAGAGCTTGTCGACCATTTACTTACACTGATCAAATTTCAGTGTGAAATAATGTAGTTACTACAAACTGTCAGACAGTGCTTAAGGTCGGAATCAGAATAACCAAGGCTACATCCACACGACAACGAGATTTTTTTTTTTAAATATCGCGTCCACATGGGCAACGGATCAGTAAAATATCAGGTTCATATGGCAACGCAACGCTTGCTGAAAACGATGCAATACACATGCCACACCTCTACGTGCGCTGTAAGACGGTCCCATCGGAGACACCAGAACAATAGAAGAAATAGACGCATGCGCATAAACCCCTTCTTCTGTAGCATCAGCCACAAAGTTTTGATTATTAATCAGTAGCGTAAAATGAAAGACGCGTAAAGAGGAATGAATGGGGGTAGATGGAAGCCGGTACGCCAACATTCTGATATCCTCCAGAATTCTTTAATGGTCCGGAATAAATTGAATGCTACACGTTGATGGATTACTTTGTTCTTCTACGCCCTTTTTGAGGAATGTATTGTCGGACTTAAACCAACATCTGAAGAGGTGAAATCGCTCCTTTTTTTTTCCTATTTTTGCTGGCGGGATTGTTTTTGCTTTTGGAAAGCGCACGGGCGGTGCGCGGTTTGGTTATACTCAGTACTTCCGCAGTGTTTGGACTAAAGACTCTGCCCTAAGGGCTATTCTCTCATTCTCTCGCTCTCTCTCTCTGCACCATTACACAATAAATATTCACAGTGAAAATATTTTGTAAGCACGTTTCATGAACCAAGTTATAGGATTTGTTGACAACTCGCATCGAGTTCGTTACACTTCTACCCGGTGTGAAGCACTGACAGTCATGTGGTTGTGATGTCATCGTAAACAAATCCGTTCTACTCATCCAGACGACTTCGCAACGGGGCCGTTGCCAGATTTTTTCACTCTGGAACCCGTTCTCAAAAGATTTCGTTTTGGGGCACCCAAAACGCCGGTGCCGTGTGGACGCCAGGCCGAAACGATAAACAATTTTATCAGATTCACCTGAATCCGTTGCCATGTGGACAGGGCCTAAGACACTCCTCTGTTTTTGGCACATTAACTCTGAAGTCTGAATACTGATGTGAATCATTTCCATATTAACTCACTATAGGCACTTAAATCAACTCAGAATATGGCCCAAAGTAAAATATCAGCCTACTTTTGGAAATCTTGACATAATAACCTATAATAAGAAGAAAATAAATAAATAAATTTAAAAAAAGAGAGAAAGGAAACGGGTGACATCCATTAGGAAAGCAGTTCAACATACACTGGCATTAAATAATAATAATAATAATAATAATAATAATAATAATAATGTTTTTAAACACTTGGAGTTTCTTATGTTTTATTATAGTTTAGTCAAGGACCAAACAAACAGAAAGATACAGAATAGCTATATATAAAAAAGAAAAGGAAAACTAAATCTCTGTGGAACTTATTAACTGCTCATGCTCACATTCTAGTGCGACTCTAATGAGTGCTTTATTAAAGGCAGGCTTACTTGAAGACTAAACATATTAAACCTGTAGATAAGAGACTCAAAAACGGTGCCTAATTGAGAGAAAAAGGTTTTGACCTTCTTCCAGCTAGATTATTTCAAAATTGTTCCATTAAAATAGTAATTTCTAACACTTATGTCTACTCTGTGCTTAGATTTTCATACAAGAATATTTCAAATGACATCGTTTAAACAGAAAAGTTAAAACACATGTTCAAAAACTTTTGACTGGTGGTCTATGTCTTCAACTAACCTTTGACCTCTCCCTTCATCAATTACTTGTTTTTGTGCAAATTCAATAAAACCTTTTCTTTGCCACTTGTAATGCACATACTTTCTTTGATGAGTATATTTTTGCACACTTGAACAAGGACTTGTTCAAATGTCTAGTTAAGCACTGGATCACTGGTGTGTGTTTGAGTGCAATCAGAACTGAATGTCAAGGCTTTAGGTCCCATTTTCACTGCGATATGAGTCACTCTCTTTAATCCTACAGCCATCGCTCCATGACCATGATTCATTAAGCAGTTCTGGCTCAAGTAATTGTTTTGTACCTTTTTCCTTGCACTCCCACTTAAAAGGCACATTATGTCTATGTTAGGTTCTGCCCTTGTGCTGTGCTGTCACTCTGATTTGGGATGCCTTGCAATGATTGTAATGTGCTTTTCACCGAATGCTAGCTGGAGTTACATATGGAAGGACGTATTGTAATAAAAGATGTCTGCTCTCTCACCACTCTCTCTACCTCTGTCTCTCTTTCTCTCGTCCTGCAGTTTATCATATTGTTTTGTTGTTCAACATGAAGAGCACATCTGTTACTCATTGAACATCTGTACTCATTTGCATATTAATGAATAATTATGTTAATTCAATTGCCACTGGCTTTTTGATTTGCATGAATTAAAATGAACGTTCAGGGAGTGCTGCAGCTATTCAAATGAGATTTCTTTGCACTTGGATTAATGATTAATATATCTGCACCTAATAAAGTGGTTTGGAAGCAATGAACAATCTGAGACCATTCACCACTGCTTAGTTATGTAGATTATAAATACAGGACTGGTTAGTGTGAGAAAAAGTGATATGTTTACTAGATCACTTTTTATAAAAAAAAGTCTGTATAATAACAAAAAAAAATTCAATTGCTAAAAAATGAAGGATAGTAGTTGCTTTTGTTCACCACACAGACCACAGACTCATCTGTAACTGTAATAATTTGGGAGGGGGTAAGAAAAAAAATTAAAATGTATTTTTTTTTATATTTGAGCAGTATAAGACTAACAGTTCAGAGCAGCTTTCACTGACATTTGTTTTATGTAATCTATGATTAACATACTTCTGAACCACTGCCATCTTATCATTTGACCTTCTCGAGAAATATGGTATCATATTCTAGAATATTCTTCTCAAACATTCTATCATTTAATCCACCTGCTTAAAAATCACCACTTGATTGTTTTATAATGAGCATTATTCTATCCACATTCACTGGATGTGAGCAATTGCACGCTCTGATTGGATACTCTACTACTAGCCTATCAGCTCATACGTATACCGTGAGTAGAGAAAACAAAATAGCAGAGTGTGTTGCTGAATCAACTGAGGATGAAATAAAAACTCTACTCGAAAACAAAACCCCCCAAAATACAAAAAAGCAACAAAATATGGAATAAAAGTATTTGATGGTAAGAAGGTATCTTTTTTATGTCAGTCCTGTGTGCTGTAGTACGTGCACCAAAAAGTGTGCCTTGGGCTGAATCCTTAGGGAGGAATCCCATGAACATTTTTGGGGCGGGGCAATCATGCCAGAGGCCGACCCAACTGAGGAGGCCGGTGTTCCAGAGCTCCCTCCTGTGGTTGACGCAGTCGAGGAGACTGTTGCTCTAGCGTGCCTCTTAAAGGCAACCACTCCAGTGGCCAACTCAGATGAGGAGGTCATCGCTTCAGAGCTCTCCCTAGTGGCTGAAGTAGAGACAGCAGAGGAGACTGTCTCTTTTGATCTGGTTTCTCAGCCAGAGCCAGCACCTGTTCCCATGCCAGCACCTGTTCCTGTTCCCATGCCAGCACCTGTTTCCATGCCAGCGTCTGCTCCAGAGTCAGCGCCAGTGCCCGCTCCCAAGCCAGAGGTGGAGCCAGAGTCAGCACCAGCGCCTGCTCCCGAGCCAGAGCCAGAGCCAGCGCCAGCGCCGGAGCCTGAGCCCTCTACAGAGCCTGAGCCCAGTCCAGAGCCCTCTACAGAGCCTGAGCCCAGTCTAGAACCCAAGTCGTGTCCAGAGCCTAAGCCCGAGCCCCCACCGGGGCCCCGTATGATGGATTTTCGCTCCCGGAGGGAGCTCTTTGGGAGGGGGCTCTGTCAGTCCTGCTCACTGTGGTGCGTGCACCAAAAGGTGTGCCTCGGGCTGCGCACGCGCAGAGTGAGCTCCAAGCGCGCACGTCCTGAACAAGGCGCACCTGTTCTCAATTAATGAACTAAGTGTTGGGCTATTTAAGGACTGCGCTGATGCAAGGACGATGCGAAGTATTACGCCACGTTCAGTGTGCATTACTGAGCCTTGTTTCCTGTGTTTGTGGTTTTCCTGGTTTCTCGATTCCTGTTCCCGATTCTAGTTCTCGTCCTCATTTTGCCTATGACATACTGTTTGCACCTCGATCGACCCTTTGCTTGTTTTCTCGTTCATGACCTTGCCTGCTGATTTAGACTGTTTGCTTTTGTGTGTGTTTCATGCACTCTATATATAGATCGCACTGCATTATAATAAACACTTCTGCACATACATCTGCCTCCCTCATGCAGCTGACAGAATACTTCGCCCAAAATGGATGTAGCAGAAGTGTTTCAATACGCGATCCCACGCCGCTTCCGGGTTTCCCTGCCCGTATTTTCGTCTGAAGACTGAGTGGAGTCCCCCGGCAGTCCACTACAGGATATATCACCCTATGGGATTCAAGTTGCAGCGTGATCTCTGCTACAAGAGCCTCCAAGAGCCCAAGCTACCCGAATCCATCTGGGTAAACTTTGTACTGACATTCATTGCTGGACGAGCATGCAGATGGGTGGACTATCTGATGCAGGTTGAACACCCGTGCCTTCGTAACTCTCAGACTTTCTTTGTCATGCTAAAGTTTATTTTTGAATCCTTAGTAAGGGAGGAACCCCATGAAAATTTTTGGGGCAGGGCAATCATGCCAGAGGCCGACCCAGCTGAGGAGGCCAGTGCTCCAGAGCTCCCTCCTGTGGTTGATGCAGTCTAGGAGGCTGTTGCTCTAGAGCGCCTCCTAAAAGCAACCACTCCAGTGGCCGACTCAGATGAGGAGGCCATCGCTCCAGAGCTCTCCCTAGTGGCTGAAATAGAGACAGCAGAGGAGGCTGTCTCTTTTGAGCTGGTTTCTCAGCCACAGCCAGCACCTGTTCCCGTGCCAGCACCTGTTCCCGTGCGAGCCTCTGCTCCAGAGGCGGAGCCAGAGTCAGCGGCAGCGTCTGCTCCAGAGGCTGAGCCAGAGTCAGTGCCAGCACCTGCTCCCAAGCCAGAGGTGGAGCCAGAGTGTTAACCAAAATTTTGTGAAATTTTGTTGTTTTGTGAAGTAATTTTGTGCCTTTCTGTGGACATTTTTGTCAATGATCAGAGGTTTCCCGGTGTGTGCCTGGTGTGCGTGCTTTCCATATATGGAAGTTAAATCAAGAAAATCAAATTTACTGTCAAAAATGTAGCATTCTTATTGGTGAGAATTCGAAACAAGACTTGAATGGAAATAAAATACTACGAGTTTTGAGAGGTTTGTCAGTGAAGCTCGGCAGGTTTAGAATGGGTATGTCATGTATCTAGATAAATATCTTTGCGAGCTTTTCATCATACAAGCATGATAAACATACTGACAAACTTTATACTTTACACTTTCCTATATGCCCACTGCCAAATAATACTATACTTTTTAAATAACCTACAGTGGTGCTTGAAAGTTTGTGAACCCTTTAGAATTTTCTATATTTCTGCATAAATATGATCTCAAACATCATCAGATTTTCACACAAGTCCTAAAAGTTGATAAAGAGAACCCAGTTAAACAAATGAGACAAAAATATTCTCATCTCATTATCTCTAGCCGCTTTATCCTGTTCTACAGGGTCGCAGGCAAGCTGGAGCCTATCCCAGCTGACTACGGGCGAAAGGCGGGGTACACTTTGGACAAGTCGCCAGGTCATCACAGGGCTGACACATAGACACAGACAACCATTCACACTCACATTCACACCTACGGTCAATTTAGAGTCACCAGTTAACCTAACCTGCATGTCTTTGGACTGTGGGGGAAACCGGAGCACCCGGAGGAAACCCACGCGGACACGGGGAGAACATGCAAACTCCGCACAGAAAGGCCCTCGCCGGCCATGGGGCTCGAACCCGGACCTTCTTGCTGTGAGGCGACAGTGCTAACCACTACACCACCGTGCCGCCTGACAAAAATATTATACTTGGTCATTTATTTATTGAGGAAAACGATCCAATATTACATATCTGTGAGTAGCAAACGGATGTGAACCTTTGCTTTCAGTATCTGGTGTGACCCCCTTGTGCAGCAATAACTGCAACTAAACGTTTCCAGTAACTGTTGATCAGTCCTGCACACCAGCTTGGAGGAATTTTAGCCCATTCAACCATACAGAACAGCTTCAACTCTGGGATGTTGGTGGGTTTCCTCACATGAACTGCTCGCTTCAGGTCCTTCCACAACATTTCGATTGGATTAAGGTCAGGACTTTTACTTGGCCATTCCAAAACATTAACTTTATTCTACTTTAACTATACTTTGGTAGAACGACTTGTGTGCTTAGGGTCGTTGTCTTGTTGCATGACCCACCTTCTCTTGTGATTCAGTTCATGGACAGATGTCCTGACATTTTCCTTTAGAATTCGCTGGTATAATTCAGAATTCATTGTTTCATCAATGATGGGAAGCCGTCCTGGCCCAGATGCAGCAAAACAGGCCCAAACCATGATACTACCACCACCATGTTTCACAGATGGGATAAGGTTCTTATGCTGGAATGCAGTGTTTTCCTTTCTCCAAACATAATGCTTCTCATTTAAACCAAAAAGTTCTATTTTGGTCTCATCCATCCACAAAACATTTTTCCAGTAGCCTTCTGGCTTGTCCACGTGATCTTTAGCAAACTGCAGATGAGCAGCAATGTTCTTTTTGGAGAGCAGTGGCTTCCTCCTTGCAACCCTGCCATGCACACCATTGTTGTTCAGTGTTCTCCTGATGGTGGACTCATGAACATTAACATTAGCCAATGTGAGATAGGCCTTCAGTTGCTTAGAAGTTACCCCAGGGTCCTTTGTGACCTCGCTGTCTATTACACACCTTGCTCTTGGAGTGATCTTTGTTGGTTGACCACTCCTGGGGAGGGTAACAATGGTCTTGAATTTCCTCCATTTGTACACAATCTGTCTGACTGTAAATTGGTGGAGTCCAAACTCTTTAGAGATTGTTTTGTAACCTTTGTTACAAAAAATTGTTTTGTTACAAAAAATTGTTTTGTAACACCAGATACTGAAAGCAAAGGTTCACAAACTTTTGCCACTCACAGATATGTAATATTGGATCATTTACCTCAATAAATAAATGACCAAGTATAATATTTTTGTCTCATTTGTTTAACTGGGTTCTCTTTATCTACTTTTAGGACTTGTGCGAAAATCTGATGTTTTAGGTCATATTTATACAGAAATATAGAAAATTCTAAAGGGTTCACAAACTTTCAAGCACCACTGTAAATTAGATGAAACATAAAACTTGGCACCTTACTCAGTCACACCAGAATCAGAGCACTGACCGCACACTTACGCATTCATAGAAGAGTATTCACATGGTAAGGGCATGATAATCACTTTCACTCGTTCGATTTTGATTAGTTTCTCTTTCATGGTGGGAATGCCCACTGTAAACAGGATAAAATCCGTCAGACATAGTTCAGGCTATTTGGAGGTAAAAAAAAATTTTTCATTAATTTTTTTTTTAATGTGATCACTAAGTACCTATGTACTGCAATATACATGTTATACATAGGTTTTTGTGACATCTATATTTGTTACGTTATAATCTAGATGAAATATTGGGTTGTGAAAAACACTGATCAAAAAGGAACTTAACTAAATTTCAAAGTAACAGTGAGGATTCTGTCTGTGAAAGATGGACTATGTTGCCTTCAATTAATATTCAAATACAGCAAGATTTTTTTCCATGCAGAAGGTACAGGGTTTGACTAAGACTTGCAAATTTTCAAGTCCCTGAACTCCATGGTTTTTCAAAAATGGAATCCTTTATGAATTTGTAGAGTATTTTCCCAATGGGGACTGCTTTAAGTCCAACCATACATTACTAAGAAATGTTTTTATCTATGTTTTAATAGAAGAAACCATTGGGAAAGCAAAGTTCTGCCAAGAGACCAAGGCAGACTGATGATGAAAACCCTCAGGCTCCTGCAAAGAAAAATTTTCTATTAAATGCCTAATAAAATATAACTCACACTTAAAATTAATGCTTTCTTTCATTTCTTTTTGAGGCTCAATTGCAGCTCCAGAAGTCACCAGATTGCACAAAAAAAAAAAAAGATTAAATTTTCAAAATTTTCCTGGGGGGGACCCCCTGCGGAGGGGGGATACCCCCCTCCCCCGCCACCCCCCTCCCCGGTCACGACCAAGGCCGCAACCCAGTTACACTCCCTACTTTCAGAAAAACACTCCCAACCTTACCAATCCTGGCTAAGCCTGTGCTTATAGCTGACTTAGTGCTATGCGCCTCATCGGCTATCAGCTCATGTATAACTCGATTTCTAGAATAACTGTATTATTCTAATACTACATTAATAATAACACAAAGACTATGCTGATGAAGCTCACTGATATACAGTATATACTGTTACAAAAAGGTGGTCAATTAGATATTACGTACATTAGATATTACAGTACAATGGCTTTACATTTTGTTTAGTTGAATACTATTGTGAGCAAACTGCTATAATTTTCAGCATCATAAAATCTGTATGTGATATCCATTGCACAAGTGGCTGACCAAGAAGTGATACTATTAACTTCACTTGTAGCCAAATGAAAATAGTTGCATTGCTTGCACCAGTTCTTATTTTTGTGCACTGACTTATACTAGCTACTGTCAGAGCAAAAAATAAATCAAGAAAGAAAGAAAGAAAGAAAGAAAGAAAGAAAGAAAGAAAGAAAGAAAGAAAGAAATCACACAGTCATGAGAAGGTGAATAACTTCTAAATGATACATGAAGCTCATTCCACTGATGTGGAAAAAAATCTATTCCTTTCTGTATCTAACAAATGTCTCCTAACACCCTTAGCCAACTGAACCTTCTTACTCTGACTCTGTCCTGGTGTTCTAATGTATCATAGCCCAGCCTTGATGGATGAGCTAGTCTCTACACATTGATATGGGGCTATCTGCAGTATATCAGAAGCTTGGGCAATGCTAAGGCAAGCTGTCAAGACAGATAACGGCATCATACCTGGAACACCTTTTGAGTTGAAAGAGCTGGTAGTGTGAGTATTATAATGCAGAAGAAATGTTGTGAACAGCATGAGCTGCACTGTGAATGATAACATGATGAATTTATACAGGGATTTAAAACAGCCCATACAGAGAGCTGAGTATAAGCTAGTAAAGGGTGAACGCACCCATCATTTCAGAGATAAGACAACAAAAGAAGAAGTGAATTAGTGGATTTGAGATGCGAGTGAATCCTCAGTGGCCAGGATTTGGCAGGCTTGTCTGGGGTTGTATCCAGGACACAGGGGTACCACTGGAGCAACCACCTGTGTTTGACACATCACATGGACAGTCCTGTTATATCACAATAGCCTTAAATAGTCATGTGATAACTTCACATACTACTATTTCCTTCAGAGCAAACACAAGAGGTTCGGCATCAGCTAGCACTACAACTAGCTCGTTTATCCATGTTGTTCAATTACACAATGACAAGTGAATGCTTTAATGTACTTTTCCAGTCACATATTTTGGATACCCAGAAACGTAACTAAATAGGCTTATAAAAGGTTGTAGCAAATGTAATTATGCAATTTCAGGTAATTTACCAAGGCAAAAAATCTTAGCTGGGTTCAGAAGAGCTGTGGCGAGTTTATAAGTACCCACTGAGACACTATCCATGGTGATGTGATGTGATGTGATGTGATGTGATGTGATGTGATGTGATGTGATGTGATGTGATGTGATGCATACACCCTCAACAGGAATGAGTCAAATGGCCAAAGCCCCCATTCAGTGTAGATACGGGGAGATGGAGGGAGGTCTAACTCCAACCAATGTATGCATGTTAGCTAACTTCTCAAGCTTTGTTGTGGACAATTTTATCAAACAGCAGATGTGAAAAATGTAAAAGTGTTAAGGGAAGATGCAGAGGAACTGCACCATAGTTCTTATCTAACTCATAGACAGCAATGATGGATAACAAGGCAATGACGAAAGGGAGTCTGAATGCCTCCAAAGAGTATGTAATATACTCCATGAAGAGATGAAAGTAGATGGTAGGAGTCTATCGGCAGTTTTGGAGTTTTGCTCCAACCATAGTCACAAACTGTTATGCAGATAGCATAGATGCAAGGAGCATACATGTACACAAGGCGAGGAGAAGAGAGGTAAGAATGGTGGTATGACAACAGGATCCATATCAAGTGCTCCTTTGTGACATGTTTGGTCAAGGTCTTGGCATGTGCTCACATATGAACAAAAAGGTATCCAGGTGATCCAAGTCATCATGAGAGGAAAACTCAATGAGAAAACTAATAACAAGAGCAAATAAACTGCTTGTGCCAGGTGTCCAGACTAGTGATTTATCCACCCCTGATGTCACAACCCTACTGCTCTGTGTGAACAAAATTCATAAAGTCCACAACCACACCAACTCTTCATTTTTCCTCAAGATAAAAGCTCTAATGCACCAGGCAAATACGCCTACTCTCTCATTACTCAGTATACTGTATACAGTATACGCATTCACCACTGTCTTTGCTAAGTCTTGTTTGTGGTTCATCACCTGTCACTAAGTATTTAATTCACTATTGGGTCTATATCCCTGTGCAGGAATCCTGTGATCGTATTTGCCCTTTTTGCATTACATATCTGCTCATTTGTTTGCAGTTTTATTCACTTTATGGTTTTCGACCCTGTTTGGTTGTTTGTTTTTTCTGCCTTTTTAGTCTTTGCCAAATGTTTTCAGTGTTATTTCTGTAATTTGATGCATTTGTCTCCACTAATATGGTCAAACCCTGAATACTGACTGACATTTAGTAGTAAGAACAACCTCAGCAAACACTGGAATCTAAGTTTTACCTTTTATTTGAAAAAGTCCCTTTTTCACATACGTTTATTATTTTTATGTTTATAATTTCAGCTGTGCTTTGGCCCAAATCTTTACTATAAATAATTCTAAGGCTATATATATATATATATATATATATATATATATATATATATATATATATATATATATATATATATATATATATGAGTGATTCCACGCTTATGGGTACTGAAATGGGGACATGAACTTATTCACCTAAAACCATTTCTTTTTTTACCATCAGGTCACAAAACATGTAATCTTTAATGAATGATATGTTAAAAGATAACTTTAATTTTCTGAGATGTAATAAAAACATATTTATATGCCAAAGTCAAGCCTATGAGTTCCAAAATGATGTCTGTTACATTACTTCTGTTACGATTGTCCATCTCGCGTCTTTTACAAATTAATTACAATCTAGCTATATACCATGTTAATCTTATTGAAAGAATGTGTATGTTTATTCTACTACACATGTTTATTAATTATATTTGCTAAAACATCACCTTCCTATGTTTCAAAAAGTAATTCTACATTGTTAAAATTGAGAATATATATGTCCACAACACTTCTGTTACGTTCTGACTTTGGCATATAAATATGTTTTTATTACATCTCAGAAAATTAAAGTTATCTTTTAACATATCATTCATTAAAGATTACATGTTTTGTGACCTGATGGTAAAAAAAAAAAAAAGAAATGGTTTTAGGTGAATTTTTAAAAATAAGTTAATGTCCCCATTTCAGTACCCATAAGCGTGGAATCACTCATATATATATATATATATATATATATATATATATATATATATATATATATATATATATATATATATAATATGTGTGTGTGTGTGTGTGTGTGTGTGTGTGTGTGTGTGTGTGTGTATAGGGATAAATGTTCAACACTCAGTTATTAAAAATTACCTTGAGCTTT
The DNA here is from genome assembly GCF_027579695.1 of Neoarius graeffei. Lineage (NCBI taxonomy): Eukaryota > Metazoa > Chordata > Actinopteri > Siluriformes > Ariidae > Neoarius > Neoarius graeffei. The sequence continues at coordinate 30,633,914 of NC_083593.1, forward strand.
CATTAAAAAAAGCACTCCAAGTGATATACAGCAATATTGCTCTTCCACTGCTCTGACCCATCCCTTTATGTGAATGTCAAACCGACTCAGTGTGTACTTCTATGGTGGCATATGTTAAAGCAGATGTTCTGAGTCCTATTCCTTATGATCACAAGCTCTGCACATTTTTTTGCTTTATCCCTACTATAAAACTCCTGAATGTTCATGAAGGCAGTGCCATAGCCAGGGCAAATTTGTAATTCAAATTCAGAAGAGAGAAGGTTATAGAGATTAGACTTTTTTTTTTTGTTCATTGCCTGCAGTCTAGAACAAAAGCTTCGATTTATTCTCATGAATTGTACATATGTAATAATGTAATAACGTGAACATTTCTGTTATTCTATTCTCAAGTATTTCTTATTAGTATAAATATGGAGGTGATTATAGGAAATCATGTGCGTTGATTGGTCGAGAGAGTCTAATTATTTCTCGAGAATCACCTCGAGTGACTCGGCAAAATGGCGGCCAATCGCTTCGTCACCATAAGTGAGGAAGAATTACAAATTATGAAAGAAAATGCTGTTCCTAAAAGCACTAAAGATGCTATGAAGTTTGGTCTAAAACTATTCAAAAATAAGGTGGAATTGTGATTTATTTTATCCATTTCAAAACAAAGTATTTTATGTGACTCGGCATAGATAAGTGACAAGTCCGCGTGCATTACATTTGCATGCCACTTTTGAAGATTGAAATAAATTATTTTTTAATGCAATTTTTTAAAAACCCCTTTGGACATAATGTGTACAATTGTACACGTGAAGTTCCATAGCATTTTTCCTTGTGTCCGAAGGGGTTAATAATCAAATAATAATCTCAACTTCGTCTCGATTATTATTCACCAATATTCATTTCACCTTCAGGGAATAATTGTTCATTATTATTATTATTATTATTAGTAGTAGTAGTAGTAGTAGTAGTATCTGTCAGTATCTCTGTATCTCCTGTTCCTTTTCTCTCTCCAATCTGAATGCATGTCACTGCAAAAAGGTGATTTAGCTTTGGCTGTATGATCACACTGACATTTTCCTGACTCCCTCAGATCCTTTATTAGTACAAAAGATACAGTTAAATGTTAAACAGATATATGATATCAGCATGAATATAAGTTACAATCAGATTAACTACAGACAAAAATGAGGCTATAAATGTAATGGCGATGGACCTTGAATAAAAAAAAACCATGATAACCGTATAACGCAACGGAGCAGACGATGACAGATGTTTCTTGTGAATGCTGATTGTGATAACCCCTGGGTGTGGTGGAACACTGAAGCTTGTGGAGAGGTGGGTCTTTGTGTTAACAGACACTTTAATAAACTCAATTTTAGTTTTTCAGCTTTTTAAACACCCATACACAGCGCACAACCCTTGTTTACGCCGAAGCTTGGCTCAACCCCTCCTCTCCCCTCTCCTTCCCCTTATCAACCCTCAGCCATTACTGAAAGACACACACATACAATGTGATTCACATGTATGATCATTTTGCCACACACCTTCCCCAACCTTGCTCTCCATTCACAATCCGGCACTCGACCACACCCTCACGGCCACATTGGTACATCATTGTTCATGTTATACCTGTCTTAACTACATGTGGCACAGCTGATCTGACCACAAAAGGCAAACAGTGATGTCGTTTCATTTTCCTCTTCTTTGACTTCAAATAGAAAGCATGCTGAATAATGTTGTATGTAATCTAAAGGTTGTACGCCTGATATTTTTAACTACATGCAAATAACACCTGAGCTCCAAACTCCTTCAATATCTTCATGTAGGTTTCAGCTTATGTCATAACCTTTCATAAATAACATTGGAAGAATATATACTGTACTGTCTGATTGTCATTGTTTTCCCGTTAGCAGTGAGACAGATCACTACAGCTAACATCAGGACAGTATGAACAGTTTGCAACCCGGCATTAGTTTCCTCAATTTGAAAGTATAATTTGGATTTTTTTTTTTTTTTTTAAGCCTTTATTCATCACATGTACATTAGAGCACAGTGAAATTCTGTATCTGCATTTAACCCATTTGGGGATGTGAGCACACATACCCAGAGCAGTGGGCAGCTGTGCTGCAGCACTCAAGAAGAAGCCAAGCCAAAAAGCCTTTATTTGTCACACGTATACTCAAGCAGAGACTTAAGCACACAGTGAAATTCCTCCTCTGCATTTATCCCATCTGAAGCAGTGAAAACACACCTGCACAAAGAAGTGAGCAATGAGCACACACACATATCCAGAGCAGTGGGCACCTATGCTACAGCACCCAGGGAGCAGTTGGGGGTTGGGTGCCTTGCTCAAGGGCACTTCAGCCCAACCTCAGGCCATGGCTGCCCCATGTTAACCTAACCGCATGTCTTTGGATTGTGGGGGAAACTGGAGCACCTGGAGGAAACCCACAAAGACACGGGGAGAACATGCAAATTACACACAGAAAGGCCCCCATTGGCTGCTGGGCTCGAACCCAGAACCTTCTTGCTGTGAGGCAACAGTGCTAACCACTGCACCACCGTGCCACCATGCCAAGAAGCAGTTGAGGGTTAGGTGCCTTGCTCGAGGGCACTTCAGCCATCTCTGCTGGTCCAGGCAACCTTTTGGTCCCAAAGCTGCTTCTCTAACCTTTATGCCATGGCTTCCCCACTAATAACCCATGCATTGCTAACAGCATTTTGGATTTTTACAACCATGGTTCTTTCTTTCATTGTTGTTGATGTGTGACATGGTGTCGTAAAGTGCTACACAGTTCTCGTGTTACCATAAAGCATTGCTTGCAAGAGGTCTCCAGAATGCTCCACCAGAGTTGTATAGTGCTACAACTGGCATTCAGGGGACAGAGTCAGGATAGAAGACAAGCCATTCTTCTTATTATAAGTCAGTGTACCATCAAAATGATTTTGAAACTGATATTTTAAGGTAAAAATCCTACAAAATGCTGCTTTAACTCAAAAAATATATGTAATCTAATAAGAACTATGCCATGCAGTATAGGCAGTATTATCTAACTCATCGTTACAAGTGCTGATATTAGACGATTCTTTAGAAAACCATTTCTGTGACTTGGCATTCACAGGATAGCTAGCACATCTGTCACCTGAGCAGAGGTCAGTGGTTACAATGGAGACTGGGCTATTCATTCAGACAATTATTAGCCCTGTTCCAAGCCATATGAAAAGCTTTCACACTGATCCTAGAACAGTTTTGCTGAAAAAATGTTAAGCTATCTCTCCACCATGTACTGGATACAGTGGTGCTTGAAAGTTTGTGAACCCTTTAAAATTTTCTATATTTCTGCATAAATATGACCTAAAACATCATCAGATTTTCACACAAGTCGTAAAAATAAAGAGAACCCAGTTAAACAAATGAGACAAAAATATTATACTTGGTCATTTACTTATTGAGGAAAATGATCCAATATTACATATCTGTGAGTGGCAAAAGTATGTGAACCTCTAGGATTAGCAGTTAATTTGAAGGTGAAATTAGAGTCAGGTGTTTTCAATCAATGGGATGACAATCAGGTGTGAGTGGGCACCCTGTTTTATTTAAAGAACAGGGATCTATCAAAGTCTGATCTTCACAACACAGTTGTGGAAGTGTATCATGGCACAAACAAAGGAGATTTCTGAGGACCTCAGAAAAAGTGTTGATGTTCATCAGGCTGGAAAAGGTTACAAAGCCATCTCTAAAGAGTTTGGACTACACCAATCCACAGTCAGACAGATTGTGTATAAATGGAGGAAATTCAAGACCATTGTTACCCTCCCCAGGAGTGGTCAACCAACAAAGATCACTTCAAGAGCAAAGCGTGTAATAGTCGGCCAGGTCATAAAGGACCCCGGGGTAACTTCTAAGCAACTGAAGGCCTCTCTCACATTGGTTAATGTTAATGTTCATGAGTCCAGCATCAGGATAACACCGAACAACAATGGTGTGTATGGCAGGGATGCAAGGAGAAAGCCACTGCTCTCTTAAAAGAACATTGCTGCTTGTCTGCAGTTTGCTAAAGATCACATGGACAAGCCAAAAGGCTATTGGAAAAATATTTTGTGGACGGATGAGACCAAAATAGAACTTTTTGGTTTAAATGAGAAGCATCATGTTTGGAGAAAAGAAAACACTGCATTCCAGCATAAGAACCTTATCCCATCTGTGAAACATGGTGGTGGTAGTATCGTGGTTTGGGCCTATTTTGCTGCATCTGGGCCAGGACAGCTTGCCATCATTGATGGAACAATGAATTCTGAATTATACCAGCAAATTCTAAAGGAAAATGTCAGGACATCTGTCCATGAACTGAATCTCAAGAGAAGGTGGGTCATGCAGCAAGACAACAACCCTAAGCACACAGGTTGTTCTACCAAAGAATGGTTAAAGAAGAATAAATGTAATGTTTTGGAATGGCCAAGTCAAAGTCCTGACTTTAATCCAATCGAAATGTTGTGGAAGGACCTGAAGCGAGCAGTTCATGTGAGGAAACCCACCAACATCCCAGAGTTGAAGCTGTTCTGTATGGAGGAATGGGCTAAAATCCCTCCAAGCCAGTGTGCAGGACTGATCAACAGTTACCGGAAACGTTTAGTTGCAGTTATTGCTGCACAAGGGGACCACACCAGATACTGAAAGCAAGGGTTCACATACTTTTGCCACTCACAGATATGTAATATTGGATCATTTTCCTCAATAAATGACCAAGTATAATATTTTTGTCTCATTTATTTAACTGGGTTCTCTTTATCTACTTTTAGGACTTGTGTGAAAATCTGATGATGTTTTAGGTCATATTTATGCAGAAATATAGAAAATTCGAAGAAACTCTGGCAAATCGTCCGGCGCCTCAGGAAGGGGAAGCAGTACTCTGCCAACACTGTACAGTGTGGGTGGAGAGCTGTTGACCTCGACTGGGGACATTGTCGGGTGGTGGAAGGAATACTTCGAGGATCTCCTCAATCCCACCGTCACCTCTTCCATTGAGGAAGCAGAGGCTGATGACTCAGAGGTGGACTCGTCCATTACCCAAGCCAAAGTCACTGAGGTGGTCTGCAAGCTCCTCGGTGGCAAGGCACCGGGGCTGGATGAGATCCGCCCTGAGTATCTCAAGTCTCTGGATGTTGTGGGGCTGTCTTGGCTGACACGCCTCTGCAACATCGCGTGGTGGTTGGGGACAGTGCCTCTGGAGTGGCAGACTGGGGTTTTGGTCCCTCTTTTTAAGAAAGGGGACCGGAGAGTGTGCTAAAATTATTGGGGAAATTACACTTCTCAGCCTCCCCGGGAAGGTTTACTCCAGGGTACTGGAGAGGAGAATTCAGCCAATAGTTGAACCTTGGATCCAAGAGGAACAATGCGGTTTTCGTCCTGGTCGCGGAACACTGGACCAGCTCTATACCCTTCATACGGTGCTCGAGGGTTCATGGGAGTTTGCCCAACCAGTCCACATGTGCTTTGTGGATCTGGAGAAGGCATTTGACCGTGTCCCTCGTGGTATTCTGTGGGGGTGCTTCGGGAGTATGGGGTTTGGGGCTCTTTGCTAAGGGTCCCTATACGAACGGAGCAGGAGTCTGGTTCACATTGCCGGCAGTAAGTCAGACCTGTTCCCAGTGCATGTTGGACTCCAGCAGGGCTGCCCTTTGTCACCAGTTCTGTTCATAATTTTTATGGACAGAATTTCTAGGCACAACCAGGGGCCGGAAGGAATCCTGTTTGGGAACCACAGGATTTCATCTCTGCTTTTTGCAGATGATGTTGTCCTGTTGGCTTCTTCAAACCAGGACCTTCAGCATGCACTGGGGCAGTTTGCAGTCGAGTGTGAAGTGGCTGGGATGAGATTCAGCACCTCCAAGTCCGAGGCCATGGTTCTTGACCGGAAAAGGGTGGCTTGCCCTCTCCAGGTTGGTGGAGAAGTCCTGCCTCAAGTGGAGGAGTTTAAGTATCTCGGGATCCTGTTCACGAGTGAGGGAAGGATAGAGCGTGAGATTGACAGGCGGATCAGTGCAGCCTCTGCAGTGATGCGGTCGCTTTACCAGTCCGTTGTGGTGAAGAAGGAGCTGAGCCAAAAGGCGAAGCTCTCGATTTACCGGTCGATCTACGTTCCGACTCTCACCTATGGTCATGAGCTTTGGGTAATGACCGAAAGAACAAGATCGCGGATACAAGCGGCCGAAATGAGTTTCCTTCACAGGGTGGCTGGGCGCTCCCTTAGAGATAGGGTGAGAAGCACAGTCACTCGAGAGGAGCTTGGAGTAGAGCCGCTGCTCCTCCACATCGAGAGGAATCAGCTGAGGTGGCTCGGGCATCTCTTTCGGATGCCTCCTGGACGTCTCCCTGGGGAGGTGTTCCAGGCATGTCCCCCCGGGAGGAGGCCCCGGGGAAGGCCCAGGACACGCTGGAGGGACTACTGCATGTCTCTCAGCTGGCCTGGGAACGCCTTGGTGTTCTTCCCAAGGAGCTGGCCGAGGTGTCTGGGAAAAGGGAAGTTTGGGCTTCCATGCTCAAACTGCTGCCTCCGCGACCCGGCCCCAGATAAGTGGATGAAGACGAGACAAGACGAGACAAGATGTGACTCCAAAAGCAAAGTTATGAGTAGCACAAATGAGCTGTTTTCTATATTGATTAAAGTCTGATGTACCTTCAAATACTAGCCTATTATTTGAATTTGTCTGACATTAAGCAAGCCAACAGTTTTGCGATACTGCCTATAACCTACACTTTTATACCAACATCACCTCTGAATGTGGACAGAATGTGGAATGCAGAGAAACTACAAGTAACCAAATTAGACTTAGCATCAAACAGATAAAAAGATAATGGATCGGTGGCTGAAGACCGGGTCAGTCAAAAGAAAAGCACAAGAAACATCCAACACGAGCAAGGACAAAGTGCAAAGACATGATGATTCTTTGTTTGAGAAAATAAAAGCAGCACAACCAGATCAATGTGGCCCCTGGTATGAGATTAAAACTCTCCAGTTTGGAGCCAGACATTGCTTCACTGATGTATCAGAATAAGCAGCACCATTTTTCCCATTAAGAGAAGGACAGTGAGTGAGTTGGCGATACTATTTGTAAAACTGTCATTTCATAAGTGTGTAATTTGCAATATACTGTTGAAGTAGGCTCATTGTTTTTTGTTTGGGATATTTAGGGGGTTAGGTGGTCTGCAATTTTTTTTTTTTTTTAATTGACAAAGTGGTCCTTGGTCTGAAAAAATTTGAGAGACACTGTCCTAGGGATACAATGGCTTGTCATTGGGGCAGCACCCTCTAAGGTACTTACAGTATTTCTAGCCTTTATATACTGCTTGAGAACATATGTGTACCTTTTTGGCCCTAAAAAGGTACACACAGTTACCCTGAGGTCCAATAATGAGCCCTCGGGGGTACATTAGTGTAGATTGTACCTTGGGGGACAGAAATGGACTCCTACTGTACCCCTATTTCTGACAGTGTTTGTAAAATGGCAAATAATTTCATTTGCGTATTAATGAACCGTTTTGTTTGTTGCCGATTTATCTTGAGCACTCACGATATTAACCTTGTTTACAAAGATATTTGAGGCATGTCAGAAGAAAACAAGAAACTTAAGTCTTAATTGCACAACTTGAGAATGAATCGTGTCTAAGTACAAAAAAAAATTATCATGTTGAAAAGCATGTACAGTCTTGTGTCTTAACTGAGCTCCAACTGAGACCATCTGACTGAGATGACTGAATAATTAGTTTAACCCTTCACAGGATATTTCTTGGTGGTTGTTGTTTTGGGTTTTTTTTCTCTTGTTTTTTACAATAGCTGTTCCTTGCATCATTTATAAATGACAAAATACCACAGAGAACTAATGATCTAGAAATACTATAAGCCACTTATCAAACCCATCATGGATTTCAGCAAGATTATAAACACATCAATACAAGCAGAGGCAGACCAAAAGATCAGTTCCACTCAGTGATCTGCACTAAGTTGTTGCTGTGAGTTTCAAATGAAATTTGGGATTCACCCTGTGGCCAACTAAACCGACTGCTGAAAGAGATGGGTGGTGATGAATAGCAGGTCTGTTGTAGAACTGGGAGCCAGCAGTATCTGAGAAGCAACAAGGACATTTGTAAGTGAATCATGTCCAGACACTAGGCATGAGTACTGGGATTTAACTCTCCAAAAGCACTAACTGAATCATATCAGGTCTTCCAAGCACTAAAGCATTAAAAAAAAAAGTGTGTCCATATTCTGCACCTTGTGCACGATCACTCTACACTGCACTCAGAGCAAACTAACTGATAAAGTCATGGATATACAGCTTATAGGAAATATACTTTACATCCAAACAAATCCAGGGCTTGGTGCAATACTCCAACAAACCTCTTCTCATTTAAATATTAACAGCAATGCAAGGAGAGATAAGTGTACAAACAGAGGTCCTTCATGTGGCTCTACTTTTTAAAATGATAGGAATGACTTACCCATGTAACTGTCAAGCTTGTTAATACATCAACCCTAAAGAAATACATAATGACAGACTGAATTCATCTCCATCAAGGAAGCCAGGCTGCATGAGAATCAACGTTGCTTTCACTTGCCCTGAATACACTCACTGTATACGGGATGTTTCACAATCATGGATGTTTTTTGAATAACACCATCTAACTCCTGCAACTAGATCCAGTATATACGCTGGAGTTTTTTATATCTTATTTTACAGGGACACACCAGTCCAACCCACAGCAGTAATGTCTCTTATAAGTCCTTATAAATATGTTTGTAAGAGTCGAATGGGGGCTCAGTTTTGACCTTGTGGTCATTTCATTTAATTCTACTTTAATTATTACACTTAGACTTTGCTGGTTAAATTTAGAATTGCATTTTTTAGCACTAATTATATTTTACTTTGGGACGTATACAGTACTTTCATTCACAATAGAAATATATTTAAGTGGAAGTTAATGGAAGTGTCTCCGACAGTATCCTTTGTCCGTCAAAAATGTCCTCTCTGGAAAATACTCACAATATGATGAGTATGTAAATGATTTTTTAAGAAAATATTTGTCTCTTATGAAGCAGAATACTCTGTTGTTGCACAGTAAAAAAAAACAGGACCTGAAACAGATGTAGGACACATTTGCAGCAGAACTTTATGTGGTTGAAATGTGAATCCATCAATAAAGTGTCCTCTCAGGAAAACCACAAGGATTGTCACCACTTTAGTTGTTATTACAGTTACTGTACCACCATGTACAAACACTGCTGCACAGGACTTGAAAATTTGTACTTAAAATCACATACATTTCAACAGTTTTTCACTTTGTATCCCTTACTCTTGTGGACTATCAGAAAGTGGGTCAGTTTTAGAAATATAATATCTGCTGTCTTCTCACAGCAACTAACATGCCCAGTATATGACCTGTAGCTCTGAAATTCTGCACAGGTAATTTCCATCTCAAAAGGTAATTTTTGGCAGCAGAGAAACCCAAAAATCTAAGGCTTGAGTCTGAACTTTTGTTGACCCAAAAAGTATATCCTGGTTGTGAAACAGCCCATACATCAGTAGTGGTGAACTGCCAAGCTTTCTTCATTAAAATGTGTAAAAAAAAATGTGATTTTATTTTAACCCAGCAAACACTTGATTTCAGGCATTACTTAGATTAATTAGTACGAAATTAAAGCTTAACATAAGGATAATCCATAATCAAAACATGTAAATAGATGAGAGTCCACAGGGAACACAGAAAACTAAAGCTTGGATTTAAGAAGACAAAAGCATGACATTGCAAAGAGGAACAGAAACAACAGGGCAGAAATAACCAAACCAATCACAGTGTGTTTACATGCACATAGAGAAAATCGAATTTCTGCCGTAGCTCGACTGAAATCGAAGTTCTAAATGCCACGGATACACCTTAGCTCGGCTGAAATCGAAACGAACTGGATTTCTCGTAATCGAGCTACGCGACCTAGATTATGCGATTGTAGCCGAGCTACTTAGTGCATGTAACCCTCTCGAGCTACGTAGTCAAGCTACTTACTTCCCTTCCGGAAGTGACAAGTGACGGGACCACAAGCGGGAAACACAACAGCCTCGGTCGGCATGACAACAGTAGTAGTAGCGAGCAGCAGAAGAGGTCAGGAGGAACAAGGAGACAAAAAACAAAAACAATTGAACTTTTTGTGTGTTTATTAAGACACAAGTTAAATTGTAAGCAAAAAATGGACTTTAGAAAAATATACAATTGTGCAAAATAAGTTGTCTTACAAAACAGTGGTCTGCGCTAGACCCCGAAGCCGTTTGTTTTCAGGATAATGGCTGGCTGATGAAATTATTGGCTGGCTAGCTGACTCAGCCAAAACCTTAATGGCTGCTGCAGCCACCAAAATGTTTATGGCTACAAATGGCTGATACTGTTTCTTCACGCCTATGGTCTACGTTCAATTGATTATAAGATGCAGTGTACTGGTTACACAGATACATAGGCTATTTCCACAACACAGTTTGGTTAAAAAACTGATTGTACTACAACAAATGGTGTATTTATGATAGCATTTATTGATTATAAGTTATTTATTTATTACATTTATTTATTATAAGTACTTAGATGTATTATTATTATCTCTCTCACACACACACACACACACACACGGGTCATTTAACGTGAAATCATATTTACCACAGGTCCCCTGGTCTCTTACTTCATTGTAAATATAAATCTAGCAAGATTGTAGTTCAATGCTAATAATAAGCTAATCTGGATTGTTCGAGGAAGGCATCTAGCTATCTACTCTCACTAGCAATGACCAGTGAAGGACTGGCAGCTATCTTACTACGATGAAAGTAGAGTGGTGGAGTACTTTTTTTTTTTATCAATCTCGAAGTAGTATGTGAAACAAACAAACAAACAAAAAAAATACCTTTACACTTTCCCTCAGCAGCGGCAAAGAATGCAGCCATCTCGTCGATATCGGAGTCGATTGATGCTCTGGGTGGGTTCCCGGGTTCCCCAGTGTATCGTGGTAACGGTGTGAGGGGCGGGAAGCCAGACAGGTAGTCACAGCGGCAAGCTTGTGGTGGCTCTCTGTGCTGTGATATCAGTTCTAAATCTCTACAGTGTATGCCTATACGTCTCTGTTGTGTTACTACTAGTGTGTACAGTTGATCATGTTTGTGTCACTTTTCTTGTAGCTCATGATGTGGATAAACCCATTATTTGATGTACACAATTCTTAGTGGCTCAGCCAAATTTTATTAGATAGCGGCTCAAATTGGCTTACAAAATTATTGGCTGGCGGCGGCTCAAATTCTAAATGGCGGTTTTAGCGGCGCCTGGCGGCGGCTTCGGGGTCTAGTCTGCGCAGGACAGTTTGTAGCCAACAGGTGGCAATGACATGTGGTGTGAATGTAAAGTGGAAATCACTCCTCTTCTTCATGACAACAACCGGAAGTGTACCAACACGATGGGGCGTGTAGCGCCATCTGTGGCTCGGGTGCACAATGTACCTCACACAATAGCTCGATTTCCTTGTGTGCATGTAGGATTGGATTTCTCTGGCACCCCTCCTGGGACCCTTAGCTCGATTACCGACAGTAGCTCGATTTGGATGTGCATGTAAACGCACTGAGTGAGACACTGAACAGGTGAACACATGAGGATAAACAACCAGTGTCAAAGCACATATCATAACAAAAGCACACGGCGTGAACTCGCAGGACTCATAGAGCGCACCCTACTGTGAGACATCCTGAGGTGAGAGCGGGAACATAAACTGTATTGTTTGCCATATAACTTCGTAAAATCTTGCCAATAAGTAGCTCATCTTTAAGCTTTTTTCCCCCTACTTGTTCCCACTGCAAATGTGCATTCCTGTAGTTTGTTTCTGCTCTTTAATCGTGTGGAACCCTTTTTGTTTAATGATTAGGGATTATCCTATTATTGCCTTAACTGTGGATTTTTTTTTACTTCCACTGCCTGCAGTGATGCAAATTCCTGGATTATCCCAAATAAAGACACTGTGCACATGCATCCTGCCTCCCTATTGTCACTATAATATGGCTAACTCAGTTTGAAATGTTCTGATCAGGGCCAAGCTTTGCACCATGAGGACTTAAAAAGTGTGTTCAAAAAATCTTATTTTGGCTGTTACTCTACTATGATTTCTCATGTTATTGCACAACTTGAAAACTTCTTTAAAAATTTCAAAATAAACCAAATAAAACTAATTTTTCAATGTTATTTTAATGTTACATTTTTATTCTTAACCCTTTTCAAATAAGAAATAAAGAATACATATACTATACTAGGTGGCACAGTGGTGTAGTGGTTAGCACTGTCGCCTCACAGCAAGAAGGTCTGGGTTCGAGCCCCGTGGCCGGCGAGGGCCTTTCTGTGCGGAGTTTGCATGTTCTCCCCGTGTCCGCGTGGGTTTCCTCCGGGTGCTCCGGTTTCCCCCACAGTCCGAAGACATGCAGGTTAGGTTAACTGGTGACTCTAAATTGACCGTAGGTGTGAGTGTGAGTGTGAATGGTTGTCTGTGTCTATGTGTCAGCCCTGTGATGACCTGGTGACTTGTCCAGGGTGTACCCCGCCTTTCGCCCGTAGTCGGCTGGGATGGGCTCCGGCTTGCCTGCGACCCTGTAGAACAGGATAAAGCGGCTCGAGATAATGAGGTGAGAGGAGATATACTATACTAGACATGGGTGGCAGGGTGGTGCAGTGGTTAGCATTGTCACCTTACAGCAAGAAGGTTCTGGGTACGAGCCCAATGGCCGACAGGGGCCTTTCTGTGTGGAGTTTGCATGTTCTTCCCGTGTCTGTGTGGATTTCCTCCAGGTTTCCCCCATAGTCCAAAAACATGTGGTTTGGTTAACACAGAGCAGCCATGGCTTGAGGTTGGGCTGAAGTGCCCTTGAGCAAGGCACCTAACCCCCAACTGCTCCCCAACTTGTGTGTGCATGTGTGTGTTCACTGCTTCAGATGGGTTAAATGAAGAAGAGACATTTCACTGTGCTTAAGTCTGTGTTTGAGTGTATGTGTGATAAATAAAGGTTTCTTCTTCTAGACATCAAACGTTACACATATACGCTGTATTGCATTTAAAAATCACTGAGTTCTCAGGTAAACAAAGTATCAACCATGGTGCAAGTACCAAGGTTATGATATGAGGATCATCAAAGTATCACCCCAACCCTCATCCTAAACATTTCAAATATACTGTAGCTTTGCTCTTAACTCCTCTCAGCTGTCAAAGTAAACAGATTGTGCTCTTCAAAATATGCTGAAAGACTAAACAGATAGTTACAATCTGCAAATGAACCCAGGTGTCTGGAACATGGTTCTTCATTTAGTTTGACATTACACACTCTTTTCTTACTTTGAGCCCTCATCACTTTTGGTGATATAGTCAGCTTAATCCTGTCTTAACAACTGCTTTTTTTACAGCATGCTCCCTTAATGCTGGATAAGTCAAGGATATCTGCTCTGTCAAGAGATAGACCTCTAGCACAAAAAATAGTACAACACATCTCACTCGATGGGCGGCACGGTGGTGTAGTGGTTAGCGCTGTCACCTCACAGCAAGAAGGTCAGAGTTTGAGCCCTATGGCCGGCGAGGGCCTTTCTGTGCGGAGTTTGTATGTTCTCCCCGTGTCCACGTGGGTTTCCACCGGGTGCTCCAGTTTCCCCCACAGTCCAAAGACGTGCAGGTTAGGTTAACTGGTGACTAAATTGACCGTAGGTGTGAATGTGAGTGTGAATGGTTGTCTGTGTCTACCGTATGTGTCAGCCCTGTGATGACCTGGCAACTTGTCCAGGGTGTACCCCGCCTTTTGCCCGTAGTCAGCTGGGATAGGCTCCAGCTTGCCTGCGACCCTGTAGAACAGGATAAAGCGGCTAGAGATAATGAGATGAGATGAGATCTCACTCGATCACTATGGCATGAGGAAACAGGCCAGAGTCAACAACCTACCCTGTTTATATAATGAAAGAATCATTCCTGATCAGACACGAGATATAATACACACATGCATGTCACAGGTCAACATGGTTTAGTACATGAGTGATGTTATGATACCATGATTTTGACCTTGATCCCAGATGCTACATTAATATCGTATTATGGGGACGTTCACCTGGAAAATATATAACTGAATATTCATAATGGAAAATAATTTAAAATACATAATATCTGCACTGTTTGTCTGCCCAAGATCAAATATTTTAGAATGAATAAAATGTGATGGAGCAAAAAGATGGGATAAACTTAGGGAGGCTGAAGGATGGAATGACTAATATATTTAAACAAAGAAATAAAGGAAACAAAAGATTTAGAATTAAATAATTAAATTAAACAAAGGGGAAGAAAGAAGGAAAAAGTCCAATATAAGTTATACTAAAGGAAAAGATAAAACAAGATGTTGTTCTCCTCTAGGAGTAATGGAGGACAGGAAAGAGACACGTAAGATGAGGGGGAAGAAAATAAGGGGGTGGGGTAGGATGAAAAGGGAGGGTGGCTAGGGAAAGGGTTTGGAATACTGGACATTAGTGATGGTTGGAGGACATACTAGTGGTGAGATAGAAATATTATTGATTGATATACAACCCCAATTCCAAAAAAAAGTTGGGACACTGTGTAAAACAAATAAAAACAGAATGTGAAGATTTGTAAAATCATGGAAACCCTATATTTAATTGAAAATAGTACAAAGACAATATACCAAATGTTGAAACAGAAATGTTATTGCTTTTTGAATATATACTTATTTTGAATTTGATGTCAGCAACATGTTTCAGAAAAGTTGGGACAGGGGCAACAAAAGACTGAAAAAGTTGTGTAATGCTAAAAAAACCTAATTTGATTAATTGACAACAGGTCAGTAACATGATTGGGTATAAAAAGAGCATCCCAGAGAGGCGGAGTCTCTCAGAAGTAAAGATGGGGAGGGGTTCACCGCTCTGTGAAAGACTGCGTGGGCAAACAGTGCAACAATTTAAGAATAACGTTCCTCAATGTAAATTGGAAAGAATTTGGGGATCACAACCTCCGTGGTACATAATATCATTAAAAGATTCAGAGAATCTGGAGAAATCTTTGTATGCAAGAGACAAGGCTGAAAACTGACATTGGATGCCTGTGATCTTCAGGCCTTCAGGAGACACTGCATTACAAGCAGACATGCGTCTGTAGTGGAAATCACTGTATGGGCTCAAGAACACTTCAGAAAACCATCATCTGTGAAAACAGTTCATTACTGCATCCACAAATGCAAGTTAAAACCATATATATACACACAACATCCAGAAACACCACCATCTTCTCTGGGCCCAAGCTCTTTTACGATGGACTGAGTCGAAGTGGAAAATTGTCCCCAAGGTCTGACAAATCAAAAGTAGAAATTCTTTTGAGAAATCATGGACACCACGTCCTCCAGGCTTAAGAGGAGAGGGACCATCCGGCTTGTTATCAGTGCACAGTTCAAAAGCCAGCATCTGTGAGGCAGCATTCGTGCACATGACATGGGTAGCTTGTACATCTGTGAAGGCATCATTAATGCTGAATGATATATACATGTTTCAGAGCAATATGCTGCCATCCAGACAAAATCAATTTTCAGGGAAGGCCTTCCTTCTTTCAGCAAGACAATGCCAAACCATTTTCTGCACATATTAAAACTGCATGGCTCCATAGTAAAAAGGTCTGGGTGCTAAACTGGCCTGCCTGCAGTCCAGACCTGTCTCCCATTTAAAACATTTGGCGCATTATGAAGTGCAAAATACTGCAAAAGAGACCCCGAACTGTTGAGCAACTTAAATTGTATATCAGACAAGAATGGGACAACATTTCTCTTTCAAAACTACAGCAATTGGCCTCCTCAGTTCCCAAATGTTTACAGAGTGTTGTTAAAAGTAGAGGTGATGCACAACAGTGGAAAACATGCCCCTGTCCCAACTTTTTTTGAAATGTGTTGCTGATATCAAATTAAATTTTTTGGAATTGGTGATGTATTGTATTTATTTTAATTTATTGATGTAAAGAGCTGTTTCTGTGATTTATCTTTTTTATTTTTGATTTTGTGTATTACTTTCATCTTAAGCATTATTAAAGACGTCATCCAATGAGCATGCTGGTGGTGGTGGTGGTTGTGGTGGTAGTGGAGCGGGGGGAGGGGGGCATTGTGGTGGAGTATTTTCAATACCAATAGATTACATAGAAATTCTGAACATGACTCTGTTCATTTCAATTTAATGATACATAAAAAATGAAAAAGAAAACAAAATATAATACAACCCCGATTCCAAAAAAGTTGGGACAAAGTACAAATTGTAAATAAAAATGGAATGCAATGATGTGGAAGTTTCAAAATTCCATATTTTATTCAGAATAGAACATAGATGACATATCAAATGTTTAAACTGAGAAAATGTATCATTTAAAGAGAAAAATTAGGTGATTTTAAATTTCATGACAACAACACATCTCAAAAAAGTTGGGACAAGGCCATGTTTACCACTGTGAGACATCCCCTTTTCTCTTTACAACAGTCTGTAAACGTCTGGGGACTGAGGAGACAAGTTGCTCAAGTTTAGGGATAGGAATGTTAACCCATTCTTGTCTAATGCAGGATTCTAGTTGCTCAACTGTCTTAGGTCTTTTTTGTCGTATCTTCCGTTTTATGATGCGCCAAATGTTTTCTATGGGCGAAAGATCTGGACTGCAGGCTGGCCAGTTCAGTATCCAGACCCTTCTTCTATGCAGCCATGATGCTGTAATTGATGCAGTATGTGGTTTGGCATTGTCATGTTGGAAAATGTAAGGTCTTCCCTGAAAGAGACATCATCTGGATGGGAGCATATGTTGCTCTCGAACCTGGATATACCTTTCAGCATTGATGGTGTCTTTCCAGATGTGTAAGCTGCCCATGCCACATGCACTAATACAACCCCATACCATCAGAGATGCAGGCTTCTGAACTGAGCGCTGATAACAACTTGGGTCGTCCTTTTCCTCTTTAGTCCAAATGACACGGCGAAACCTAATTTCCATAAAGAACTTTAAATTTTGATTCGTCTGACCACAGAACAGTTTTCCACTTTGCCACAGTCCATTTTAAATGAGCCTTGGCCCAGAGAAGACGTCTGTGCTTCTGGATCACGTTTAGATACGGCTTCTTCTTTGAACTATAGAGTTTTAGCTGGCAACGGTGGATGATACGGTGAATTGTGTTCACAGATAATGTTCTCTGGAAATATTCCTGAGCCCATTTTGTGATTTCCGATACAGAAGCATGCCTGTATGTGATGCAGTGCCGTCTAAGGGCCCGAAGGTCACGGGCACCCAGTATGGTTTTCCGGCCTTGACCCTTACGCACAGAGATTCTTCCAGAGTCTCTGAATCTTTTGATGATATTATGCACTGTAGATGATGATATGTTCAAACTCTTTGCAATTTTACACTGTCGAACTCCTTTCTGATATTGCTCCACTATTTGTTGGCGCAGAATTAGGGAGATTGGTGATCCTCTTCCCATCTTTTCTTCTGAGAGCCGCTGCCACTCCAAGATGCTCTTTTTATACCCAGTCATGTTAATGACCTATTGCCAATTGGCCTAATGAGTTGCAATTTGGTCCTCCAGCTGTTCCTTTTTTGTACCTTTAACTTTTCCAGCCTCTTATTGCCCCGTCCCAACTTTTTTGAGATGTGTTGCTGTCATGAGATTTCAAATGAGCCAATATTTGGCATGAAATTTCAAAATGTCTCACTTTTGACATTTGATATGTTGTCTATGTTCTATTGTGAATACAATATCAGTTTTTGAGATTTGTACATTATTGCATTCCGTTTTTATTTACAATTTGTACTTTGTCCCAACTTTTTTGGAATCGGGGTTGTACTGAGGATATTATACTTACATGAAATTATTCACAATGAGTGTACTTTGATAAAATTTTTGGTCATTGAGTTTGTGTCCTTTCAACTCTACATGATATTATTTACATAACTGACTGGCAGGAGTTTTTGTGTTTGTGTTTGGCTCTTATGGCTCAAAGCAATGAGGTTTTTCACTTTCATCATTTTGGTTTACCTAAGACCTTAAATATAAATGTAAATCATTGTACTGATACTGACATGCAAAAATGCATTGGTCCATAAATAAAGAACAGATGAGCAGAAACAAAGAAGGAGAGATAGAATAATAAGTCCATGTTTCAGCATCACCATGGCTACAAGTAAATTTGGACAAACATTAAAGGCGCCAAACAGTACATCAATCCAGCAGCATTGATATACAACACCCAGATATGTTTGTGCTGTAAAAAGATTGTAGTGTACTCTGATTCTAGCAAATTTATAAATTTTAGTTTCTGCCAACATAAAGATAAGAGAATTTTACATTTTTTCCCACAAACTCTCTCTCTCTCTTTTTTTTGCACCAGTTGGGTAGATGCCATGAAACAGTTCTGAAGCAGATACAAGTGCAGGTTTGCGTTTTTATTAGAAAATCCAGCAAACAAACCCAAAACAAGAATCAAACTAAAGGCCAAAGTCAGGAAATGGTTCAGGCGATCAGCAAATATCAATACTAGGGCAATATCTAAAACAGCAAAAACCAGAGAACAAAAAAAGATTATAAACCAGAGAAACAAAGACAAAATATAAAGGCTTGGTAAGTCAGATAAAGATACACTGAGCACTACTTTGCAAAGAGGCATTGTGCAAAGTCTACTGATAATGTGTGTGTGTGTGTGTGTGTGTGTGTGTGTGTAATGAGAAACAGGTGTGCATAATTGGTACACAGGTGACCGTGAACGTGCATGATGGTAGTTATAGTTCATAGCGGCCATATCTGTAGGCCATAGTGTGCTCTGGGGCTGATGAACCATGGTGTAGAATGAACCATGTGACAGAATGCACCCTGACACAACTGTAGATGGAATGATTGTGTCGCCCACAAACAAACCTACTAAATTATTTGAAATTCTTATATCTTTGACACTGGCTCTGTTTTTCCCCCTGCAAAGCCACTGCAGCTTTGATAAATCATGCTAAAACAGACAGAACTATTGTCACATTTGACGTTTTTCTTATGCAGAGATGGCATAAATCTGCAATCCATGACACTGTATGCAGGTTTACAGGCATTAATCTATAGACCAGGTTAAGAAGAGATGCTCTCTGTTCCTTTTTCCAGCACAGATATGTGGGCTGTGTTATGACACATAGACCTGGTTTGTATGCCTCCAACCCACAGGTCACAAGTCTAGCTATATCTATATATACACACTCACCAGCCACTTTAATACAAGCATCTGCACTGCTGCATATTCATACAATGATCCAGTTGTCCAAGCATGTGGCAGCAGTGCAGCAGAAAAATCATGCAGATCCAGGTCAAGAGCTTCAGTTAGCGTTCACGTCCAACATCAGAATGGAGGGAAAATTTCAGTGCATTTTCCCATGGCATAGTTGTTGATGCCAGATGGGAACATCTTGGGATCTTCATACACAGCAATCTCTCAAGTTTACATGAAATGTAGCAAAAACCAAAACACATTCAGTGAATGGCAGTTTTGTGGGAAAAGCCGGTTTGATGAGAGAAGTCACAGGAGACTGGCCAGATTGGTTCAAGCTAACAGAAAGACTACAGTCACTCAAATGGACACACTTTATGACCTTGGTGAGCAGAGAGCATCTCAGAGTGCACAACACCTCGAACCCTGAAGCAGATGGGCTACAACAGCAGAAGACCACATAGGGTTCCACTTCTGTCAGCCAAAAACAGGAATCTAAGGCTTACAGTGTGCACTGACTGACCAAAACTGGACAGAATGCAGTTAATATTTATTAAAAATTGAATATAAGTCACATAGGTATAGCAACAAATTACTAGCTGCCTGTAAGTACTTTAAAATTGCATTGATCTTTTTTGTGTACTTAAGATTAGTGTTCATAAGGCTATATGACAACTACATAAGCCCTTCCTGACAACTTGACAGAAGCAGTCTTTATGACAGGTGATGGCTATTGGAATAAGCTTTTATACATAAATGCTTATTCAAACAGTTACAAAGACTGGTTTTCTCAATTTTTGATGCCAAGTCTCTAAATCAAGTGACAGAATTTTTTGTTGCTATAAGGTTGTGTTATGATACTTTGAGTCACCATGCATTAGACTGTCATGATGACTAACTCTGCAGTCATGTCAAATCCAAACCTCCAGGAATACTCAGGAAAACTCACCTAACAGCCAGATAAAATGTACATATAATACTTTTATAACTGTGTTTGACAGTGTAAAGATTTTACTGTCAAAATTTAGTCAAAAACAAGTTGCCATATTTGTTATATATCCCAATTAACATCACTTTGCAAGCTATGACATGTTATTACCAATGTGTCATCATGGTGTTCTAACTGAACTTAAATGGAGCTGCTTCTCTGCAAACAGTACTGAGGCATTACAAGTCATGTGATGTCCTGGGACATACTTTAATCTCATTAGCCAATAAACTGAATTCTTAAGAGATGGCAGTGGGAGGGGTTTTCACTCTTCTCATTGAATGGAATGGAAATTTTTCACACTTCTCATTGAATACCCCTCCCATTGACAACCCTTTATCCCAAAACAATAGGACATACATTTTTGATGGCCAGTTAATTGTCCAAATCAATGGAGCAGATTTAAGTTTTTGTGCTTGAGACATTCCTAAGACTGAACAGAATCACCTCAAGTGATCAAAACGGTTCGTCACAATGGTCATGTTTTTTTCACACATTCCAACACAGTTCTAAAACTGCTTTTTACATCTTCATTTATCTGTTATTTTTTTAAAGTACAATCATGACATACATATTACTGTAGCTGAACTTATGCTGAATACAAAAAAGTCATATGAATTTGAAAATACTGCTTAGATTTGTTGAAATTGACAACAAAATCAGAGCATGCCAAGATCATTAGAGTGCCAGAAAATACCCTCAGACCCCAGAGGGTTAACCACGGAAAAGTGAAGACAATTTGCCAACAGGAATGGGCCAAAATTGAACCAAAGTACTGCAAAAAGCGAATTATTTCTTACATTAGATGTCTCCAAGCTGGAGTTTTGCATCAAAGTGCAAATGTCAGTAATTGGTAAGTATACGGTATAAGTACATTTTTAAAAGAATATTTAAAATAACAAAACTTGATCAGTTTCATTTTTGAAATTCATATTGTATATGCTTATGAATACATATGTTTTTGTTCATATTTCAATCCAAAGTCCAAATGCATGTAAATTTAAATCTAAAGAGAATACATGCACTGGACGGGTCACACGGTGTTTCAGTGGTTATCACTATCGTCTCACAGTAAACAGTGTTCTGGGTTCAAACCTGCCAGTTGACTGGGGCCTTTCTGTGTGGAGTTCTCAAGTTCTCCTCAGGCATGTGTGGGTTTCCTCCAGGTGCTCTGGTTTCTTGCCACAGTCCAAAGATATACGGTCAACTGGCTGCTTTAACTTGCCCATAGATGTGAATGTGAGTGTGAATAGCTGTCTGTCTCTCTGTGCTGGCCCTGTGAAAGACTGACAACCTGTCCAAGGGGTACCCTGTTTCTCACTCAATGCTAGCTGGGATTGGCTCCAGCTCACCCATAACCCTCAATGGACAAGCAGTATCAGAAATGAATGAATTAATAAATGAATATGCACTGGATGTACAACCCCGATTCCAAAAAAGTTGGGACAAAGTACAAATTGTAAATAAAAACGGAATGCAATAATTTACAAATCTCAAAAACTGATATTGTATTCACAATAGAACATAGACAACATATCAAATGTCGAAAGTGAGACTTTTTGAAATTTCATGCCAAATATTGGCTCATTTGAAATTTCATGACAGCAACACATCTCAAAAAAGTTGGGACAGGGGCAATAAGAGGCTGGAAAAGTTAAAGGTACAAAAAAGGAACAGCTGGAGGACCAAATTGCAACTCAGTAGGTCAATTGGCAATAGGTCATTAACATGACTGGGTATAAAAAGAGCATCTTGGAGTGGCAGCGGCTCTCAGAAGTAAAGATGGGAAGAGGATCACCAATCCCCCTAATTCTGCGCTGACAAATAGTGGAGCAATATCAGAAAGGAGTTCGACAGTGTAAAACTGCAAAGAGTTTGAACATATCATCATCTATGGTGCATAATATCATCAAAAGATTCAGAGAATCTGGAAGAATCTCTGTGCGTAAGGGTCAAGGCCGGAAAACCATACTGGGTGCCCGTGATCTTCGGGCCCTTAGACGGCACTGCATCACATACAGGCATGCTTATGTATTGGAAATCACAAAATGGGCTCAGGAATATTTCCAGAGAACATTATCTGTGAACACAATTCACTGTGCCATCCGCCGTTGCCAGCTAAAACTCTATAGTTCAAAGAAGAAGCCGTATCTAAACATGATCCAGAAGCGCAGACGTCTTCTCTGGGTCAAGGCTCATTTAAAATGGACTGTGGCAAAGTGGAAAACTGTTCTGTGGTCAGACGAATCAAAATTTGAAGTTCTTTATGGAAATCAGGGACGCCGTGTTATTCGGACTAAAGAGAAGGATGACCCAAGTTGTTATCAGAGCTCAGTTCAGAAGCCTGCATCTCTGATGGTATGGGGTTGCATTAGTGCATGTGGCATGGGCAGCTTACACATCTGGAAAGACACCATCAATGCTGAAAGGTATATCCAGGTTCGAGAGCAACATATGCTCCCATCCAGACGACGTCTCTTTCAGGGAAGACCTTGCATTTTCCAACATGACAATGCCAAACCACATACTGCATCAATTACAGCATCATGGCTACGTAGAAGAAGGATCCGGGTACTGAACTGGCCAGCCTGCAGTCCAGATCTTTCACCCATAGAAAACATTTGGCGCATCATAAAACGGATGATATGACAAAAAAGACCTAAGACAGTTGAGCAACTAGAATCCTACATTAGAAAAGAATGGGTTAACATTCCTATCCCTAAATTTGAGCAACTTGTCTCCTCAGTCCCCAGACGTTTACAGACTGTTGTAAAGAGAAAAGGGGATGTCTCACAGTGGTAAACATGGCCTTGTCCCAACTTTTTTGAGATGTGTTGTTGTCATTGCTAGGGTTTTGCTGGGATTCGAACATGGTTCACTGGTGTGATAATCCAGCAAACCCCCACTAGGCCACCAGGGGAATGACTCAAGTGCAGAGGCATGAGGCGGAAGTAGAAAAGTATCAAAAAGTTTATTTACAATATTTACAGTCCCCAAAAAATATAATCCAAAAAACGCTCAGAAGATGAAGAGAAAAATAAAATATCCAAAAGTTCAAAGTCAAATACAAAAGCCAAAAAACTAGAAAAGAAAAGGCAAAAATACCAACGCTCAGAAGATCCAAAAAACAGTAAATACAAAGTCCAAAAAGTCCAAAAAAGCAAAGCAAAGTGCAAAACCAAAAAGACAAAGGCAAGGAACACGGAACAGAGGTAACTGGAGCTAAACATAACAGCACAAAGACTCTGTGACAAGACGACTGAACTCAGGGGTATAAATACACAAACTAATTAAGGACAGGGCGGGGCAGGAAACAGGCAATAAGACAAAAACAAAACACAGAACAGTGGTGACCTCTAGAGGCCCAAAACAAACATGACCAGAAAAGGAAATAACAGTGGCCTCTAGAGGCCAAAACAGTCCCAGTCCTAACAGGACCCCCCCCCCCCCGGAGCGTCTCCTGACGTTCCCAGGACGATCAGGATGGGCCGAATGGAAGTCCCAACAAAGTTCTTTATCGAGTATGTCCCGAGCTGGGACCCAGCAGCGCTCCTCAGGGCCATAGCCCTCCCAGTCCACAAGATATTGGAGGCCCCCGCGAACCCGCCGGGAGTCCAGCAGGCGGCACACGGTGAACACAGTCTGACCCTGGAAGATGCGGGGGGGCGGGGGGTTCCTAGGGGCATACGTGGACGTCAGTATGGGCCGCAACAGGGAAACATGGAATGTGGGGTTGATCCTTAGCATACGTGGTAACTGGAGCCGGTAGGAAACAGGGTTAACTCTGCGTACAACCTTGAAGGGGCCAATGTAGCGAGGAGCAAGCTTGCGGTTCTCCACCCGCAGCGGAAGGTCCTTGGTGGACAGCCAAACCCGCTGCCCAGGGCGGAAAGTGTGGGCAGGTCTCCTATGGCGGTTGGCCTGAGTCTGGTTGGTACTGGAGATCTGGATGAGTGTCCTCCTGACCTTGCTCCAGGTCTTGCGACACCGTCTCACATAATGGTTGACCAAGGGCACCCCAGTGTCCTCCTCCTGGTCTGGGAACAGAGATGGCTGGAACCCGAATTGGCACTGGAACGGCGACAGCTTGGTGGCCGATGACTGCAGGGTGTTGTGGGCGTACTCTGCCCATGGCAGCCAGGTGCTCCACGATGTCGGGTTATCCATAGCCAGGCCTCGCAGGGTGGTTTCCAGGTCCTGGTTGAGCCTCTCCGTCTGGCCGTTGGACTGGGGGTGGAACCCAGAGGAGAGGCTGGCAGTGGCCCCGATGCTCTTGCAGAAGCCGTGCCATACTCGGGAGGAGAACTGGGGCCCCCGGTCAGAGACGATGTCCTGAGGGAGACCAAAAACTCGGAAGACATGAGTGAACAACAATTTAGCAGTGTCAAGGGCAGAGGGGAGTTTGCACAGTGGAATAAAGCGGCAGGCCTTGGAGAATCTGTCCACTATGACCAATATGACAGTGTTACCTTGAGACTCAGGGAGACCCGTGATGAAGTCAACCGCCACGTGGGACCAGGGACGCCGGGGAATAGGCAGAGGATGCAGGAGACCCTGGGGACGCTGTCATGGGTTCTTGGTTCTGGTGCAGACCTCACAGGACAGGACGAATGACCTCACTTCCTTCTCCATGTTAGGCCACCAGAAGCATCTTTTCAGGAAGTCCAGGGTCCTCCAAGCTCCTGGGAGGGCGGTGAGAGGGGAAGAGTGACCCCACTGGAGAACCTTGGCCCGGGCTTGACGAGGGACATACAGGAGGCCCGGTGGCCCCGTCCCAGGATCAGGGTCCCGGCGTTGAGCTTGTCGAACAGTCTCCTCAATACCCCAGCGGACAGGAGCCACAATCCGGGATATAGGGATGATAGGCCCAACTTCACTCTCCCTGTTGTTGGGTGAGAACAGCCTGGGGAGCGTGTCCGGTTTGGTGTTCTTAGAGCCCGGGCGGTATGATAGGGTGAAGCTGAAATGGCTGAAAAACAAAGCCCACCTAGCCTGTCGTGGGTTCAGCCTCTTGGCTTGCTGGAGGTACTCCAGGTTCTTATGGTCCGTCCACACCAGGAATGGATGTTGCGCTCCCTCCAGCCAGTACGTCCACTCCTCAAGGGCTCGTTTGACCGCTAGCAGTTCCCGATCCCCCACATCATAGCGGGACTCCACAGGGCTCAGGCGGTGGGAGAAGTAAGCGCAGGGGTGCAGCTTCCCTTCCGAGTGTTGAGAGAGCACCGCGCCGACACCACTGTCCGAGGCGTCCACCTCCACGATGAATGGTTGGGAGGTGTCCGGGAGAACCAGAATGGGTGCCGTGCAAAAGCGGTGTTTTAGGTCATTAAACGCCTCTTCCGCCTGAGGGGACCAGACAAAGGAGCCACCAGTCCTTTTGGTGAGGTCCGACATAGGTGCAGCTACGGAACTGAAGTTCCTGATGAACTTGCGGTAGAAGTTAGCGAATCCTAAGAACCTCTGAACCTCCTTAACGGACTTGGGAGTAGGCCAGTCCCGGACAGCCAGGGTTTTGGCTGGGTCCATTTGGAGTTGCCCCGTTCGTACGATAAATCCCAGGAAGGAGACCTCGGGGACATGAAACTCGCATTTCTGGGCTTTAGCAAACAGATTATTCTGCAAGAGTCTCTGGAGGACTTGGTGGAGGTGTTCCTGTAAGGTCTTGGACAATATAAGGATGTCGTCGAGGTAGACGAAAACGTATAGATTAATCATATCCCTCAAGACGTCGTTGATAAGGGCCTGAAAAACAGCTGGTGCATTGGTGAGTCCGAAGGGCATCATCTGGTACTCGTAGTGCCCTGACGGGGTGTTAAAGGCGGTCTTCCACTCGTCTCCCTGTCGGATATGGACGAGGTGGTATGCGTTCCGTAAGTCCAACTTGGTGAAGATGGTGGTGCCTTGGAGCAGGTCGAATGCTGTGGACATCAGCGGAAGGGGATAGCGGTTGTGCACGGTGATCTTGTTCAGGCCCCTATAATCAATACATGGCCGGAGACCCCCATCCTTCTTGCCGACAAAGAAGAAGCCGGCACCAGTGGGTGAGGTGGAGGGTCGAATGAACCCAGAGGCCAAGGCTTCCTTGATGTACTCCTCCATGGCCTTGTGTTCTGGCTGAGAGAGGGAGAACAGATGGCCCCGAGGAGGAGTAGTCCCAGGGAGCAAGTCGATGGCACAGTCGTAGGTGCAGTGCGGAGGAAGAACGGCGGCCCTGCTCTTGCTGAAGACCTCCTTGAGATCCCAGTACTCTGTGGGAACTTGAGATAACTCGGTGAGATCAGGGGGCTCAGCAGGAGACACAGGAGAGCTAGAGAGCAGACAAGAGGCATGGCATGCAGGGCCCCATTCCACAACCTGGCTTGTTACCCAGTCTATGCGAGGGTTGTGGCAAGTAAGCCAAGGAAGGCCTAGAATAACTGGGAACTCTGGTGAATGAATAAGGTGCAGGGATATTTCTTTTTTGTGACCTTGAGACTGGAGAAAGACTGGAGAAGTAACTTGGGTGACTCTTCCATCACCTAACGCTTGGCCATCGAGGGCAGACACAGATAGTGGGACTTCAAGAGGCGCAGTCAAGACATTGATGCTTTGGGCGAAGTGGATATCCATAAAGTTTCCAGCCGCCCCTGAGTCTAACAAAGCTTGACAAGAGTGGACGGACTCACCCCAGGAGATGGAGACCGGGATGTAGATTCCTTGGCCAGGGAGTCCGGGAGAGAGGGTAGGCCCCGTCACAACCCTCCCTCGGCTGGACAGGGCGGTCCTTTTCCCGAGAGTTCGGGACATGATGCTCGGAAGTGACCAGGCTTGCCACAGTAGATGCAGCACTTGTCCCTCCTTCTGCGCTCCCTCTCAGATGTGGAGAGGCGAGTACGACCCACTTGCATGGGTTCTGGACAGTCACTGGAGGAGGTAGACAGGCTCCAGGTAGAGGCAGGGAGGCCGGGGAGGCTCAGGACTTGGCGGCGTTCTCTCATCCTGTTGTCCAGATGAGTAGAATGTGAGATCAGTGTTTCGAGGTCACTTGGGCATCCGATAGAAGCCAGACCATCTTTGATGGGGTCAGACAGACCATGGTGGAAGGCTGACACCAGGGCAGTCTCGTTCCATCCACTTACTGCTGCGAGCGTCCGGAACAAGATGGCGTAGTCTGCGACGCTTCCCCCCTTGCCGGATGGACATGAGCTTTCTGGCTGCGTCTTTACTGATGTCTGCTTGATCGAAGACACGAAGCATCTCCTCAGTAAACAGTTGGAAATCAGAGCACTCAGGTCCCTGTCTCTGCCAGATAGCAGTAGCCCAGGCTCGCGCCTTACCAGCTAACAAGGTTATCACAAAGGCAATCTTGCGGCGATCCATAGTGTAGGTGGTAGGCTGAAGCTCAAAGGTGAGTTGACACTGGGTAAGGAACTCTCGACACTCACTGTGCTTGCCGTCATACCTCTGTGGTGCAGGAAGGCTGGGTTCGCGAGGTGAAGAAGGCAGCATGGCAGGAGGCACTGGAGCAGGAGCAGATGGTGGAGCAGGAGCAGAATCAGGCGGAGGAGATGGGGGCAGAGAAGTCAG
The DNA here is from genome assembly GCF_027579695.1 of Neoarius graeffei. Classification (NCBI taxonomy): domain Eukaryota; kingdom Metazoa; phylum Chordata; class Actinopteri; order Siluriformes; family Ariidae; genus Neoarius; species Neoarius graeffei. Next base: position 30,661,768 of record NC_083593.1, read on the forward strand.
CTGTGCCAGGGTTCTCCCAATCTGCTGAAGCAGTACCTCGTGGCAAGCAAGGGTCTCACATTGGCTTGCGAGAGTCTGTCCATGAGTGTCCATGGTGGATCCGAGGCGTGTTAACGCAGCCATCATTCCCTGAAGGTTGGCTGGGTAGACAGATGAAGAAGCCTCTGCTGAGTCAGTCATGACGGAGTCTTTCTGTTAGGGTTTTGCTGGGATTCGAACCTGGTTCGCTGGTGTGATAATCCAGCAAACCCCACTAGGCCACCAGGGGAATGACTCAAGTGCAGAGGCGTGAGGCGGAAGTAAAAAAGTATCAAAAAGTTTATTTACAATATTTACAGTCCCCAAAAAATATAATCCAAAAAACGCTCAGAAGATGAAGGGAAAAATAAAATATCCAAAAGTTCAAAGTCAAATACAAAAGCCAAAAAACTAGAAAAGAAAAGGCAAAAATACCAACGCTCAGAAGATCCAAAAAACAGTAAATACAAAGTCCAAAAAAGCAAAGCAAAGTGCAAAACCAAAAAGACAAAGGCAAGGAACACGGAACAGAGGTAACTGGAGCTAAACATAACAGCACAAAGACTCCATGACAAGAGGACTGAACTCAGGGGTATAAATACACAAACTAATTAAGGACAGGGCGGGGCAGGAAACAGGCAATAAGACAAAAACAAAACACAGAACACAGTGGTGACCTCTAGAGGCCCAAAACAACCATGACCAGAAAAGGAAATAACAGTGGCCTCTAGAGGCCAAAACAGTCCCAGTCCTAACAGTCATGAAATTTAAAATCACCTAATTTTTCTCTTTAAATAATATATTTTCTCAGTTTAAACATTTGATATGTCATCTATGTTCTATTCTGAATAAAATATGGAATTTTGAAACTTCCACATCATTGCATTCCATTTTTATTTACAATTTGTACTTTGTCCCAACTTTTTGGGAATCGGGGTTGTATACTAAATAACAAAAACAAAAGTGCCTGAATATTTATTTGCTCTCACTGTAAATGTTTAGGTTAACTGTAAGATGTTTTTATATAGCTGTTATATAGCCCTATTAACACCGCTTTAATATTCTCATAAAGATAATGTCGTTCAAAGCAGCACCCCCCACACACACATTGCATTTTCTTTTCATAACTTATATGAAATATTCAGGGATAACCCTACCTACAACGACTAAGAGAGAGAGAGAGAGAGAGAGAGAGAGAGAGAGAGAGAATTGTATGGGCATGATACTGATCTCCCAGAGTCTCTGCTCTCTACACAGAGAGAATCAGCACACTTGACAGTGATGGCTCATCAGCTCATTATATTGGAACAGGACCTTCATTTCTCATTAAGGTGTCCTTGCTCACTTCCTTTAATGCAACCTCAAATAAAAACCTGCCACAAATGAATTATAAAGCAACTAAACATCAACAAACAGATATATTTTTTCCCCTACAAGCATCTTTAAACATATAAATGATGGCTAAGGAGCACTGAAGTGAGGCAGCATGCAAAATGCAGCATTTCTATGAAAAACCTTGCTTTCTGTCAATACTAACAATGTACGTATGCATCCTGTGAGAGTGAAGATGAAGCTTATGTGTCAGACCACTGGGGAGAGAGAGAGAGAGAGAGAGAGAGAGAGAGAGAGAGATGGTGTGAAAAAGGGCAACAGAATGCACGTGCAGACGGCAACAGAAGTCTCCCCCCTCTGGGCAAGGCCAAGCTGTGCAGCACTCTGATAAGCAGTGGCTGACAGATACACGTGGTGCATATCTCACTCTGAAAGCACTGAATTGGCTGATTAGGGAGAAGAACGAGTGTTTCTACACAGATTCATAAGAAAACACTGATAACGTCAGAAGCAGGAACATGGCCATTATACATGAAAAGATACATTAAGGAAAACACAGTTGGGAATTAAGATTAAAGAGAAACTATAGAAATAATAATAAAATAATTATATATTCATACATTTTATGTTATCCAGAGAACAGCTTTATGGAACTTAAATGCAAAAATATAATAACATTCAACAATATTTAAATTTTTTTTGTTTTAATTTTTCACAATAGCAATTTGATTACTTGCTTTAAGCAGAAATATTGTGATTATTAGAACTTTTGTTTCATAAACCTGATAAAGCAGTGCAATTGTTCCATTTTGATGTACATCCAGTAAAGATCACATAAAATAATGTTTTAACCTTAATTTAAGGTTAATTATTGTGATATCCAACAATTGTCACATATCACATTTATTATTCTGTGATGTAGTGCCTGAATGGAAATATTTTGAAATGTACATTCAGATCTTTTCCCTGAGTCAAATCAAGTCTAATCAATTTTGTAGACATACAGTACATGTATGTGTCAAATCCCTTACAATATTTGAACTGAACAAAAAATGCATGGAAGAGTTCTGATCCTGAAGCTCTCCGAGTACATTTGGCTTTGGTTGGATGAATCAACCAATTCAGTACACATTCAACATGTCAACTGATAAGTCCAAGGCTGTACTGGAGGAAGAGCTGCTGTGTGTGCCACTCTCAGGGCTCTTGTGATGTTCTCTGAAAGTGTTTTTTTTTTTTTTTTATGGCCAAGATGGAGCAGAAGCAAGACAGGCTGAGAGTAAGAAAGAGAACAAAAGAGGTGATGTAAGGACTAAGGATCATACACATTTGAAGACAGTTTTACATCATACTTGTATTCACAATACTGAATGTTGGCACTTATAATTTATTTTGCTGTCATGGAAACGATCCTTTCTGTGATGGATATGCCTGGCCCTAGATTGGTAAGGGTATCATATGACCCATAAAAGTACAATTTACTCTGCTCTGGATAACTATCCAATCATTTGCACATTGAGTATCGCACCACTATGACAATTCCAGATTATTTCAAAGATCAATGTTTCATCAACATTGTATGTATATTTTACAGTGTCTTGTAAAAGTATTCATCCCCCTTGCTGTTCGTCCTGTTTTGTTGCATTACAAGCTGGAATTAAAATGCATTTTTGGAGGGTTAGCACCACTTGATTTATACAACATGCATACAAATTTAAAGGTGAAAATTGTTGTTTTATTGTGACACAAACAATAATTAAGATGAAAAAACAGAAATCTGGAGTGTGCATAGGTATTCACCCCCTTTCATATGAAACCCCTAAATAAAAGCTGGTCCAACCAATTCACTTCATAAGTCACATAATTAGTTGATTAAGATCCACCTGTGTGCAAAGTGTCACATGATCTGTCACATGATGTTTGTAGAAACCAACCTGTTCTGGAAGGACCCTGACTCTGCAACACTACTAAGCAAGCAACATGAAAACCAAGAGGAGCACTCCAAACAAGTCAGAGACAAAGTTGTGGAGAAGTATAGATCAGGGTTGAGTTATAAAAAAAATATATCCCAAACTCTGAATATCCCATGGAGCATCATTAAATCCATTATAGCAAAATGGAAAGGATATGGCACCACTACAAACCTGACAAGAGAAGGCTGCCCACCAAAACTCACAAACCAGGCAAGGAGGGCATTAATCAGAGATGTAACAAAAAGATCTGTCCATAGGACACTTTAAGCCATACACTCCACAGAGTGGGGCTTTATGGAAGAGTGGCCAGAAAAAAAGCCATTGCTTAAGAAAACACATTTGGAGTTTGCCAAACAGCATGTGGCAGACTCCCCAAACACATGGAAAAAGATTCTTTGGTCAAATGAGACAAAAATCGATCTTTTTGGCCATCATGGGAAATGCCATGTGTGGCACAAACCCAATACCCTGAGAATACCATTCCTACAGTGAAACATAGTGGTGGCAGCATCATGCTGTGGGGATGTTTTTCATCTGCAGGGACAGGAAAGCTGGTCAGGACTGAAGGAAAGATGGATGGCACTAAATACAGGGCAATTCTGGAGGAAAACCTGTTTGAGTCAGCCAGAGGTTTGAGACTGGGACGAAGGTTCACGTTCCAGCAGGACAATGACCCTAAACATACTGCTAAAGCTACACTGGCATGGTTTAAAGGGAAATATTTAAATGTCTTGGAATGGCCTAGTCAAAGCCCAGACCTCAATCCAATTGAGAATCTGTGGCATAACTTGAAGATTGCTGTACACCAATGCAACCCATCTAACTTGAAGGAGTTGGCGCAATTTTGCCTTGAAGAATGGGCAAAGATCCCAGTGGCTAGATGTGATAAGCTAATAGAGACATACCCCAAGAGACTCGTAGCTGTAATTGCAACAAAAGGTGGCTGTACAAAGTATTGACTTTGGAGGGCTGAATACCTATGCACACTCTAGATTTCTGTTTTTTTTTTTTTCCAACTTATTGTTTGTGTCGCAATAAAACAACAATTTTTGCCTTTAAAGTGGTAGGCATGTTGTGTAAATCAAATGTTGCTAACCCCCCCCCCCCCCCCAATCCATTTTAATTCCAGCTTGTAATGCAACAAAACAGGACAAACACCAAGGTGGATGAATACTTTTGCAAGACACTGTATATTAAGAAGCAGCTTTGAACCTGAATGAAAGAAAATAGCTTACAGTATGTCATTTGGCACTACTGTAGATATTGGCAAAAACAAATATATTTACTCGTATGAGGAAGATGATAAAACTGTAATAAAAAGAGAAAGCATGTGCTAGTCAATTAGGAAAATAGCTGGGAAATTGCCCTTTTACTCCAGTAGCCATGGTAACCATGGACCTTCTGATGTCATGACTTAAAAAAAACTATCCATCACCTGTGGTAAGTAATGCATAAGCCATTTGCTTCAGTAAATTGTAAAATAAATGTCTTTTTATAATGAACCAAAATGGCTGGTGTCAATAACAAACTGTTGCCACACCACATGACCAACTGTCTGAGATCGAGCTAAATAAATACTGCACACTGGAGCAAACATTTGTGACCACACCTATTACCTATTGAGGCATGAAAGTGGAATGCGTAACTATTTTCAGAGATACAGCGATATTGATTTTGAATTTCTAAAGGCTCTTGTACTGAGAGACTGCCCAGGGTTTTTAATCATACTATGTGTGAAAAGCTATTATGTTGAAGCTGAAGAATTGCATGTTCTTTCAATAACATGAACTGTTGTTAACTGAAATTGTTATCTGTTATTTTGCTTTGATAAATTGCAGTCACCTCCATTTTGGTTGATTCGAAAACATGTCTGAGGTTTAAGCTTAATGTTGTGTCTACACTGGTCTGCTCCATAGTGTGTTTACTCCATAGTGCTTTACTAAACAAGTGACCATCTAATGTGAAATACTGAGATTGAAGCTTGTATAGAGCTGGCTGGGTGTAAGCTATCGCTAAATAAAAATAAATGAATAGAAATGGAAAAGTTTAAATCGATACAATTCCACATTTCAATTGAGAATTTACAAAAAGCCATGCAACAGCAATTACATTCTGAGAACAATTTACTAATAAATTGGCCAGATTCATTCTACATGACTGACCTTTTAAAATGTAGTATTACAATATAATATATTGACCTTTAGACAATATAATAAGTGATACTTGCTTATTACTGCTATTAATGCTATTAAAAAAAATTCCATCCAGTACATTCAGAAAGTCTTCATTCTTAGATTACAGCCAGGGTCAGCATTAGTGCAGTACAGCAGATGCATTTGCTAACTACTTACTCCAAACTGTGGATGAGTGGATAACACAATCAAACAATCAAATTATGCCATGTAATTGCTCTGGCTTGTTCTTCCTACTTTTTAGACGTACACAATGAATTTTAGATTAAGTATTTTCCTCAAGAAATATTGTATTATTTTGTGCTAATGTTCTAGGATTTGAAAGCCAGTAGGCCTACATGTTTTCCTGATTTTATAGAGAGATCTGGGAGGTATATTGATATGTGTATTATAACTTATAGGACACGTCTAATTTCATTAGGTAATTTTGACATCAGTACGGGTCACTTTGCTTGTTTTAAGTATAAAACGTTCAGTTATCAGTATAAAAGTATAATTACTTGTCTCCCTCCTTGACAGTAATGGCCCTTTTCCACTACCCTTTTTCAGCTCACTTCAGCCCAACACGGCTCGCGTTTCGACTACCTTAGAACAGCACGACTCAGCTCGCTTCAGCCCTGCTTAGCACCCAAAACTCGCACGGTTTTGGAGTGGGGCTGAAGCGAGCCAAACCGAGCTGAGTGAGGCTGGGGGCGTGAGGAGACACTCCCCTGTGCACTGATTGGTGAGGAGTGTCCTCACATGCCCCCCCCCCGCGAGCACGCTGGGATCTGTAAACATCGTAAACCCGGAAGAAGAAGAATTACAAATTACGAGAATTTCTGAAGCCTTATGCGCCTCGCCTCATCTATACGCTCTTGCCAGTATCTGTTGGTGTTGTCGGTGACAACAAGCCACAGCACCAAGACCAGCAACACTAACGACTCCATGTCCTCCATGTTTATTGTTTACTATCCGGGTCGTGAGACTACCACTTAAAAGGTCACTGATGTCACTGTTTGCGCCGCCTAACGACATCACATGACGTCCACCCACTTTCGCTAACTCCACCCAATGTGTCCACCCACTTCCAGCCAGCACGGTTCAGCGCGGTTGTAGTCGAAATGCAACTCCAACAGCCCCACTCAGCTCGACTCAGCACGGCACGGCTCAGCCCAACTCAGCCGCGTTTGTAGTGGAAAAGCGGCATAAGTAAACCATAATAATTAACAGTTATTCTACGAAATCGAGTCGTACATGAGCTGATAGCCGACAAGGCACTATATAAGCCATGTAGAGCGAGACTGAGTGGAATAACTTTTATTATATCCACATTCACTGGATTTTGAGAAACAGAACATTTTATCTCATCTCATCTCATTATCTCTAGCCGCTTTATCCTTCTACAGGGTCGCAGGCAAGCTGGAGCCTATCCCAGCTGACTACGGGCGAAAGGCGGGGTACACCCTGGACAAGTCGCCAGGTCATCACAGGGCTGACACATAGACACAGACAACCACTCACACTCACATTCACACCTATGGTCAATTTAGAGTCACCAGTTAACCTAACCTGCACGTCTTTGGACTGTGGGGGAAACCGGAGCACCCGGAGGAAACCCACGCGGACACGGGGAGAACATGCAAACTCCACACAGAAAGGTCCTCGCCGGCCATGGGGCTCGAACCCAGACCTTCTTGCTGTGAGGCGACAGCACTAACCACTACACCACCGTGCCGCCCAGAACATTTTATTTATTTATTTATTTATTTTTGCAAATTTGATAAATAAAAACTTTATACAAAACATCTGACAAAATCATTTTGGAATGTAAACAAACCGGCAAAATGACAGTAGCAATTTGTGAAAAAAAATCTATAATAATAATTCTTAAAAAATAAAAAAAAGATACACGCTTACCATCAAATACTTTCATTCCATATTTTCTTGCTTTTTTTGTATTTTTGGGGGTTTTGTTTTCAAGTAGAGTTTTTATTTCGTCCTCGATTGGTTCAACAACACATTTTGTTTTTCTCTACTCACAGTATATGAGCTGATAGTCTAGTAGTAGAGTAGTCAACCAGCGCACGTGATTGCTCATATCCAGTGAATGTGGATAGAATAATTTGTAATATGGACCCTTTTCACGTGACGTCACGACAAACGCAGCCGCCATTTTGGACGTGTACTACCAGTAGTTTACCACAGCCAACATTGAGGAACGGCAGCAAAAAAAGTGTTTATTTTCAGCAAGACTTCCATCATGCCACTATATTGTTGTGCACCTGGATGTAGTAACCATCAACAAACAAGGCAAGGGTTATCATTTTATCGGATCCCGGTAGATGCTGACCGACGGAGAAGATGGATAGCGGCACACCAGCGCTTGTGTAGTGACCACTTTGTTGGAGGTAAGACGAATAAAATTAGCCAGAAAAGGCATTACATTGCTGTTAACATTCTGTGGCGGCGAGTGTGTAACCAAATAGGCTAAAATAACCCATTGTAACCTCTTTGTTCTTCTGTAGTAGCTATTAGCTAACGACATTAGCTAGCGTTGTGTTCCTTTGCTGTTGGTAGACTGTAGGACAGATCAGAGGCAGTGTCCTACAAATGGCGCTTAATTTGAGGGGGAGCAAGCCGGAGCGCGCTCCGGAACCTCGGGCGTTGGCTCCGGCAGCTATTTACACTGGATCCGGTGATCCGACACCTCTTTTGACTATGTAACAAAAAAATAAATAAAATAAAATAATTAAATAAAAAAATGCAAGTTTATTTAGTGTTAATGTCTGATTTTGATATCCGTCTTGTTGGTGATTTCTCTCATGAAACGACATCCACAAAATATCTGCAGATGAACTTAATTTGCAGTGTTATTACAAAACATGCCCAGAAGCGCCGCGCCCCCCTCCCCCCCTCTTTTTTTCCGCACCGGAGCCGCTCATCCTCTGCGCTCTGGGAGCTCCCACTTTACAAATTAAGCACTGCCTACAAATAAGTGTTCAAAATAAGAGGAACATGTATTTGTCTCTTAAATCCAGGCCGTTCCCTGTAATCTGTAACAACGGTTGGAGAAAGTAATGGCAAATAGTGAGTGCACAAACCGTAGAAGGTAAACTGTACACAGCGCCAGGGCAGTGTGATGGTATGTCTACTTTTAGATTGTGTTAGCTTATCAATGAACACACTCGTCACTCGATGAGTTTCACGTCTTTACGACGGATACTTAAATGTGTGTTAGGTATTATTGTTGCAGTCTAAGCAGTCATTGTAGCAGCTAGATGAGCGAGAACCGAAAGGGTCTGTGCCATAAACCGTTATTTCTGTACGGCGTTGCTAATGTGTCGTTACTGTTGTTATTTCTCCCTCTGCTCGCCCTGTAAATGCCCTACGTCGCTGGATAGCGAAGGTGTTTTCTGCATCTCGCTCCTTTTTCTTGTATGTTCTCCGTTTGTCGCCTTCCTCGCATTCAAACCAATTCGAGCCGGAGTCCGCTACATGTCCAAAATGGTGGTCGCGTTTACGAAGGTCACATGACTGAAAAGGGTCTATACTATGCTGTCTTGTTGTAGCGTATTTAAATGATACTGCCTGCTAAAAGGAAACCCTGTTGAATGACCAAGTGAATGAGTAACCTAGCTGACTTTGCTGTTATTTGTTCATGTGCCAATGTTTACATAGTACTGTGATTCATGTCAAAATAGTGCAATGGATATAAATGCTATTACTTGCATCTGTATGAATATCTTGTTTCCTGCTTGTCGATGACAGTGTTGAGTGGCAAGCGGGGGTAGACAGTGCTACTGGCATTAACAGGGTTACAAGATTACTGACTGTTTATGAAATATTAAGTGGGGAGTGGTATACACATGCAGATATGTTATTTGGAAAGGGCACAATTACAAATATAATGCTTGGATAGAAACCCATCTTGACAAAGTTCTGATACAGATTATGCCCCTAAATCTTCTTGGGTATGATGCAATACACTCCTGGATTTGGGTATCTTTTACCAGTCCTGTCCTCTCACATTGTCCCCTTGTCCAGTTGATAGATGTTGTGTGATAGAGAATAGCTTGACAAATGACCAAATTGCGAGAAAATGGGAGATAAATTAAAACAAATTTATTTTAACAAGTATGCACCTGAGATAAATTTTGAGCAAAGAGTTAGATTGACTCTCTTTTAGAATAATGCTTTTTGCCAAAGCTGGAGTGGAAAGACTTGAGTGGCCTGCACAAAGCCCTAACCTCAACCCTACTGAACACCTTTGGGAAGAATTTGAACGCCAACTGTGTACCAGATCTCATCACCCAACATCAATTCAAATCGTGCACTTGTGTGAATTAGCTCTTGTCAGACCAAATGGTTCATCTAGTTTGTTCTCAACTGTCATATGATTAAAAGGGTTGTCTTCACAAAATATCCCATCCATGGGAGTATCTTTATTGTAGTACGCTGTACAACACACAGTGTGGTATATAACTGACACTGAATGGCATGTACGACAAAACACAAGTTTAAGAGCTTGTGTACTGTATGAGCTCAGCAGAGAAGTGATTACAGCACACATAAGGGGATTCATTTTCAGACCTACATAAAGTAAGTTCAACAGATACCTTACTGGTAAGTTGCACTTCAGGCAATCTAATACCAACTGAGCCTGAACCATCAAAAACGACTCATAACCTTAAAGCTTCAGAGTATGAGAAGATGGTGGATGTTGATATTTCAATACTGTCATGGTGCTGTCTTGGGGGACAGGTGATCCACAATGCTATTAAATCTATCCAAATCCAAATTTCTGAGTGACAGATAGAGAACAAGTGAATACCAAGACATTATCATACATGGAAACACTCCAAATTACTGTTTAACTGAAGTAAATATCTCTTTCAAAAATGTTCCACACTGGTACTGAGAGAGAGAGAGAGAGAGAGAGAGAGAGAGAGAGAGAGAGAGCTGTCAATCATGATAGTAATGATTTCAGTGTATCCAAATAACTCACAATATCAGGACTTACAGGGCCTAGTTTAAACTAAATAGCATATAGGCTATTTTTTCTTGCTCGCATGACATGTCTGTAAACATTTATGAGCAAATATTCTCAAGCCTCTGAAAAACCAGATTGCTCTGGAAGGATGACAATCAATAATGTCAATATCTGACATTTCAATAGAGTCATGAACGAAAGCAGATCAATAAAGCTGGCCTCACCATGCAAGCAAAGCAGTCAATAAAATCCAACCTCCCTTATCTTCTCTAATGTACCATAATGACAAAAGTCAGACCTCTCTCTCTCTCTCTCTCTCTCACTGGACCTGTCCTGGGGCACCGGTAGCTAAGATCAATGGGGGGTATAAATGAAGCCATCAGTCTTGCCATGTCATAGGCAGCTGAATATTCTGAATGTGTGTATCATTTTTCATCAAGTATTTGCTCGTGTATATATGTAGATATGTGCCTGTATGAGTAGATACTATCTGAATATGTGCTTGGCTATTGAGAGTACCTGACTGACTTAAGGTTTATGACTGTATTTGTGAATATGTGTACACAGGTTGTAACAGCACATGAAAACCTTATTTAGAGTAAACAGACAATGTGTTTGAAACACAAATCCAGATCTTAATAGGAATCATACTAATTTTTTTTTCCGCTTATTTGTTGAGAAAGCTTGCCAGAAATGTTCACATGGCATATGTAATGGGATCCTGCAGCTTGCAATTAGAAATTCACACGATCTGGAGGTTTTTCCTTTGATGCAGACAAGTGGTAGGTACAAACAAAAATGATAACGACACAAAAGAAAAGAAAAATACCTTTCTAGTTTAGTCCACACACATCCCACTTTGGGTTTAAATCCAGATATGAATACAAATATTTGAAGCATGAAACAGACACAAATAGAGATAGTGGCACTGTGTTCCACCCCTAAAACATGAAATTGTATGGCTCATTTACAGTAATGAACATGAAAATTGTGTAAATTATCAGAGAATTTTAGAATCCATCACATTCCCTTCCTCATATTAGCATTCACATATATGCATGCACACCGCACACCACATCAGGAGAATCAATAAGCATGTGAATGAACATTAATACAGACAGCCAAAACCCCTCAGTATGACAACCTTTGCTATAGTTAAAGACCCAGCTATATTAACATCTGTGATGATTAAGAGGGTCCAAGTAAAAAAATAAAAATTAAAAAATATTAGCATTGCTGGTTGTTGCTATGGTAGCAGTAAAGTTTAGGAAATCTAATAAGTGGAAAAAAAAACCTGTAGATGGTTGTTGAATAAATGTTCAGAGTGCACTGATGATGAAGGACTGCCATCTAAACATGCTTTATTCCAACTAATTTGATCATATTTAATACAGGTTAATTTAATTCAGTCAAATTCAATTTGACTCAATTCAATTTATTTCACAGCATCTTCACTGGCATGAACATACCAACATACAACATATCACCAAGCTTTTATTTGTTATATTACAACTGTGATGTTCAACTGGATAAGGAAATCTAAATAACTATTGTTGAAATACCAACCATCACCCTACTGCATGCAATATCTAATATATATCTCTTCCATCCATCCATCCATCCATCCATCCATCCATCCATCCATCTTCTACCGCTTATCCGGATCCGGGTCGCAGGGGTAGCAGCCTAAGCAGAGCAGCCCAGACTTCCTTCTCCCCGGCCACCTCCACCAGCTCTTCCGGGGGAATACCGAGGCGTTCCCAGGCCAGCTGATAGATGTAATCTCTCCAGCGTGTCCTGGGTCTGCCCTGGGGCCTCCTCCCAGTGGGGCCTGCCTAGAAAACCTCCCTTGGGATGCGTCCAGGGGGCATCCTTACAAGGTGCCCAAACCACCTCAACTGACTCCTTTCGATGTGGAGGAGCAGCGGTTCTACTCCAAGTCTCTCCTGAATGACCAAGCTTCTCACCCTGTCTAAGGGAGAGCCCAGCCACCCTGCAGAGAAAACTCGTTTCTACCACTTGTATCCGCAATCTCATTCTTTCAGTCACTACCCATAGCTCGTGACCATAGGTGAGAGTAGGAACGTAGATGGACCAGTAAATTGAGAGCTTTGCCTTTTGGCTCAGCTCTCTCTTTACCACAACAGACCGGTTTAGCGTCCGCATCACTGCTGACGCTGCCCCGATCCTTCTGTCCAACTCCTGCTCCCCCTTACCCTCACTCGTGAACAAAACCCCAAGATACTTAAACTCCTCCACTTTAGGTAGCAACTCCCCCCTGACCTGGAGTAGGCACTCCACCTGTTTCCGGCTGAGCGCCATGGCCATGGACTTGGAGGTGCTGATCCTCATCCCAGCCGCTTTGCACTCGGCTGCAAACCATCCCAGCGCATGCTGTAAGTCACAGATTGATGAAGCCAACAGGACCACATCATCCGCAAAAAGCAGAGACGTGATTCTGTTGCCACCAAACCAGACACCCTCCACCCCTTGGCTGCGCCTAGAAATTCTGTCCATAAAAGTTATAAACAGAATCGGTGACAAAGGACAGCCTTGGCGGAGTCCAACATGCACTGGGAACGAGTCCAACTTACTGCCGGCAATGCGAACCAAACTCCTGCTCCAGTCATACAGGGACCGAATGGCCTGCAGTAGTGGGCCCTGAACCCCATACTCCTGAAGCACCCCCCACAGGGCACCATGAGGGACACGGTCGTAAGCCTTCTGCAGGTCCACAAAACACATGTAGACCAATTGGGCAAACTCCCATGCACCCTCCAGTACCCTTGCAAAGGTAAAGAGCTGGTCCAATGTTCCACGACCAGGATGAAAACCGCATTGTTCCTCCTGAATCTGAGGTTCAACTATTGACAGGACTCTCCTCTCCAGCACCCCAGCATAAGCTTTCCCAGGGAGGCTGAGAAGTGTGCTCCCCCCTATAGTTGGAACACACTCTCCGGTCCCCCTTTTTAAAAAGGAGGATCACCACCCCAGTCTGCCAATCCAGAGGCACTGTACCCAACCTCCATGTAATGCTGAAGAGGCATGTCAGCCAAGACAGCCCAACAACATCCAGTGTCTTCAGGAACTCAGGACGAATCTCATCCACCCCTGGAGCCCGGCCACCAAGGAGCTTTTTAACCACCTCGGCAACCTCAGCCCCTGTGATAGGCGAGTCCTCCCAAGCACGCTCAGACACTGCATCCTCCTTGGACAACATGAAGGTGAGATTGAAGAGATCCTCAAAGTATTCCTTCCACCGTTGGATGATGTCCCCAGTTGAGGTCAACAGCACTCCATCCTCGCTGTAAACAGTAGGGACAGAGCACTGTTTTCCTTTCCTGAGCCGCCGGATGGTTTGCCAGAATCTCTTCGAGGTCGACCAAAAGTCACTTTCTATGGCCTCTCCGAACTCCTCCCACACCCGAGTTTTTGCTTCAGTGACTGCCAGAGCCGCATGCCGCTTGGCCCATCGGTATCCATCAACCATCAATCATCAACTGCCTCTGGAGACCCACAGGCTAGCCAAGCCCAATAGGACTCCTTCAGCTTGATGGCTCCCCTCACCACAGGTGCCCACCAGTGGGTTTGGGGATTACCGCCACGACAAGCACCAACAACCTTGCAACCACAGCTCTGCATGGCCACCTCAGCAATGGAGGTGTGGAACATGGTCCACTCGGACTCAATGTCCCCATCCTCCCCTGGTATGCAGTTGAAGCTCTGCCGGATGTGACAGTTGAAGATCCGATGGACGGGAGCCTTCGCCAGACGTTCCCAGCATACCCTCACTACTCGTTTGGGCCTGCCCGGTCTGTCCGGCCTCCTCCCCTGCCATCTGATCCAGCTCGCCACCAGGTAGTGATCAGTTGACAGCTCTACTCCTCTCTTCACCTGAGTGTCCAAGACATACGGTCGTAGATCAGATAAAACAACTACAAAGTCAATCATCGATCTGCGGCCTAGGGTGTCCTCATGCCACGTGCACTTATGGACACCCTTATGTTCAAACATGGTGTTCGTTATAGCCAAACCGTGCATGGCACAAAAGTCCAACAACTGAACACCACTCGGGTTCAGATCAAGCAAGCCGTTCCTCCCAATCACACTCCTCCAGGTCTCACTGTCATTGCCCATGTGAGCATTGTAGTCCCCCAGTAAAACAATGGAGTCCCCTCGTGGTGCACTGTCTAGCACCCCACTCAAGGACTCCAAGAAGGCCGGGTACTTCAAACTACCATTTGGCACATAAGCGCAAATGATAGTCAGCGACCATTCTCTGACACGAAGGCGCAGGGAAACAACCCTCTCATTCACTGGGGAGAACTCTGATGTTAGCGTGCCAAACTGGGGGACTACCAATAGCCCCACCCCTGCCCGGCACTGCTCATCCTTGGCAACTCCAGCATAGAAGAGAGTCCAACCCCTCTCCAGAAAATTGGTTCCAGAGCCCAAGCTATGCGTTGAGGTGAGTCCAACTATATCTAGTTGGTACCGCTCAACCTCACGCACAAGCTCAGGCTCCTTTCCCACCAGAGAGGTGACATTCCATGTCCCAAAAGCCAGTTTTGTCAGCCAGGGATCAGTACGCTAGGGCTTCCGCCTTTGGCTGCCACCCGATCCACAGAGCACAGGACCCTTACGGCACCTCCTGTGGGTGGTGGGTCCACAGGAGAGTGGTTCTGTGTTGCTTATTCAGGCTTGGGCTTGGCCGGGCTCCATGGATATAGGCCCAACCACCAGGCGTTCGCCAACGAGCCTCTCCCCCAGGCCTGGCTCCAGGGTGGGGCCCCGGTATCCCTGGTCCAGGCGAGGGTACTCGGATACCTGTTTTTTCTTTCATAAGGGCCCTAATATATACTAACCCCATGTCCAAAAAAAATTTTTTTGAAATATATACTAACCCCATGTCCAAAAAAAAGTTGGGATATTTTCCAAAATGCAAGTTAATCGGTAACATGATTGAGTATAAAAGGAGCATGCACCAAAGGCTCAGTCTTTGCAAGCAAGAATGGGTCATGGCTCACGCCTTTGTGCCAAAATTAGTGAAAGAATTGTTAGTCAATTCAAAAAGATCATTTCTAAATGAAAGATTTTAGGGCTTTCCAAATCTACAGTACGTAATATTGTGAAAAGATTCAGGGAATTCGGAGATATCTCTGTGCATAAAGGGCAAAGTCTGAAACCACTGTTGAATGTGTGTGTGTGTGTGTGTGTGTGTGTGTGTGTGTGTGTGTGTGTGTGTGTGTAGCCTTCATTTAAAAAAAAAAAAAAAACATTCCATGAAGGTGAAAATCTAAGAAAATATGGTGGAGAACAATCTTTCCAATAACTCAATTAAAAAAAAGATTCTAGCTGTGTTCTTGATTAAATAATTTGCTACTGTTGCTACACTGTTATATGTCATCTAAATTGATCCTGTTTAAAAATGTGAAGCTGTAAGCTGTTATAGCATTGTATTGCTTTTCATTTGTTAAACTTTTATTCTGATATATTATTTAAAGCAGATCTGAGCCAGTTAAACTTTATTTGAATAATGTATCTTGTTTGACTATGCTGAAGGAGCGTAAAGTATCCTATGGGGTATTCAGAGCCAGGCCAGAAGAACTCCCACAGACACAAGGAGCAAATTGAGCCTTAGTGCAGACATTCTCACATATTTCAGGTGTCACATCCCCTCAGGGCCCTGCTGGGACATTGTGCCTTCACTCCTAATCTGCTGCGACTCAGAGCCTTGGGCAGGATTTAGCACTATTGCGCACATCACTGCAATAAGGTCTACACAGCTGGCTAAAAGGAAAGACATTAATAATCGATCTGTTCAACTGACAGCTGAGTAGTTGAGGGTTTATAATACAAAGTCCTGTGTGCCAAGTTTCAAGGTTTAGTTTACACCGCATTTTAATGACTAAAGTATTAGTTAAGATTAGCATAACATTAAGCATTAGTATTTAAAACATATACTGGATGTATAACCTTTTCATTTACACCAACTAAAAATATAATAAAATATACAGTACCAGCAAAAGTTTAGACACATCTTCGAATTCAATGATTTTTCTTTATTTTTATTAATTAAAAGTGACCTCATATCTTAAAGTAATGATGTACTGTCATTTCTCTTTACTTAGTTGAGCAGTTCTTCACATAATATGGATTGCTATAGTTGTTGAATAGGGCTATTTACTGTACACTCACTGGCCACTTTAACCAGCTGTTTTGTGTTGGACATTCAATGTAAATTTCCCCAAGCATGAAAGTTCTTTGGCGAACAATGTGAATTTGCTTCATCGACTAACAGTGCAACTGTTGTGGCTTTGTTAATTGTAAAAACACTTTGAAAACATGAGATTTTATATACTACTAACTGACAGCTAGAAATTATTTCATAAAAAGATGTGGCACATTGAGCAGTCAGTGAGAAGGCTGCATAAGATACTGTGCATACTCTTAATTTTGCAATATAAACACAATCACCGGCCACTTTCATAGGAACTTGTTCTTGATTCTAAGATTCCTGTTCTTGGCTGGCAGGAGTGGAACCCAATGTGGTCTTCTGCTGTTGCAGGCTGAGATGCTTTTCTGCTCACCACGGTTGTAAAGAGTGATTATATGAGTTACTATATTTCTTCCTGGCAGCTCGAACCAATCTGGCCACTTTCCTCTGATCTCTCTTATCAGCAAGGCGTTTCCATCCACAGAACTGTCACTCACTCAATGTTTTTTTTGTTTTTCACACCATTCTGTGTAAACTCTACAGACTGCTGTGTGTGAAAACCCCAGGAGATCAGCAGTTTCTGAAATACTCAAGCCAGTCCATCTGGCACCAACACCTATGCCACAGTGAAAGTCACAGAGATCACAATTTTTCCCATTCTGATGTTTGAAGTGAACATTAACTGAAGCTCTTGATTTCTATCTGCATGATTTTATGCATTGTGCTGCTGTCAAGGGACTGGCTGATTAGATAACTGCATAAAACAGCAGGTGTATAGGTGTATCTAATAAAGCGGCCGGTGAGTGTATATTTATTATTTACTATTTACTGTTTGATCTCAAACACATTAAGAAAGCAAGAAATTCCATTAATTAACTTTTGACGAGGCACCTGTTAATTAAAAAGCATTCCAGGCAACTACCTCATGAAGCTGGTTAAGATAATGCCAATAGTATGCAAAGCATCATCAAGGTAAACGCTGGTTACTTGTTTTTTTAAACACCTTTTTGTTTACCAAATCACTCCATATAAGTTCCATATGTTATTTCATGGGGTGGCACAGTGGTGTAGTGGTTAGCACTGCCGTCTCACAGCAAGATGGTTCTGGGTTCGAGCCCAGCGGCCAACAGGGGCCTTTCTGTGTGGAGTTTGAATGTTCTCCTCGTGTCTGTGTGGGTTTCCTCCAGGTGCTCTGGTTTCCCCCACAGTCCAAAGACATGCAGGTTAGGTTAATTGGTGGCTCTAAATCAGGGGTGGGGAACGTTTGGCCTCCGGGCTGTATACAGCCCACAAGACCATTTGAGCCGGCCTGCAAGATGATTCATAATTACTCACACACACACAAAAAAAAATTAAATCAGAAAAAATGAGACCGCAATTAATAAAATAGGTGAGTGGTTGTCTTTCCAGGCCAAGGTCAGGGTCCTGAACCCCACACGAACAGAGCGTGGTCATGCACGGTCACGTCACGTCACGTCATTTAGCGGGCATAGACAGACTGTTTAACGATTTCACCAAAACGCACCATGGTGAGTATGAAGAAGAAAAAGGTAGATGCGGAATGTTGCGCTTTTCAGGAAAAATGGAGAAAGGATTATTTTTTCGTAGAAGTAAAAAGCAAGCCAGTTTGCTTAGTTTGTGGGGAAGCACTTGCAGTGATGAAAAAGGCTAATCTGGAGCGTCATTACAGCACCAAACACGCCAAATTGGACGAGCTGAAAGGACAAGTGCGTGTGGATAAAATTAATGCTCTTCGGCGAAGTTTGGGCGCCCAACAAGCGACATTCACAAGACCTCAAGGTAACCAAGAAAACGTTACACAGGCTAGTTTTGTGGTAAGTGAGCTAATCGCTAAGAAACTGAAACCACATTCAGAAGGGGAGTTTGTGAAGGAGTGCCTTGTTGCTGCCGCGGAACTGCTCGCGCCGGACAAAGTGAAACTTTTCCAAAGTGTCAGGCTGTCTTGAAGAACCGTCTCTGATCGGATTACTGATATGGCACAAGACATTGAGAAAACACTGAAGGATACCATGAGGGATTTTCAGTTTCTCATTAGCCTGCAACGAGACAACAGACATCACAAATACCGCCCAACTCGCCATTTTTGTGCGTGTGATTATAGCTGAGTTTGATACGCGGGAGGAAATGCTGTCTTTGCAAGCCATGCATGGCACTACCAAAGATGAGGATTTGTTTGAGCTGCAAAGCAACGATGAGCTCAAAGCTAGGTACAACAACCTTCCTCTGCTTGAGTTCTACAAACTGTATGTGTGTCCTGAGGATTTTCCTACTCTGAGGAGATATGCACTGAAGTTTGCATCACTGTTTGGGACAACCTACTGCTGTGAGCAGTTCTTCTCAAAACTGACCCTTGCAAAGAATCAGTTCAGCTCAAGACGGACTGACCCAAACCTGGAAAACCAGCTGCGAGTAGCATCGTCATCTGTACCATCTGACATCAGATGCCTCGCCAAAGAGAAGCAGTTCCAGCCTTCATATTAGGTCAGCCAGATATAATAATAATTGGTAAATTATTATTATATTGTAGCATCTTCATTACATAAAATGCTCAAAGTGCTTTACATCAGAACCAGGGCTTTGAACCGGAATTTTTTTCCTATTGGTTCGTTCCGAACAGAAACGGAATTTTAACGTTTCCGGTTTTGGGTTCCACCATTAAATAGACGTTCCCGAACCGGTTAGAACAAAAAAATTTCGTTCCCGGAACGGTTAATTACGTTCCCCGTCAGCTGTTTAACAAATGGCTATAAAATTATGTCTCTGTCTCATCCAGCTTAAGCCAAATGTAGGCTAATTCTATTACAACCTTCATTAAATAAGACAAGA
Source organism: Neoarius graeffei (assembly GCF_027579695.1). Lineage (NCBI taxonomy): Eukaryota > Metazoa > Chordata > Actinopteri > Siluriformes > Ariidae > Neoarius > Neoarius graeffei. Next base: position 30,681,316 of record NC_083593.1, read on the forward strand.
AATAATTCAAAACAATTATTATTTCAAATGTTGGGGATTTGGATTCTCAGTATGTCTTCCCATCTCCACAAACAGAAAAAGTGCCAAAAATGAAAGATAATTCGTTTAGTGTGTTACCAAAGGCTAGTCAGGCCCTATAGAGGGCTACCGCATGACGTCACCGCGCCGCGCGATTTTGTTAGGCGCCATATTGGAAGGCCAAGTACACATCTATGCAAGTACATACATTCATAAAACAAACTACACCTGAAATGTAGCCAGGGCCGGTTCTGCCCTAATCTGGACCCGGGTGCAACATCGCGCAACCCCCCCCAAAAAAAAACACCAGTCTAAATCAGGACAACCATCACATAACTATAACTATAAACATTTTATATCAACTATTTTAACTAAATGGGCTATAATAAATAAGCCTGCAGGCAGCCACGGCGGGCTGCCTCAGAAAAGTAACCATTCAATGACAACTGAAAGCCTGCAGCCACAGCGGGCTGCCTTAAAAAGTAACCATTTGTCCTACCTTAAAACTCGTTTTGCATTTTCTGCCTCCTTTTTTGTATTTTCGACCCTCCGTTTATTTTCTTTCCTTTTCTGAAAACCCGATTTGTGTCCAGACATTTTGTTCTGCTACCAACGAACTAACTCGTCAGGTCTCGTCTCTCGAGCCCGCGATGATTCCCGTGGGAAGGGCAACAACTGATACATTTTTACAAACAGCCAATAGGGAGGTTGCATCGTTCAGGCTCTTCTTTGCTCAGAGACACTCAGTAATTCACCTAGTATTCACTAGTAGTCCACCTTCCCGCTCTCTCCATTCAATCAGCGAACGTCACACAGGAAGTGAACCCCAGCGGGTCATAGAAACTTCCGCAGGAGAAGAATGACTATTTGTAGGCTACAGAAACTTTGAGGAACGAAATAAAAACCGGTATTAACCGGTTACCATTATTTTTAATAAGCGTTTCTGTTCCGGAACATAAAAAATAATAAAGTTTCTGGTTTCGTTTCTGTTCCATGTGAAATAGAAAAAGTTCCCGGTTTTCGTTTTCGTTCCTTGAACCGGTTCAAAGCCCTGATCAGAACATATAAAATTAATAAGAAAAAAGACTAAAAACAGAGCATTAAAACAATAAGAGGTAGAGCAAATTTTAAAAGAAAATGGGAAGATTAAAAAGGGATAAAACAAAGTTACACCAATAAAGTTGCTTTTTTATTTGAATAGCATGAAAGAAAGCTAAAATAAATGGGCTGCATCTTAAAATTTTCAGCAGAGGTTATGGGTTAAAAAATTTAGTTTGGCCCCACAGGATGTTATAAAACTCTAAATGGCCCTTGATAGGAAAAAGGTTCCCACCCCTGCTCTAAATTGACCGTAGGTGTGAATCAGTGGCGGCTGGTAGTCTTTCAAACAGGGGAGGCTGGTCGGTTACGATATTTCCAGATTTTAAAGAAAAAAGAAAAAAACGCATCAATTTTGCCCATACTCTTGCCTCTGATCTGGCTGATTGTTGGCAGGGTCACAAACTGTGAAATAACAGGTTCTTTTGGCCCATTAGCCTACTCTCCAATATACATGATGGTGGTGTTGGGGAGGTATATTTTAACATTTTATATTTTAAAATTGTGGCATGTTGTTTAAAAACTGATCATTATTGAAAGCAGCTCTTTGTCAGGAACCTCAGCAGTAACAGCAGAGTGTTCTGGAATAGGCACAAGCACTGACCTTGGGGAGCCAAACATAGAGCTGGGTGCCACACATTTCATTCAATGACACTTTCCCTATATTTTACTTATTTTGACTGAGAAATGTTTTATTGACAATTTTGATAACCCTTCACTTTTAATCCAGGTCTGTAGTGTGAAATGTGTTTTTGTTTAAAATTTTTTTCAAAATTGTAGCTGTGTTTAATTCATATACAGAAAAATATATATTCCAATATAATATACTCAGCATAAACATTTTAAATAGATTCTATATTTTTGGTCCATCCATGACATATTACTAAAGTAGCCTATTTACTGTTGTTGATGTGGGTCACTTGCTGTTAGCCAATTCACTTTCTCGTACCAGGAGAGCTGAAAGGAACGAGTATTATTCCCTACCTTTTTCACCAAGTCAATTTGAGGCGTTGGTCTACCCTGCTCTTTAATTTTAATTTTTTCCTCGAAAGGAAGACTGGCAAATGGCTTCGCCAAAATTACATCAGCAATGCTTGGCATCCGTGCGCAGCTTTCTTGCTAGCTGACTAGCCCCCTCAAATTCAAGTTCAGTCACTCAAATAAATGAAATTTCTGGAACTAAGATAGCAAACTTGACAACACTATATTTACACTTTATTTACAATGAAAATATATACAAACTAAAAAAGCTGGTAGAAACCGTATGTAATGAATGAAATCGAAATGTAAGCTGATCTCTTACAATACACCACAGCACTTGCGAATCCGCATGGGACTGAACTGAAATTCACCGCTGCCTGTCTATATTTGAAACGAGCTGTCAATCAAAGAAAATATCCGGCCGCTTTCACCAATCACCAGTCTCCTCGCGGAAAGCTTTGCCATGTCCCTCCCACTGTGAGGCTGGGAGTCCGTGGGGCAGGCATTTTCGCAGTATTTGTCCAATAATCGTCTTGCATTTTGATATTGAAAAGCGCATAGCTCCCAAATGCCATTGAAGTCCACTGAGGCTGGGCTGCATCGCGTTGTCACGAGGGGGAAAAACTCACGCACACATTAGGCGAACTGGGGAAAGTTATAACGGAATGATTTCGCAGTGTAGTTGGGTTGAGCACATATATTTCTATGATTCTGGATCTGAAATAGCAATGTTATAAGGTCAGCTATAACATAAGCCTAGCGCAATTCATCCTACACGATGTTCGTCATTTTTAGAGGAGGCTGAGCCTCCCTCGTTGTCTTAGAGCAATCGCCCGTGATGTGAATGTGAATGATTGTCTCTGTATCAGCCCTGTGATGACCTGGTGACTTGTTCAGGGTGTACCCCGCCTCTCACCCATAGTCAGCTGGGATAGGCTCCAGCTTGCCTACGACCCTGTAGAACAGGATAAGCGGCTACAGATAATGGATGGATGGATGTTATTTCATAGTTTTGTTGTCTTCAGTATTGTCCTATAATGTAGAAAATAGTCAAAATACAGAAAAAAATTATACAGGAGTAGGTGTGTCCAAACCTTTGACTGGTACTCTACATAAGCTAAATACAACAACCTTCATTTATCAGTCTTTCAGCAAAGTTGTGTGGAAATGGTTTTGTAACTGAGACCTAAAAATGCTTGTCAAAATGTTTATACTTTTTATAAAAGTAATTCAGTAATGCTGATTTACGTTGCTGAATGCCAGACACCTGTAAAGTCACAAGCATGTTATCAGAGAGGCAGGCAACAGACAGATGTAAAAGTTGAAAGCATTTATTCAGGCAAACTGGCAGACAAATCCAAATCATAAGGCAGAAAGCAGAATCACATAAACAACGGTCAGGCGAAGTACAAACAGTATATCAGAGGCAATATCAAAAGGGCAAAATACAAAATAAATTCAGGCCAGGAAAGCAGTACAATGATCAAAAGGCTTGGTAAAGTCAAACACATAGAACTGAGTGTTTATTTTGCAATGTTCTGATGCTGAGAGTGTGCTTATATAGTGTGCTTTTGGTGATTGTGTCCAAGTGTGTGCAATCAGCTAACAGGAGACTGTGCATGCTGAAGTGCAGGATGGTTGTTGTAGCTCAGGGCAGCTGTATTTGAAAACTACTGTGAATTCTGGGAAGTGGAGTTTTGAGTGCAAGCAGGTGCAGACGTGACATGTTCACGTCACAGCTAATTTACATTTAGTGACACCCAAAAAACTCAAAGAAAGGTAGAGCTCACAGAGAGCTGAAAATGACAGAAGAACTACTGACTAGTTAAATAGCGTCTCCTTAGGGTGGACTGTAATCAATCCTGCAGTAATGCAGCTCAGCCACTGCAACACGTCAACCATTCCTTCCTCATTTTACAAAGTGCCATTTCTTTTGTCCTAACGGAGTGGCTCGTCTTATCTGGCATTTTGGATTACGTTATTTCAAAACATGCAATGACCAAGTTTCACAAAACATTTAAACATTAAATTTGTGTGTGTAATTGAAATTCATTTGCATTAGTGAATCTCCTTGTGGCAGCGGGGGCGTGGTCAAGCGCCGGTCTGTGACAGGAGGGTGGAGCCGGGGAAGGTGAGTGGCAGAATCGCGACACCTGAGGATAATTAACCTGTGTTTGTGTGTGTTTTTTCCCAGTAACCGCTCCCTATTTAAGGAGGCAGAGAGAGAGGAGAGGGAGCGCAACCCGGGACCAGACGAGTGTGTGTGTGTGTGAATAAACGTATAACTAAGATTTTTAGACTGAAAAGTTATAGGAATAAATCACCTTGTCTGCCTCCAAACGCTGTCCTGCCGTCCTCTGTGCTCCACCCACACTCAATACGCGCTACAGTGGTGCCGAAACCCGGGAAAAGGTGGAGCACCAACACAGCAGCCCCATGGAATCCTCCCCGTTCACGGACTTGGTCCACGCCCTCGCCACGGCTCAGCAGAGCCAGCACCAGGCACTTGTCACGCTCCGAAAGGAGCAGGAGCGCCGCTTCGAAGCCCTGGTGCTGGCCCAGCAGGAAGATCGAGAGGCGTTCCGGCGTCTCCTCGCGTCGGCGGGGTCCACCAGCGCCCCGGCCGCGGGCCCGTCTCCCCTCACCGTGACCAAGATGGGCCCGCAGGACGACCCCGAGGCTTTCATCACATTGTTCGAACAGGTCGCCGAAGCCTCGGGGTGGCCGAGGGAGCAGCACGCGGCGCGCCTCCTCCCCCTCCTGACGGGAGAGGCGCAGCTGGCCGCGCTACAGCTCCCCGCCGATCGCAGGCTGGCCTACGCCGACCTTCGCCGGGCTGTCCTCCAGCGCGTGGGGCGCACGCCGGAGCAGCAGCGCCAGCGCTTCCGCGCGCTGCGGATGGAGGAAGTCGGCAGCCCGTTCGCGTTCGGCCAGCAGCTCCGGGACGCCTGCTGGCGGTGGCTGAGGGCCGAAGATCGCGACGCCGAGGGAATCATCGACCAGGTGGCGCTGGAACAGTTCATCGCCCGCTTACCAGCTGGAACCGCGGAGTGGGTCCAGTGCCACCGCCCGGCGTCGCTGGATCAGGCCGTGGGACTGGCGGAGGATCATCTGGCGGCTGTTCCTGCAGCAGGACAGCGGACGACAGCATCTTCTTTCTCCTCTTCTCTCTCTCTTTCTCCCCCCCCTCCTCCCGTGTCCCGTCCTCGCCCCATTCCCCCACCGCGGAGGCGGGGGCCGGCTCCACCCCAGCCGGCCCGCCGCACCCGTGGTGCCCTCCCGTTTCTCCCTTCTGTGTCTGTCTCTCCCCCCCCTCAGGTGAGTGAGCCCCAGAACACAGCTGCAGAGGGAAGGCCCGGGCCGGTTTGCTGGCGCTGCGGGGATCCGGGCCACCTGCAGCAACAGTGTGCAGCGATGGAAGTGGGGGCGGTGGTGCGGATCCCCGACGCGCCAGAGGCTGCCCTCGATCGGGCCGGAGCGTATCGCATACCGGTAAGTGTACAAGGGGCTACATATCAGGCGTTGGTGGATTCAGGTTGCAATCAGACCTCAATCCGCCAAAGCCTGGTGCAAGGCGAGGCATTGGGGGGAGCACAAGGGGTGAAGGTGTTGTGTGTGCACGGGGATGTTCACAGCTACCCGTTGGTGTCGGTCCACATACATTTCAGAGGGGAGAAATCGATAGTGAAGGCGGCGGTTAATCCTCGCCTTACCCACTCTTTGATCTTGGGGACTGATTGGCCGGGATTTCGGGGTTTAATGGCACGCCTAATAAAGAGTGGGTCCTGCCGGTTAACAGGGGAGGGTCCCGGTGTCGCTTTGGCTGGAGCTGCAGTCGCAGAGCCGTCTACGTCATCTCCGCGACAGAGTGAGGAGCCACCGGCCCCTCCTCTTTCTATTGGGGAATCCCTCGCGGATTTCCCACTGGAACAATCGCGAGACGAGACTCTGCGACACGCGTTTGACCAAGTGAGAGTAATCGATGGTCAGACGCTCCCGCCGGGCGCCACCCCGTCCTTCCCCTATTTTGCCATTTTGAAGGATAGGTTATACCGAGTGACGCAGGACACTCAGACGAAAGAGCGAGTCACCCAATTGCTAATTCCAAAGAGCCGCCGGGAATTGGTATTTCAGGCGGCTCACTTTAATCCCATGGCTGGACACCTCGGGCAAGATAAGACACTCGCCCGGATAATGGCCCGGTTCTATTGGCCGGGGATTCGCGGCGACGTCCGTAAGTGGTGTACGGCGTGCCGCGAATGCCAGTTAGTAAATCCAGCGGCCATTCCAAAAGCGCCCTTGCGCCCCCTACCATTAATCGAGACCCCGTTCGAAAGGATTGGGATGGATCTCGTCGGGCCATTAGATCGGTCAACACGAGGGTACCGCTTTATATTGGTTCTGGTGGACTATGCAACGCGATACCCGGAAGCGGTGCCTCTTCGCAATATCTCAGCACGCAGTATTGCGGAGGCCCTCTTCCACGTTATCTCCCGGGTTGGAATCCCGAAAGAGATTCTGACTGACCAAGGCACCTCGTTTATGTCACGAACACTGAGCGAACTGTATGGGCTACTGGGTATTAAGCCGATCCGCACCAGCGTTTATCACCCACAGACGGACGGTTTAGTTGAACGGTTCAACCGCACCCTCAAGAATATTATCAAAAAATTCGTAAGTGAGGACGCACGTAACTGGGATAAGTGGCTCGAACCCTTGTTGTTTGCAGTGCGAGAGGTCCCCCAAGCCTCCACGGGGTTCTCCCCGTTTGAATTATTATATGGGCGTAAGCCGCGCGGCATCTTAGATGTACTGCGGGAAAATTGGGAGGAGGGACCTTCACCGAGCAAAAACGAAATTCAGTACGTTATGGATCTGCGCGCAAAACTCCACACGCTCACCCACCTAACTCAGGAGAATTTGCGGCAGGCCCAGGAACGGCAAGCCCGCCTGTACAACAAGGGCACGCGCCTTAGAGAGTTCACTCCGGGAGATAAGGTACTCGTCCTGTTGCCCACGTCGAGCTCCAAATTAATCGCCAAGTGGCAAGGACCCTTTGAGGTCACACGGCGAGTCGGGGACGTCGACTATGAGGTTAGGCGAACGGACAGGGAGGGGGCGCTACAGATCTACCACCTCAATCTGCTGAAACTGTGGAACGAGGAGGTCCCCGTGGCGTTGGTGTCGGTAGTTCCGGAGAAGGCGGAGCTGGGGCCGGAGGTCCAAAAAGGGTCATTGGCATCGCGTACCTCTCCGGTCCCCTGTGGAGACCACCTCTCCCCGACCCAACTCACGGAGGTCGCCCAGTTGCAGGCCGAGTTTTCGGATGTGTTCTCGCCCCTGCCCGGTCGCACTAACCTCATAGAACACCACATAGAGACGCCCCCGGGGGTGGTAGTGCGGAGCCGTCCTTATAGATTACCCGAACACAAAAAAAAGGTGGTTCGGGAAGAACTTCAGGCCATGCTCGAAATGGGCATCGTCGAGGAGTCCCACAGTGACTGGAGCAGCCCGGTGGTCTTGGTTCCCAAGGCCGACGGCTCGGTCCGGTTCTGTGTGGACTATAGAAAAGTCAACGCGGTGTCTAAATTTGATGCGTACCCAATGCCTCGTATTGATGAGCTGCTCGATCGACTAGGCACGGCTCGCTTTTACTCGACACTGGATTTGACGAAGGGATATTGGCAGATCCCCTTGACTCCATTATCCCGGGAAAAAACGGCCTTTTCCACACCGTTCGGCTTACACCAGTTCGTCACACTTCCTTTTGGGCTGTTTGGGGCGCCCGCTACGTTTCAGCGGCTGATGGACAGGGTCCTCCGGCCCCACGCCACCTATGCCGCCGCTTACCTAGATGATATCATCATTTATAGTAATGATTGGCAGCGGCACCTACAACACCTGAGGGCCGTCCTTAGGTCGCTGAGGCGGGCGGGACTCACTGCCAACCCGAAGAAGTGTGCGATTGGGCGGGTGGAAGTACGGTATCTGGGCTTTCACTTGGGCAACGGGCAGGTGCGTCCCCAAATTAATAAGACGGCAGCGATTGCGGCCTGCCCGAGGCCCAAGACCAAAAAGGGGGTGAGGCAGTTCCTGGGGCTGGCTGGCTACTATCGTAGGTTTATACCTAATTATTCGGACGTCACCAGCCCGCTGACTGACCTCACTAAAAAGGGGGCGCCAGATCCGGTCCAGTGGACGGAGCAGTGCCAGCGGGCTTTCTCTGAGGTAAAGGCTGCACTGTGTGGGGGGCCACTTTTACACTCCCCTGACTTCTCTCTCCCTTTTGTGTTGCAGACCGATGCGTCGGACAGAGGGCTGGGGGCCGTTTTGTCCCAGCGGGTGGAGGGGGAGGACCGCCCGGTCCTGTATATCAGCCGGAAGCTGTCGGTGCGTGAGGGGCGCTACAGCACCATTGAAAAAGAGTGCCTGGCGATTAAGTGGGCGGTCCTCGCCCTCCGTTACTACCTGCTGGGGCGCTCTTTCACTCTCTGTTCGGACCACGCGCCCCTCCAGTGGCTCCACCGCATGAAGGATGCCAACGCGCGGATCACCCGTTGGTATCTGGCACTCCAACCCTTCAACTTCAAGGTGGTCCACAGGCCGGGGGCGCAGATGGTCGTGGCGGACTTCCTCTCCCGTCGAGGGGGGGGGGAGTCGGCTGCTGGCCGGACGAGCGCCCGGCCTGAGTCGGGCGGTGGGGGTATGTGGCAGTGGGGGCGTGGTCAAGCGCCGGTCTGTGACAGGAGGGTGGAGCCGGGGAAGGTGAGTGGCAGAATCGCGACACCTGAGGATAATTAACCTGTGTTTGTGTGTGTTTTTTCCCAGTAACCGCTCCCTATTTAAGGAGGCAGAGAGAGAGGAGAGGGAGCGCAACCCGGGACCAGACGAGTGTGTGTGTGTGTGAATAAACGTATAACTAAGATTTTTAGACTGAAAAGTTATAGGAATAAATCACCTTGTCTGCCTCCAAACGCTGTCCTGCCGTCCTCTGTGCTCCACCCACACTCAATACGCGCTACACTCCTTATACCTAAATTTGTTTCAACTGAGTAGCTTTCAGAGGATAAAAACTTGTTTCAGAACTAACTGGATTATCATGAATAAAAATTTTCTTTTGTAAATGCTCCTGCAAATAATCCAGCATGATAAACAAGGTCCAATGAGTTTGAATAAAGATATTGGGTTTTATTCTATCCACATTCACTGGATATGAGCCATCACATGCTCTGATTAACTACTCTACTACTAGGATATCAGCTCATATACTACACAGTCCCCCCCCCACACACACACCACCACCACCACCCCCATCTCCTGTTCCACACTCCAGCCCAGTCGGTGGCAGTAATGCACTGTTAAGTTGGTTTGCCAACCATCAAAAAAACCCTAAAGAAGAAGAAGAAACTGGCAGAGCGTGTTTCTGAACCAAGGAAGAAATAAAAACTTTACTCAAAAACAAAACCCCAAAAAATACAAAAAAAGGAACAAAATATGGAATGAAAGTATTTCATGATAACATGTCTTTATTTTTCAAGAATTATTATTATAGCATTTTACACAAATTGCTTTCACCGGTTTATTCACATTCTAAGCGGAAATGATTTTGACGGATGTTTTGTATAAAGCAGGGCTTTGAACCGGTTCAAGGAACGAAAACGAAAACCGGGAACTTTTTCTATTTCACATGGAACAGAAACGAAACCAGAAACTTTATTATTTTTTATGTTCCGGAACAGAAACGCTTATTAAAAATAATGGTAACCGGTTAATACCGGTTTTTATTTCGTTCCTCAAAGTTTCTGTAGCCTACAAATAGTCATTCTTCTCCTGCGGAAGTTTCTATGACCCGCTGGGGTTCACTTCCTGTGTGACGTTCGCTGATTGAATGGAGAGAGCGGGAAGGTGGACTACTAGTGAATACTAGGTGAATTACTGAGTGTCTCTGAGCAAAGAAGAGCCTGAACGATGCAACCTCCCTATTGGCTGTTTGTAAAAATGTATCAGTTGTTGCCCTTCCCACGGGAATCATCGCGGGCTCGAGAGACGAGACCTGACGAGTTAGTTCGTTGGTAGCAGAACAAAATGTCTGGACACAAATCGGGTTTTCAGAAAAGGAAAGAAAATAAACGGAGGGTCGAAAATACAAAAAAGGAGGCAGAAAATGCAAAACGAGTTTTAAGGTAGGACAAATGGTTACTTTTTAAGGCAGCCCGCTGTGGCTGCAGGCTTTCAGTTGTCATTGAATGGTTACTTTTCTGAGGCAGCCCGCCGTGGCTGCCTGCAGGCTTATTTATTATAGCCCATTTAGTTAAAATAGTTGATATAAAATGTTTATAGTTATAGTTATGTGATGGTTGTCCTGATTTAGACTGGTGTTTTTTTTTGGGGGGGGTTGCGCGATGTTGCACCCGGGTCCAGATTAGGGCAGAACCGGCCCTGGCTACATTTCAGGTGTAGTTTGTTTTATGAATGTATGTACTTGCATAGATGTGTACTTGGCCTTCCAATATGGCGCCTAACAAAATCGCGCGGCGCGGTGACGTCATGCGGTAGCCCTCTATAGGGCCTGACTAGCCTTTGGTAACACACTAAACGAATTATCTTTCATTTTTGGCACTTTTTCTGTTTGTGGAGATGGGAAGACATACTGAGAATCCAAATCGCCAACATTTGAAATAATAATTGTTTTGAATTATTTCTTGTCTTATTTAATGAAGGTTGTAATAGAATTAGCCTACATTTGGCTTAAGCTGGATGAGACAGAGACATAATTTTATAGCCATTTGTTAAACAGCTGACGGGGAACGTAATTAACCGTTCCGGGAACGAAATTTTTTTGTTCTAACCGGTTCGGGAACGTCTATTTAATGGTGGAACCCAAAACCGGAAACGTTAAAATTCCGTTTCTGTTCGGAACGAACCAATAGGAAAAAAATTCCGGTTCAAAGCCCTGGTATAAAGTTTTTCTTTATTGAATTTGCAAAAAGTAAAAATAAAAATGGTCTGTTTCTCAAAATCCAGTGAATGTGGATAGAATAAAACAATTATTCCACTCAATCTTGTTGTATATGGCTTATAGCCGAATTGGTGCTACACGCCTCGTCGGCTATCAGCTCATGTACGACTCGATTTTGTGGAATAACTGTTCTCATCTCATTATCTCTAGCCGCTTTATCCTGTTCTACAGGGTCACAGGCAAGCTGGAGCCTATCCCAGCTGACTACGGGCGAAAGGCGGGGTACACCCTGGACAAGTCGCCAGGTCATCACAGGGCTGACACATAGACACAGACAACCATTCACACTCACATTCACAGCTACGGTCAATTTAGAGTCACCAGTTAACCTAACCTGCATGTCTTTGGACTGTGGGGGAAACCGGAGCACCCGGAGGAAACCCACGCGGACACGGGGAGAACATGCAAACTCCGCACAGAAAGGCCCTCGCCGGCCACGGGGCTCGAACCTGGACCTTCTTGCTGTGAGGCGACAGCGCTAACCACTACACCACCGTGCCGCCTGGAATAACTGTTAAATATCCTAAATGTTCAAGATGTAACAGTCACAAACAAGCATTTAATTATATTGAACTTTTCTACGTTGACATACAACAGGGCATGATAGTTCAACCTGAGACTATTTAAAGATTTTTTTTTTTTTTTACTGGAATAAAAAAAAAAGAGCTTTCCATAAGCTTGACAGTCATTTCAACACATTTTTTGTTTCAGACTCTCTAAATGTCAGTACCAAGATTTAGTCAGTACATTTCATGACAGCGCTAGAAATTCCTACATCAGTCTGCACAGTATTTTAAAATGATATACTACATTGAGAGACCTCCAGTATAAAGAAGGCAAAAACAAACTTTTATGCCTAAACATTTTCATTAGCCGTACTTGTGCATAGGTTTGGAGTTATTAAAGGAGAAATGAAGTCATTTTTAAACTTGCTTTATTTCTTAATTAACGTGTTATTCAATTACATTTTCAGTTTTAGTAACCTTATACCATGACTCATATTGGCAACTAATTGCAATTAAATATTATACTTGTCGGCCTCTTCAATTTTTAGCCATGTTGAATTTAGTTTGTTTGGTCCACGGCAGGCGTTACTTATCTGTGTGATCTTGACGAGACTTGCGTGAGACTTTGAAACGTGAAGTGTCAGCCAGGTGTCAGTGCCGCCATTTTGAAAACTGTTTTCCAAACGAAATATTGCACAAAAACAAGTTTAAATGACGATTACTGCCTACTTTTTTCAAACTTTCCTGATTGCTATCAAAACAAACAAAACTTCCGGCTTGATCACATCATAGGGTGACCAGATTTCCCTAGTATGAAACCGGGACACTTTTGCGCGCGACCATGCTCGTGCATGCACACCTTTTTTTTTACGTAAACGTGACACTCAGAGAGGTGCTCTTATCATTTTGTTGAAGCTCACATTTATCAACATCTCACATGAAATAAAACAAACAGGCATTTTGTTATCTAGTAGCATAGTGGTATACAGATCAGTTAAATTATGGTCAGACAACAGATTTTGTAATGGCTGAGAATAGGCCAGGCTATGTCCATAGGCCAAATTTAAACTGATTTATTTCACCTGTTTGTGAGAACACCAAGAAGAATGCATATGCACATGTAGGCTATATCTCTAAAATTGTATGCACTATAGCATGAACTTAAAAAGTAGATATGTGACCTCAACATAGCCTAGGTCAGAATCAACCTTACTAACCATTCCCCACAACCAGACCCGTTGCAACAAGGTAGGCAGACTTGGCAATTGCCTAGGGCCCCAGCCCTCGAAGGGCCCCCGCTGCCGAACGACTGGTTATGTATTCAATAGCAATGACAACTTTTTGAGTGCGGCAGCGCAGCGCCTAATGACACTTGTTGAAATACCCTAGTTCCAAGGGGGGCCCCTAATGCACAACAGCGCCTCCCTACATGCTTTGGCCAAAAAGTGCAATGACAGTCTGTTGTCAACCCCTCAATGCCCATCTCCGTCTAGTCAAGTGGTTGCAGAGCTCCGCGTCAAAAAAAAAACAAAATCAAATATGAAGCGAAATTACCCCTCAGGGAGCCAGAAGAGAAAGAAGAAAAGGGAAGAGGAAGACAGAAAAAAACAAGACACTGGTAAGTGAGAATGTACACACTCATTAATACCAAGCGGGTCGACAAGCAAATTTGGTAGCTAGCTTACGTTAATGGTAGTTATCTTGTAGACAGTGTTTATAACAGTGATGTAAACGTTGTCATGCACAACAGGCTTACAAACTTGCAAGGACTGGCTAAAAATTCTAATATGTGCCACACAAATAGGTGAAAGACTGTCAACTTCTCCCAGATTAACTTGTGTTTATCAAAATGTCATAGTCAGAGTTAGTTTCAGCGAGCTGCATGGCTTTCATCAGAAGTAGCTAGTGTGTCATGAGCATGAATGGAGTAGGACAGGGGATGGCTCACAAGAAAGCTCTTTTTTACATAAATAGCCTTTATGTAAAAAAGTGGCACTGATGTCAATTGAATGTGATGTCCGCAGGTCTTTGGACATGGAGGGTATTGTGGCTGCCTTTGCTGAAGCCAAAGCCCACAAGCAGCAGTTTTAGACATTTTGCCCGTGATCCTAGTTGTGTATTCTTAAATTTTTATGTGTTTTTCTATACCTTTTGCACTTTTCTGTGTGTGCTGGTTCTTATTAAGATTCTTATTCATGTTTGTAATCATTTAATCACCATTTGAAGTTATTTCTACTTGTGTATATACTGTAAATATTTAGTGTTGTGTTATTTGCACATTTTATATTACTTTGTCTTATTTTCATATTTGATATATGTGTGTGTGTGTGTGTGTGTGTGTGTGTGTGTGTGTGTGTGTGTGTGTGTGTATTTTGTCTATTCTTGTGTTTAACTGGGTTTGATAATTATTTATAATAATGTAAAGAGTTCATTTATTAAGTAAAAATCGTAAGAATGATTACAATATGTGTGATGTTTATTTATTAAGTCTTCAGTGGGTAGGCGGCCATAAGGCCTTTCGTCGAGGGGGGGATAATTATGGGCCCCAGATCCCCCTTCGCCTAGGGCCCCCAAATAGCTTGAAACGGGCCTGCCCACAACTGAATGAATAATGCAAGATGTGTACAAAAGTGAACACTTTAATGGAAGGTGCAACAAGCTGTTCAACACAGCAATATGGACAAACTGTCAGAATGGTATGTTAAACAGAAACAAAAAAGAGACAAGTGATTTGAGAATATATACTACGGAAGCCGAGAGAGGATATAATCCTTTTTTTTTATTCACCTTGTTATCCCGAGATAACAACATAATTAATTCAGGATCTCGAGAAAACAACACAACTAATTCGAGATCTCGAGAAAACAAAACCGTTATTCCGAGATCTCGAGAAAACAAAACCGTTATTTCATGATCTCGAGAAAACAAAACCGTTATTTCATGATCTCGAGTAAACAGCTGAGAAATGGTTCATTCAGGAGCGCCAAGAGACTTGTGATATGCTGACTTTGGGGCTATTTCTCATTCTGTATAAACGCAACTTTGGTCATTAGAATGTCTGGAATAATCGATCACCTAATAAGGCAATATTTTGATCAGGGGTTGACACAGGGAGAGATTGCATTAAGTCTTTTAATAAGGGATAATTTCAAAATTAGTCCACGGCACCTCTGCAGAAGACTGGCCCGGCTTCGTCTCTATCCAGCTGAGATCATGAAATAATTGCTTTGTTATCTCGAGATCTCGGAATAACGGTTTTGTTTTCTCGAGATCTCTAATTAGTTGTGTTGTTTTCTCGAGATCCTGAATTAATTATGTCGTTATCTCGGGATAACAAGGTGAATAAAAAAAGATTATATGAAGGGCCTCTCGCGGCTTCCGTAAATATACACTCAAACAAAACAGCAATAAAGGAGGAGAGGGGCGGCAGCCCGAGGAAAGCCCCCACAGGAGCGCACAGCATTTGCAACATAGGCTACCCAACTCAGTACAAGAAGAAAGCACTTACAGTGTGTGCAGTAGGCTTCATGCGCATTGTTCTGCACCTCTCGGAGGAAGGGGTAGGTGCCCTGTAAATCTTTGGAAAAGGTACATTTTCTTTTTGGCATAATTGCTGCGGCATTACTGCTGCTAGCTGCTAGACAAAGAACATTCGCACCAGTTAATGTTTATTTTATTGTTGCATGGCAACACGTTCTGTTGTCTGGAATAATGTGGCTAAATAAACACCCATGCCACAGGGCCAGGGGGCAGTAACCAGGAAAGTTTGCGATTCCTGTCAATTCATCAAAATAGCAAATGCAGACAGGGGCGCCGCTGGGGGGGGAAAGTTAGGACGATTCTAAGGGCCTGGCACTGACGGGGGGCCTGTGAGGGATATTAATATGATTTTAATAGTATTGCCTTGTGTAAGTTTTTGAAATAAAATATTTCATTTCATCTGTTAAAATAAGCAAATTACACATGGTTATGATTTGCTATAACATTTTTCTTGAATTATTTATGATATTGTCATTTCACCCCTCCACCCTTTTTACTAATGGTACAGTCTGATTCTGGGCGCGGGGCACGTGAAATGTGTAGCTCCGTGTGTGCACAGCGCCGCTATTAGCGCAGCTTAGATCAGCTGTCAGTTTTCCTATGCGCGCAACAGAGGTGTACATTCTAAAAGTTGCTAAGCAGGAGCAGGTGTGATAAATTATGAAGTCCGGATATAACACTGTGTGAGAAAAAAAAAATCACCTTTTTCATAGGTATCTTTATTGTATAATTAAGTCTAGATGTTTTGCCATTGTTCATGTGTGGATTTGTTGATATTGTTAAGTATTTAAATTTAATATGTTGCACATTAGCTGTGGTCATAGATATCATTGCTATTGTTCATGTGTGGATTTATTGATACTGTTGCTAAGTATTTAACTTGAATATTTGAACATTTGCTGTGTTTTCTAATAAATGTGTGATGCCTAAAAGAAACCAAAAACACTTAGTGGATTTCTTGCAGTGCACTATGTAATTGTATAAAAAAACTAGTGTAGTTATTCATCAAGGCATACATTTGATCACATACAATAAGTCAATAAATGGAGGAAACAAAGAAATACATTTTGTAATCCTGATTATTGATGATGTTTGCTGGAGGGCTCTGGAGTATCCATAATGTGCATACAGAATGTTATAAATCCATACTGATATAGTGATTCATGCAATTTCTCTCAACACAAACATTTGGATTGAATGAACTCCATAGGCTACTGATAATAGTTGCTCATAAAAGAAAATATATATATATATATCTTCCATATATATAATTTTTAAGGCAACAGTCTATTCAGTCTAATTCTGACAGTTCTGCATTTAAAATGTTCATATACCAAATAATTGTATCACCTAAACTTGCTAGGTAGCTGATCACATGCATAGTAAAGTAGAAGTGCCAGCCAAAAACAGACTTCAAATTCAGTTGCTTGAGCTTGAAAATTTTACCGGCGGGGCCCTAAATTGTAATCTTTCATAGGGCCCAAGATTTCTAGCGGCGCCCCTGAATGCAGACATTTCTCTGCTAATGATTCCCACGCTGCTCAGTCGCAAACGTCGCAAGTGGCGAAAACCGGGACATATCCGTGTCCCGACAGACTTTTGTCGGGACTCGGGACACACAACCCCAAATCGGGACTGTCCCGGTAAAACCGGGACGTCTGGTCACCCTATTACATCAGCATTTGAAAAAGGGCGCGCGTGTCTTTTGACAACGTTGGCAGGTGTTGGTCACTTTGATTTCCGCTGTACATTTTACTTCCGTCCTACGATGTCTCGCACAGGTCTCAACGAATCTTGTTTACGGCCATTGCTTTGACATATGGACTGATATATTACATAGCATATTTCAAACACTCAATTGCTATAGCAGTGACAAAATAGCTATCAAAAATGCATTCCTGTATTTAATAAAATGAGATAAATAGAATTTTGATAATAAAAAAAAATTGCCTTCAGTTCTCCTTCAAATAATTTTTACCTCATATTCAGCCTTGTGCTTTCTAATGAGTAATGAATGTGGGGTCAAACAGAAGTGGTGTATGAAGTATCTTTTTGAGATTAAAAGGTCAGGGTCTAGTGAATGCTGCTTTTCAGTTTTGCAACAACAAAAAAAGTTACAGTCCTGGCTATTGAACTCCTTATGGGGAGAGTTATTGTGTGACGAACCAAAGGTACTTGTTCATTCAATTTATTATTCCACTTGCTAACAACAGACTTGCAAGAATAATGTTTTTAATTAAAAGTTACTCCAGGACTCAAGGACTGAACAAACTCCATATTGAGCACCAAGAAAAATATCATTTTAAAAAAGGCAATAAATAATTAATACTGTAGACAACTACATCACTGTAAATAGCACATATTTTAACAAAAGATGTAGCACTGTTTTCGTAGCTCTCCTGTGCCAGTTATCAACCGAGTCTTCAAACAGCACCAGCAACTTTTGTTTTACACCCTATTGCTGTTTTACAAAAGTGAATGTGATTTACAGTGTTGTCAGTAAGAAGGAAATGTTTCATATTGTCCTTATCACAATCAATAATTAATTATACTCCGATTCATTTTATCAAGGCAATAGAATGCCGAAGACATACTCGGTTACAGTTTTCATAAACCACATGATTTGTTGTAATCAAAATGTACAACAGAACAATGGTAGTGAAGAAAAGTTGAAAATAATAACTGTTGAAATAAGTGGAATTACTAAACCCAGCAACTGATCACAAGCAATTTTACTGTTTCAAAGGAAACACTTTAGCCCCAATGCTGTGCTGAGTTAACAACACAAACAATCATGGGTGCAGGAACCATTATGTATGCAAAAAGACAGAGCAAGACCATCAAAATAAAACATCACTGTGGCCTGAAAACTGATGTGGAGCTTGATTTGCTTTTCTGCAAATTTGCTTGGTAGATCCGAGTATAATTTTTTATCTCTACATTTGCAGTAGGGTTGGGCGGTATTACGGTAAGAAGGTATCCCGAGGTATCCAAAAGTACCAACGGTATCGGTCTCATTACCGTCATTTTAAAAAAATATATAATATCTAAATAAATATGGAGTACAAGAGGTCATAATATAAAATAATAAATTGAAGATCATCCCGAATAACTGTGTGATCGTATTTTCACTAATTCTATCAATTTCCTAAAGAAGTTTTCATCGCGTGCAGGGTTGTTTATGTCGTTACCATGGCAACCCTGCGTGACATTTTGGAGTCTGACAGAAAGCTTCGCAAGAGACTGAGACCGGGGGTGTCATGGCTCAGATGGCTAAGGCACCGTACCATAAATCCGGGAACCTGGGTTCGATTCCGACCCGAGGTTATTTCCCGATCCCGTCTCTCTCTCCCCGCTCATTTCCTGTCTCTCTATACTGTCCTATCTAAAAAAAAAAAAAGAGAGACTGAGACCGTGGTTGAAAGATGGCAAGTCAAGATAACGAGTTGGTGGCAAAAAAAAATAATACAACATTGGCAGTGTAGCAGCATTTTGGTTTCAAACGAAAAGGAAGAGCCAGCAATAATGTAAATGACCGCGCAAAATCGAAAAAAATCTAATATGTCCCCTAAGGCAGACCATAGCCTGGGGTACTCCACTTCCACGAGATCTCTCCAATGAGTTGTGTTTTGAGTAGGTTACATGAGTAACAACAAGGTAAAATAATATAACGTATGACATTTGGGATGTGGGTAATAAACGTTTGAAATGTCATCTACTGAAGAAACGGAAGAAAACATCGTAGCGTAAACTGTTCGGTTTCTGGTGGGAATTAGCAATGCGCTTGCTATCTTTGTTGGGTGTGTTAAACCGTATGGCTTTAAGTGGAATAATTGTAAGGAGTTATGTGATCAAGACAACGTTTTAAGCAAGGTAAGGCCATTTGATTATTAATTTCCCCGCCATGGCATGACGTGGGCCCATATGATTTTGCCTTGTGCAGCTATCACGCATTTGAATTAGGTTCGCCTCATTTGCGCTGAAGAATATGGTTTATCGCGCAGTCTAAACGGACTTGGGTGTTGGTTGATTCTTTTTCTTTTTTTTTATTTCCCATGCTTGAAAGGGTATGATCCTGCTCATCGTGTACTTTTTTTTGATGGAGCAGGTGAAATAGTGCTGCAAATGGCGTTTCAATGCAGACATGTGTAAACGACAGCTGAATGCTATTTTCAAGATGAAGGAAGAGTTGCGTGATGCTTTGAAATATCTCTTAATCCATTCATCAATGCACAAAATTCGCTTTGCTGCTTAATCCATACCACAATGCACACAATTCGCTATGCTGCTTTTAAATAGTACATTTGAGGCATAGGCGCACGTTACACAGTAGGCCGAAACAAAATATTATTTTTTTCTCGGTAATACCGTATACCCCGGGAAAACACAGAGACGGTTTAAAGGTATCAAAATTTGGATACCGCCCAACCCTAATTTGCAGCATTACAACGGACATGAAATAGTTAGCTATGGTAGTAACAGTTAGCTGTACTGTACTCTACCTAGGTCTGCTAGTTAACATTACTTTAGCTATGTTAGCATCAATTAGCTACCTACATAACTAACTAAAATGTGAGGTTTGTTTACTTGGATCATCTTCTTTCGACTACTCCTGTTAGGGGTCACCACAGCGGATATGTTCCAAATATTTGATTTGGCATAGGTTTTACACTAGATGCCCTTCCTGACACAACCATCCCCAGTCTATCTGGGCTTGGGACCAGCACTAAGTATGCACTGTCTTGTGCAACCCTAGTGGCTGGACATTTTACATAATCTGCATGTCTTTGAACTATGGGGAAAATCGGAGCACCCAGAGGAAACCCACTCAGACAAGGGGAGAACATGCAAACTCCACACAGAAAGGCCCCATCAGCCATGAGGTTTGAACCCAGAAACTTTCTTGCTGTGAGGCGACAGTGCTAACCACTACACCACCATGCCACTGATGTAGCTTACACAAAATGTGGATGTCGCAGCTGACTATTGAATCAATAGTCAGTGATAACCCTATTAACTTTGTTATTATTAAACCACAACCTGTAATTAAGAGGTGGTGTCAAGGGAATGTACCTGTACATTATAGCAATTGTTTTAAAGGGAAGGAAACAGTTTAAGGTGTAGCACAACCTTAACATTATTGGCACAAAAGTGTATGTAATTAAAAAGCTACTGATTTTAAAGGCACCCATTTTGGGAAATTAGCCATGCCTGCTTGTGTGTAACTTTGGAGGAAAGAGCCTTGAATAGAAGTTCAGATAGAGGGTATGGGATTAAAGGGATGGAGTGGGCTCCTTCTACATGCAAATTGTTAAAAATGCTTTGCCCAAATTAGATTCTCAGCCTAATGAACTAGGCTAGCAGAGTATGCAAGGGACATCTGTCATCAGCATTAGCGAAATCTCTCAAACTTGTGTTAATACTTAAGTTATACTTGTGTTAATACAAAATGTAATACCTTTACATTTTGACAGCCATCAGTAAGGTAGTGAGAAAAAGAATAAATCAGGTCTGATTTAGTTGTAGACTATATGTGATAAGCAAGATAATACAGATAATTTCTGTCAATCATTCTGTCATCATTTCCATCCATTTTCATCTTGTATGTGCAAAATAGTCTGTGGGGTGGGAATGCAAACATACGATAAGACAACAGTGTTAATATGAAAGCAAGGTAGCAGCTACAAAATGTCAGAAGGCAAAACAAAATGTCCAAAATATTCAGTGAATAGAGAATAAAATATGAAGACATTAAAGAGTTTGAAGATCGCTGTAGGGCTACACAGGGTCAAACGTTTGTGAACACCTGACTATCATACCCATATGTGCTTTTTTTTTTTTTAGTGCCCTTTTCACTGTTATAATAACCTTCTCCACTTTTCTGGGACTAGATTTTGGAGCATGGCTATGAGGTCAGGGGCTGATGTCAGGTGAAGGGAGAAGGCCTGGGACACAGTCTGCATTCCAGTTCATCCCAAAGGTGTTCACTGGGGTGAGGTCAGGGCTCTTTGCAGCCCACTTGAGTTCTTTTACACCAGCCTTGGCATACCATGTCTTTACAGACCTCACTTTGTGCACAGGAATAATGTCATGCTGGAACAGCTTTGGGCCTCAGCTTTGAGACTCACAGCATGCCCTCATGCCTGTGACACCTTCTGGTTCTCTATTATAGTCATGCTGTCATCGCTAGGTCTGCCAGACTCCCAACGTACACTCTGATTACAATTTACACCCTCTGCAATCACTGTTGGTTAAGAGCAAACACTTAATAATCTGTTCTCTCTGTCAAGTTAATGTACTCCTTCTGCCTGATGTGATGTCAGAGCCAGATCTCGACACACTTCTACTGCTGTTGCTCCTCTTGCCCATCTCATTCATCCTGATGCTCTACTTCTACTTGGAACTTCTGTGACTCACTTTCTCCTGCTATAGATGGTCCTATATGAACAGCCTAAAAATGTGCACTTCCCAAAAACAGTTTATGCCCCAAATTACCCTAGCTTCAGTGAATAATCTCACCTGTATGTCTAAGAACTATTGCTGTGATCATAAAGACTGTCTTGTGCTCATCCCAGGACTCCTATTAACAATATGCTCATACTGAACAGCCTTTCTACACACTTAGCCCTGTTTTGTTCCAAGTAATTTTTCTGGAACTGAAGCATATACCCAAACTGGCATTTCAGTCGTGATGTCTAAACAGATGGGATGGAATCAGCTGATTCAGCTGTTTGTTTTTAGTGACTGGCTGGCTCTTACTACCTTCTGCCAAAATTATATAGTGCAGATTGTGAGGTATTTGAACATTACTGAATCCTGTCATGCTTATCAGAGTAAGTTTGTGAATCCTGTCATGCTCGTCAGTTTATTTCAGTAAACAAGGTTTTGGCATAAAAAAAGAACAAAACAGGACAAGACAGGACAGTAAAGATAAGAGAAAGAAGAAAGACATGAAGGGGTTTTTTTGTTTGTTTTTTGTTAGCCCATAATGCTGTTTTGGAGTTCATTTGAATTTTGCAAGCATCCACTGAACTGTTGCTACTTTGTTTACTATTAACAAGCATTCTACAACAGACGAGGGATTGCTCTGCGTCTTAAACTGGGTGAATTCTCCCAGCTTTATACCTTATTAATTAAAGAGTACCATAAGAGTATATATTTTATGGAAATAAACATCAAAAATGCTAACTCTGGCTGTATTAGGAATGCTAAACTTTTTTTTTTTTTAATTATCAGTTTGTTCTCAATTGTGGTTTGTATTTCCTGGTAATAATACAGTTCACACTACATTCACATAGGAATACCTGTACCCCTGCTCATTCATGCAATCATCCAAACAGTCAATCATGTGACAGAAGCACAACATCAGAACAGGGGAAAATCTCATTTCAGTGACTCTGACCATGGCATGGTGCCAGACAGGCTGTAGAATTATCGTAGTCTACTGCAGAACCTGGGATTTTCATGCACAACAGTCTCTAGAGTTTACAAAAAATGGTTTGAAAAACAAAAAAATAATTCAGCGAGCAAGAGTTCTGCAGGCAGAAAATTAAATAACTATTCCTTGTAACTATGTTGAACAGAACCCACAATATACCGAACACTGCGAGAGAATGGCTATAACAGAGGAAGACAACATCAGGTTGCGATGCTATCAGCCATGAACAGGAATCTGATGCTAGAGTGGTCACATACTCACAGCAACTGGACAGATTGGAAAAATATCACCTGCTCTTGCCGGTTGACAAATTGACAAGTAGGCTCAGTAGGCTAGAGGTTTTTTTTTCCTTCTCTCGTTCAACAACCACAGAAAGTAGAAATCCTACTTACTACTGACTTTATCAAAATAAAGGCTATTTGCTATGTGCTATATTTAAACAAAATGCACTTCACATGGTGTGAAGCAACTCGCTGCTATAACTATGACGTGCACGACTTGTAATCCCACATGGCCTGCTGCACCACACACATCGACTTTAAATAGTCACGGCAGCGGGGGGTTGAGTGTCAGCTGCAGACAGACAGGAGGTGGGTTGAACCGGCAAGTAATGTGTGATGATTCTCACCTGTGTCTTGTTAACACCAGTCTACTTATGTGTGTCTTTGTGTTTTCAGTTACTCCCGTTGCCAGAGAGAGAGAGAGAGAGAGTGTGTGATATAGCTGGTGGAGCATCTGAGACACAGACACACACACACACACAAATATGCACCGAGGAGTGTAACTTGAACTTGTTGGAGTGAAAACCGTGAGTCTGGAACAGACAGACCCTTTGTTCTGTTGAGTTGTCCTGATTTTTGTTGAGTTTTTGAAAGTGCACTGGAAAACGTGGACTGAATAAACATAAGCCTGGTACTCAGCTAGAATTCTGCCTCCTCTCCGTCCACAGCTGATGCATGACCATGCCTCCCTCTGCCACAGGAATCCAAATAATGATTCACAATAATGGCTTCAGGGTGGCACGGTGGTGTAGTGGTTAGCACTGTCACCTCACAGCAAGAAGGTTCTGGGTTCGAGCCCCGTGGCCGGCGAGAGCCTTTCTGTGCGGAGTTTGCATGTTCTCCCCCTGTCTGCGTGGGTTTCCTCCAGGTGCTCCGGTTTCCCCCACAGTCCAAAGACATGCAGGTTAGGTTAACTGGTGACTCTAAATTGACTGTAGGTGTGAATGTGAGTGTGAATGGTTGTCTGTGTCTATGTGTCAGCCCTGTGATGACCTGGCGACTTGTCCAGGGTGTACCCTGCCTTTCGCCCGTAGTCAGCTGGGATAGGCTCCAGCTTGCCTGCGAACCTGTAGAACAGGATAAAGCAGCTAGAGATAATGAGATGAGATGAATAATGGCTTCATGATCTGTGATTCAATTCAATTTTTTCGACATTTTGAAGAAAACAATGTGCATTTTTGTCTGTATAAAACTCATCTCATCTCATTATCTCTAGCCGCTTTATCCTTCTGCAGGGTCGCAGGCAAGCTGGAGCCTATCCCAGCTGACTACGGGCGAAAGGCGGGGTACACCCTGGACAAGTCGCCAGGTCATCACAGGGCTGACACATAGACACAGACAACCATTCACACTCACATTCACACCTACGGTCAATTTAGAGTCACCAGTTAACCTAACCTGCATGTCTTTGGACTGTGGGGGAAACCGGAGCACCCAGAGGAAACTCACGCGGACACGGGAAGAACATTCAAACTCCACACAGAAAGGCCCTCGCCGGCCATGGGGCTCGAACCCAGGACCTTCTTGCTGTGAGGCGACAGCGCTAAGCACTACACCACCGTGCCGCCCCTGTATAAAACTAACTAAATAAAAAATTGAGACAAACAGCAATTTAATATTGTAAATAAAATGTTCTACAGGTTTACCATAGCTTAAAAATAAATACATAAATATAGAAATGTTTTAATTCTCCTGGGTGGCACGGTGGTGTAGTGGTTAGCACTGTCACCTCAGAGTAAGAAGGTTCTGGGCTCAAGCCCAGTGGCCGATGGGGGCCTTTCTGTGTGGAGTCTGCGTGGGTTTCTTCTGGGTGCTCCAGTTTCCCCCACAGTTCAAAGACATGCAGGTTAGGCTAATTGGTGACTCTAAATTGAATGTGAGTGTGAATGGTGGTTTATCTCTATTGGCCCTTTTCCACTACCCTTTTTCAGCTCACTTCAGCTCGCTTCAGCTCACTTCAGCCCGACACGGCTCGCGTTTCGACTACCAAAAACCGGCACGACTCAGCTCGTTTCAGCCCTGCTTAGCCCCTAAAACTCGCACCGTTTTGGAGTGGGGCTGAAGCGAGCCAAACCGTGCCGAGTGAGTTGGGGGTGTGAGCAGACACTCCCCTGTGCACTGATTGGTGAGGAGGCGTGTCCTCACATGCCCACACACGCCCCGCGAGCGCGCTGGGATCTGTAAACACCGCAAACCCGGAAGGAGAATAATTACGAATTACGAGAATTTCTGAAGCCTTATGCGCCTCGCCTCATCTATACGCTCTTGCCAGTATCTGTCCGCGTTGTCGGTGACAACAAGCCACAGAACCAAGACCAGCAACACTAACGACTCCATGTCCTCCATGTTTATTGTTTACTATCCGGGTCGTGAGACTACCGCTTAAAAGATCACTGAATCAGTGACATACAGAGCATCGTGGACGAGTTCGCGGAGCGCAAGGCTCGTCGTATGCCCTTCAAATAATGCGCGCAGTAGGCTATGGATGTTTTATTATGAGCCATGTACAGTATGTCGCCTAATGTTTTTTTGTTTCTGAGTTACATGTTCGTTTGAAGGACTTAATGTACAAAATAACATAGTTGCACCCCGTAGTGTTGAAATTGGTAAACACAGTGCATTCAGTGAGGTTTGCACCGCCCTCCTTTTATTTCTGACTCTTCCTGTCACCGTTGCAACCTCTGAGCGCTCATTCGTATGCCCTTCAAATAATGTGCGCAGTATAGGCTATTGATGTTTTATTATGAGCCATGTACAGTATCCTAATGTTTTTTGTTTCTGAGTTACATGTTCGTTTGAAGGACTTGATGTACTAAATAACATAGTTGCACCCGGTAGTGTTGAAATTGGTAAACACCGCAGTTGCGGACATTTTGTAGCCTAAAATGATGTTATGATAAGCTTTAATAAAGGGCCCGGTCATTTGCCCCGTCCCCGGCCCGGCTCTGACTTGTTCCGCCACTGTCACTGATGTCACTGTTTGCGCTGCTTAACGACATCACGTGACGTCCACCCACTTTCGCTAACTCCACCCAATGTGTCCACCCACTTCCAGCCAGCACGGTTCAGCGCGGTTGTAGTCGAAATGCAACTCCAACAGCCCCGCTCAGCTCGACTCGGCACGGCACGGCTCAGCCGCGTCTGTAGTGGAAAAGCGGCATATGTGTCAGCCCTGTGATGATCTGGTGACTTGTCCAGGGTGTACCCTGCCTCTCACCCATAGTCAGCTGGGATAGGCTCCAGCTTGCCTGTGACCCTGCACATGATAAGCAGTAATAAATGGATGGAAATTCTCCCAAAAATTTTATTGAATTTAAAAAAAAAAGTCTCTGACCTGGGCAAAACGACCTATTGAAACATAATGAGTTTCTTATCAGCACCTGATGCATAATTGCTACAATGACTACAGGGCTACAATGACGGAGTTCCATGGCCACTTTCTTGGGCACTGTAGATTGCAGCGGCACAGGGCTGGTGTCATTTGAAAGCTACTGAAAAGCTCCTTTTAGCATGGACTTGTATATAGCCTATAATGTGTCAGTCGTTGCGATCCAGAGCTATTGGCCAGCTTGTTCTCTGCATGTTTTATACAGTAGGTGGCACAGATTAGCACCTCTGGTATTCAAACAGTGCCACTGTATTAGCTGCATAATTAATAGTATGCTGATATACACAATGAATGAATCATAGATTCTGATAAACATCAAATTCCTGCATCACGACGCTTCGTGTCACTGTGTATCATTACACCTTTACAAATAACTCCTGTTAAATCTATCTAAAGTCTAAATTCCTTCCTGCGCCATGCCCGGGTCTTCCCAGGCAGGCTCCCATCCCAGTACTAACCAGGTCGTTAAGGCACATTTGGCAACGCCGATCTCCATTTCAGTAGTCCTCAGCCTCTCACCTATACACCTAGGGTTACAGTGGCTGGTCCTCTGGTAACCACGAGAGTTTGACTCCCCATTCATATCTATATTGCAGCATGTCTTGCCAGATGGCAGTAGGTACCATTTTTATGATGGTCTTTGGTAGGAGCTGACTGCAAGTAGAAGACACACTAACCACTAGGCCAGCTTGAGGTATCCTGTTAAATCTCTACTTATCTAATATTAGCAAAGTCAAACATACAGTACATTGACAGATTTTATTTCACATTAATAAACACAAAACAGATGCCATCTACCATGAAATAAAGTGATCTGAGAAGATATTTCGAGATGAGAGCACTGGCCCAGCTAAAGGATTACTAATGTGACATGATGGAGGGGGGCAGGACTCAAAACACCTCAGCAACTGTCAGTCATTCCCATTTCATATGTCAATTGACTCATCTGCCAAGAAAAAAAAAAAGACTGCTTTTTATTGCATAACGCATAGCAATATACCGTTATGTTAACATGCAGATCAGGAGATGCAAAATGCATAAAGGTTGGCAGGCGCATTTGTCAACATGTTTGAGATTGATAAAGGTACAAATGATGGGAAGAGAAAATATGTGCAAATGTCAGAGGAAAGCAGACCTTGCAAGGCCCGCACTCTTTATTCGTCAGGGTCAGTGATGTTGTGTTTTGTTAGTGAAGCATATCAGATGTATTGACAGACCAGTTTAATCATTCTATGCTTACCTATCTGCATTTATAAACATTGCAGACACAGTGCAGAATACCACCAAAATGGTTCCACAAAGTTGTGAGCACAAGGTGGAACAAGACATTTTATATGCTGGAAAGCTTATTTAAGCTATAGCAAGTTCTAGCTGTGTTCACAGAGGCTTATGATCTGCATTCAATATTCAGTGCTCGTCAATGGGTATTAATTAAAAATGTACATTCTCTTCTCATCTCCTTTTAAATAATTCACAAGGCATATACGCTCATCCAATGCAGCTAATGCAGAAGTTTTTATGGCACTAAAGTATCTAAACTGACCAAGGCTGCACAGTGAAGATGGCTACCTGTTTAGAAATTAAAACCGTTTTTTGTCAGACTGACTCCAACTTTCTGAAGTTCACAGATATGCTTATAACAATATCCACCTTGATTTGATATGAAACAGGAACTGTATTTAATAGGAAATATATACTAAACAACGAACACTTTGAGAAAAATAAGATTCAAAGAACAAAACAAATTCCAGGCAGAAAATCAGCTTAGTTGTGTAGGCTGCTACAGTGCTATGCATATGTATTCATCCCCTTGTGGACATTTCTACTTCCAAACCATACGTCTAACATTTCAGGTGGCAATATATAGAGGATATTACACGGTGGCACGAAGATATGAAGTTTATCTTCGAGTGGTGAACGTATATATCACGAGTGATTGAAGTGAACAGATATTTTTCAACACAAGAATATAAACTTCATATCTTCATGCCACTGTGTAACGTTCTGTAATGTTCTTTTGATTATATAGAAGAAAAACAACATTATTTATCACACATACACTCAAGCACAGTGAGATTTCTCTCTCCATTTATCCCATCTGTCATGCTCCGCCCCGGACATTCACTCCGCAGATTACGGATCTCCCACACCAGCGCCGATTCGGATCCGGGACGGGAATTCCAGCTCACCTTTAACTCACTTCCTGGTTTCCCTGCTTATTTAAAGGCCATTCTCAGACCCCGACTTTGCTAGAACGTCTCGTTTTGCTATTCCAGTCGTTTCTGTGCCTTTATTGCATTTCATGGTTTTTGCTCAAGCTATTTTTCTACTTCATGGTTTTTGCACTTAGGGTTTTCTTCTTGTTTATGGTTTTTTTTTGCTCTGGTGTTTTTGTCCTTGTCTGCCTTGTGTTTTTGTTAAGTTTTTGTCTCTTTTTACCTGGACTATTTTGCCATTTGTTTTTGTCCCGTATACCTTTTTGCCACGCCCTTTTCTCTGGATTAAATCACCTTATTTATCGGATTACTGTCTGTGTTCTGCTTGTGGATCCTTATCTCACCACACCTCCACTACCCCAACTCCATCTGAAGCAGTGAGCACACACATGCGCGCGCACACGTGAGCAATGAGCACACATGCATACCCAGAGCAGTGGGCAGCTATGGTACAACGCCCAGGGAGCAGTTGGGGGTTAGGTGCCTTGAGCAAGGGCACTTCAGCCCATGGCTGCCTCATGTTAACCTAACCGCATGTCTTTGTATGATGGAGAAAACTGGAGCACTCGGAGGAAACCCACGCAGACATGAGAACATGCAAATTCCACACAGAAAGGCTCCTGTCGACTGCTGGGCTCAAACCCAGAATCTTCTTGCTGTGAGGTGACCGTGCTAACCACTAGACCAACGTACCACCAATATAGACACACCCCCAAAAATTATGCAAGCTAAGCAAAAGAATTTTAATTTTGAACTGGTCCGCCATGTTGACAATGCATGTCTAGTCAGTGGGAAAATATCGGAAGTGGCGTCATCAATATCCTCATGAGTGAAGATACTGAAAAATGTTACTCAAGGGGGTGGCACATGGTGTAGTGGTTAGCACTGTCGCCTCACAGCAAGAAGATTCTGGGTTTGACCCCAGTGGCCGACAGGGGCCTTTCTGTGTGGCATTTGGATGTTCGCCCCATGTCTGTGTGGGTTTCCCCCACAGTCCAAAGGCATGCAGGTTAGGCTAATTGGTGGCTCTAAATTGACCGTAGGTGTGTGTGTGAATGGTTGTTTGTCTCTGTGTCAGCCCTGTGATGACCTGGTAACTTGTCCAGGGTGTACCCCGCCTCTCACCCATAGTCAGCTGGGATAGGCTCCAGCTTGCCTGCAACCCTGCACAGGATAAGAGGTTATGGATAACGGATGGATGGCTGTTACTCAGGTCCATGATATATTTCTTATGAAAAATAGAAGTTTTTCAGCACGAGAAGATAAACTTCATATATTTAAGCCAATGTGTAATTTTCTTTTTATTATATAGACACATTCACTAACAAAAACTATGCAAGTTAATCAAAACAATGCATTGACTTCCTCACAAGTGAGGTTATTGAAAAATATGCTACTCAATGTCCTGGATGTAGTTTGTATGAAAAATGAGTGGCGTATTTCCCAGTTAAACCCTTGTCTGTCTCTCTCTCTCTTTATACACACACGCGCGCGCACATATAGTGACCAGTGGCGGCTCCTGAATTTTTTTTCAGGGGGGGCAATTTTCCCCCGTTATGTCTACACGGACCGTAAATGTCCACAGGACTGAAGTAAATTGACCTAGGTAGCAAATCAATTGGCCGAACTTGTTTTTGCCTGGTAAATTCAGATATCAATATAGACAATATCTCTTCTCTCCACTAGGTGGGAACACTAAACAAGTTAAAGGTGGCAAACTAAGGTAGCCTAGTAAACTAGACCCACCCGCCTAGCGGCCAAAAATATTTTTGCCTACGAGTGGCAAATATTCACATTTAGTCTGGCTTGCCAGGCTAAAACTAAGGAAGATTCATTGTGAAGCCTTCAAAGCAAAACATTTGGCATCACAATCAATTAATATTACATTACTCATTTATTTTCTCATATTATTCCAGTATTCTATAATAAGTAGACAC
This sequence comes from Neoarius graeffei, assembly GCF_027579695.1. Classification (NCBI taxonomy): domain Eukaryota; kingdom Metazoa; phylum Chordata; class Actinopteri; order Siluriformes; family Ariidae; genus Neoarius; species Neoarius graeffei. The sequence continues at coordinate 30,711,738 of NC_083593.1, forward strand.
AAATTCTTAATTATAAACATATTCTAATTTCTTCATTCTAAAGAATGCAATTAAAGTGGCAGGATATAAATCCAAAACAAGTGTTTTATTTAAGTTTTGGAAAAGATGAAGAAAAGCATAACCATCAAACAAACATGTGCAGCTTAATGTGTTTTTTGTTATATGGAATTGCACCATTTTAACAACAAATAATTCTAAATAAATTCTGCAGTTTTTTTTCCCAAGAATTCCTCCAGAAAGCCATGCCTTAAAAGGAAATTTAAAGTATTACAAGCATGTCAATGAACACAAAAGGCTTTAGTTATTTAGCTATATACACACACAAGGTTACACAAGGTTTTGTAGTCAGTGCAACTTGGCTTAACAAGTTGGAAAAAAGGTAAGGTGCTGCTGGCTCCAATGAACACATACTGTACAATATATAAAAACTGAAAATATGCTTAATTTACGCCAAGTCAGAGAGAACTTGAGGCTACTGAAATATTCCAAGCATGGCAATGTTAAACTGCCATTGGTAAAACAAAAACATGGCAATGTTAAACTGCCATTGGTAAAACAACTGCCATTGGTAACACACACACAAAAACAACTTTTGCCTAGTAAATTCAAATATCAGATATCACTGTACCGTCTGCTGTGCTACTTCCAGGGTGGAAGAGAACGCAAGGGTAGCAAAAAAGAGCATTGACTACATCACAGCCAGCTAGCCAAGTTTTCCGGTGGTACCAGTTCTTGTTAAAACTTCTTGAGTAGGTCTTCTCCCCCTTCGTAGACACTTGCTTGATGTTTAAATTCGGTCTAGGAGGTCCTAGCTGTTTGATTGCTGTTTTCTCCTCGTTAGTACGACGACTAAAGGGAACTTCTTTCAGAGACGCTATCGTATTGTTGCACTCAACACTCGCCGCCATCTTCATAGAATGTTCACACATTTCCCGCGCAAGTTGCGTTTTCCAGCCCAAAATTATGTTCAAAACCCGCCTAAATGCACTAAAAACCAATCTGGCAACACTTGCGCGGCGCAACAGGCGTATGACGTAAGCACGCTGCTTGTGCGAGCACATAAAACCTAATAGAAAATGCATTGGGAGCATGATTTTCGAAAAAAACGTACGTACCATTAGTGTCAATAGGAGATTTTGGGGCAAATCTGAACCTGACAGAAATCGCCCCAAAAGGGCGTGGCTACACCAGGCGCGACCTTAGCCTGATTGGACAATGACATTTTTGTTGGTAGTAAGAGTAGATAAAAAAAAAAATCTCCCTCCCTGTTTGGGAGTGCGTCGCCCACATCGCCCCTATTAACGAGCCGCCAGTGATAGTGACACAAAGGTTAGTCAAACAATAAAGCAGAAGCAGACATTTGCTGGTTGCTTAAGTAGTGCTCCCCTGGTAGAACCATGAATGGAATTACAGTGACAGGTCTTCTGGAATAGGTCTCTGTCAGCTTTGCACATCTGGATCTTTTTTTTTTGTCCCTTGTTCTTAGCAAAATTTTTCAAGCTCTTGTGGATAAAAAGGAAATTGTTGGATCAAGAATTTTCAGATCTTGGTACAAATTTTCACTAGGATGGAAGTCTGGGCATTGACTGTCATATTATAAAACATCAGGGTTTTCCTTTTGAACCACTCCAGTGTAGCTTTGGCAGTACGTATGTCACTGTCTTATTGGAAGGTAAACCTCTTTCCCAATCTTAAGCTTGCTTGCAGATAACAGGTTTTATTCCAGGATTGTCCAGTATTTCCAGTATCTACATCAATCTAGGCCTGCACACACATGGACTCTGTTCAATTAATTATGTAAATTCTAATGGTAACTTGTTGTACCAGAAGTAATTTAGGGCTTTCATAATAATGTAGGTGAATTCTTATGCAATTACAATTTTTATGTTTCATTTGTAAATAATTTTACAAACTATACTGATTTCCGATCACATCAATATTATTAGTTAGTTCATGTAAATTCATGATATAAAATTCCAATTAAGTCCATCATAGTACCAGGATGTAACACAACAAAATGGAAAGGTTCAAGGGACTGTGAAGCCCCCAAGCCCAAAATTGATAATTGACTCACACTAACAAGCACACAGCAAATATACAACAACTAGCTGATTATTTAACTGAAGCCCCCATCACCAGAAGCTATATCCCAGCTCCATATTGGCACATCAATCAAAACCACTTTCTGTCCTGAGCTGGCACAGATGGCACAGAGATACTGTCTCATACCTCACACACAAAGTCAAGGGCTGTTTAACAAAGGAGCTGATACTCATGATGAGAACAGGAGCTACAACTGAATGACAAAATGCAGAAATGCTTCTGTTTGTAACAAACTTGCTGCTTTAGATACAGAAAGATACAGAAAGTAAACTTTTCCTTTGTGGTTTCTCTGTGCCTACCCATTTTTTGTTGCACAGATGTGCTTGAAATAGCTTTTTTTGCCGTTTATCATCAAATCTTGGCAAATAAGTACATTTTGAGTATTTCCTGAACACCATAAGAGAAGGTATAAATGATATAGACAAGAAAAGCCTAAATTACATCTGTTGTGAACATTTAGTTCAGTTACCATTAATATTGTATGGATCAATGTTGACACTTTTTTAATTCCACGGATTCTTCTCAAGTTTCAAGTACATATTTAGATTTAGGTATATCTTTATTTACGGAGTTGTAATCTTCGGTTTCTGTTTACTGTTGAGATGTAAATTGTGCATTTTGTTTAAAAATATCTCATGTAGTTGAGTACAATATCCATCCATCCATTATCCATGACTGCTTATCCTGTGCAGGGTCGCAGGCAAGCTGGAGCCTGTCCCAGCTGACTATAGGCAAGAAGCAGGATACACCCTGGACAAGTCACCAGATCATCGCAGGGCTAACACATAGAGACAAACAGCCATTTACACCTATGGACGATTTAGAGCCGCCAGTTAGCCTAACCTGCATGTCTTTGCACTGTGGGGGAAACCAGAGCACCCGGAGGAAACCCACACAGACATGGGGAGAACATGCAATCTCCACACAGAAAGGCCCCCATTGGCCACTGGGCATGAACCCAGAACCTTCTTGCTGTGAGTCAACAGTGCTAACCACTACACCACCGTGCCACCCCTGAGTACAATATGAGGAAATAAAAAATGTTTAAGCCATTATTGCATAATCACATTAGTTGATAAAGCAACATTTAACATTTGTAAAAGTTTACTATTTTGCATTAGTTGTATTTATTCACACTAATGTAATGTCATCCCCTTCAAAGGGCCTACTATTCAATAGTATTAGTGCATCTCAAAAAATCTGAATACCGTGAAAAAGTATAGTATTTTCTAGCAGTTATTTAAGAAAGTGAAAATGTATATATTCTAGACTCATTACATGTAAATTAAAATGTTTCATGCATTTTTCTATTTTAATTTTGATAATTATGGTCTACAGTGCAAAAAAAAAAATCTCAAAATATTAGAATATTTCATTCTGAGTTTGAGTAAAACAGTATAAATACAGTGTATCTCTCAGTCTAGTTCAGTACACGCAACCACAATCATGGGGAAGACTGCTGACTTGACAGTTGTCCAGAAGATGATCATCGACACCTTCCACATGGAGGGTAAGCCACAGAAGGTCATTGCTGAAAAGGCTGGCTGAAAAAGGTGCACACACAACAGGGATGACCAGAGCCTTGAGAGGATTGTCAAGAAAAGTCAATTCAAGTACTTGGGAGAGCTTCACAACGAGTGGACTGAGGCTGGTGTCAGTGCATCAAGAGCCACCAGACACAGACGTCTTCAGGAAATGAGCTACAACTGTCACATTCCTAATATCAAGCACTCCTGAACCAGAGACAACATCAGAAGAGTCTTACCTGGTCTAAGGAGAGAAAGAACTGGACTGTTGCTCAGTGATCCAAAATCCTCTTTTCAAATGAAAGTAAATTTTGCATTTCATTTGGAAATCAAGGTCCGAGAGTCTGGAGGAAGAGTGGAGAGGCACAAAATCCAAGGTTTTTGAAGTCCACTGTGAAGTTTTTGCAGTCTGTGATGATTTAAGGTGCCATGTAATCTGCTGGTGGTGGTCCACTGTGTTTTGTCAAGTCCAAAGTCAACGCAGCCATCTACCAGGAAATGTTAGAGCCCTTCATGCTTCCATCTGCTGACAAGCTTTATGGAGACACTGATTTCCTTTTCCAGCAGGACTTAGCACCTGCCCACATTGCCAAAACTACTACCAAATGGTTTGGTGACCATGATATTACTGTGTTTGATTGGCCAGCCAATTCGCCTAACGTGAAAATCTATGGGGTACTGTCAAGAGGAAGAGAAGAAACACCCGACCCAAAAATACAGACGAGCTGATGACTGCTATCAAAGCAACCTGGGCTTCAATAACACCTTAGCAGTGCCACAGGCTAATCGCCTCCATGCCACACTACACTGATGCAGTAATTCATGGTAAAGGAGCCCCAACCAAGTATTGAGTGTATAAATTAACATACTTTTCAGAAGTTGTACATTTCTGTACTGTAAATTATTTTTTGATTGATTTTAAGAAATATTCTAATAATCTGAGATACTGGATTTCTGATTTTCATGAGCTATAAGCCATAATCATCAAAACTAAAACAAAAAAAGTCTTGAAATAATTCACTTTATGTGCAATGAATATAGGATATACAGTATGAAAGTTTACCTGTTTGACTAAAATTATGAAAAAAGTAGGTTTTTTAATCTCAAATTTCAATTTCACTAAAAGTTAAATAAAAATATAGTGTTGCTTGAAAGTTTGTGAACCCTTTAGAATTTTCTATATTTCTGCATAAATATGACCTAAAACATCATCAGATTTTCACACAAGTCCTAAAAGTAGACAAAGAGAACCCAGTTAAACAAATGAGACAAAAATATTATACTTGGTCATTTATTCATTGAGGGAAGTGATCCAATATTACATATCTGTGAGTGGCAAAAGTATGTGAACCTCTAGGATTAGCAGTTAATTTGAAGGTGAAATTAAAGTCAGGTGTTTTCAATCAATGGGATGACAATCAGGTGTGAGTGGGCACCCTGTTTTATTCAAAGAACAGGGATCTATCAAAGTCTGATCTTCACAACACGTTTGTGGAAGTGTATCATGGCACGAACAAAGATTTCTGAGAACGTCAGAAAAAGCATTGTTGATGCTCATCTGGCTGGAAAAGGTTACAAAACCATCTCTAAAGAGTTTGGACTCCACCAATCCACAGTCAGACAGATTGTGTACAAATGGAGGAAATTCAAGACCATTGTTACCCTCTCCAGGAGTGGTCGACCAACAAAGATCACTCCAAGAGCAAGGCGTGTAATAATCAGCAAGGTCACAAAGGACCCCAGGCTAACTTCTAAGCAACTGAAGGCCTCTCTCACATTGGCTAATGTTAATGTTCATGAGTCCACCATCAGGAGAACCCTGAGCAACAATGGTGTGCATGGCAGGGTTGCAAGGAGAAAGCCACTGCTCTCCAAAAAGAACATTGCTGCTCATCTGCAGTTTGCTAAAGATCATGTGGACAAGCCAGAAGGCTATTGGAAAAATGTGGACAGATGAGACCAAAATAAAACTTTTTGGTTTAAATGAGAAGCGTTATGTTTGGAGGAAGGAAAATACTGCATTCCAGCATAAGAACCCTATCCAATCTGTGAAACATGGTGGTGGTAGTATCATGGTTTGGGTCTGTTTTGCTGCATCTGGGTCAGGACAACTTGACATCATTGATGGAACAATGAATTCTGAATTATACCATTGAATTCTAAAGGAAAATGTCAGGACATCTGTCCATGAACTGAATCTCAAGAGAAGGTGGGTCATGCAACAAGACAATGACCCTAAGCACACAAGTCGTTCTACCAAAGAATGGTTAAAGAAAATAAAGTTCATGTTTTGGAATGGCCAAGTAATCTTATCTAATCGAAATGTTGTGGAAGGACCTGAAGCGAGCAGTTCATGTGAGGAAACCCACCAACATCCCAGAGTTGAAGCTGTTCTGTATGGAGGAATGGGCTAAAATTCCTCCAAGCCTGTGTGCAGGACTGATCAACAGTTACCGGAAACGTTTACTTGCAGTTATTGCTGCACAAGGGGGTCACACCAGATACTAAAAGCAAAGGTTCACATATTTTTGCCACTCACAGATATGTAATATTGGATCATTTACCTCAATAAATAAATGACCAAGTATAATATTTTTGTCTCATTTGTTTAACTGGGTTATTTTTATCTACTTTTAGAACTTGTGTGAAAATCTGATGATGTTTTAGGTCATATTTATGCAGAAATATAGAAAATTCTAAAGGGTTCACAAACTTTCAAGCCCCACTGTATAGTATGGATACATACTGGCAAATAAATGAGAAAAAAAAATCCTTGTACTTGGTATTCAATATCCAGACCAGTGTTTACAGCTTTTATTATCGTCTGTTATTTCAGACAGTACTTCAGCAAATGCATATTCGTTGAACAAATAGCTATGTAAATTGTATCCATTAGAGGTTGACAGTAATACCTCATATATTTTGATCTGATGTAGCAGCTGCTCTTCACAAACTTAAACACTAAAAATTCATTTAGCACCAGTGGCAGCTCATCTAGAGTACAGGGTGGAATGGAGCCCAACTATACAACAAATGCTAATGTACATGAAGTCCTCATTCACAGTTCCATACATGTGTGTGGAGTGTGACAGCCACTTGACATTTGTTTAAGGCTACGTTTTTATCTAATGTTGTTCTGCCCCACCAAAATATGATTTGTTTCACGAGTTTGTTTCATAAGGTTGTTGTATCTCAAAAGGCAAAAAGTTTTTTTTTCTTCTCTCTGTAAATGACTGATTGCTATAACATTTTTCAGATCCACTTTGACAGGACTTATACAAGTGTATCAAAATAGTGCTTTAGCTTTCGTCTGTTCAAGGAATCACTGACTGCACAGCTCAGATGAGAAAAAGATAGTGTTTATCACCTTGGACAAGAGAGGAGGAGAGTAAAAGTAACACTTCACAAAGTGCTAAGGTTGAGGGAATGGGTAACATTACAAAACAGCCAACTGGGTGAAAAAAAGGAAAATCTCACAGCAATTTTTCCCATTCAAAGTCATTGTGGCTTTTTGAAAAAGAGGCTTTTCTGTGCTTCTAGTTCAAAACAGTGATTGATAATTCCACAGAGATGAAGTAAGCTTAGAGTCAAAGGGAAAGACAGCCTCAGAGTGTGGTGATTCATTATCAAGTGCAGAGACCCTGCTCTAAATAAAGGCCAAAATATCTACCGGTATTTAAAAAAAGGCAATTATATCGCATGTGAGTTAAAAATATATTTATGTCCTTTGTGGCAAAATCTGTTTCAGCTTAATTGGCATCATATACTTACAGACAATGCAACTGTTTTAACTAATCTGAAAAATATGCATGTATGTGTCAAAACAAATACATTACAGCCTTGCCATCTCCCGGAATTAGTCTAAAAAATGTCTTTATTACTTTGGTTATGGGAATGAGAGTGTGGTGATGGATTGCTCAATCTATCTAATTCAGTTATGTGAGCAAGAGTGATGGCAGAGCCACAAGGCACATCATTTCCACAGTCGCTCAGTGAACTCTGCACCTACCTAGGGAGGAAATCCACTGAAACGACACAATAGCTCATTTTGAGGTGCGCACATTGCAAAAGCACTCTGTAAATGCTGTCAGAGGCTTAGCCAGTGCGTGCAGATCTACCTAATTGCAATTATATTCTTGTTTTAATGATGCTGGGGAAAAGGACATAAGATTTAGTCAAATGCAGGCAGGGAAAAATTAGAGCTGAAGTTTGTTGATTCACTACAATTATACCAAACTACACTGCTACTGCAGTGCTCGTAGTCTCACAGTGTATTTATTCAAATGAATGAAAGTACTGCCAGACTGTACTGCACTGCAGCAGCTTCACATTAACAACACTCGACTTCTAACAAGTTAAAAGAGCTGCACTGATTTAGTCATTAGAAAGTTAAAAATCTGTCTTTTGCCTCCAGGCCTGGTGTTTGCTTAAAATGGTGTTTGTGAGAAAATTATTCAGTATTTGTTAAAATGAAAATCAAACACAAAAAGGTCATGCAAATTACAAACTGTTTCTTGGATGTCTGTTAAACTGTTAGACTGTTAAAAGAGCCAGCAGGTTGATTTTCTGTTCAGTATTCATCCGTATGACTCTGACAGCATGATCAGCCTGGATTAGCACTTTAAGAACCAGCTCATGAACTATTAAATGCCTAACGCTGCATGTACTTAGACAGGTTGGCTTGCAGAGGCGGATGTGTAACACGTTCAAGAGTGGTGTAAATTGTTTGTTTTCCAATAATCTCTAAATCTTGCCAGTAAATGACAAATAAACCTCCTGAAAGCACTGGAAAAAAAACCTTAATCTGCACCTGCGACATGGTATATAAAATAAAGCCTGCAGGATTTAGAGCTGAGGCTAAATCAAAAGTCTTTAAATAACAGAGTTATTTATCTAAAGGGTTTTATTTATGTACTGCATATGACTAATAATGGCAGAAGCAGGTTGGAATAAGTATCAGACGGTTCCCCTCCATAGGGAGCTGGCTGCAGTGCTCCGCTGTTGGCAGTGTTATCGGCACACAGCCCTGTGCATTTCACCACTGCTCATAGATAAGTTTGGTCCATGACAAATGAAAAGCAGTAGGAGGGAGAAAGAGAGCGGGTGGAGAGAACCAACAACATGCAGGCCCATATTCAGTGCAGCCGAAGGCTTTTTTTCTAATAAATCACCACAGAGGAGGAAAAATCACCTTAATTTCTTATGCCAGAGACAACAGACAGGGACCACAGGCTGGCACAATGCACAGAAGTGTTTGAAGATCAAACCTGCTAGATTACATTTCATCCTAAAAACGGTTGGACAGCTGGAAATGGTGGAAGCGCACCATCCATGAACCACAGCCGTTCAGTCAATATGCATATTAAAGTCCTTTGACAAATGGTGTCTTTTGATAATTTTAATGCCATGCCATGAAAAGGAGACAATGAACAAGTTCAAAATAGCCGTTAATTAAAAGTGTAGACTTCACTTTCTTGCCTTGGCACAGCTGTTGCTCAGGTGTGGACTGCAGGTCTGTTTTAGTCTCTGATTATGATCTAATCAATCATCGTGGTGACAGCTCAGTCTGAGGAGGCTTGCAGCATGTTTCCTTCTGCTTTGTTTAAGGCTGGAGCAACCGAGCCTGTCGCAAGACTCGCAACCCCTGCTGATTGATAGAGACCCTTCTATTATCACTTTGTGTGTGTGTGTGTGTGTGTGTGTGTGTGTGTGTGTGTGTGTGTGTGTGTGTGCGTGCGCGCACTTTTGTATCCTCGCCTATGATTTGCATCTGCAGTGAAGCATTTAAAATTGGCAAGAATTAATGATATGTGTTCTGTGTGAATGAGGGACAGCATATGTCAGTGTGACAAAGTGCCCAGATGACCATTTGGGCAGCTTAAAATTTCTTAAGCTGACTGAGATATGTATTTAATCATTGGGTCTTACTTCTTTGTGATTGAATGGTTATTACAGGCTGTTCTTAAAGTTACAATGTGATACTAAATGACTCATTATTTTCCCCCAACAAATCCCAAAACAACAGTTCAAACTCTCTGGACAGAGACTGATGAATCCGCTGCAAGTGCGTTAATTCTCTTCCACTGGTGTGATTCAGAGACCGGAACACCACACCACCTCCGGTGCTTATGACAGATTGGGCGGTAGAGCTTAAATCATAGGCTAATGGGACTGTTATGGAGGAATCCGAGCCATGCATCTGGCGCGGCGTGTGGCTCATGAGCTGCTTCATCTGTTACAATCTGCGGAGTGTGGCTATACACACACACACTAATGCAGAACTGGGAAGAGTTGTCGCAGGCACAGGAGTCGAGGACGAATTTACAATTTCTTTTTTGCCAGGTGTACCTTCTTCCTACCGTACCAACAGATTCTTGTTTTGATAGCTGAAATCCCATGATTCATGGGTCTCAGCAGGAAAAGCTGGCACGTGGCCATCCCAGGAGGCTTCACACAATCACAGAGTAACACAATACTGATTCCCATGCACATCTGGGACACCTTAGGCAAGCTTTTAGCCTGCATTTTAGCCTGTAAAGAATGACTGTTGAACGAACTGAAACATATTCTCAAGATTGCTGAAGGCTGATTAGTAAAAGTGGGGGGACATTTGTGTTAACTAGAATCAGTCCTGCATCAGTTTAGCTGTAACATGGCAGGTCACCCTGGTTGTGATCTCTTTGTAACATCAACTGAAGCAAAATACCATGTGTTACTTAGAGACTTACACTGTAGGACCTCAAAATAATTAACCAGCAGATCAACATCACAGAAGCTACAGGTAATACAAAAAGCTAGAAGATGAAAGCAAGAGAGGTTTTTTAAGAGATTTTTTTAAAAGAGCAACTTTCTCTCAAGTGTCTTCAAACACGCCTGTCAGTTCAGCAGTTCTGCACAGATACATGTTTGTAGGTTAATAATCCCCAGTGGATTGTGGTATGTATTTATCACAGACTATTTTTAGTGTCTCCCTCCTTTCCTGATGGAAAGTTTAGTCTCGGCTGTTTGTAATGAGAGTGTGTAATTTTCTTTCAAGTATCCTACACTCTCAGAAATTAAAGTACATTATTGTCTCTTTAGGGATACAATGGCTTGTCACTTGGGCAGTACCCTCTAAGTCAGTGTTTCTCAACCACTGGGCCACGGCGCCATGTAATGGGCCACAAATTTTTTCAAGTTTGAAGCCAAATACTAAGTAGTTCAGGATGTCATAGTGTCCCAAATCCAGTAACCGGTTTGCCAAACACTTTTCAAGTGGAATAAATACATTTGTGGGTAAATTAAGAAGAGCAAGTCTTTATTATTGTCATGTTCTTCCTTTGCATTTAACACACGTACATACACGCACACACAGAGTGTGCACGCACAGTGGGCTGAATAAATAAATACATTTGTGGGTAAATTATATGGATCTATGATGCCTGCTGGAAGAGAAGAGCAGGGAGGATTGAGAATCGAACAGCTGTGGTTTGTTTACACCCGATACGAAAGCTTCTTGCATCCTAGCCAGAGGTGGACAAAGTACCCAACTTTATTACTTAAGTCAAAGTAAAGATCCCACTGGTCAAATGTTACTCCGATACAAGTGAAAGTTGTACAGTCAATTTTTTACTTAAGTTAAAGTACTGAAGTATTTGCTTTCACAAATACTTAAGTATTAAAAGTACATTTTCTGTCAACGCATTGTTGTAAGCCACAACGCTTATAAAACCTAATGCTTCTGAAGCAACCGAATGGATTTACTGACTAGCTTGTAGAACCTGTAGAATAAACGCCTGGTAGAATGTTACAAAATTAAACACAACTGAACTGAAAAAAGAACCAGTGTCATTTTTTTTACAGTAGATATAAAAAGTGTACACACCCTGTTAAAATGATAGGTTTTTCTGATGTTAAAAAATTAGACCATGATAAATAATTTCAAAACTTTTCCCACCTTTAATGTGACCTATAACCTGTACAATTCAACTGAAAAACAAACAAATCTGTTAGGGGGGGAAAGCATAAAAAATAAAAAACGTACAATAAGCTGGTTGCACAGTGTGCACACCCTTAAACTAATACTTTTGTTGAAGCACCTTTTGATTTTAATTACAGCATTGTCTTTTTGGGTTCACACCTGCCATCAATTAAAATAACTCTGATTAACCCCAAATAAAGTTCAGACATTTACTCAGTTGCATCCTCCAGCAAAAGGTTTGCAGAGAGCTTACAAAGTATCAGTCAGGAGAAGGGTATAAAATTTTTTTCCACAGCATTAGATATACAATGGAGCACAGTGAAGACAGTCATCAAGAAGTGAAGAAAATATGGGACAACAGTGACATTACCGAGAACTGGACTTCCCTCCAAAATTGATGAAAAGACAAGACGAAAACTGGTCAGGGAGGCTGCCAAGAGGCCTACAGCAACACTGAAGGAGCTGCAGGAATTTCTGGCAAGTACTGGTTGTGTACTACATGTGACAACAATCTCCTGTATTCTCCATATGCCTGGACTATAAGGTAGGGTCAAAGAAAACCATCTGGGCCTGGCTAAATTTTGCAAAAAAAAAAAAAAAATACATCAACTCTCCCAAAAGCATGTGGGAAAATGTGTGATGGTCTGATGAAACCAAGGTTGAACTTTTGGGACACAATTCCAAAAGGTGTTTTTGTGCCAAACATAACACTGCACATCACCAGAAGAACACCATACCCACGATGAAGCATGGTGGTGGCAACATCAGGTTTTGGGGTTGCTTTACTTCAGCTGGAACAGGGACTTTAGTCATGGTGGAGGGAATTATGAACAGTTCTAAATACCAGTCAATTTTGACCCAAACCCTTCAGGTGTCTGCTAGACACCTGAAGGGTTAGTGTCTGCTAGACACCTGCTAGAGGAATTTCATCTTTCAGCATGACAATGACCCCAAAAAAGTTTTGGAATGGCCCAGCCAGAGCTCAGACCTAAATCCAACTGAAAATCTGTGGGATGACCTGAAGAGAGCTGTGCACAAGAGATGCCCCTACAATCTGACAGATTTGGAGCGCTTTTGAAAGGAAGAGTGGGCAAATATTGCCAAGTCTAGATGTGGCAGGCTGATAGACTCCAACCCAAAAAGACTGAATGCTGTAATTAAATCAAAAGGTGCTTCAACAAAGTATTAGTTTAAGGGTGTGCACAATTATGCAACCAGCTTATTGTATGTTGTTTTTTGTTTTTTTTATGTTTCCCCCTAACAGATTTGTTTGTTTTTCAATTGAATTGTACAGGTTATAGGTCACATTAAAGGTGGGAAAAGTTTTGAAATTATTTATTGTGGTCTCTTTTTTTTTACATCAGAAAAACCTATCATTTTAACAGGGTGTATACACTTTTTATATTGACTGTAATTGTAACACTCCTTCCCACCCCCACAAAGCAACATGGTAGTGTTCTGACCCAGCTCTGGCAGTGTGTGCACACATGTATGTGTATGTTAATCAGGAAGACAGTGGAATAGCTGTAAATGCAGCTGGCTCAGAAAATAAAAATGACAATCCAACCTGCTTAAAACCCAGGTCCACACCTCGAGCTTAATAACTGCCCAACAGCAACACTGCTTTAAGCAAGACAAAAAAAAAATGCAAGACCATCATCTGACATCAAAATAAAAAATTCCAGCAATTTGTTGTGACTGACTAGTACAAGACTGTCCATCTCACAGGTCTCACGCGCGCACGTGTATTCATGCATGTATGAATCTGCCTGTGAAATCATGGTGGTTTAACATTAAAGGAGATACGCAGAACCATGGCCTCACTTTTTGTTTATAAATGCCTTGAGACCTCAAGAACAGCACAGGAATAGTTTTAAGCATTAACAATAAATCTAATATAGTAATTTTTATGATTAAAGTGATTCATACAGGTAGCGGTCTGAGTGAATGACCTTGACATCTGTGATGTCACAGAAGGAAGGCTATTGGTCTCATTGCCATTTCCACTATACTAAAACACAGAGCTAACTGCAACTTTGATCTTCCATTTTGAGCTAATTTATCACCATGCCACGTAGATGTGTTGCTGGCAGGTGCAGCAACACAACAGAAGGTGGATTTATGTTGCATTCATGGCCCAAGAATGTTCAAACTGCAAAGATTTGGACGCGTTTCACGAGAAATTCACCAATTGGGTGCCTACAAAGTGGTCTGTCCTCTGCTCTGCCCATTTTACTGAGGACTCGTACGAAACCTCTGATCTGTTGAGGAGCGTTGGCTATAATCCCATATTGAAAGATGGTGCAGTACCAACAATTAAAGGAAAAGAAAACTACAAGAAAAGGAAATTAAGTTCAGTTGCACCAATTCTCCCAGAGTGTGAGCTGAGCAGTAATGGCGGAGTATTCAGTATGGAGAAAATGGAGAATGAGTGGACCAGTCGTCAGATTTCTCCACTGGATACGCTCCCCCCCCGTTGGATATGCTTGCCTCAGCAGCAATATCTCGCCCTTGGAAGAAGTGAATGAACGAAGAACTGAAAGTCAGATTGTTTCAAAACAATCAGCCACAAGCTCGGCCTTCAAGAAGCGAGAACGCAGATGGGTAAGATGCGACTCTCATTTGGTTACATAACAAAAAACAACAACATTCGTTGTTTACCTGCATTTAGATTAACTTGTATTGTGTATTTAAGTTACCGCTATAAGATTATTTAATTTGCTTCAGAATGTGATTGTCTCAGTTCATTTGAGTATTTCTTTTACCTTTTATCAGTGCAAATGCATGCATGTACATGTATGTTGCATAAGTTATAACGCCTATCCTGTTTTAATGAGAGTCACATGAGACTGTCAGTTCAATTCCATCCAATTCTCTAGACGCTTTGTTCTCTGGCTTTATTTCATAAGGTGGGGGACTCCGTGGCCAACGTGTTACTATCGGATTCACTTTCCAATGGTTCAAAATGATATGGTTCTACGTGTATAACAGTAGCATGTACACACAATCCAATTTCAGGACTATCACAGTCAGATGTACTACTATCTGAGGAATCTGAAGAATCTCCAATAAATCCAAATGAAGAGGCCATTGCAACCACTCTCGCCTGCCAAGTCTGGCTTTGGTCTATAGCACCGGTTCCCACTGTGATATCACCCACTCAGGACTGGCTAGCTCAGTGGGGCAGCTCAAATGCCAACTTTGCAGTCTATTTTAAGGCTCAAAAATATATATATTTTTTATTCCCAATTATGCAGCATACAAGAGTCAAGGATGGAGATACTATACACTCAGAAATGTATTTAAAAATAAAGCTTCTGCATATCTCCTTTAAGCTAGCTAGTCAGTGAAGCTCCACCTGACATGCTAGCAAAATCTTTTCAAACTCAAAATCATATTGGGTAGCTAACATTACTAGAAAAGAAAGATTTCAATATTTTGTTTATTTGGCAAGATTATGCTAAAACATTTCTGAAACCACTTCAGATAAGTTAATGTTATTCATGTTAGCGTAACTCCATGTTTACATGCTAACTAACAGTGTCCAAGTTAACTAGCTATGTATTAACATTAGCCATGGACAAGGCCATGGCAAGTTGGCAGGCAAATCCATAGAAAGCCATTTGACTAACTAAACTGCATAGCTATTGCAACGTTATTGCTAGCTCTAAAAGCACATAAAACTTCATTGCAAGCTTTCTCTTGGAATCAAATGTTTACATAACTTCAATATGCTTCCGCAGATCAGACAGCAAGTTTTTGTAGGCTGTGATGTGCTCCGTTTTAGGCAAGCAAAGCAAACATTTAAAACAAAATGACTTTTTATTCCTTTCAAAAAACTGAAACATGGGTTCTAGCTATAGCCATGTGTGCATTCCCCAGAACCGACTCATTCCATTCTGCCATCAACTGATCGTATTAAATAATGCTGCAGAGAAATCATTGATCTTGATTTTATCCAGTCTATGGACGTGACCTGACCCGGGTGATTACTGATAGGCTGTCTCAGTGTCACCTGCGAAAAAACCAATCATGTTTTAGAAAAGAAAAGAAAAAAACATCCACTTTCAAAGCCACTTCATAGTAACGAACAACGAGGACCTTGACAGAAATGGAGTGGAGTGAAAAGTACAATATTTGTCTTTCAAATGTAGTGAAGTTAAAGTTATAAGTTGCCAAACAAAATTAATGCTCAAGTTAAGTACAGATACTCAAAAAGTATACTTAAGTACAGTACTCAAGTAAATGTACTTCGTTACTGTCCACCTCTGGTCCTAGCAACCATCGCAAAGACGCGTACAAAGCCCAGGAACTCCAATTTACCCAGGCAAAAACAATACAGGATTTATTTTGTAGTGTCCTGATCCCCAGATCTTTAACCCGGCCACATATAAAAAGTTGTACCCCTCCATGCTCTTCCAGGTTTTCATCTGTGTGTCTGTGTAGAACGACTTCTGCAGCACCAGGTAGTTTGAGATGTTGGGGAACTCAATGGATGGATAATTTTCCAGCTCATATGAATGAATGAATTAATTTATTTATTTATTTAAACATAAATTGATCAGCAGAGCTGGTGGGGTCGTGCATGTACGGTTACAAATCATCACAAATACAAAAGATTAAAAATAAACACAATCTTAAAAAAGTTAAAATCTGTTGATTATCTTTTTCACATTTAGTTAATTAATAGTATCTATAACTATTGTCTTTGTATTTAGTTACAGCTACAATAGGATCAAAATTTATTCTACTAATGACAAATTCAGCAAGTAAATTTTTCTTTCATAGGAAAAATCCTTCTTTGTTAGTGTGTAAGGATCTAATCCCATTGAGTGGTTTCTATATCCACTTCTTTTGAGTGTACTTCTTGGTTTTAATAATTTGCTTGTTTGCTGTACACAAACATGGCAATAAGTTCTTGTGTTAATGGACCAGACTTCACTTTTGGATCATTAATCCCTTTTGACTGAGAATGCCCTGCATGCATGGTTTTATGTTGGCTTCTGGCATATCCATACAATTTTAAATACAATACCTACAATTAAAAACAGTTTGTTTTATTGTATTTATTTAATTCCTGGACTCCCATCTGTAACAAGAAGTGTTGTTGTATCCCATTAATACACTTTACAGTAGATTATTAGATTCTAATAGAATAGATGAGCCAAAATAATTGGGGATCTTTTTTAATGGGCCCCGACTCGGTACAAGTATGAATAGGTGGGCCTTAAAGCAGAAAAGGTTGAGAACCCCTGCTACTTATTTGTACCCCTTTATATACTGCTTGGGACCATGTATGTACCTTTTTGACCCTAAAAAGATAATGAGCCCTTGGGGATACATTAGTGTTGATTGTACCTTGAGGTACAGAAATGGACTCCTACTGTATCCCTATTTCTATGTAAAACACAGAAAAAAGTGTACAGAAATTGTTTCAGCTCTGTTAGAGCCTCCTATTTTCCGTTTCAAAAAACATTAAATTCCGTTTCAGAGAATGGCTAATTCCGTTTCAATTCCATTTCAGACTATTTGTTTCAGTTATATGCTCAAATGACAACTAAATTATAATTTTTAGATTTTCAACATATACATAATTCAGAATCAGAATTCTTAAGTACACGTAATAAATGCATGAAATTTTATGTTTCAGGTAACTGGTGTTGGGAGGCATCTGCATGTTTGTTGTCCTTGTGCATCTATCCCTGTAATTCTGCTTTACTGGCCTGCTGTAGTACAACTTCATATAAAGCTTTAAACTTTCTGTACACAGTCTAATATCTTAATGCACCTTAGAATGCACCTTAGAAAACCTTGCACAGGTGTTTTTCCACTGAGGGAGCTATGCCAAGCGCGTCTCAGTTCCTGAAACACCACTCTTTCATGCAATCATTCACTCACAATTATATTGCTATATTAAATAAAACTCACCTTATTTCTTGTGTGTTTCTGGCTTTTTATGTGATCTTTTATCGTGTCTACTCTGACAAAGTCTATGGTGTGGTTGCAAAATTTGCAGAAAAGGAGGCCTCCATCCTCATAGAAATCATCTGGAAATTGTCTCACCCTTTCTTTAGCTGTGATAGAAAGTGCAGGGAGGGACCTTTTCACCCTTTTTGGGGTAGCCATGTTGCAATTTTTCACTCCTTTTCCCACACCCACTAGTGACATCTACAGGATATCATACACAAAGTCTCATCTCACCTCATTATCTCTAGCCGCTTTATCCTGTTCTACAGGGTCGCAGGCAAGCTGGAGCTTATCCCAGCTGACTACGGGTGAAAGGCGGGGTACACCCTGGACAAGTCATCACAGTATACACAAAGTCATTTAATAAATTAATCAAGATAAAATTATAATACTTACCCATGACTACCCAAATCACTTTACCTAACAAAATGTTTTATTTATGTTTTTAAAGCATAGTTAAAATTAAATATTTTAAAAATTTTATATGTGCTGCCACCGAGTGTGATGCAAGGTCAATCCCTGGGGACACCATCAAAACATTATGGAAAACAGGATTTGACAGGTTGATAAATTTTCATGTATCTCACCAACTAATTAACGGATTTTAATTCTGAAAAAAGTTTTGGAAAGGTCAGAATGTGTAGATTCCGTTTCTGAACACTAATTCCGTTTCTGACCCCAATTTCCACAATTTCCATCCGTTTTCCGCGATCATGGAAAATCGGAGGCGCTACTCTGTTTAAAATTGTAGCTAGATCTAAAATTATCAAGAAAGTCTATGATTAAATACAACCCCGATTCCAAAAAAGTTGGGACAAAGTACAAATTGTAAATAAAAACGGAATGCAATAATTTACAAATCTCAAAAACTGATATTGTATTCACAATAGAACAGACAACATATCAAATGTCGAAAGTGAGACATTTTGAAATTTCATGCCAAATATTGGCTCATTTGAAATTTCATGACAGCAACACATCTCAAAAAAGTTGGGACAGGAGCAATAAGAGGCTGGAAAAGTTAAAGGTACAAAAAAGGAACAGCTGGAGGACCAAATTGCAACTCATTAGGTCAATTGGCAATAGGTCATTAACATGACTGGGTATAAAAAGAGCATCTTGGAGTGGCAGCGGCTCTCAGAAGTAAAGATGGGAAGAGGATCACCAATCCCCCTAATTCTGCACCGACCAATAGTGGAGCAATATCAGAAAGGAGTTCGACAGTGTAAAATTGCAAAGAGTTTGAACATATCATCATCCACAGTGCATAATATCATCAAAAGATTCAGAGAATCTGGAAGAATCTCTGTGCGTAAAGGTCAAGGCCAGAAAACCATACTGGGCACCTGTGATCTTCGGGCCCTTAGACGGCACTGCATCACATACAGGCATGCTTCTGTATTGGAAATCACAAAATGGGCTCAGGAATATTTCCAGAGAACATTATCTGTGAACACAATTCACCGTGCCATCCGCCGTTGCCAGCTAAAACTCATCTCATCTCATTATCTCTAGCCGCTTTATTCTGTTCTACAGGGTCGCAGGCAAGCTGGAGCCTATCCCAGCTGACTACGGGCGACAGGCGGGGTACACCCTGGACAAGTCGCCAGGTCATCACAGGGCTGACACATAGACACAGACAACCATTCACACTCACGGTCAATTTAGAGTCACCAGTTAACCTAACCTGCATGTCTTTGGACTGTGGGGGAAACCGGAGCACCCGGAGGAAACCCACGCGGACACGGGGAGAACATGCAAACTCCACACAGAAAGGCCCTCACCGGCCACGGGGCTCGAACCCGGACCTTCCTGCTGTGAGGCGACAGCACTAACCGCTACACCACCGTGCCGCCCCCAGCTAAAACTCTATAGTTCAAAGAAGAAGCCGTATCTAAACATGATCCAGAAGCGCAGACATCTTCTCTGGGCCAAGGCTCACTTAAAATAGACTGTGGCAAAGTGGAAAACTGTTCTGTGGTCAGATGAATCAAAATTTGAAGTTCTTTATGGAAATCAGGGACGCCATGTCATTCAGACTAAAGAGGAGAAGGAAGACCCAAGTTGTTTTCAGCGCTCAGTTCAGAAGCCTGCATCTCTGATGGTATGGGGTTGCATTAGTGCGTGTGGCATGGGCAGCTTACACATCTGGAAAGACACCATCAATGCTGAAAGGTATATCCAGGTTCTAGAGCAACATATGCTCCCATCCAGATGATGTCTCTTTCAGGGAAGACCTTGCATTTTCCAACATGACAATGCCAAACCACATACTGCATCAATTACAGCATCATGGCTGCGTAGAAGAAGGGTCCGGGTACTGAACTGGCCAGCCTGCAGTCCAGATCTTTCACCCATAGAAAACATTTGGTGCATCATAAAACGGAAGATACGACAAAAAAGACCTGAGACA
Source organism: Neoarius graeffei (assembly GCF_027579695.1). Classification (NCBI taxonomy): domain Eukaryota; kingdom Metazoa; phylum Chordata; class Actinopteri; order Siluriformes; family Ariidae; genus Neoarius; species Neoarius graeffei. The sequence goes on from NC_083593.1 coordinate 30,731,707, forward strand.
GTTGAGCAACTAGAATCCTACATTAGACAAGAATGGGTTAACATTCCTATCCCTAAACTTGAGCAACTTGTCTCCTCAGTCCCCAGACGTTTACAGACTGTTGTAAAGAGAAAAGGGGATGTCTCACAGTGGTAAACATGGCCTTGTCCCAACTTTTTTGAGATGTGTTGTTGTCATGAAATTTAAAATCACCTAATTTTTCTCTTTAAATGATACATTTTCTCAGTTTAAACATTTGAAATGTTATCTATGTTCTATTCTGAATAAAATATGGTATTTTGAAACTTCCACATCATTGCATTCCGTTTTTATTTACAATTTGTACTTTGTCCCAACTTTTTTGGAATCGGGGTTGTATAAGAATATAAAAATACTGAGCAGCTCAATATTAAAATGCTGAAAAAGCTCTAGAACCAGATATTTGTTCTGAACCAGGAAGTGCTCACTGCCTTTCTCCAAGGCAAAGAACAGGCTGGGGTCAATTGGAGTGTCATTCATTGCCATTAAATGGGAAAACAGCAGGCAGTACTCCCTGAGTCTATGGCACTCAGTGGCACACAGCATTTAGTGACAGGATGTGGAGCAAATGGAAGAGGTTGGAACAGAGGAAAAGAAAAGGTCAGGGCAGTGTCACTTATTCAGTCTGTCAGCCAGGTAGGAGGAGGGATGTTCAGCTCTACTGAGGCCCTTCCTGCATTCTTATTTGAATGAGAAATAAAACCCAGCCATGATTTGTTATAAATATATTAATCTGTCAGACCAGCCTGGTTCGACATCCAGCTCAAGTGCTCACTGGGTTGTATAAGAATGCATTACAGTAACCAAAAAAGAAACCGCAGTAATGGACTTATGAAACATTGGCAGTCCAGACTAGCATATATTTATTCCACAGCACTACTGAAAGCTTGTATCAGAAGACATGGAGTAGCTATGGAGAATCCTAGGCAAACATATGGGTCCCCCCCCCACACACACACACACCTTTTATTCGAATAAATATTGACCACAAGTGTAAATAACTGCAAGTAACTAAACAATATGTTTTGTGTAATTTTGTCCATGTAATCTAAAACAAATCATCCACATCGAGGCTGGTGAGGGAATAACTCTTTATTTCTGCTATAATATAACTGATAACAGGAATTATTCTATCCACATTCACTGGATATGAGCAATCACATGCTCTGATTAGCTACTCTACTACTAGGCTATCAGCTCATATACCGTGAGTAGAGAAAAACAAAATGGCAAAGTGTGTTGCTAAACCAACTGAGAACGAAATAAAAACTCTACTCGAAAACAAAACCCCCAAAAATACAAAAAAAGTAACAAAATAATAATGGAATAAAAGTATTTGATGGTAAGAATGTATATTTTTAATTTTTCAAGAATTATTATTATAACATTTTTCACAAATCGCTCCTGTCATTTCGCTGGTTTATTTACATTCTAAACCGAAATTACTCTGTTGGACGTTTTGTATTAAGTTTTTATTTATTGAATTTGCAAAAAAATAAAAGTGCTCTGTTTCTCAAAATCCAGTATTTGTGGATATAATAAAACAGTTATTCCATTCAATTTCGTCATACATGGCTTATAGCCAACTCAACGCTACGTGCCTCATTGGCTATCAGCTCATGTATGACTCGATTTCATGGAATAACTGTGAAATAATTTGTTTCATGGACATTCCATAACATTAAACATACTGTAGCTTCAAATGTAAATGTTTGATGTGTCAGTCATTAATAAATTACGAATTGGAATCTTTAGCACTTATCACTGTGGTATCACTTCTTATCACTGTGGTATTAGAGGGTTAATACACTTCAGGCTGCCAACATGGATTAGTTTCCTATAACGGCATAACCCGTTATTTTTTTTTCTTATAATTTGCTTATAATGCTACACTAAAAGTCTAAAGTCCTTCCCGCGCCATGCAATCGGGCGCATGCTACACATTGTTAATTAAATGCAGAAAACATTTTGTAACAAGAGATCAAACACTGCAGTATCCATTAGCAGAAGTGCTCAGCTATTGCCAACCAGCCAAATTTGTCGCAGAAGACAAAAACATTCATGCAAATGCAAACTGATAAAAGACTGACCGTACCAATCTAACTGTTGAAGTCAACCTCATATATTATCAGAGTAACTTGTCCTGTTTGGGAATCTTTCTAGATTTTATTTATTTTTTTTTAGATATTTTTTTGGGCTTTTTTGCACCTTTATTGGATAGGACAGTGTAGAGACAGGAAATGAGCGGGAGAGAGAGAGACGGGAAGGGATCGGGAAATGACCTCAGGCCGGAATCGAACCCGGGTCGGCCGCATTCATGGTATGGCGCCTTAACCACCTGAGCCACGACGCCCCCATCTTTCTAGATTTTAAACAATTTAGTCAAACTATGGAAGGAACTGCATCCTACAATTTGCACTTAAATTCATCATTACCATCCCTGCCTTCTCTAGAGTTCCCTGTTCACAGGTGTCAGGATTGCCTACTGACACTCCACAGACATACAAGATGCCTTTAAGGATTTGCTTTGCAATGCAAAACACACCGGACCACATGGTTCTCAAAGCAGTGCCTGACGGCGGAGACGGGACAGCGGAGGAAGGGTGCATCGGGGGATATCCATGGAGAACTCAGGAGAAAGTACTGCACCAAGCTATCACTGCAAAAGCAGACGGTTTTGCTCATTAAACAAGCACCAAATATTACACAAGAAGACAAAAACAGGATGAGTATCTCAATATTGTTTAGAAAATATCTATCTGTTTGAGCCAAGCTGTCTGACAAGTATTGGGTCATGAAATATGCAGCATGAGTGCTTTTTACTCTGCATCGTTCATGAGTCTCACATACAGTTTTAAAAAGCCATGCTTATGAAGAACATGATATTCTCTTCATTAAAAAAAACAGAAGGAAAACCAATGTGTTAATATTTACAGCAGATAAAACATTAGTATTAGGATAATATGTATGAATCAGCATGATGTAATAACGTTGTAATTACGTCACAAGCCCAGCTCTGTTCTGGAAAGAGCAGTGATATGAAATTACTCTTCTATTTTAATATAAATGCCGACATGAGAATGAAAAGGCCAGGATAATTTCAGGTTGAGAGACTACTTATATTAGGTTCCAGTTAGAGTGGAATATTCTGCGAAAAAATTTTTTTAAATCGATCAAAAACCCCTGGAAAGTAAGTCAATGGCTCTAGGTGCAAAACCCCCTGCTATAGATCTGTGAAGGAACCGTCAACTAAAGATAGTGATATTGAAAAGAGATAGAGAATGGAGTTTTGTGGAATGAGAAATCTGATATGACTGAATTCTGAGCATCGACATAAATCAATAAGGGCATATTAAATACATTTTATCTGTGATCGACCTGTTGGCCAGTGTAGCCCTCATAACTGGAGAGCCAATTTCTTTTGTGCAATTTATTACAGACAATGGCATTTAAATGTACATTTCAAATAGATCATCAATGTCAGGGTTTTTTTTTTTTAGATTGCACAAATGGTAGTTAATTACATTTGAAACAGATAACTTCCAAACGCTTGCACGCATAAATGACATTTCACACAAATGATTGAACAGAAGGCAGAGCAAATTCACAGCTTTCTGCTCTGCTGACAAGAATATTAATTATCTGTGCAGTGCAAAAGAACATGGAGTGAGCACACACAAGGCACATAAATACGGAGTACAAAACCATGACTTTAGAGTAGAGAATAGTGTATACAGGAGAAAATAGCAAAATGAAAAATAAAATAATTATATAATTCAGTCAGTAAATAAATAAATAAATATTTATTTATTTATTTATTCATTTATTCCTCTTATACCACAGCAGTGATTTACCAAAGATTGCATTTTTTTAATCAAAGAACAACATGTACCTTTTATCAATTTAAAGTTTTGTGAAATATTCATGAGCAAAGTTACTTCTGTAGCAGCTATAAATAGTTATCACTTTACCAGCATCTCTTTTTTTCTTTCTCTTGAAGTTAATAAGAAAAATATTGCAGCTTTTTATTTTATTGAGAAACTGCAAAAGTGCAACCTCCTCTGTCCAGTGGCAGAAAAGTTATTGAGTGCATATATTTTTCTCTGTTAAATAAGAACACTTCTTTTTGTCTGTCAGACATGCCTGTAACTCATCTCATCTCATTATCTCTAGCCGCTTTATCCTTCTACAGGGTCGCAGGCAAGCTGGAGCCTATCCCAGCTGACTATGGCCGAAAGGCGGGGTACACCCTGGACAAGTCGCCAGGTCATCACAGGGCTGACACATAGACACAGACAACCATTCACACTCACATTCACACCTACGGTCAATTTAGAGTCACCAGTTAACCTAACCTGCATGTCTTTGGACTGTGGGGGAAACCGGAGCACCCGGAGGAAACCCACGCGGACACAGGGAGAACATGCAAACTCCACACAGAAAGGCCCTCGCCGGCCCTGGGGCTCGAACCCAGGACCTTCTTGCTGTGAGGCGACAGCGCTAACCACTACACCACCGTGCCGCCTGCCTGTAACTGAGCTATTAAATAGGATAATGAGATGCTGAGCACTGCTGTCAGAGCCATGCTGTTAAAGAAAAATATACAACACCTTCTGGCCAATCAGATTCAAGAATTCAACAGTGCTGGGGTATGGAAAAATTCATCTCATGTCATCTCATTATCACCAGCCGCTTTATCCTGTTCTACAGGGTCACAGGCAAGTTGGAGCCTATCCCAGCTGACTACGGGCGAAAGGCGGGGTACACCCTGGACAAGTCGCCAGGTCATCACAGGGCTGACACATAGACACAGACAACCATTCACACTCACATTCACACCTACGGTCAATTTAGAGTCACCAGTTAACCTAACCTGCATGTCTTTGGACTGTGGGGGAAACCGGAGCACCCGGAGGAAACCCACGCGGACACGGGGAGAACATGCAAACTCCGCACAGAAAGGCCCTCGCCGGCCACGGGGCTCGAACCCGGACCTTCTTGCTGTGAGTTGACAGCGCTAACCACTACACCACCATGCCGCTTATGGAAAAATGAATTGATAAAATATCATTAAATAATAAATATTGTGTAAATGTTAAATAAATAAATAAATAAATAAATAAATCAACCCAGAACGTCCAGGATGTAGTAGCTCATCTGGTCTGCCATCAAAACAACCATGACGACCAAAACATCAAACAGAACTGAAATGTGACAATGTGAGAGAGGACCAACCTCCATGACAAATTGTTTACAACAGGAAAATCAACAAAGGACTAAATTTTGTTCCCCAAGGGAAGATCCACCCAAAACATCGATCAGAACTGAATTCGCATGATAAATGAGAGACGAAATACAATTCCAGTCAGAAGAAAATTTGTTAAGTTGACCTAATTACTAATTTGTTTGCAAAACATTGACAATGCAATGACCAAGTTTTATGCAGAAGGTCTAGTTCTTTCAAATAAAACAATCAGAACTGAAATCCACTGAGAACTGATGGAGGAGACACAATTTAACTGAAAGTAAACAAAGTTGTAAACAAATTGTTTACAACAAGAAAATCAACAAACAAACTCCCAAGTTTTGTTCCCTGAGGGAAGATCGACCCAAAACATTGATCAGAACTGAAATTGGGTGAGAACTGCAAGAGGAGATACAATTTAACTGAAAATAAACAAAGTTGGAAACAAATTGTTTACAACAAGAAAATAAATAAACAAACGATTGAGTTTTGTTCCCTGAGGGAAGATCTACCCAAAACATCGATCAGAACTGAAATTGGATGAGAAATGAGAGAGGAGACACAATTCTAGTGAAAAGTCTGAAAACTTGTTGTTGACCTACCGTAAGTAGCAGTTTGTGAGCAAAAATTCAAGAATACAATGAACAAGTTTTGTACAGAAGGACTAGTTCTTACAAACAAAACAATCAGAACCGAAATCCATTTAGAACTGAGGGAGGATATATCATTTAACTGAAAATAAACAAAGTTGTAAACAAATCAACAAACAAACGAACAAGTTTTGTTCTTCATGGGAAGATTGACCCAAAACATCGATCAGAACTCGAATCGGATGAGGAATGAGAGAGAAGATAAAATTCTACTGAGAGGCCTGGAAAATTTGTTCATTTGGCCTAATTACTAACTCGCTAGCAAAAAATTTGACAAAACAATGACCAAGTTTTGTGCGGAGTGATGAGTTCTTTCAAACAAAACAATCAGAACAGAAGTCTGTGGAGAACTGACAGAGCAGATACAATTTAACTGAATTGTGGATGACGGATGGACAACAGATGCCACGCCATGGTAATAGCTCATCGGCCTTGTAGCCAGATGAGCTAATAAATGTCTTTATCAAATAAATGTTACTTCTTCCATTCCAGTTTGTATTTGTTTCCTTAATCACTGATTTTTTGCATTTATTGATCTTTCTTTCTTTCTTTCTTTCTTTCTTTCTTTTTCTTTCTTCACTTATTTATTTCCTTGTCCTTCTGATAATGTGGGGTCTGTCCAACAAATATGTCATGATGTCCTTGTCTGTTGTTGCTTAGTGCATCTTGTGTTGCAGTGTGACAAGAGAAATAAATAGGCAATTTTAGAATTGTGCTACTTTAATTTCTTTTGGCCAGCCCCTTGACATTGATGAAGCTGGTCTGAAATTCTGGCTGCTGCAGTGATAAAACTCCAAGAAGACATCAAAATGGGGTTTCCAACCATTTAGAGCATATCCAAGATTGAGCGGTTAAAAATTTTAAATCCTTTGTAACTGACAGTTGGATCAATGTTGTTGTTGTTGTATGATCTGTTATTTGATCATTGAACCCATCTTTCTTTGTGAAATTTATGCATGTTGTTGCATGTATTGAGAGTTCTTCTGGCTGCAGAGGATGTGGTTATATAGAAACCACAGTTTCAAGATTGGTGAATGTTTTCATTCCAGTCACGCTTTTTCAGCTGACTACAAATCATCTCAAACTGTGGCCAAATTACTTTGGAACTAAATTATATCTATCAGTTCAGGTTACTCGATTCCAGGCCAGTGGGATTAAGAATTCCCCAAATTGTCAGACAAAATCTGACAGGAACTCATGCTTATCGGTAATGCATGGTGTTCAGCTTTAATCACATTATAGACAGGTAGCAGAGAATATGAACCTAAGAATATAAAGGAGCTTAAAATGGAGGAGACATAGAGGAGAGTCCAATATTCCTCTACAAACTACGTATATCAGACATTTGAGGAGGAGACTTGTGATGTTATACTCTTCATTAGAGGCTTCCCTACATATTACGGTAAATATGAAGGTACTGATATTAAGTATGATGGTGAAAATATTAAATATGAATGTGGACAAACTGCAATAATAAAGAAAAGTATTCAGTATTTTCCTTGCTTGAAAATACTGAAATAATATAAAACCATACAGTGTCCTCATATGGTGAAACTAATCAAATATTTCACTCATTTCATATATTAATTTCCCTCATTTTCAGGAAGGGTGCCAATAATTCTAGAGTTGACTCATATTTCATTTCTATTCTTGATTGGTATGCCTGAATGTGCACAGTAGAGTATAAATTCAGAAATAAATAGGTTTTAAACAGTTAAATACTTTCAAAATGCTATAAAATTTAACAAATAATAATCTCCTTGAAAAATCATAAATAGCATTATTAAGCATAAAGAGCATCATCCACTTAAAAAAAGATTAAATACAGAAATTAATTAGACTCAAACCTTAAGAATGAAAATAACATATACATAATACTTAAACAATTAATTATACTGATTTATTGTTTGTCATTTATTCTTTTTAATCCAGTCAGTCACTGATGTGTTCACTAAACCTGCACCTTAATGTAATAACTCATTTGTCACTGAAAATGCATTCCTGAAACTGTAAAGCAAGCAAGTCAGTAAACAAACAAACAAACAAACAAACAAACAAACAAGGATGTCCACTGCTTAAAGCAGATACAAAATATTCTGTGGGGATCAGCAAAAAAAAAAAAAAATCCTCTCGAAACCCAGACGTGATGGCAGAAGCACTATGTTTATGTGCATTAGCATACACATTTTCACATATAAAAGCACATGCTTTCTGGTCCAGGCAAAAGGTTACTGCAACGATCCAATAGCTTTTTATGAGCTGCTGATCCAATTCAGTACTGGAGACAGGCGAGTTTCCTCCCAAAGGGACCTGCAGCAGTGCTGCACTTTTGTCATTTATCATCCATGTTGGGGGGGATGTGTGTGGGTGGGGGATGGATTCCTCATTTTTCTCTTTTCTTACCTATTCTTTCCTCAGAAAGTTTTTAGTCAAGCTTCTAAAGTCATCAAAATCCAGAGTCCTGCAGAAACCTATCCATCAAAGAGCCCCACCATGGAGACAGAAGAGAGGAAATTGCTCCGATATCACTCCGTAGGGGAAGTATGGCTTCAGCTACATCTCCAGCTGGAGAACACAGGACTCTGCCCTCTGGGTGCTGAGCTGTAAAATTTCAAACACTGACCTGAGCAATATCTTAGGCTCCCTACCGTACAGGTGAAATTTAACTAACAGGACCAGGCAACAAGGAGGCCGAGATAGAAAAGACGCCATTTCAATATTCTAGTAATAAGGTGAGCAGGCTGAAAACCACATGCCTTTATCTAGAAACATGAATATTTATAGTTCTGATTTTATTCATAACTTTCAAGACTGGATTCCCTACTGTTACAGAGCTCAAGTCAGAAAATTACCTGAGTACAAATGGATGTGAATTCGAAACCTATGGCTTTTTCAAATCCTGTAATTAATGGTGGTCTTGTTTCAGATGAGAATTATTTTCTGCAATGAAGCTCATTATAAGTGACTGTTATCACAGAAAGAATGCTAATGAGCTAATTAAATAATCTGACTGATCTGAACAATGATTTTATCCAAGAAAAATCCAGTGATTTATAAAAATAAAAAAATTATTAAAGGAACAGTCCACCGTACTTCCATAATGAAATATGCTCTTATCTGAATTGAGACGAGCTGCTCCGTATCTCTCCGAGCTTTGCGCGACCTCCCAGTCAGTCAGACGCAGTCAGACGCGCTGTCACTCCTGTTAGCAATGTAGCTAGGCTCAGTATGGGCCAATGGTATTTTTTGGGGCTGTAGTTAGATGCGACCAAACTCTTCTGCGTTTTTCCTGTTTACATAGGTTTATATGACCAGTGATATGAAACAAGTTCAGTTACACAAATTGAAACGTAGCGATTTTCTATGCTATGGAAAGTCCGCACTATAATGACAGGCGTACTAACACCTTCTGCGCGCTTCGGCAGCGCATTGATACGGAGCTCAGATATCAATGCGCTGCCAAAGCGCACAGAAGGTGTTAGTACGCCTGTCATTATCGTGCGGACTTTCCATAGCATAGAAAATCGCTATGTTTCAATTTTTTTAACTGAACTTGTTTCATATCACTGGTCATATAAACCTATGTAAACAGGAAAAACGCAGAAGAGTTTGGTCACATCTAACTACAGCCCCAAAAAATACCATTGGCCATACTGAGCCTAGCTACATTGCTAACAGGAGTGACAGCGCGTCTGACTGCGTCTGACTGACTGGGAGGTCGCGCAAAGCTCGGAGAGGTACGGAGCAGCTCGTCTCAATTCAGATAAGAGCATATTTCATTATGGAAGTACGGTGGACTGTTCCTTTAAGGTCGTGCATTTGTACCTTTCCAGAATCCATAGCACAGAAAGAAGGAAAGCATGATTTAAAAAAAGTCACATAAAAATATGATTTAATATTCAAGAATTTCTATATAAAGATCAGATATTGTGAATGCACTTCAAAATGTGCAGGCCTAGCTGATACAGCAAAAGTGGATAAAGCAAAATGCACTAATCTCCATTAAGAGTTTTAGGAAGTATAGTTTTACTTTATAGACCAAACAATCAGTAAAGTAACAATATGGCAAAGCATTAAAACACATTTTAGGAGAGAAACTACTGTATCTGTATGAGTGACATGGTTGCTGTCTGAGTGTGTTCACTCAAGGGTCTCCGGTTTATTCCCACCTCCCAAAAACATGTCAAGGGGTGTGTTAGAATTGCTAAATTGCCCCTAGGTGTGAATGTGTGTGTGCATGGTGCCCTGAGATGGACTGGCTTGGGAAAAAAAATCATTGCTTGGTCTTTTTCCAATCCTCAACTCTTCAATTTTGGTGCACTTGTGTCCACTGTCGCCTCTGCTTCCTGTCCTTGGCTGAGAGGAATAGAACCTGATGTGATATACTGCTGCTGTAGCATATTTGCCTCACAGTTTGACATGCTGTGCATTCTAAGATGCTTTTCTGTTCACCACGATTGTAAAGAGTACAGGGCTCAACATTAAGCACTGCCTGATTGCCCGGGGAAAGTGAAACATGCATTTGGGCAAGTGGGATATGTCCCCGACATGCCCAACCGGGCAAGTTGGAATGAGCATATATTACGAGCTAGCACCACAAAAATTAGGCTTTTTGATCTTTCATTTCGGTTCTTAAAAGCATCCCACACTACATATCCGCCATTATGTCTTGGCTGTTTTCTTAGTCTCAGTTTCATTTACTACTTCGCAAGTTATTTTATATACTCCCGCTGTTGGTATGCGTACTGTTTACAGACCCCTTGTGCATGATGTCACACATCACGTGATAATTACAGCTGCGGTCAGACAGACACCGTTTTTCATCCAAGCACGGCTTAATCTGTCTTCAGTATGGTTAAGTTTTGTGCTATTTTAGCTTGTTCAAACAGAGAAATGGATACCATCTCCCCACTATCAAGAAAAATGTTAACAACTTGAAGCAAATGCTTCAAGAACAATGAGGAAATGAGTGGTTAAAGAATATGAAGAGAGGAGCTCAGCCTGAAAACTCCAGAGAAATTCACAAGTGTATTTAAAATGTATTTTACAAAAACAGAAAGTCAGAAGTGAGCAGAGATGTATAGTAACGAAGTGGAACTACTTAAGTATTGTACTTAAGTACTAAAATGCAGTATCTGTACTTTATTGGAGTATTATTTTTTTCTCCTACTTCCACTTTTACTTCACTACATATTTTTGATGAATTTAATACTTTTACTCTGATACATTTTTCATGTGCTGAATCGTTACTATTATAAAAACATTACGAATCATACCAAACCCATAGTATCAATGCCAGAGTGGTAGATGGCTCTGTCACCAGGTTTGATGAAGCTGGCTCATCATTGGGCGATTCAAGCGATCAAGCTGTATATAAAAAGACCGCATGCTCCCCTTCCGCCATTCGCACTGCTGCCTGCATGCATTGGGAACACTTAGCGTCAGTCTACTGCTCTATTTCGAGATGGAAGAAGACCCAGGAACACCACCATCAACACCAAGTTCTTCGACTTTGAATGATCGTGGCGAGGGTGATGAAAGCGACTACCCCTGGCCCTACTTAGAGTCCATGTTTTCCTTTGTCGGACCAAAAGACAATTCGTATCAAATGAAGTGCCTACTCTGCCTCCCGAATGATTGTGAAATAATGGCCTTCAAAAATTCACCATCGAATTTGAAGAAACATATCAAGGTAAGTTACAAATAAAGCTAATAAACATAATGACACATCAGCTTGAGCTACTGTATCAGTAAGCACTAGCAGCTAGCTAACTAGCTAACAGAGGTTCAGTTCTGCGGTGTTCACTTAGCATGTAGCAGCTAACGTTAACTAGAACAAGCCTGGCTGACTAGCTGTGCCACGCTGAATGGTGTTATTATTGACACATCACTAATGTCAACTTTCTTTTATTTTATGGCATATAGCCTACTGTTGCCAAATATAAATCGTGGACCATGTCTCTTTTCGTGCTGCCTAATCACATGCCCATAGCCCATTATTTTATAGTGTATAGGGTTAGCTAATAGTTGTGGCACTGGCATAACTAATGCTAGATGAATTTAACTGATTGTTGCAAAGTTGCTGCAGGTAAATGCAGGGCAGTAGGCCTATTAATGGATTTCTGTTTTTACTATTTGTAATGTAGCCTCTTGACTTGACGTTATCCATTCGCGTGACCAGCATGCCCCGACATGCCGTGAATGTGACCTTGAACCTTACCCTGCTAGCAGCTACATTCTGTTACTCTGCTATAATTTGCTATTTGGCTAATGGCTTGCTTGGGCATTTTGTGATGCATGTAGCCTAGGTCAATTTATGACCATTTCCCTTCCGACTTTTTTGGTAATTGTAAGGATTTATTCTTGATCTCAGTTTAACCAAGACTGACGTGCAAATATTTTGTGTTTAATCTTATGTGGAACATTCCATTGCCCTGTGCTATCTTAAGAGCAGGCTGTACATCAGAATATTCTGCTTATTATTGATCAGAAATGTGTCTGAACATTCTGCTTATTATTGATGTAGATAACTTGACCCACTTAGAAGCAAGGTCTCCTCACTCGCACGTAGCCTTCATACACACACACACACACACACACACACACACACACACATGCATATAAAATCTCCTGTTGTCTTTGTCTTTTCGGGGAATTGTGAATAAAGACTGTGAAACTATGGGGTTCCTGTCTTGTTTCGCGATTCGCCCCAGAGCTCTGGGTGACACGAAGGGACCGATCTGCGAGAGGGTGATCGCTCCGGTTGGAGCAAGAGGAAGAGACGGTGAATCTCTGACCTAACAGTAATGAACCCAAAGTGATGACGAACAAAGCATCTCAACTAGTCTGCATTTCAAGTGGTCCTCGCGCACTCCCATTTCTCATGATGCATTGTTGGATGTATCAAGTTAGGCCTAGCACTACAGGGTTTTGCAAGTAGACAGATTATTAGAGTACCAATGATGGATTTTTGGTTATGGGGTTGCTTGCTTAAGTATTTTAATGTAGAATTATAGTGGATAAATCCCTTTAAATTTAATTAATTTTGCTTTTATCAATAGTATCACAGCAGTCACTACAGTCACCTATGTTGCTCATGATATAATTCTGAGAAAGTAAAGTTATATATGTTTGTCTTGTTTCAGAGCAAGCATGACTGCCACTTGAAAAGATATGAGGACCTCACATCAGTTAAACGAATGAGGAAGACTGCAATTCCCTCCCCCTCCATCAAGCAGCCCACATTATTAGAGAGCTGGACAGCACCCCATAGATCCGTTGACAAGGCCATTGTGAATTATGTTGTCCGAGGACTTCAGCCTTTCTGCATCGTAGAGCAAGAACCTTTCCGGGACTTTGTGTTCGACCTGGTGCCAAATACCAAAATAATGTCAAGAATCACACTCACATCTAAGATTGATAATGCTGCCAAACAAATGAAGATCAAAATGATTGAGGCCATGAAAACTGTGGACCACATTGCAACAACCACTGACTGCTGGTCAGCCAGGCAGCATAGTTTCACTGGGGTCACGGCCCATTGACTGGACCCTGAAAGTTTAAAAAGGGTCTCTGTGGCCCTGGCCTGTAAAAGATTAAGAGGCTCTCACACTTTTGACCTTCTGGCAAACGCACTTACAGTAATGATATCCATGCTGAGTTTGAAATTCAGGGGAAGATAGTCACAACAATCACGGACAATGGCTCCAACTTCATCAAAGCCTTCAAAGTCTTCGCTGAAGATGAAAATAACAATGCTGGTGCTCAAGTTCAGGAGGAGGAGGAGGAGGAAGAAGCAGACCAAGATGAGGAGGAGGTAGAGTTTGTTGACGTATCTTCACTTTTGGATGAGGATGATGGTTTTGAGTTCCAGCTTCCAAAGCACCAGTGTTGTGCATGCCACATTCTTAACCTAATAGCCACTACCGATGCCAGCAAGGCAGTGTCCAATGACATGTACAAGAAATTATACTATTCAACATTTGGCAAGTGCAATGCACTTTGGAATAAGTGGTCAAGATCCTCAATAGCAGCTGAAACTGTGGAAGATGCTTGCTCCCTCCAGCTTGTGCAACCGGTTGCAACAAGGTGGAACTCTGTGTTCATGGCTGTGGAGAGACTGCTCAGGATCATCGAAGAGAAGGGAGAGGCAGCCATGAGAGTTGTCTGCACAGATTTGAACGTTCCAATGTAAGTTTTAAAAAAATCATATTGTACTCTTTCTCTCAAGCTCAATTCTGGTACATATTGTCTACTTGTACAACAATTGAATTGAATGATTAACATTGAATGATGAACCATTTCATTGCATGATAATGAGCTGATCATGTAGCAATGCTGTTTTTTTGTCTCTTATTGTTACACCTAATCACCTAACACCTAATCCTGTGTGTTAATGAAATATGTTCTTGTCTTCATCACAGGTTTAATCCAGCTGAACTTGCATTCCTGTCAGAGTTTGCTGTTGTGATGACTCCAGTCGCCCAAGCAACTAACATCTTGCAAGCTGAAACCAATGTCCAGATGGGGTGGCTGCTCCCAACCGTCAAGCTCCTGAAAATTAAGCTGGACAGGATCAAGCTACCGCTAAAATACTGCAAGCCCCTTCTCGATGCTCTGCAGGTGGGCATTGAGGATCGCTTTGGCCCTATGATGGAAGACCCAGAGCTGGTGGCCGCTGCTATTCTGCTTCCAAAGTTCCAGACAAATTGGACACAGGAAGATGAGACAATCAAAATAGGTAAGAAAGGGAACTCTTTCAATTCAGATTCGCATATTAATCATACACCAAGTGCTTACTAACATGGCTATTAGTAGTGCATTAGCCCTTTCTTAGCCTGTATAAAGTCATCATTTCCATTAAAATCATTATTTCTTACTGACAATGTTGTCATGTTAAATCTGTGGTTACTGTCATGACTGGTTGAAACTATTATTATTTATAATGTACTCTTATATTTTAGGAATGGACTATATCAAACAACACATTGAAGACTTCTCGTTGCAGTCTGGTGAGGTCAACAGGTCGAGCTCATCTGATGAAGACGACTTTTTTTCTGGCATGAGGGGTTCAAAGGCACAAGACGGTGCCAAACAGCTAGATG
The DNA here is from genome assembly GCF_027579695.1 of Neoarius graeffei. Classification (NCBI taxonomy): domain Eukaryota; kingdom Metazoa; phylum Chordata; class Actinopteri; order Siluriformes; family Ariidae; genus Neoarius; species Neoarius graeffei. Next base: position 30,746,724 of record NC_083593.1, read on the forward strand.
CGTACTTGTCCTGTTCAGCAGATAACATGGACTTGCTCAAGTCTTTTCCAGCTGTGTGTAAGATGTCTGTTAGGTTAAACACACCCCTTCCAGCATCAGCAGCCTGCGAGAGGCTTTTTAGTATCACACGATTAGTCTTTAGCCAAAGAAGAGCGAGACTGAATGAGTCCAATTTTGAAAACCAACTACTTTTGAGATTAAACAAAAGATTTCTAACTCCCTAACTGACTGCTTTATGCATACCAGTTTAAGAAGGGAATACACTGTGGAGGGGAAAAAGCACAAGCTGGGAAGAGAAGGGAGGGATGCTGTGGGGGGATCTGTTTTTGTTTACAAAGAGCTCAGGTGTTGTAAGGTGCTCTACTCGTGTGTTTTTACATGAGAAATACTTGTATGTGGCCTACTGGGGGGTATTCCAAGTAGTTGATTAAGAGACAAACCTGAGTAAGTTGGGCGGCACGGTGGTGTAGTGGTTAGCGCTGTCGCCTCACAGCAAGAACGTCCGGGTTCGAGCCCCGTGGCTGGCGAGGGCCTTTCTGTGTGGAGTTTGCATGTTCTCCCCGTGTCCACGTGGGTTTCCTCCGGGTGCTCCGGTTTCCCCCACAGTCCAAAGACATGCAGGTTAGGCTAACTGGTGACTCTAAATTGACCGTAGGTGTGAATGTGAGTGTGAATGGTTGTATGTGTCTATGTGTCAGCCCTGTGATGACCTGGAGACTTGTCCAGGGTGTACCCCGCCTTTCGCCCGTAGTCAGCTGGGATAGGCTCCAGCTTGCCTGCGACCCTGTAGAAGGATAAACCGGCTAGAGATAATGAGATGAGATGAGACCTGAGTAAGTTAACCTGGAGGCAGTGGTTAACCTGTTGATGGAAGAGCCCTTTGGCTTTGTGAGAATGATGCTTCCGGGCTGTTCTATTATAAGGTTTACCATTAGGCTTAACTTGCCCAGGTTTGTCACTTAGCCGTATTCTTGGAATACCCCTCTGGCCTTTTGAGATGTTTTAGTTGCCCTGACAAGTTAAGGTTGAAAAAATGTCTATCTTCCAAAAAAAGACTGCTTTACTGTATGTGCTAGCTTAAGAAGGGAATAAGCAGGGGGCAGCAGATAGTTGATTTGTGTGTTTACAAAGAGCTCAGTGTTGTAAGGTGCTCTACTCACGTGTTTTTACATAAATACTTGTATGTGGCCTACTGGGGGCTATTGCAAGTAGTTGATTAAGAGACAAACCTGAGTAAGTTAACCTGGAGGCAGTGGTTAACCTGATGATGGAAGAGCCCTTTGGCTTTGTGAGAAAGATGCTTCCAGGCTGTTCTATTATAAGGTTTACCATTAGGCTTAACTTACCCAGGTTTGTCACTTAGCCATATTCTTGGAATACCCCTCTGGTCTTTGAGATGTTTTAATAGTGTTTTTTTTTTTTCATAAACACTTGTATGGCCTTTAATGTCCTTGTACTGCTGCTTCAGCCAAAGAAATTGTGCCCTTAATTTTAAATATTTGAAATAATATAAACAATATGATATTCAAACTTTTGACTGCTTTCTTTAATATACACAATACTTGTACTTTTACTTTTACTTTCAGTACTTGAGTAATAATTTTTAAAATACTTCTACTTGCAATACTTAAGTACAAAACATTTTGAATACTTTAGTACTTCCACTTAAGTATGGTGTTTAAAGAACACTTCACCTTCTACTCAAGTCACTTTTTTGATATAGTACTTGTACTTCTACTCCACTCCTCTACTCCAGTACTTTATACATCTCTGGAAGTGAGTATGGAAGAGTTTGCTTAAGAATCTCATTTTATTTTTCTTCCGCTTGCATTCAAACTAGCATCTTCATGAAAGTGTTTGATTTTCTTAAAGGTGAAGCTGCTTCCTTATTCGACACAGAAAACCCAGATTGGTTTCAAACAACTCGGGCATAAAAACTCAACAAGGAGCGACATGCACGATAAATCCTGAAAGAACAGAATAGATTAAGAGCAGAGAGAGCTGGAGCTTTGTTTCTGTTATCAAAGGAACACAGTCCTGTGCAAAATATTTATATATCTGGGTTTTTTTTAAATCATCCACCTTTTGGTTTATTTATTAAAAAAAAACACACGCTGTGTCATGACAGAGTGGCTGCACTGATTCAGTTACAGGTTGCCAGGTCTATATAAAACACCCACAACCTACACACTAAACAATTTTAAACTCAAATATTATCTTGTCTGTCATGACGCAGCACGGGTTTTTTTTTTTTTTTTTTTTAAACCTAGAGGTGGATGATATAACAAAAAAAAAAAGATATATAAATATTCTCAAACACAGTACTGTTCAAAAGTCTTGGCACCCTGTTGTTTTCTTCATACAAGCTTTGTTATAGATTTCTATTTTATGATTTCTACATTATCAAGTAATGAACCTACAGTCTGAGAGAGAGTTCTACACAAACACACTGAACTTTACAACAGCTGCATGCATGTGAAATGGAAATAAATCGACTAAGGCAGGAAAAACTATTTTGGATAAAATTGTTATTGTCTGTTACAAGTAAAAAATAACCAATAACCAAACTTAATAATAAACTTAATCAATAACCAAACTTCAACCCAATGTGTGATCTTCATTTTATGTTGCAATTCACAACTATTCTATGGTTTTCCTAAAAAAAAGAAGTAGTACTCGCAAAATAGGGGGAAAGTAATAATATTGGGGGGCATGTGGAAATTTATCCCCACTTGCCCCCCAGGGCAACTGGGTTTAAAAGTTAATGTCGAGCCCTGGAGTAGTTATCTCTCATCAACAAGGTGCTTCAGCAGAGCTTCAGAACTGATCAGCTTTCACTCATTGCATGGTTTTTGTTTTTTGCATGATTCTGTGAAAACTGCTGTGGTAAATTCTATGATATCTTCTGAAATACCCAAACCAGCTCTTCTGGGACCTGTGATCATGCCACAGTCATCATGACCGAGATCACATTTTTTCTCCATTCTGCTGTTTGATGTGAACATTAACTGTGAAGTGCTTAACCTGTATAACTGAATGTATTGTGCTGCTGCCACATGATTAATTGATTGGATTACTGCATGAATGAGTTCAGGGAAGAACTGTTTTCCCATTGTAAACTTATCATTCTTAAAATTTGTTTTTTTTTTTTTCATCTCACAACAAATTTTACCTCCAAACAGGTTGCCTAAACTATGGCTGACATATTTTATCCTGTTTACGGTGGGCATTCTCATCGCAAAAGAGAAACCAATCGAAACCGAAAGAGTGAAAGTAATTATCATGCCATTACCATGTGAATAGTCTTTTGTGAATGCGTAAGTGGGCACTCAGCGCTCCGACTCCGGTGTGACTGAGTAAGGTGACAAGTTTAATGTTTCATCTAATTTAGGTAATTTAAAAAATATAATATTTGAGAGTGGGCACATAGGAAAGTGTAAAGTATAAAGTTTCTGTCAATATGTTTATCATGCTTGTATGATAAAAACTCACAAAGATATTTATCTAAATACACTCATTCTAAACCAACTTCGCTGGTGAAGCTCTTGACCCCCAGAGGGTTAAGGCTACATCCACACGACAACGGCAACGAGATTTTTTTTTTAAATATCGCGTCCACATGGGCAACGGATCAGTAAAATTTCAGGTACATATGGCAACGCAACGCTTGCTGAAAACGATGCAATACACATGCCACACTTCTACGTGCGCTGTAAGACAGTCCCATCGGAGACACCAGAACAATAAAAGAAGTAGACACATGCGCATAAACCCCTTCTTCTGTAGCATTAGCCACATAAAGTTTTGATTATTAATCAGTAGCGTAAAACGAAAGACGCGGAAAGAGGAATGAATGGGGGTAGATGGAAGCCGGTACGCCAACATTCTGATATCCTCCAGAATTCTTTAATGGTCCGGAATAAATTGAATGCTACACGTTGATGGATTACTTTGTTCTTCTACGCCCTTTTTGAGGAATGTATTGTCGGACTTAAACCAACACCTGAAGAGGTGAGATCGCTCCTTTTTTTTTCCTATTTTTGCTGGCGGGATTGTTTTTGTTTCTGGAAAGCGGATGGGCGGTGCGCGGTTTGGTACTGCTTCCGCAGTGTTTGGACTAAAGACTCTGCCCTAAGGGCTATTCTCTCTCTCTCTCTCTCTCTCTCTCTCTCTCACTTTGCACCAGTACACAATAAATATTCACAGTGAAAATATTTTGTAAGCGCGTTTCATGAACCAAGTTATAGGATTTGTTGACAACTCGCATCGAGTTCGTTACACTTCTACCTGGCCTGAAGCAGTGACAGTCATGTGGTTGTGACGTCATCGTAAACAAATCCGTTCTACTCATCCAGACGACTTCGCAATGGCGCCGTTGCCAGATTTTTCCACTCTGGAACCCGTTCTCAAAAGATTTCGTTTTGGGGCACCCAAAACGCCGGTGCCGTGTGGACGCCAGGCCGAAACGATAAACAATTTTATCAGATTCACCTGAATCCGTTGCCGTGTGGACAGGGCCTAAGTCTATGTTATAAACGTAGACTTACAATGGTGTGTCTTTTAGTGGAATTGAATTGAAATCTTTGAGTGCAATTTTCTCTCTTTTTTAACTTTTTTTTTACTTTTACTGGGCTACCAGACTTTAAAATAATAATTGAGATATGTGCAAAGATCACAAAACACCAAATTCAGAACTATATATATTTTTGTTCTTCTTCCAGCGGCTCCCATTGTGTGGGTCACCACAGCAGATCATCTGAATATTTGATTTGGCATAGGGTTTTTTTGTTTGTTTGTTTGTTTGTTTGTTTTTTTAAACTCCAGATGCCCTTCCTGACACAACCCTTCCCAATCTATCTGGACTTAGGACCAGCTTCTGCAACCCCAGTGACTGGGTATTTTTACCTAATCTGAATGCCTTTGAACTATAGGAGGAAACTCATGCATGGGGAACATGAAAGTTATGCAGAAAGTCCCTGTTGGCCATGAGGTTCAAACCCAGAACCTTCTTGCTGTGAGGTGACAACGCGAACCACTGCATCATCCTGTCGCCCAATTTCAAAACTATATATACAGCTAAAAATGTCAAAATTTGGCCATGTGAGGGGCTTTCCTAACACAGAAAGTACAGAAAATAGACACAAACACTACATTATGATTTAAAAACAGGTCTGAAAATATATTCACATTTTCAAGTCCGATGTATGCACAGTGTTGGTCACCCAAGACCAAATTTAATCTGTGTCCAGAGAAATGATCGGTCAATCATAATTTATTAGTCCAACATTTAATTTCATAACTCTGAGATATACTTTTAAAAACCTTGGAAGAAAGAGACATTATTCAGTTGTAGAAAATTAGCTTATTATATTGAAAATGGGTCTCTGTGATTTGTTTGCAAGTTGGATGGTCTGACAATTGTCTGATAATGTATGCCTCTAGTGTGTACTCTCATGAGAAAGTGTCTGAGTAGTAGCATAGTCTCTCTATCATCATCCCAGCGTCTCTTCCCAACAAAGTCTACCGCAGTGGGGGATGTAATTTTAATCTCCCTGTGTGCTTTCAGCCACTACAAGTCTCAAAGCAAACAGAGTTGGGGAATGTTCACAGGGAAAATCAGGGTAATCAGGCAGGCTGGTGCTCTCTCAGCCATTAAAACCACTTGCTAAGAGAGCCTCAGCCCAAAGAGCCTAATATTTGATTGCATCTGAGTACAGAAGGAGCTTTCATTTATACTGCGTACAATTCCTAAGATTACCTCATAGGAATTCTGCCACATAGATGAACATTCAATGCATATTTATTAGGCCACCTTCTAAACCGAGTGAAATGCCAAGGACGTTCTCGTCACACGTCGCTAGTTTCATTTCTCTCTTTTGCTCTGTTATCTCTGTAGATCCACAGAGAAGGTCACTGGACTTGGCGAATCTGTTTAAAAGACAGGCCTCCAGATAAACAACAACACTGTAAATCAAACCAATATACAGACAACACGGCATAATCTACAGGCAAGTGTAACTGCAGGACAATTTAGCTCAGCCAAAGGTATTCGATAAGATTGAGAGGAAGGGAATCCACGGATTCAATAAGAAGGGTGCACGTGCACTACAAGGTTCCTGTTTCCTCTAATTTTTCAACAGAAGCAATGAGAGGCTAAGAACAGCCATAAAAAAGTGACGTGCTCTTGTAAAACACTTCCTTTCTTTAATTCACTGTCTAATAATACATACCAAAAGAGTCTATAGGGAGCTCATTATCAAGGTAGTGAAGGCCGGTTTCTGGTGAAACATATATGTTCTCTTTCAGCAGATTAATAAAAAAAGACCAACACTTGAGAGCATTTGAGGATAACCCCAAGTCTGATTTCTTTTGTTTTATTGGACAAGAGCTAGCACATGATATTGTTTCATTATCTGTGCTGAATATGAAACATGTAATGATATGTCGTGATGATTCAAATCAATGAAATAAAAAATGAATCACGATTATTGTTACGCTGCATAATCTCTTAGTTTTTCCTTACTGTAACTGCATTGTTTAGCCAGCAATAACATACAGTACAATAGCGGGAATGAGTATGACATCACTGTAGGCAGAAGTAACACAGCTCTAATGCTGCTAAAAAACACAAAAAAACAGATCTAAAATGGGAAAGAGCTGTTGCGTGATTGTACAGATTTAATAAGAAATCAGAGCTCTCGTTTTATAGCCTGCTGAAAGCTAAAGAACAGAGAAGAAAAATAGAGATAATTGTTTTATTTTTAAACCTGACGACAGCCTTCCTATGCCAATTAACTTTTAAATTTTATTTTTAATAAAAAGGAATATTTTAGTTAACAGACTATTATATTTTACTCAAGCCTTTACAAATGTTTGTAAATAATTATTGCTTGTTATTAAGAAAATGAAACAAAAGTATTTTTTCATCTAACAAAGGGAATATTTATGTTGATAAAAAATAGGAAAATAAATGTTGCATTTTTTTGGTAATAAAATTTTCATTTAATTTTTTCCTAAAATATTATGGGAAAATCAAATCATGAACCCAATATCATAAATGTAATTGAATTGTGAATTAGATGAATCTTTACATACTTTCTGAATACAATGAAAAATCTTATTAATAAACCAACATCATAATGCTGCAATGTAAAGCAATACCATGCAATATCTTATGATGTGTCTGAAGCCTCAACTGAGGGACTGAAAAGATGTAGCTAAATCCCATGCACTGCACTTACAACCCCAAAAGTAAGCTGTACAGCTGGAGATGAAGTATGAGTATTTGTTAGGGTTTTTCTTTTTTTCTCACAGATGAAAAAGAGATTAAAGGTGAATTGCAAACAAGAATGGAGAATTGCAAATCGACAGAAAATGAATCAATTCTTCAGACCTTTTCTATCCTCATGCTGCCTGTGCCCTAGCAAAATGAAGTATTAATACCATCAGTTTTATCACAGCACTGAACTGCAGCCTCTGTTGTGACCGACCTTCACACGCAACTCCAACACATCTTTAATATAAACTGAAATAAAGCTAAAAAGAGGGACAGTTTTATAACATTACATTGCATTAGATATAAATGTTGACATTATACATATTGGACCTGTATAAGAGTATACGTTAGGGTTTTTTAACACAATGCCAATATCTGGATCTGAATCGGTTTATTGTTTTAAACAGCCGTATCTGTAGCTGTATTTGGGTTTAAATTGAAAGTTGGCATGGTCTAGACTGAAAGCGTTTTTTGTTTTGTTTTGTTTCCTTTTTTGCACTTTTTTCTGCTATGCACCTGGAAACACTGGAAAACTTTCAAAACAATGATGTTTTTTCCCCCCAAATCAAGGAACTATTAACTATAGTTTATTATAGTAATAGCCACCTAATGAGACCATTAATGACGGCGGAGCTCACTCCGGCCCTGTCTAGTCCAGAAGGAACAATCTAAAGTGGGCCACCTTGTGGAATAAATGTTGCAAATACACTATACACAAGCTATATATATATATATATATATATATATATATATATATATATATATATATATATATAAGCTATATACAGCCTAGGAATACCTATTTATTTGCCAGAAAGAATCCAAAATGGCGAGGAATTGACCGAGAAGAAGCGATATTTGTTGAACTGCTCATTAAGGCTTAATTAGCCCATAACTTCATTAATAATAATTGTAATTAAGCAAATCTGGGTAGAAGTTACGTATATGCACCCTAGGTACCCCTACTTTCATGCCAGAAAAAAATCAAAATCAGTGAAGAACTGAGGGAGAAGAAGCAATTTGGTTGGAAACTGCTCGTTAGGGCTTAATTACTCCATATCTTCATTATTGATTGCATTTATGCAAATCTGAGTAGAGGCTATATGCACCCCAGGCAGACCTACCTTTCTGCCAAGAAGAATAAAAATTGGTGAAGAATTGAAAGAGAAGAAGCGATTTTCGTGAAATGTGGACTACGCCGGACAAACGACGGACAACACATGATAGTATAAGCTCATTGCCTGTCGGCCGGATGAGCTAATAATATCTTAACAGATTTAAGTTATTTTTGGGGTGTGTTAAATTTTTTGGGTGTGAAAGATCAGAAATGTTCACTGGAAACACTTTAAGAATGTGAAAGAAGAAGAATGTGAAGATGAGATGCAGTGCTGCTGCTGCTAGTCTCCTGCTAGCTGGTACTATAAGTAACATTTCAAAATAATAATTTCATCAAATCTGTAGGATTTTCTGGGAAGGTTTTCTTTTAATGCCAACAGAAAATTATCATTTAAGAAACATCTCCATAGACAGACATAGATCATGTTGCAGTTCAGTAAGGCAGTGGTTTTGGTCAGGCTACTAGAGAAGAAAAAAAACACATGGAACCTTTTATTTTTATCTGTTTGTATCTACTAAGAACACATTATCTGTTTCTTCCAAATTAGGTATTTGTATTAGGTTACACCCTGAGTATACACACATACTCTCTTCACACTCTAACAGATCATTCTTTATTGCATGAAATCCCCAGTCCAATAAACTGTCAACAAAGTGGGGTGTGATAACAAGTTAAACTCCTAAATGTCTATGACTCAAAAGTGAACTGTGAAGTTTCTACTCACTGGCAGTACAAATAAAACTTGTTCTTGATCACAAACACTGTTACTGAAACACTTCAGTAATTTAAGCCTTTGGATCTCATCTATTTAAATGATTGCTAAACGGCTGATTAGTATCATTAAATTTGTATTAATTTCGGAGCTTTTAACATCCTGATACAGACCATTTGTCACATTCAGAACAATAGCAAGAAACCGCATGGACATAGACCACCACTGTAGACTACCAGAATATTAATGACGCTTTGAACCCTCAAGCTTGTAATGAAGATTCATGGATTTAATATGCCAGTAAGTGTTCCCAGGCATACGATTACGTATTACATTGAGCTCTTCCACCGTGTTATTTTTTCTAAAGTGGCAACTAACCATGGCTAGTTCAGGAAGTCTTTGGCATAGAAAAAGTATAAATACACTATTTGGAGTCCTCCTCATTCCCGTTCACTCCTGCACTTGGACTCTGTGTGAGTATAATTAACATGGTATGATATATTTCCTGAAAAAGAACAACATATGAAGGTGTTTTAGTCAAAATGACAAGCTGAAAAGTCATAATAGCTACAGAAGGTGATAGGATAACATATCTTTCCTTACATACAGGTACATATTGTCAAATTACATATTTAAATCTAGAGGAATGTAATCAAATCTAGCAGGTAGTTGCTGGCAAGGAAAAACTCACTGCAGCAAACAGTCATCCAGCAAATTGTCTATCATGCCGGTTCCTAAAAAACATCATTGTGTCCTCCAGCTAAAAACATACCACATGTGCAACACGGTTTTCATGCGAACAATGCCCTTGAGCACAAAGGCTTCTTTTAAATGGTCAGATAGTTGCTAATAAATCAGAAGATATGAAAGAAAATGTTTAACGCTGTGGTTGTCCAGATGAACATGTGCACGGCACTGTGTGTAGGATTTGAATATCAAGCAGATGGAGAAGGTACAGCTGCATGCCATCACTCATGACTATCTGCATGTTAATGAAATACACTGTCTGTGTAAACAATAGGTTACAGAAGCTGTGGCATATGATGTGATCCAGCGATCCATTCTGGCATATCACTACAGTGACATGGCCTCTCTGATGGCTTCAGCCATCAAAGTCTCTAAGGAACATTACAGTAGTGGTTTCCCGCTGCCTTCTACTGGATTATTATAGAGGTTTTCTCCTCTCAACCATTCACACTCACGGTCAATTTAGCGCCACCAATTAGCCTAACCTGCATGTCTTTGGACTGTGGAGGAAACTGGAACACCCGGAGGAAACCCACACAGACATGGGGAGAACATGCAAACTCCACACAGAAAGGCCTCCATCAGCCACTGGGCTCAAACCCAGAACCTTCTTGCTGTGAGGTGACAGTGCTAACCAATTACACCACCGTGCCACCTACAATGTGAAACTTTACAAAAATGGATCACTCATGGAGGTAGGGCCAGACATTTAACATGACAATGGAGATTTTTTAAACAGCAGGTCTGTTTATGTGCGCCTCGGATACGTCTGTGCTAAAAATATGCTGATGTTTTAAATATGAAAACAAAGAAGAATGTTCAGCGGAGATTCACTTATATATGCAGATCTTTTTTTGGAGCATTAAGGCCAAATTGCCACACACACAATGAGACTTTTGATCGATTAGTACAGAAACAATAAACTGTAACAGCGAACACATCCATCATGAGAACCAATGAATGATGCAACTGATGCAAAAAATTCTATGAATTTTATGAATCTGGCTGATAGCAGCTAAGATTGAACAAACCAAAAACCTTGGCTGGGGGTGGGGGGGTAAGCCTGAACACTTACTCATAAATCTCATTCATTCATTCACGGATCAGAAATTCAGCACTGGAACCAAATTCTGCCAAGGGCACATCAAAATCCCAAGAATTTATTACTAGATACTGTAATTTGTGTTTTGCAGCCACCATTTATTTTCACTTTTTGTTCATTAGTCCAAATACCCAGAATGCCTCACATTTCTGCAGCACTACAGCTTGGTATTTTAACTCCAAACTGCAACTCAGGGATCAGTTTGGCAGCACAAAAAAAAATGGCTAGTAAAAATGTTGCCTGCAACACAAAATACACAGCATTTTTCTTCATTCCTGCAGTTATGTTCATTCAGGGTCGATTGGTTTTCTCACTGTAATCAAAGTACACTAGCGTTACACTGGAACCAGACTGAGACTACTAGTACCTTGCTCAGGCATTCCCAGTCTGCTTCTTTCAATCTTCACCAAAGTGCTATCTCACCTAAACAAATAGCACTGAGGGGTAACACCCCATCAGAGTTTGAGTCAAATGAACTACACACCCGAACTCACTTGCAAGTTACGCAAAAGCTAAAGCTGTTACCCCTCACTTTTGCTCTAAATGAACAATTAGTAGCCAGATAGCACATACTGTACATACAGCATCTTGCAAAAGTATTCATCCCTCTTGATGTTTGTCCTGTTTTGTTGCATTACAAGCTGGAATTAAAATGGATTTTTGGGTAGGTTAGCAGATTTACACAACATGCCTACCACTTTAAAGATGATTTTTTTTTCTATTTATTGTGACACAAACAATAATTAAGATGAATAAACAGAAATCTGGAGTATGCATAGGTATTCACCCCCTTTCGTATGAAAGCCCTAAATAAGAGCTGGTCTAACCAATTCATTTCATAAGTCACATAATTAGTTGATTAAGATCCACCTGTGGGCAATCAAAGGGTCACATGATCTGTCACATGATGTCTGTATAAAGCAACCTGTTCTGGAAGGACCCTGACTCTGCAACACAACTAAGTAAGCAACATGAGAACCAAGAAGCACTTCAAACAGGTCAGCGATAAAGTTGTGGAGAAGTATACGGTAGATAAGGGTTGGGTTATAAAAAAAATATCCCAAACTCTGAATATCCCAGGGAGCTCCATTAAATCCATTACAGCAAAATGGAAAGAATATGGCACCACTACAAACTTGACAAGAGAAGGCCACCCACCAAAACTCACAGACCAGGCAAGGAGGGCATTAATCAGAGATGCAACAAAGGTGCCAAAGATAACACTGAAGGAGCTGCAGAGATCCACAGCAGAGAATTTTTTTTCTGTTTGTTGCATATTTTTCAAATCAAAACTGTGTGATATTGGTGTATTGAAGCATGTATGAATGACATATGAAGCTGTATCGGTCAACTGGAAAAAGTACATTCCTTTAGTTTTCTCATGGATCCGCTCCCCCAAACACACACACAAACAAAATGCAAGAAAATTTGTCCTCAATATCCTTTTTGAATTAAAGAGCTGATAGATTTATATACCTGCTCAGCTATGTGGTATACAGCACAAGCACGAATAACTGTATTTCCTTAAGTCTTCAGTATGAGTAAACAGTCATTCATTTCTTGGTTTGCAAAATTTTACTTGGGATGTTAAAAAAATGTATACTGAAAAGGTGGATGATAGTCTGTGCTGTGGAAAAAACAAAAACAAGATGCAAGAAAATTTGTCCTCAATATCCTTTTTGAATTAAAGAGCTAATAGATTTATATACCTGCTCAGCTATGTGGTATAAAGCACGAGCACGAATAACTGTATTTCCTTAAGTCTTCAGTATGAGTAAACAGTCATTCATTTCTTGGTTTGCGAAATTTTACTTGGGATGTTAAAAAAATGTATACTGAAAACTTGCCTTGATTTATTGATGATAAATCAAGCAACTTGGGTGCCTTTGTCGAGCCCCGAAAGTTTGTAATGGATATTTGTCTGAAACTCCTCTTCATACTGATTTTCAGTGAGTGGTCAGGGCAGCAAGCGAATTCATATAGCTCTAGAGCAGCATCAAGTTTTTGGGTGCCCAAAACTGCTTGTATGCCTCATGAATGCTATCTAGTCATCAGGACAGGACACGAGTTATCAGTCAGATAAAATGTAGTGACACTGTCATAGCCTTGCTGTCACAGGGTCCCCGCTTTGGCGCGAGTACCCAAGGAGACCAGATATGTCTAGACAGTTGCCACAGCAACGGGTTAATTAGTCCACAGAATATTCATAAATAAGCTTGTCTACTAAAAGTGATGGGTTTGCAGTTCTGCGTAAACCAAATAAGGAAAATCCCGGAAAGTGGAGGCAATCGGTGACGTCAGGGCCAGGCTAATTTGCATCGGGTTTGGTGCGAATGGGTGCTACCAACCTACAGTAACAAAGGGATGCCGCCAGGACACCGGGATGAAGGGATGCAGCAGGATTTAATATAAGGAAAACAAAGGCACGCAGCAGGCTGTTTATTCACACTACTCTCTTCTTTTCTTTCTTGTAAATAGTCAAAGGACTCCCATTGTAACTTGGGGGGGCGTCCCTAACATAATTTAAAAGGGAGCAGTCGCCCCTTCTGCCGCTGCCACTGTCTGGTCAGATGAGACTAAAATTTAACTTTTTTGGCCCCAACATTTCCCATTGCCCTGAGAACACCATTCCTACAGTGAAGCATGGTGGTAGCAGCATAATGCTGTGGGGATATTTTTCATCTGCAGGGACAGGAAAGCTGGTCAGCATTGAAGGAAAGATGGATGGCACTAAATACAGGGCAATTCTGGAGGAAAACCTGTTTGAGTCAGGCAGAGGTTTGAGATTGGGATGAAGGTTCATGTTCCAGCAGGACAATGACCCTAAACCTACTGCTAAAGCTACACTGGCATGGTTTAAAGGGAAACATTTAAATGTCTTGGAATGGCCTAATCAAAGCCCAGAGCTCAATCTAATTGAGAATCTGTGGCATAACTAGAAGATTGCTGTATACTAATGCAACCTATCTAACTTGAAGGAGTTGGAGCAGTTTTGCCTTGAGGAATGGGCAAAAATCCCACTGGCTAGATGTGATAAGCTAATAAAGATATACCCCAAGAGACTTGCAGCTGTAATTGCAGCAAAAGGTGACTCTACAAAGTATTGACTTTTGTGGGGGTTAATACCTACAGTGGTGCTTGAAAGTTTGTGAACCATTTAGAATGTTCTATATTTCTGCATAAATATGACCTAAAACATCATCAGATTTTCACACAAGTCCTAAAAGTAGATAAAGAGAGCCCAGTTAAAAAATAAGACAAAAATATTATACTTGGTCATTTATTTATTGAGGAAAATGATCCAATATTACATATCTGTGAGTGGCAAAAGTATGTGAACCTCTAGGATTAGCAGTTAATTTGAAGGTGAAATTAGAGTCAGGTGTTTTCAATCAATGGGATGACAATCAGGTGTGAGTGGGCACCCTGTTTTATTTAAAGAACAGGGATCTATCAAAGTCTGAGCTTCACAACACATGTTTGTGGAAGTGTATCATGGCACGAACAAAGGAGATTTCTGAGGACCTCAGAAAAAGCCTTGTTGATGCTCATCAGGCTGGAAAAGGTTACAAAACCATCTCTAAAGAGTTTGGACTCCACCAATCCATAGTCAGACAGATTGTGTACAAATGGAGGAAATTCAAGACCATTGTTACCCTCCCCAGGAGTGGTCAACCAACAAAGATCACTCCAAGAGCAAGGCATGTAATTGTCGGCAAGGTCACAAAGGACCCCAGGGTAACTTCTAAGCAACTGAAGGCCTCTCTCACATTGGCTAATGTTAATGTTCATGAGTCCACCATCAAGAGAACACTGAACAACAATGGTGTGCATGGCAGGGTTGCAAGGAGAAAGCCACTGCTCTCCAAAAAGAACATTGCTGCTCGTCTGCAGTTTGTTAAAGATCACGTGGACAAGCCAGAAGGCTATTGGAAAAATGTTTTGTGGACGGATGAGACCAAAATAGAACTTTTGGTTTAAATGAGAAGCATTATGTTTGGAGAAAGGAAAAGGCTGCATTCCAGCATAAGAACCTTATCCCATCTGTGAAACATGGTGGTGGTAGTATCATGGTTTGGGCCTGTTTTGCTGCATCTGGGCCAAGATGGCTTGCCATCATTGATGGAACAATGAATTCTGAATTATACCAGCGAATTCTCAAGGAAAATGTCAGGACATCTGTCCATGAACTGAATCTCAAAAGAAGGTGGGTCATGCAGCAAGACAACGACCCTAAGCACACAAGTTGTTCTCCCAAAGAATGGTTAAAGAAGAATAAAGTTAATGTTTTGGAATGGCCAAGTCAAAGTCCTGACCTTAATCCAATCGAAATGTTGTGGAAGGACCTGAAGCAAGCAGTTGATGTGAGGAAACCCACCAAGATCCCAGAGTTGAAGCTATTCTGTATGGAGGAATGGGCTAAAATTCCTCCAAGCCAGTGTGCAGGAC
Source organism: Neoarius graeffei (assembly GCF_027579695.1). Taxonomy (NCBI): domain Eukaryota; kingdom Metazoa; phylum Chordata; class Actinopteri; order Siluriformes; family Ariidae; genus Neoarius; species Neoarius graeffei. The sequence continues at coordinate 30,762,127 of NC_083593.1, forward strand.
TGATCTACAGTTACCAGAAACGTTTAGTTGCAGTTACTGCTGCACAATGGGGTCACACCAGATACTGAAAGCAAAGGTTCACATACTTTTGCCACTCAAAGATATTTAATATTGGATAATTTTCCTCAATAAATAAATGACCAAGTATAATATTTTTGTCTCATTTGTTTAACTGGGTTATCTTTATATACTTTTAGAACTTATGTGAAAATCTGATGATGTTTTAGGTCATTTTTATGCTGAAATATAGAAAATTGTAAAGGGTTCACAAACTTTCAAGCACCACTGTATGCACACTCCAGATTTCTGTTTTTTTTCATCTTAATTATTTGTGTCACAATAAAAAAAAATGCACCTTTAAAGTGGTAGGCATGTTGTGTAAATCAAATGGTGCTCACCTCCCAAAAATCCATTTTAATTCCAGCTTATAATGCGACAAAACAGGACAAACACCAAGGGGGATAAATACTTTTGTGAGACACTGTAGCATCTGCAATGCATGCAATTTATGTCTCAACATCTCCATGACCTCATTTCCTAATGGGGAAGACATAGGCATAGCAAAATTAATTTTAATCATTTTTCAGTCATCCTTGAGTTTTGTGTGCAATTAGAAACCCATTGGTTTTGTAAGACAACTCCCCCTCTTGGTGATGGTTTATTCAATCTCCACCCTCTTGCTCTGCGATAAGCAGATTTCACACATCACTCAGTACGAATGATTTTTTGGGGGTGCCTGTACCACACACAACTGACTATAATTATAACTATAAACTGTCTAACGACTGTCTAAAGCTATATGAGGAGGATAAGCAAATCCATTAACAGTCATGTGACAAGCAAGCTGTATAGGCCATCGCTGAGATATAATTTGCACATGCTGTGCTGATGTTGGCTAGATATGTATGAGGGTTAGCTTTTCATACAAAATTATTAAAATGATGAATATTCTGAAAAGAAAAGTTATAGATTTCCTGCCTTGCAGCACATCCTACAGACAGATTTACAGGCATGGCTTTGAAGGCGCAACTGAGATTATTATTTCACTTTTCTTGCATATACTGCATCAAATATGAAAGAATCCGAGCTGCCGCAGATGCTATTGGCAATAAGAGGGAGGGGGTGGCCCAACAGCCCTTAGCAAGCCAAATCAAAATGTGCTCATTCAGAACACTCTGCACATTTGCATATGGTAATCAACATGGCCTTTAAACACATATTTATGAAAGCAGAAAATGATGGCGCATGGTGTTTGTCAAAGTCACTACACATGACACACAGCATATGGACACACAAAGCAAACAGTGGAAAGCCCATCACCAGAAGTAATCTCTTTCAGTACAGATCACTCAAGCAGGGTTGTCTTTACACAAGTCCAATGTTTGAGTCTGATTATTGTGTTTTTTCTGCATGGTAGGCGATTACACTTGTTTTAGAGAAGCGACTGAACCTCTAGCCCTGTAACACCAGCAAGATGGCATCGTTCTTCAAAGGGCTTCTCCTCCCACTGATATAATTTATTTATATGGGACACTGATGTTTCCTTTTGCTCCTAGCAAGAATGGATGAAGGAAAAAAACAAGAAAATTTTCTGCAGCTGCATTTTTCAAACTGACCAGTTTTACCTCTGTTAAAGAAGTCTGAATGTTACAGACCAAATGAGAGACTAATATTTATACAGTTCTGTGCTGAGTTTCCCCAAAGCATTGCAGCACAAAGATCATCGTTAAATGGTCAAGCAAGCAGCACAATGAACACTCTCTCTGCTTGTTAAGACGCTCTTAGCATGAAGAGGCTTTTGGGAAACTCACTGCTGATTGGTCAGAATTTTAATAACAGCAGCTCGGACAGTAGTTCAGCTGTAATTCAAGTCACGGGTTTATATCAATGCACCCATTTTAATACAGTGGTGCTTGAAAGTTTGTGAACCCTTTAGAATTTTCAATAGTTCTGCATAAATATGACCTAAAACATCATCAGATTTTCACACAAGTCCTAAAAGTAGATAAAGAGAACTCAGTTAAACAAATGAGACAAAAATATTATACTTGGTCATTGATTCATTGAGGAAAATGATCCAATATTACATATCTGTGAATGGCAAAAGTATGTGAACCTCTAGAATTAGCAATTAATTTGAAGGTGAAATTAGAGTCAGGTGTTTTCAATCAATGGGATGACAATCAGGTGTGAGTGGGCACCCTGTTTTATTTAAAGAACAGGGATCTATCAAAGTCTGATCTTCACAACACATGTTTGTGGAAGTGTATCATGGCAGGAACAAAGGAGATATCTGAGGACCTCTGAAAAAGCGTTGTTGATGCTCATCAGGCTGGAAAAGGTTACAAAACCATCTCTAAAGAGTTTGGACTCCACCAATCCACAGTCAGACAGATTGTGTACAAATGGAGAAAATTCAAGACCATTGTTACCCTCCCCAGGAGTGGTCGACCAACACGCACAGAGAATCTAGAAGAATCTCCGTGCGTAAGGGTCAAGGCCGGAGAACCATACTGGGTGCCTGTGATCTTCGGGCCCTTAGACGGCACTGCATCACATACAGGCATGCTTCTGTATTGGAAATCACAAAATGGGCTCAGGAATATTTCCAGAGAACATTATCTGTGAACACAATTCACCGTGCCATCCGCCGTTGCCAGCTAAAACCCTGTAGTTCAAATAAGAAGCCGTATCTAAACATGATCCAGAAGCGCAGACGTCTTCTCTGGGCCAAGGCTCATTTAAAATGGACTGTGGCAAAGTGGAAAACTGTTCTGTGGTCAGACGAATCAAAATTTGAAGTTCTTTATGGATATCAGGGACACCGTGTCATTCAGACTAAAGAGGAGAAGGACGACCCAAGTTGCTATCAGCGCTCAGTTCAGAAGCCTGCATCTCTGATGGTATGGGGTTGCATTAGTGCGTGTGGCATGGGCAGCTTACACATCTGGAAAGACACCATCAATGCTGAAAGGTATATCCAGGTTCTAGAGCAACATATGCTCCCATCCAGACGACGTCTCTTTCAGGGAAGACCTTGCATTTTCCAACATGACAATGCCAAACCACATACTGCATCAATTACAGCATCATGGCTGTATAGAAGAAGGGTCTGGGTACTGAACTGGCCAGCCTGCAGTCCAGATCTTTCACCCATAGAAAACATTTGGCGCATCATAAAACGGAAGATACGACAAAAAAGACCTAAGACAGTTGAGCAACTAGAATCCTACATTAGACAAGAATGGGTTAACATTCCTATCCCTAAACTTGAGCAACTTGTCTCCTCAGTCCCCAGACGTTTACAGACTGTTGTAAAGAGAAAAGGGGATGTCTCACAGTGGTAAACATGGCCTTGTCCCAACTTTTTTGAGATGTGTTGTTGTCATGAAATTTAAAATCACCTAATTTTTCTCTTTAAATGATACATTTTCTCAGTTTAAACATTTGATATGTCATCTATGTTCTATTCTGAATAAAATATGGAATTTTGAAACTTCCACATCATTGCATTCCGTTTTTATTTACAATTTGTACTTTGTCCCAACTTTTTTGGAATCAGGGTTGTAGTCGGCGAGGTCACAAAGGACCCCAGGTAACATCTAAGCAACTGAAGGCCTCTCTTACATTGGCTAATGTTAATGTTCATGAGTCCGCCATCAGAAGAACCCTGAACAACAATGGTGGCATGGCAGGGTTACAAGGAGAAAGCCACTACTCTCCAAAAAGAACATTGCTGCTCATCTGCAGTTTGCTAAAGATCACGGGGACAAGCCAGAAGGCTATTGAAAAAATGTGGACAGATGAGACCAAAATAGAACTTTTTGGTTTAAATGAGAAGCATTATGTTTGGAGAAAGGAAAACACTGCATTCCAGCATAAGAACCCTATCCCATCTGTGAAACATGGTGGTGGTAGTATCATGGTTTGGCTCTGTTTTGCTGCATCTGGGCCAGGACGGCTTGCCATCATTGATGGAACAATGAATTCTGAATTATACCAGCGAATTCTAAAGGAAAATGTCAGGACATCTGTCCATGAACTGAATCTCAAGAGAAGGTGGGTCATGTAGCAAGACAACGACCCTAAGCACACAAGTCGTTCTACCAAAGAATGGTTAAAGAAGAATAAAGTTAATGTTTTGAAGTCCTGACCTTAATCCAATTGAAATGTTGTGGAAAGACCTGAAGCGAGCAGTTCATGTGAGGAAACCCACCAACATCCCAGAGTTGAAGCTGTTCTGTATGGAGGAATGAGCTAAAATTCCTCCAAGCTGGTGTGCAGGACTGATCAACAGTTACCAGAAACATTTAGTTGCAGTTATTGCTGCACAAGGGGGTCACACCAGATACGGAAAGCAAAGGTTCACATACTTTTGCCCTTCACAGATATGTAATATTGGATCATTTTCCTCAATAAATAAATGACTACGGATAATATTTTTGTCTCATTTGTTTAACTGGGTTCTCTTTATCTACTTTTAGTACTTGTGTGAAAAACTGATGATGTTTAAGGTCATATTTATGCAGAAATATAGAAAATTCTAAAGCATTCACAAACTTTCAAGCACCACTGTACATCATTATTCCTCAAGTAAGAGTTCATTCAAGGACTTGTATTGTAGACACTCCACATAATCTAAGCATAAAAATAAATAGATTAAAAATGTGTTATTTTAAAAAAGAATGATGTATAATTGTTGATACAGTGAACATTTCTGGAAGGAGATCTGACAGAAGTTGTCAGTAAATTTTTCAAGACAGCTTTTTGTTTCTTGACAATATGACAAGCTGAGGTTTTTCTTGCCTTATTAATTTAGGAAGAAAGAAAAAGAAAAAAGATAGACTGACAAGGGCATTTGTATCTGCTCTAACATAAGTGATACTGAAGCGACTTCATGGATGGTCCTCAACATTAAATGTAACTACAGGTATAAATGGTTAAAAAGCATGATATTCATTAAAACAGTGAAAATTGTAATCATTGTGTAAATGTAATTCTGTTATTGGAAAATTAACATTGGGGTGGCTTTGTGTTGGGCTGTTGCCACATTACCTTGGCATTTGTGCCAGCAGGGGAACATTGGATACCACTGACATTTTGGTGTTCATATTACATAGGATGTTACTGAACAGTCCATTGGTGGCATGGTGGTGTAGTGGTTAGCACTATTGCCTCACAGCAAGAAGGTCCTGGGTTCGAGCCCAGCGGCCGGCAAGGGCCTTTCTGTGTGGAGTTTGCATGTTCTCCCCATGTCTGCATGGGTTTCCTCTGGGTGCTCCAGTTTTCCCCACAGTCCAAAGACATGCAGGTTAGGTTAATTGGTGGCTCTAAGTTGACTATAGGTGTGAATGGTTGTTTGTCTCTATGTCAAGCCTGCAATAACCTGGTGACTTGTCCAGGGTGTACCTCACCTCTTGCCCATCGTCAGCTGGGATAGGCTCCAGCTTGCCTGCAACCCTGTAGAACAGGATAAGCAGCTACAGATAATGGATGGATAGATGAACAGTCCATGCAAATAATAGCGAAGCTCCCTGTGCACAAAAAGCATGTAGAGCAGAGCTCTGTACTTCAGAGAATATGTTAATGCATGGACCTGATTTTTGTTGGCTTTTGCAACTATATATGACATCCATATGAATGACGTACTCACATACAAATGATGAATGTGTACCACCATAGGGTACCCGATCATAAGTGCAAGGCAATGTATCTCAAACACTTGACCACCATACAACGAAATTTGTATCTTTATTTACATAAGATAGATGGGTTTTATCCAGTGCTTATTCTTAATTTTCTTTTTTTTTAAATAACATGGGATTATTTACTAACACATTTTATGGAAAATATTCACAACAGTTTCATATAAAATTAGTTAAATCAGTTTTATTAGTCCACTAGCCTGTTGGATAGTTGACAGTTTCTGTCATGTAAGGAAGGTAGACGGATGTAAGTTCAGGAAGAGTTTTATTGAAAACACACTAACAAACAGATCTAAAACAGAGACTAAGGTGGAGTTGAAAAACAGGCAGTGGTCGAGCAAGACACAGACAGGATATCAAAGATAACACAATACTCAAAATCCAAAAACACAAACAGGGTCAAAACCAGAAATGCGATACAAAATACAAGGCTTGGTAACGTCAATCGCAGGGTATAGAATGTATACATCGCAAAGTCTGTCTGTTACTCATCTCATCTCATCTCATTATCTGTAGCCGCTTTATCCTGTTCTACAGGGTCGCAGGCAAGCTGGAGCCTATCCCAGCTGACTACGGGCGAAAGGCGGGGTACACCCGGGACAAGTCGCCAGGTCATCACAGGGCTGACACATAGACACAGACAACCATTCACACTCACATTCACACCTACGGGCAATTTAGAGTCACCAGTTAACCTAACCTGCATGTCTTTGGACTGTGGGGGAAACCAGAGCACCCGGAGGAAACCCACGCAGACACGGGGAGAACATGCAAACTCCGCACAGAAAGGCCCTCGCCGGCCATGGGGCTTGAACCCGGACCTTCTTGCTGTGAGGTGACAGCACTAACCACTACACCACCGTGCCGCCCCTGTCTGTTACTGAGAGTCCTAATATGTATGTGCTGTGATTGCACTCTAATCAGGAACAAGTGCATGGTAATTAGTCCTAATGGTGCTGTGCGCACACCAACACAAATGGATGTGATAGATGTAACCAGACAACTGTTTGACATATTATGCGTGATATTCAATTGTAACTATACAGTAATGATGTAACATGAAGGAGCTGGTTCACTGCTGTCCACCAGGCACCCAGCAGAGTCACACCATAATAAATGTTGTGGTGTTGTTTCTGGCGCATGGCATGCGGTGTCAAAGAAAGGAAAAAATATGTATTTGTAACTGTGATGCATATCTCATTATTGGTATCATTGTCACAAGACAATGCAGCAATTTTTTGACACAGAATACACAACACTACACAATTCAGTGGTTCATATGCTATTCTTCTATCCAGGTTGATTTTGTGCCCTTGCAAATATTTTGCTCATACACTCATCAGGAGCTCTGCTTTTAAGCAGTGCCTAAATATCTATATATTTTCTATCGTGCAGCCCTACTGTCTACCTGTGAGGTTAGACAGCACTGTAAGAAGGAACAATTCCTTAATTGTGCTTTTTTTTTTATTCACATTATCACAACAGAGATGCAGTTACGAGGTGATGCAGTAATTTTGTTCAACAGAAATGGAGTGACAATGCTCAAAGACAAGATGAAAAGCAATTTATGGCCATGCTAATATTCTGCTCTTGTCATCACTGGTTTTTTAATCCATCACTCTTGTCTCCTCATGTGTTGTTAGGACTAAACTAACAAAAGCTATCAGCTTTTGTGAAATACATCATGCTTGACTGGAATCACATGCGTGTGTTTCAAACAACCCAGTGACCTTCAAGAGCTTCTGAGTCAATTTAATACAAGTCAATTCTGAGGCCAATTATCAGACCATCCATGTACACAAACACAGAGAGCCATAGTGCAACTAAATAAAGCACAAATCGACAAGACGTGAGAAAGACAAAGCAGAATGCAATACAATGCAATAAATAGACTGTAAGTCACAGGGAAACACACAATCACTGCACAACACGAGCAGTATCAGGGCTGACAGCCTAATCAACTGCCTGACTGCGAACTGCATCTGACAGTGACATCGAAGCCATTTTAAAAAATCTTGTACATATTCTCTGTTCATGTAATACAGGCTATACAGAATATACTATTGGCATCTCTACCAATATTTCTTTCAATATATCCAGTGGTTTATAAATCAATTATGTTCCCAAAAACTTCATACAGCAAAAAAAAAGTTCAGGCCAAAGCCATCTTTATAATGGACTCCTTGAATTTAGGGTTAGGGTGCACTTCTGAGAGAAGTGGCAGTATTGTTTACATACGTCAGTACAGTGAGACAGCAACTTGTCCTTCACGGTTCTCTAACAATTATTCCTATATTTATATAAAGTACAGTATTTGAATACAATCAGGTTGTAATACATAAAATATATATTTTTGGTCCACTGGTATTTCTGTATGGATGCTATAACAAAGCATGCAGTTTGAAGCCTTTCTCCAGCTTGCCTTAAGGGGTTTTGCCAGTATTCTTACATGCTGGATGAACATCATTGACACTCCTCTCCGGAAGCTCTTGTAGAAAATGACTATAAAATACAGCACTTTTGATTGTCACAAAAGACCCACAAATGAACAGCAGTACAAAGGAGAACATGAAAGTGTTCTTTATAGTAGAACCCATTAGGGGTTACATGTGCTCTGTGTGAGATTCTTTATATGATATTTAACAAGCTGTAACAGTACTAAGCAATCTCTTCACTGACCTTTGTTGCACCTTGAATAAACTGTTGTATTATGCTATCTATGAACATGAAGGCTTAATAGAGCTGTGCATAAATGAATGCCTTAGGAATCATTGATTTATTGAGAGACAAAGTTATTTATATACCTTGTTTTGTAATCTTTGTATTTCTCTATAAATGCATCATGGGGAATCTGAGGGAAACGTTATTTCAATGCAATGTATACTTGTATATGAACGTATTGACAATAAAGCTCTCTTGAATGTTGTCAAGAACAGCGGGCCAAAATTTCCCAAAACAGTGTGAGAGATTATTAAGTTATCTCTCTGCTGTCAATAGTTTCTAAGACCTTGGAATGATGCATACTAAACAACATCAAGGATCATCTGTATAATATGGTTATGAGCTGTCAACACAGCTTCTTTCCAGGTAAATTTTGCGTGACTAATTTGACTGAGGCCCTGGATTGTATTGGTTCTTGTCTGGATGGTGGTAGCCAAGTAGATACCCTCTATCTAGACATGAGCAAAGCGTTTGATAAGGTCAGCCACAAGGTGCTCATGCAAAAGTTACGGGAGTACAGGATTAAAGGGCAACTTCTTCAGTGGTTTAGAGCATATCTGACAGGTCGACGACAATGGGTCACCGTCCTTGGTGCTACCCCTGACATGTTACCTGTCACCTCTGGCATACCACAAGGCTTGATCCTTGGTCCTGCGTTGTTCCTGTTGTATGGGAACAATCTTCCGGATATCATAAAGTCAAATAAAGTATTAATGTTCGCTGACGACACCAAGATATTCAAGGAAATCAGATCAGATGCTGACACGGACTTACTCCAAGAGGACTTGTCCAATCTAGAGTTATGGTCGACAGCCTCTGGTCTCCTCTTCAACGAAAGCAAGTGCCACTCACAGTCCATCACCCGAAAGTCTAAGCCAATGATTGCCGCATATAAGATGAATGCTGTCAAACTAAAGTCAACTAAATGTGAAAGAGACCTAGGTATCTGGGTGTCCTCAGACCTTACATGGACAAAACAAGTATTAGATCAGACTGTTCATGCTAATAAGCTTCTAGGCTGTATTAACCCTTTGGTGACTGACCCCTTGAAAATGGTTCCTCCAGGAACCATGACGTTTCAGTTGTCAAGACAACAGAAAAACTAAAATACAAATACAAGAGCATTTTGTTTTGTGCACAAGAGCATTGTGACGTATCTTTCTGTTTTTGCATTTTAGTTTTTCCGTTGTCTTGACAACTGAAACGTCATCGTTCCTGGAGGAACCATTTTCAAGGGGTCAGTCACCAAAGGGTTAAGCACAATATGTGATGCATTCAAAGTATTGTTGTAAGGAAATTTGTTGATATCACTTTGGTGCGCTCTCATTATGCAAGTCAGATTTGGTCTGAATACTTGAGCCAAGACATACATACATACATACATACATACATACATACATACATACATACATACATGAATGAATAAATGAATGAATGAATGAATGCATGCAATTCTTTGGCACTATCAATTAATTTCACATAGTTGCACATACAAAAAGAATAAAAGAAGTATTACAGTCAGTAATGGTACCTACAAGCAGGCAAATTTCAGCTAGTGATAGGAAGATTGCAAGTAAATACCCAAGGACCATGTGCGTGACCTTTAATTACTCAGTTTTACCCATGTTTTGTCCCTCGCCTTTCAAGAAAAGAATGTTAAAAATCAATAAATATAAACTGGCATACACAGTCCAGTGCCCTCCATGATTATTGACACCCCATGTAAAGATTCGTAAAAAAAAAAAAAAAAGGTTAGAAAAAAATCCACCTTTTGGTGAAAAAGCTTCATCTCACACTGAAAAAAATAAGAAAAATTATAAAATGTTGCAGGTGAAAACTCAATGCTGTTTCATTGGAAAAGGGAGTTTGTACAAAGTATTAAATGTGGGGGTGCCAATAATAGTGGTGAGGAATTGATGAGGGATTTGTTTTTCTTGCAATATATTAATTTCATTTAAAGGCTGTTTTTTTCTCATTTTTTCAGTGTGAGATGACGCTATGTGCTTCACCAACAAGTTGATTTTTTCTAATCCTTTTTAATAATCTTTACAAGAGGTGCCAATGATCGTGGAAGGTACTGTAAGATAATGATATTTCGGTCATTTACCTTACAACAATTACATTATACTGTATATTGGATTTTATTATACAATTATACATCTGCAACCCCAAAAGGTATTACTGACTGTAATCCATCTGCTAGTATACACAATTTGTCATACAATTTTAGAGGTATGCATGCTGTTGTTTAACAGTGAAAAATACAGTATATACTTGATGTGATTTTTCTAGTCAGCAGATGTTGATGTAATATTTTCAGAAGAAATCTCAGGTGTTAATGTTTTGTTTTCAAAAAAAAAAATACACAAGTTTATGATTCCTGGTTACTCAATAAAATGCCAAGCTGCATTTTTATCCAATTAACCAAATAGGAATAGACCGAATAGAGGAGAGACGGAGATGCTATTGAGGGAATGACTGTTTATCGTTCCTATTACGAAAGTGATAACTGGAACTAACTTCAATAAATGTAACTATGAACCATTAAAAACCATGAAGTGTTGTTCATTAGTACAACCCCAATTCCAGAAAAGTTGGGATGCTGTGTAAACTGTAAAGAAAAATAGAATGTGAAGATTTGCAAATCATGAAAACCCTATATTTCATTGAAAATAGCACAAAGACAACATGTCAGATGTTGAAACTGAGAAATTTTATTGTTTTTTGAAAAATATAAGCTCATTTTGAATTTGATGTCAGCAACACGTTTCAGAAAAGTTGGGACGGGGCAACAAAAGACTGAAAAAGTTATGTAACGCTAAGAGACACAAACTTATTTAATTGGCACAGGTCAGTAACATGACTAGGTAAAAAAAGAGCGTCCCCAGAGAGGCGGAGTCTCTCATAAGTAAAGACGGAGGGGTTCACCACTCTGTGAAAGACTGAGCGGGCAAACAGTGCAACAATTTAAGAATAAGGTTCCTAAATGTAAAATTGCAAAGAATTTGTGGATCACATCATCTATGGTACATAATCTCATTAAAAGATTCAGAAAATCTGGAGAAATCTCTGTATGCAAGAGGCAAGGCTGAAAACTGACATTGGATGCCTGTGATCTTCAGGTCCTCAGGCGACACTGCATTAAAAGCAGACACGTATCTGTAGTGGAAATCACTGTATGGGCTCAGGAACACTTCAGAAAACCATTGTCTGTGAAAACAGTTCATTATTGCATCCACAAATACAAGTTAAAACCGTACATAAACAATATCCAGAAACACTGACACCTTCTCTGGACCCGAGCACTTTTACGATGGACTGAGGCAAAGTGGAAAATTGTCCCAAGGTCTGACAAATCAAAAATAGAAATTCTTTTGAGAAATCATCAACACCACATCCTCCAGGCTAAAGAGGAGAGGGGCCTCTTTATAGGGCTTGTTATCAGTGCATAGTTCAAAAGCCAGTATCTGTGATGGTATGAGGGTGCATTAGTGCACATGACATGGGTAGCTTGCACATCTGGGAAGGCATCATTAATGCTGAATGATATATACTGTCACGCTCCGCCCTGGACATCCGCGCCTGAGCTTGCGGGTCTTCCACGTCAGCTCCGATCCGGATCCAGGACGGGAATTCCATCCTGCCTGCTTCCCCATTCAGCGAGCACTCACCTGCATTCACTTCCTGATCATCACCACTGCCTTTTTAAATGCTGTTCTCAGCCACAGACAGTGCCAGAACGTCTCGTATGTAGACTCTAGCCATTTTTTGCCTCGAGAGTTTTTTTCATGGTTTTTTCCCTCAAGTGTTTTTCATGTCTTTTCCTGCCTCATTTTTCAAGTCAAGTTTCACGTTTTCTTTTTATACCTGGACTGTTTTTGTTATTGTTTCTTAATCAAGTTTTGTTTACATTTTTGCCACGCCTTTTTCTGGATTAAACCCACTATGCTTCTTGGATTACTGTCTGTGTGCGTGTTCTGCTTTTGGGTCCTAATTCACCACACCGCCAGCAACACTAACAGTATGTTCTGGCCAGCATGGATCCAGCAGAATTCGCCCATCTGAGAACGGCCATCCAACAACAAGGGACTCTCCTCGGGACCCATCAACAAGACCTACGACAAGTCAATCAGAACCTCGCCACCTTGTCCGACTCATTCAACCTCCTCACCACACAGATGCAGCATTATCAAGCCGTGCCTACCCCTGTCCAGCCGTCTCTGACTCCAGCTCCTGCCACCGCCTTTTTCCACGAGCCGAGACTCCCAGCGCCTCAACCCTACAATGAAGAACCAGGTACTTGCAGATCTTTCTTGTCTCAGTGCTCATTAATCCTAGAGCTGCAACCTCTGGCCTTCCCCACAGAACGCTCCCGGGTAGCATATACCATCACGCTCCTCACCGGCAAGGCCAGGGAGTGGGGAACATTGGTCTGGGATGCTGAAGCACATTTCTGCTCCAACTTCAAAGATTTCTCCGAGGAGATGAGGCGAACTTTCAACTGTTCTTTGTCCGGCCGGGAGGTGGCTAGAGAACTCATGGAGCTGCAGCAGGGGTCCCGGTCTACCTCAGACTACGCCATCGAGTTCCGGACGTTGGTGGCATTGTGTGGTTGGAACGAGACCACCTAGGTCAACGCGTACCTGCATGGCTTGTCCGACACCCTTAAGGCCGAGCTGGTATCATGAGAACTGCTGTCGGACCTCTCCAGCCTCATGGACCTCGCCAACCGTATCGACACCCATATCCAGCAATGTAGGAGAGAGAACGCTCACCCCAGCTTCACCTCCTCTCCATCTCCTGCCTTGTCCATCGAACCCATGCAGGTAGAACGGGTTCGGGTGTCAACTGAAGAATGACAGCGCCGGCGGAGCACAGGGGCCTGCTTCTACTGTGGTCAGTTGGGACGCATCTGCTGAGCCTGCCCGTTAAAAGGACAAGCCCACCAGTGAATTGAGGGGCCCTGGTGGGCAACGCTCAAAACCAGCCCCCCGCTGATCGACCATTACTCCCTGTCATCATCATCCTCGACAACCAGCATCACCACCTCCAGGCCCTCGTCAACTCAGGGGCAGACAGGAACCTGATCTGCTCCACCACTGCCAAGCATCTGAGAATCCCGCTACTCGCTCTTGATGTTCCTCTCACCGTCCTGACACTCAATGGCACCAGCTTGACCACCATCACCCACCTCACTGCCCTGCTCACCCTGAGGATTTCTGGTAATCATTCTGAAACCATTCAACTTCACGTCATGAACAACCCCCATGTACCCATCGTTCTAGGATTACTTTAGTTAATGCAGCATAACCCCCACCTAAACTGGGCCGACAACTCCATCTTAGGCTGGAGCCAGTCCTGCCTAGCTTCCTGCCTGAACTCCACTCTGCCTCCCGCCAAGCCACTGCAGCCTTCAGCCAGCGAGTTTCCCGACCTCTCTTACGTGCCTCCGGAATACCTGGACCTAAAGCTTGTCTTCAGTAAGACCCGAGCAGTGTCCCTCCCTCCTCACAGACCCTATGACTGTGGACTCAACCTCCTGCCCAGGACAGCGCCACCCAAAGGACGACTCTACTTTCTCTCTCTCCCGTCAAAAGGCAAGCCATGGAGAAGTACATTTCCGAGTTCTTGGCAGCTGGGATCAACCACCCTCTTCCCCAGCAGGGGCAGGATTCTTCTTCGTGGAGAAAAAAGACAAGTCGCTCTGCCCCTGCATTGATTATCGAGGTCTTAACGCCATCACGGTCAAGAACCGCTACCCACTACCACTCATGACCACGGCCTTTGAACTACTCCAGGGAGCCAAGGTATTTATCAAGCTGGATCTCCGTAATGCTTACCATCTCGATGATGAGTGGAAGACAGCCTTTAACACCGCCACAGGTCACTACAAGTATCTCATAATTCCCTTCGGCCTGACCAATGCTCCCGCAGTCTTTCAGGCACTCGTGAACGACATTTTAAGGGACTATCTCAATATCTTCATTTTCATGTACCTGGATGACATCCTGATCTTCTCCCGCTCCCTGGAAGAACATTGGGGTCACGTACGGCAGGTCCTCCAGTGCCTGTTAGAGAGTAAGCTGTTTGTCAAGGCGGAAAAAAGTGAGTTCCACCAGAGCGCCATCTCATTTCTGGGGTTCATCATCTCCCCAGCGAGGATCCAGATGGACCCCCTCAAGCTTAAGACAGTTGCTAACTGGCCCACCCCATCCTCGCAGCGAGAGCTCCAGTGTTTCCTGGGATTTGCTAATTTCTACAGGCGCTTCATCCGCAACTTCAGCACGGTGGCCAGACCGCTCATGGTGTTGACCTCAATCAAAAGCCTGTTCAAGTGGGGGGAGGAAGCAGAGAAAGCCTTCTCCATGCTCAAATGCAAGTTCACCAGAGCACCCATCCTCACCATACCCAACCCGGCCAAGCAGTTCATTGTGGAGGTCGACGCTTCCGAGTCCAGGGTCAGAGCCATTCTCTCCCAGAGGGCCAATGACAACAACGTCCACCCCTGCTCCTTCTCTCGCCGGCTGTCCCCTGCTGAGCGGAACTATGACAACGGCGACAGAGAGCTGTTGGCCGTCAAGCTGGCCTTGGAGGAGTGGAGACACTGGCTTGAGGGGTTGAATCTCCCCTTCATTGTCTGGACCAACCACAAAAATCTAGAATACCTCAAGTCCGCCAAACGTCTCAACTCGCGTCAAGCCCGATGGTCTCTCTTCTCCCGATTCTGGTTCACGCTCTCCTACCACCCAGGCTCCAAGAATGGCAAACCTGATGCCCTGTCCAGGATATTCTCTTCCCACCAGGAGGAGCCTAGAATGCCTGAAACCATCCTCCCTCCACGCTGTCTGGTGGGGGCCATCCTACTTGAGGTAGAGGCGTTAGTGCAGAAGGCCCTGGAGCAGGACACCGGGGCTGGTAACTCTAGCAACATACCAGGTAACCATCTGTTTGTTCCCTGTTCTGTGTGAACCCAGGTGCTGCAGTGGGGTCATAGCTCCAAGTTGGCTTGTCACCTGGGAGCTGCTTGAACCCTGGCACTCATTCAACAACGCTTCTGGTGGCCATCGATCAAGGAAGACATCCAGGAGTTTGTGGCAGCCTGCAACGTGTGCCCAGAACAAGACAGCCAATCGACCCCCTGCCAGCTTGCTGAGACCCCTCCTGACTCCTCGTCGACCCTGGTCACACATCGCCCTGGACTTCGTCACAGGACTCCCCAACTCAAGTGGCAACACATGCATTCTCACAGTCATTGACCGTTTCTCTAAGTCAGTCCACTTCATCCCTCTGCCCAAGCTTCCCATAGCTAAAGAAATTGCTGAACTACTTATCCTCCACATCTTCCATGTACACGGACTCCCCTCTGACATTGTGTCCGACCGGGGTACTCAATTCACTGCGCAGTTCTGGAGGGCCTTTTGCAAACTCAAATCAAAATCAAATCAAGTTTATTTGTACAGCGCTTTTAACAATAAACATTGTCGCAAAGCAGCTTTACAGAATTTGAACGACTTAAAACATGAGCTAATTTTATCCCTAATCTATCCCCAATGAGCAAGCCTGTGGCGACGGTGGCAAGGAAAAACTCCCTCAGACTGTTAAGGTTTTGCTGGGATTCGAACCTGGTTCGTTGGTGTGATGATCCAGCAAACCCCCACTAGGCCACCAGGGGAATGACTCAAATGCAGAGGCGTGAGGCGGAAGTAGAAAAAGTAACAAAAGGTTTATTTATACTATGTACACTATATACAATCCAGGGCAAAACAAAAAAAAACAAAAACAAAGACTATAATTCAAAAAGAAAAAGGCAAAAATGCAAAAGCTCAGAAGATCCACAAAACACAGTACAAAGGAAACTGGAGATAAACATAACAGCACAAAGACTCCGTGACAAGAGGACTGAACTCAGGGGGTATAAATACACAAACTAATTAAGGACACAGGTGAAGATAATTAGGACTAACAGGCAATTAACAAAAACACAAAACACAGGAACAGTGGCGGCCTCTAGAGGCCAAAATAAACAAGACACGAAAAGGAAATAACAGCGGCCTCTAGAGGCCAAAACAGTCCAAGTCCTAACACAGACGACATGAGGAAGAAACCTCGAGAGGAACCAGACTCAAAAGGGAACCCATCCTCATTTGGGCAACAATGCAAACTCATTGGGGCCACCTGTAGTCTCTCATCAGGATTCCACCCTCAAACCAACGGCCAGGCGGAATGGGCAAATCAAGACTTGGAAGTGGCACTCAGGTACATGGCGTCCAGGGATGCCGGTTCTTGGATTAAGTACCTACCTTGGGTTGAATATGCTCACAACACTCTGCCTTCATCTGCCACAGGTCTCTCGCCCTTGCAGTGCTCCCTAGGCTACCAACCACCACTCTTCCCCAACCAAGAGGAGGAGGTCACCATACCCTCAGCCCAGGCCTTCATACGCCGCTGCAGGAGGATGTGGGCGTTGGCCCGGAGAAGACTCCTACACTCCACCCTAGCATCCAAGAGGCAGGCCGACAAACGCCGCTCTAAGGCGCCCACCTACTAGGTGGGGCAGCGAGTCATGCTCTCCACGCGCCATCTGCCTCTCAGAACCATCTCCGACAAGCTGGCTTCCAGAAGTGTAAGACCCTTCCTCGTCAGTAAGGTAATCAATCCATGTTCCATCAAACTGGCATTACCACTCACCATGCGACGCATTCACCCCAAGTTCCACGTATCACAGTTGAAACCTCTGGTCTCCAGTTCTTTTTCTTTCAGCAAGACAATGCCAAACCGCTTTCTGCACATATTAAAACTGAATGGCTCTGTAGTAAAAGAGCCCAGGTGCTAAACTAGCCTGCCTGCAGTCCAGACCTGTCTCCCATTTAAAACATCTGGCACATTATGAAGCGCAAAATATGACAAAGGAGGCCCCGAACTGTTGAGTAACTGAAATTATATATCAGGCAAGAATGGGACAACATTTCTCTTTTAAAACTACAGCAATTGGTCTCCTCAGTTCCCAAATGTTTACAGAGTGTTGTTAAAAGTAGATGTAATGCGAAACATTGGTAAACATGCCCCGTCCCAACTTTTCTGAAACGTGTTGCTGACATCAAATTAAAAATGTGCATATATTTTTAAAAAATAAATAAATAAAATTTCTGTTTCAACATTTGATATGTTGTCTTTCTACTATTTTCAGTGAAATATAGGGTTTCCATGAATTGCAAATTATCACATTCTGTTTTTGTTTACTGTTTACACAGCGTCCCAACTTTTCTGGAATTGGGGCTGTAAGGCTGCTGGGCCATAGAAGGTTCACGCTGCACGCTGCATGCTGCACGCTGCACGCTACACGTTCACGTGAAGAACCGGACCCTGGGCCATTAAACTTCATGCTTGGATGTTCACGTGTTGCGTCTGTTCTACTTTGACCGAGTAACCAACAATATGGACTCTTCGGATGACGACGATTGCCTCATTCTGCTTTTACTGAGACAGAGGAAGAGAAAAAGGAACAGAATTTGGAGCCGAGAACACTTCCTTCTGAGAGAAACCCGTGGTGAATTTCACCGAACATTCTATAATCTGCTTGACAATCCCGATGAAGAACTATTTTTCAATTATACCATTCAATTATATTTTTTCTGAAGTTTTCCCCTGAAAGCATAGCGTTATCTCCCTAGACCCGTTCTGATTGGCTGGCGCGGCGGTGACCGCATGCATTGACTGGAATTTCCGTCTTCACGCCTAGAAAAAAGTGTGCATGTTCATTTCACGCTTCACGCGTGAAGTGTGCAGCGTGCAACGTGAACGCCGTTCTATGGCCCAGAGCAAGTCATGCTACGTTTGTCCACTTTTCTTTACACGCGTGTAGCGTGCAGCGTGCAGCATGCAGCATGCAGCGTGAACCTTCTATGGCCCAGCAGCCTTAATAAAAAAAAATTAATTGGCAAATTGCTGTGGTATAAGCAAAATAATATACTTCAGACTCTGCTGGAAAGGAAAATAATACATTTTGTGTCTCATTGTCCATCGTGTATTATTCCGTACATATTTTGCTGACTGTTCCTCTGATTTTTTTTTTTTAAGTTCTGTGAAGTCCCTGTCCCAGTGCATACCTCTGCTGCAGTACCTCAATAGTAGTAGATGTAGTAAAAGCACAGCGCACAAGGTTTCCAGAAAAATAACAAGTTAAAAATGTCCTTCATCAGCTGTGAGGCTTTTGAGGCTGTAGGAGGTGAAAGCAGTTAGAATTTCAAGCTGCTGTCAAGACATGATGTTCATTCTCTGGCGTTCCAAATTTCTGAACGTGTAAATGAGCGTAAATCTTTTTTTTTCCTTCCGTTTGATCACTTCACTGCTCATGTAGCAACAATCAGCAATGCAAACAGATCTGTGCCCATTACTGCTGAAGTGTCTCACCACTGGAATGGAGAAATCTATTATTCTGATGGTAGGCGCTTGACAAAATGATCAGCCAGTCTCCTCTTGGTTTCTACGATGCACAGCTTATTTCATCTCTTGTAGGGAAGACAATAATTAATTCCTGCAGTGATGCATGATGAGGGACAAAAACAGAAGCTTTAGGGCCTGTGATTTCAGTGTCTGTGTTAATAATTAAAATTTTTTTTTTTTTAAACATCTTGAACAGTTGCACTCATGAATACCATGGTTATTATTAAAGGCTGATCATTTAGCTCACTCCTTATAAGGATATTTTTGTTCTGCCTGTAAAAGATGTTTGGATGTTGTTTCGAAAGGGAAGAAATTTTAAGGATCATTTTAGCTGCTGTTTTAGTAGTGGCATGGTAAGTAGCCTAAAATGAATTCTCTCTGTATTAGAGAGAAGTACATCCATTCTCACAATAGTGGTATTTAAATTAAAAATCATTATAATTAATATATGCATTGTTTTTCAGAAAACTGTATTTCTACATTAATAAGCTTTGATAAACTGCTGAAGGCTATGTGTGATCCTTTTAACATGTGCTGAAACATGTTCTAGCAGCTTATTTCAACAGACTGAATTATTGCACCTCCATTTGAGATTTGTATGTAGATCATTGCAGTGACAGCTCCTGACTGAAAAGTGGCAGGTAGTGATTTCATTCAAACCTAAAAAACAAAATGCCAGAGAGCTTTTTGGAATCAAGAAAAGAAATTGAAAAGAAGAAGCATATATTTAAATTCAATTTCTGACATTTTTCAGAGGAAATGTGAGCTCGTAATTGGTTTCGGACTGCATGAATAAAAGTATTTGTAGGCCAGCTAGCTTGAAGATCTTTTCAGCAACGTTAGTCTCAGGGTAGTCAGTTCTCATACTTTCAGACTCTTTTGCAAGGTCTCATGTTTATGTTGAATCTGGCATACATCATCCTTTCATTGATTGGTCTCCAAGCCACAAGAGCCCTTCTAGCTCTAGGAGTTAGCATCAGTGCAACACCATACCTATGCATATCATTCACTTCACCAGAGTAGAGAACTGTCTCACCAGATATTAATTTCTTCTCTCCAAAACCTGTCCATCTCACTTCACTCACTCCTAAAACACCTCACTTAAACCTACGAAATTATGCCGCCACCTGTGTGGTCTTTGAGCACTCAAACATTGTGCGCACGTTCCACGCACCTATATTTAGGGTGGTCTGGAGGTCCATGAAGTTTGTGCAATCACCATTCTGGTTGCCGGTGTCCCTTCAGCTTTGGCCGACATCCATCATCAACCCAGTACTGGGGCGATTCCCTCCCAGCTGTCCATCTCCAGGGGTTTTGTTTAAATTAGAAGCGATTTCGGTTACAACAAAGGTTATTGGATGGGGAAGAGGTTGTAAGCCCCATGCCCCAACCCCCAGAACCCAGAGGGCCGGTTGCTGCGTTAGTCTGGCATCTCGTCTTCGACCTGTTCGGCTTGGTAAGACCTGCCAGGGGCATACGCCCCCGCCGACATAGCTCTCAGAGTTGTTAATGCACTCAAGCCCCTCAACCAGGAGTGGCCATGTGACCACCCCTCCTATATTGCTATAGGCGACAAGGTGCAGCATAGAGGGGCAATACTGCCATCTTTCAATCATACAATGTTATGCACCAAAGAACGAGGCTGACGATACAAAGAAGGAAGAATTTTATATGGAGCTACAACAGGTGAAGGATACTATACAGCGTCAGGACATTCTGATAGTGATGGGTGACTTCAATGCAAAAGTTGGTGTAGACAACAACAACTTCGAAGATGTTATGGGAAGACATGGAACAGGCAAACGGAACAACAATGGAGATCATCTGAGAGACTTCTGCTTGACCAACGATATGATCATCGGTGGGACTCTCTTTCCTCATAAAGAGATACATAAGCTAACGTGGAAGTCACCGACCGGACACATGAACCAGATAGACCATGTGATGATCAACCAGAAATGGAGGCGGAGTTTACAAGATACAAGAGTGTTTTGATCAGCTGATGCAGGCAGTGACCATTTTATGCTCATTGCCAAAGTGAAACATAAACTATGCAGTAAACGTCCACCGAAGAAGTCTACAGAGAAGTGGAATGTAGGTAAGCTGAGATTGGAAGACACCAGGAAGGAGTTCAGCCTTAAGATCAAAAACAGATTCCAGGCTCTTCAACTGGATGAAGATCCTAACAATTTGTGGAAAAATATGAAGAAAATCTACCATCAATCTGATGAAGAGGTAATAGGTGAAGAAGACAGATGCTGCCCAGCCAAGTGGATGTCTCAAAACACTTGGAGTCTTATTGATCTTCGAAAGAAAATACATCTGAAGAAACAGCATACACGGTCAGAAAGACTGAAGAATGCTCTTAATGTGGAATACTGTGAAGTGAATAAAAGAGTGAAGAAAAGTGCCAGGAAAGATAAAAGAGAGTATTATGAGCTTATAGCACAGATTGCACAGGGAGCTGCCGATATGGGTAACATGGCAAAAGTTTACCAGATAACCAGAAAATTAAGTGGAAGAAAAGTTATGCAGGACTCAGTGCTGTGAAATGATGATGGAAATATTGTAACTGATCAGGAGAAATTATCTCAGATGTGGACCAGCCACTTCAACAGAATACTAAACCTTCCTGATCCACAAAGTACCTTCAACTTTGAAGTCACAGACCAACAATTCCTGGACATAGATGACGAACCCCCAACTCTTAATGAAATTGAGGAGGCAATAACAATGTTGTCTTCTGGTAAAGCCCCTGGAAATGACAGCATACCTGGAGAGTTCTTCAAATGCTCAGCAGAACATAGTATTGAGATGCTTGATAGATTATACAGAGCAGTATGGACACGTGAGAAGATTCCAGATGATTGGAGAAAGGGTACAATAGTAAAGTTCCCCAAAAAGGGAGATCTAACTGATCTGAATAACTGAAGAGGTATTACTCTGCTGTCGACATCTGGGAAAATTCTACTGAAGATTCTCCACAATCGCATAGTCAGTGTTGGATGACAAATTGGACAATGCACAAGCAGGTTTTAGACCAGGGAGAGGATGCACATATAACATCTTTACCATCATTTTCGCCCAGATGATGGCGAAAGACCGGATGAAATGGAGGGGTATTGGGCAATTGGTTGCGACATCATGTTCCAGACGGAACTCGACTACATAAGCAAGCAAGCAAGCAAGCAAGCATGTTTATGTTTCACTGAACTATGTGTCGGTCTTGCAAATTACTAAATAAGGTTGGTCCTTAAACAAAAATAGACTATGTGTAAACTGTCTGTCTGATGACTACAAATCATAAAAAGGCAACCATCTGCATCTGCACTTACCAAGTGACCTTATAGCAGTGGACTCTGAAATTAAACTGAATATGCTCAGTATATCCTTTGCCTACTATGACTGTGTCGAATGAAATCCTTATAAATATACTTTTCAAGTGTTATATTTAATTAAATTACTCATACTTGGTTTTTGGAATGTTTTATTGCAGTAAAAAAAATAAAAATAAAATCAGCAGTAGCTTTCTGACTGGGCAAAATCTAAAGGCGATTGTGGTAGTGGGGGTGTGGCCAAGCGTCGGTCTGTGACCGGGGGGTGGAGTCGGGGAAGGTAAGTGGCAGAATCACTACACCTGATGTGAATTAACCTGTGTTTGTGTGTCTTCCCCAGTGACCATGCCCTATTTAAGGAAGAGAGCGAGAGCAAAAAGGGTTCGCTCCCCAAACAGACGACTGGTGTGTGCGTGTGTATGTGTGTGTATAAAAGTATAATTAAGGCTGAAAAGCTATAATAAACGTGTTTGTGAACTCAGTTCTGGCCTGCCGTCATTCTGTGCTCCACCCACCCATCCGAGTTGCTACAGTGGTGCTGAAACCCGGGACGGAGCGCAGGAGAAAACAGCCCCATGGAGTCCTCCCCTTTCGCCGAGCTGGTCCACGCCCTTGCCATGGCCCTGCAAAGCCAGCACCAGGCACTAGTCGTCCTCTGGAGGGAACAGGAATGGTGGTTCAAGGCCCTGGTGATGGCTCAGCAGGAAGAACGTCAGGCGTTCCGGCACCTCTTTGCGTCGGCGGGGTCCACCGCCGCGGGACTGTCCCCCTTCACCCTGACAAAGATGGGCCCGCAGGATGACCCCGAGGCCTTCCTCACGCTCTTTGAACAGGTTGCAGAGACCTCGGGGTGGCCGATGGAACTGCGCGCGGCGCGCCTCCTCCCCCTGCTAACGGGAGAGGCGTAGCTGGCCGCGCTACAGCTCCCCTCCGACCACCGGCTGGCCTATGCAGACCTTCGCCGGGCCATCCTCCAGCGTGTGGAACGCACCCCCGAGCAACAACGGCAGCGCTTCCGCGCTTTGCGCTTGGAGGAAGTCGGCTGGCTGTTCGCATTTGGCCAGCAACTCCGGGATGCCTGCGGGCAGTGGTTGAGGGCCAACAACCGCGACGCCGAGGGGATCATCGACCAGGTGGCGCTGGAGCAGTTCATAGCGCATCTACCAGCCGGAGCTGCAGAGTGGGTCCAGTGCCACTGCCTGGCATCGCTGGATCAGGCAATCGAGCTGGCGGAGGACCATTTGGCGGCTGTCCCAATGGCAGGACAGCAGACAACCTCTTCTCCCCTCTCCTCTCTCTCTCTCCCTCTCCTCCTGTATCTCGTCCTCGCCCAGTTCCTCCACCGCGGAGGCGGGGGCCGGCCCCACCCCAGCCGGCCCGCCGCACCCGCGGTGCCCTCCCGTTTCTCCCGTCTGTGTCTGTCTCTCCCCCCCCCTCAGGTGAGTGAGCCCCAGAGCACCAGTGCAGAGAGGAAGCCCAGGCTGGTTTGCTGGCGCTGCGGGGAGCCTGGCCACCTCCAACAACAGTGCTTGGCGATGGAAGTGGTCGCGGTGGTTCGGATCCCCGACACACCAGGAGCCGCCCTCGATCGGGCTGGAGCGTATCGCATACCGGTGAGTATCCAAGGGGATACATATCAGGCGTTGGTGGATTCGGGTTGTAATAAGACCTCAATCCACCAAAACCTGGTGCAAGATGAGGCATTGGGGGGAGCACAATTGGTGAAGGTGTTGTGTGTGCACGGGGATGTTCACAGCTACCCTCTAGTGTCGGTCCACATTTTTTTCCGAGGGGAAAAATTTATAGTGAAGGTGGCAGTTAATCCTCGCCTTACCCACTCAATAATTTTGGGGACGGATTGGCCGGGATTTGGGGAATTAATGAATCACCTAGTGAAGAGTGGGTTCTGCCATAGTTTAAGAAGGGGAGGTCCCGGTGTCGCGTTGGCGGGAGCAGCTGTCACAAAGCTGTCTACGTCAGCTCCGCGTCAGAGTGAGGAGCCGCCGGCCCCTCCTCTCTCTCCTGGGGAATCCCTCGCGGATTTCCCATTAGAGCAGTCGTGAGACGAGACTCTGCGGCATGCATTTGACCAAGTGAGAGTAATCGATGGTCAAATGCTCCAGCCAAACGCCACCCCGTCCTTCCCCTACTTCGCGATTATGAAGGATAGATTATACCGAGTGACGCAGGACACTCAAACTAAAGAGCAAATCATGCAGCTTTTGATTCCGAAGAGCTGCTGGGAATTGGTATTCCAGGCGGCTCACTTTAATCCCATGGCTGGACACTTAGGGCAGGATAAAACACTAGCCCGAATAATGGCCCGGTTCTATTGGCCAGGGATTCACGGCGATGTCCGTAGGTGGTGTACGGCGTGCCGCGAATACCAGTTAGTAAATCCAGCGGCCATTCCAAAAGCGCCTTTGCACCCTCTCCCATTAATCGAGACCCCGTTCGAAAGAATTGGGATGGATCTCGTCGGGCCATTAGATTGGTCAACACGAGGGTACCGCTTTATATTAGTTCTGGTGGACTATGCAACGCGATACCCGGAAGCAGTGCCTCTTCGCAATATCTCAGCATACAGTATTGCGGAGGCACTCTTCCGCGTCATCTCCCGAGTTGGAATCCCGAAAGAGATTCTGACTGACCAAGGCACCGTGTTTATGTCATGTACACTAAAGGAACTGTATAGGTTGTTGGGTATTAAGCTGATCCGCACCAGCGTTTATCACCCACAAACGGACGGTTTAGTTGAACGGTTCAATCGCACCCTCAAGAATATAATTTAAAAATTCGTAAGTGAGGACGCATGTAATTGGGATAAGTGGATCGAACCCTTGTTGTTTTCAGTGCGAGAGGTCCCCCAAGCCTCCACGGGGTTCTCCCCGTTTGAATTGTTATATGGGCATAAGCCACGCGGCATTCTAGATGTGCTGCGGGAAAATTGGGAGGAGGGACCTTCACCAAGTAAAAACGAAATTCAATATGTTATGGACCTGCGCGCAAAACTCCACACACTCACCCACCTAATCCAGGAGAATTTGCGGCAGGCCCAGGAACGACAAACCCGCCTGTACAACAAGGGTACACGCCTCAGGGAGTTCGCACCGAGAGATAAAGTGCTCGTACTGTTGCCCACATCGAGCTCCAAATTAGTCGCCAAGTGGCAAGGACCTTTTGAGGTCACATGGCGAGTCGGGGATATTGACTATGAAGTGAGGCGAACGGACAGGGGTGGGGCGTTACAAGTTTACCACCTCAATCTGCTCAAACTCTGGAATGAGGAGGTCCCCGTGGTGATGGTGTCGGTGGTTCCGGAGAAGGCGGAGCTGGGGCCGGAGGTTCAAAAGGGAACATTGGCATCGCATACCTCTCCAATCCCCTGTGGAGACCACCTCTCCCCGACCCAACTCGTGGAGGTTGCCCAGTTGCAGACCGAGTTTTCGGACATATTCTCGCCCCGCCCGGCCACACCAACCTCATAGAACACCACATTAAGACGCCCCCGGGGGTGGTAGTGCGTAGCTGCCCTTACAGGCTACCCGAACACAAGAAAAAAGTGGTTCGGGAAGAACTCGAGGCCATGCTCGAAATGGGCATCGTCGAGGAGTCCCACAGTGACTGGAGCAGCCCGGTGGTCTTGGTACCCAAGGCCGACGGGTCGGTCCGGTTCTGTGTGGACTATAGAAAAGTCAATGCGGTGTCTAAATTCGACGCGTACCCAATGCCTTGTATTGATGAGTTGCTCGATCGGCTAGGCACAGCTCGCTTTTACTCGACGCTGGATTTAACAAAGGGTTATTGGCAGATCCTCTTGACTCCATTATCCCGAGAAAAAACGGCCTTTTCCACACCGTATGGCTTACACCAGTTCGTCACACTTCCTTTTGGGCTGTTTGGGGCGCCCGCTACGTTTCAGCAGCTGATGGATAGGGTCCTCCGTCCCCACGCCACCTATGCTGCCGCGTACCTTGACGACATCATTATTTATAGTAATGACTGGCCGCGGCACCTACAACACCTGAGGGCCATCCTTAGGTCGCTGAGGCGGGCGGGTCTCACAGCCAACCCGAAGAAGTGTACAATTGGGCGGGTGGAAGTATGGTATCTGGGCTTCCACTTGGGCAATGGGCAGGTGCGTCCCCAAATTAACAAGACTGCAGCGACTGCGGCCTGCCCGAGGCCCAAGACCAAAAAGGGGGTGAGACAGTTCCTGGGGCTGGCTGGCTATTATCGTAGGTTTATACCTAATTATTCGGACGTCACCAGCCCGCTGACTGACCTCACTAAAAAGGGGGCACCAGATCCGGTCCAGTGGACGGAGCAATGCCAGCGGGCTTTTTCTGAGGTAAAGGCTGCACTGTGTGGGGGGCCACTGTTACACTCCCCTGACTTTTCTCTCCCTTTTATATTGCAGACAGACGCATCGGACAGAGGGCTGGGGGCTGTTTTGTCCCAGGAGGTGGAGGGGGAGGATCGCCCAGTGCTGTATATTAGTCGAAAGCTGTCGGTGCGTGAGGGGCGCTACAGCACCATAGAGAAAGAGTGCCTGGCCATCAAGTGGGTGGTCCTCGCCCTCCGTTACTACCTGCTGGGGCGCCCTTTCACCCTCTGTTCGGACCACGCCCCCTTCCAGTGGCTCCACCGCATGAAGGATGCCAACGCACGGATCACCCGTTGGTATATGGCACTCCAACCCTTTAACTTCAAGGTGGTCCACAGGCCGGGGGTGCAGATGGTCGTGGCGGACTTCCTCTCCCATCAAGGGGGGGGGAGTCGGCTGCGGGTCAGATGGTTGCCCGGCCTGAGTCGGGCGGTGGGGGTATGTGGCAGTGGGGGCGTGGCCAAGCATCGGTCTGTGACCGGAGGGTGGAGTCGGGGAAGGTAAGTGGCAGAATCACTATACCTGATGTGAATTAACCTGTGTTTGTGTGCCTTCCCCAGTGACCGTGCCCTATTTAAGGAAGAGAGCGAGAGCAGAAAGGGTTCACTCCCCAACCAGACGACTGGTGTGTGCATGTGTATGTGTGTGTATAAAAGTATAATTAAGGCTGAAAAGCTATAATAAACGTGTTTGTGAACTCAGTTCTGGCCTGCCGTCCTTCTGTGCTCCACCCGCCCATCCGAGTTGCTACAGCAATATATTATGAAAAACACAGCAATATATCATGGAATTGTTTATCCCCAAACAAAATAAGGTGGCTAGTGTTAGAAAAAAGTCCAAAAAGCTAGACAAATCTTAGAGAATATGGCAAAAAAAAAAAGATAAATCATACAAACCCATTCTATCTTTTCTGGCATTTTTTTTTCTCCTCCAAACAGTTCAATAATTAGCCATAGAAAATATGTTTCTTTATGTTTTCTATAAAGAACAATGTTGTTTAAAACAAATGGCTTTGCATTCTATCTAGCATTGTGTAACGCAAATAAAACCATGAGAAAACAACCTGTTTTTAATTCACTGAAGGTTAACTGATGCATAAAACAGATGATCGTGCATATAGAATTGTTTATTGAAAAGCGCTATAATTAAGAAACAACCTTTACACTTGCCTTTTCATCTTGAACTCCACCATGATGCAGCCTAACCTTGCTTATGTAGCTACACACAGGCTGTGTGGAATCCATAGAGTACTATTCTAAACAGTGTGTGCAAAATTGTAATCGCGCCACTGGTGATGTACTCATTTGGCATGTTACTTAGTTTAGTATATACTTTTTGTGTATACACCAAATTGTGATGGCGAAGCGACTGGATCAGAGCATCTCCAAAACAGCAGGTCTTGTAGGGTGTTCCCGATATGCAGTGGTTAGTACCTACCAAAAGTGGTCTAAGGAAGGACAGCCAGTGAACTGATAAGCGGGTCACGGGCACCTAAGGCTCAGTGAAGCATGTGGTGAGTGAAGACAAGTCTGTCTGGTCTAATCCCACAGAAGACCTACTGTAGCACAAATTGCTGAAAAAGTTAATGCTTGCTATGATAGATTCATTTTTTATTGTACTTTCACTTTCGCTTTCCTTTTTCCACATTTTATATTTTTTGGAAGAATGCCAAGACCGGAAGCTTTCCTTTTTTTCCCTCCTCCTGCGTAAAGACCACAAGTGGAGGCCATCCACATCGGATCTGCTTTAATATCAACAGATCCTCGATTAAGGTACGTGAATCCGTTCATCATGGCACACCTTCAGCTTGTTCAGTGTGCTGAGTGCAGGATGCTTAGTCATTCTTCCTCCATCGCTAGTGATAGCTTTATTTGTGATAAGTGCAGATTAGTGAGCTATCTGACGGAGAAGATTGCAGCTTTGGAGGTGCGTATCCAGACTTTGCAGAGGGCTAGTGAGAATGAGAACAGTGTAGTTTCTGCAGGGGAAAGTCTAGATGCCCTAGGTGGAGTTAGTAATCCCCCAACTCCGGCATTAGAGCCCTCACAGCAGGGCAAATGGGTGACGACTCAGCGGCATAAGCGTAGAGCCAAACCTACCGCTGAGACTCACCTACGGGTGCACCACTCCTCTCTGCTTCACGTGTTGAACAGGTTTGCCCTCCTCATTGATGCACCCATTAAGAAACCTGAAGGAGCTCTGGTTATAGGGGACTCTATCATACGGCACATGAAATTAGCTAGGCCTTTAGGGGCACCAGCAGCTTTAGTCAGGTGTATACCAGGAGCCAGGGCGCCAGGCATAGCAGGTAATCTTAGGGTCCTAGGCAATCACAGGTTCTCAAAGATAGTTATCCATACAGGAGCTAATGATATACACCTTTGTCAGTCTGGGTTACTAAGAGTAACTTTGTAGCAGTGTTTAAACTAGTGAAGGAGATGTCCGATGCTGTAGTATGCTCTGGCCCCATCCCAATGTGGTGTGGCGATATAGCTTACAGCAGGTTATGGTCGCTAAACTGCTGGTTGTCCAGGTGGTACTCTGAAAACAGTGTGAGCTTTATAGATAATTGGACTAATTTTGAGGGCACTGCTGGCCTGTTAGGGTGGGACGGTATCCATCCCACTCAGGAAGGTGCTGCTCTCATTTCTTGTAGCATAGCTCATAGTTTCAGAACAGATCTAGTTAACTTCTGACAATCCAGAGCCAAGGCCAGGGAGCAGACAAACAGGCTAAACTGACTGTCTGCTAGCTGCACAGAGTCGTCACTCAGGGTCCACTACATCGAGACTGTGTCTGTTCCCCGAGCTAAACAAAAAAGTAGAAATACTCAGAGTTTGTTCTAGTAACCTAATTAATATAAAACTGGATCATACTGACTGTACAGCCACTGCCAGCACCTTTGATCTAAAGGTAGGGCTATTAAATCTCTTACATCTAAAGCGCTAATGGTTAATGAACTTATTACTGATCAGGAGTTTAATGTACTGTGTTTAACAGAAACATGGATTAAACCAAATGAATATATAGCATTACATGAAGCTAGTCCTCCTGGATACAGTTATATACACCAGCCTCGTCTAACTGGCAGAGGAGGAGGTGTCACGGTTATTTATAATGATTATCTAGGTATAAATTTAATACATTTGAAGTTCTTCATACTAATATAATGTATGTAGCCTTGAAAAATAAGTCTACCCAGTTAATTCTGTTACTTATTATTTACAGGCCCCCGGGGCCATATTCTGAGTTTCTTTCTGAATTTGCAGATTTTATCTCAGACCTGGTTATTTCCATAGACAAAGCTTTAGTTGTCGGATTCTAATATTCACTTCAATAACCCAGAAGACCCTTTGAAAACAGTGTTTGTGTCCATTTTAGATTCAGTAGGGGTTAATCAGAATGTCATAGGACCAACCCATAATGGTGGTCAAACCCTTGATCTAATACTAACATTCGGGTTAAACATAGAAAATATAGTCATACTTCGACAGTCTGAAGTTATCTCAGATCATTATCTCATCTCATTCAAAATATGTCTGAGTAATAATATATGCACCTCACCACACTACTGTATGAAATGTACATTCACGTCAACTACTGCACAGAATTTTATACATGATCTCCCAGAGTTATCAACTTTGATTGGATCACTGTCAGCCCCCGCAGAACTTGATCGGGCAACTGAATGCTTAGAGTCAACATTCCGCAATACTTCAGATAATGTAGCTCCACTTAAAAGGAAAATGATCAGAGAGAAAAAATTAGCACCCTGGTATAACAATGACACTTGCACTTTAAAACAGAGCACTCGACAATTGGAACGTACTGTAAATGGTGTCAAACAAAATTGGTAGCGTTCAAATGAGCTTGGAAGGAGAGCTTCCTGAAGTACAGAAAAGCTCTTAGTGCTGCTAGATCAACATATCTCTCCACTCTAACAGAAAATAACAAAAATAATCCTAGATTCTTATTTAATACTGTACAAAAATTAACCAGGAAAAAGACCACTATAGACACATCCACACCTGCAGTATGTTGTAGCAACGACTTCATGAATTTTTTCAATGACAAAATTGAAAATATCCAACAAAAAATTTCAAACTACTAATTTAAGGTCAGACAAGTTAAGTGATGATTTAAGTAACCCTGTAGTTAACAATATAAATGTATCAGATCAGCAATTAGAATGTTTTACTCCCGTTAGAGAAATTAAACTACTTTTATTAATCTCCACATCAAAATCCTCAACTTGCGTGCTAGATCCCTTACCAACAGGTCTATTCAAACACATAATACCTAAAGTAACTGAACCGCTTCTAAAAATAATAAATTATTCTCTTAGGATTGACTACCGTATGTACCCAAATCCTTTAAACTTGCAGTTATCAAACCCCTGATTAAAAAACCTGACCCTGTCAGCTGTCCAATTATCGGCCAATATCAAGCCTCCCCTTTATCTCCAAGATCCTAGAAAAGCTGTGGCACAGGAGTTATGTTCATATTTACATAGGAATAACATCCATGAAATGTATCAGTCAGGATTTAGACCTCCTCATAGCACAGAGACAGCACTGGTTAAAGTAGCAAATGACCTACTGTTGGCGTCTGATCAGGGCTGTGTCTTGCTGCTTGTGTTGCTTGACCTTAGTGCAGCATTTGATACCATTGATCATTCCATTCTTTTGGATAGACAAGAAAATGTTGTGGGAGTTAAGGGAATGACCCTCTCCTGGCTCAGCTCTTATTTAACTGATCGCTATCAGTATGTTGATGTAAATGGTGATTTTTCTTGACATACTGAGGTGAAGTTTGGTGTTCCACAACGTTCTGTCTTTTTTACATTTTATATGCTACCTCTGGGTGATATTATTCGTAAACATTGTATTAGTTTCCACAGTTATGCTGATGACACACAGTTGTATGTTTCTGCAAAACCAGATGAGAGACACCAGCTTAATAGAATTTAGGAATGTGTAAAGGATTTTAGACACTGGATGCTTATTAACTTCCTTCTGCTTAACTCTGACAAGTCAGAAGTACTTGTACTAAGACCACATGCAGCTAGAAGTAGGTTTTCTGATTACACAGTAACTCTGGATGGCCTTTCTGTTTCTTCACATGCAGCAGTAAAAGACCTCAGGTGATTATTGACCCCAGTCTTTCATTTGAAACTCATATCAATAACATTACCCAGATGGCTTACTTTCATCTCAGAAATATTGCTAAGATAAGAAATTTAATGTCACTACATGATGCAGAAAAACCAGTTCATGCTTTTGTTACCTCCAGGTTGGATTATTGTAATGCCTTACTGTCTGCCTGCTCCAATAAGTGCATAAACAAGCTCCAGTTAGTTCAAAATGCAGCAGTAAGAGTCCTTACTAGAACTAGAAGATATGACCATCTCATCTCATTATCTCTAGCCGCTTTATCCTTCTACAGGGTCGCAGGCAAGCTGGAGCCTATCCCAGCTGACTACGGGCGAAAGGCGGGGTACACCCTGGACAAGTCGCCAGGTCATCACAGGGCTGACACATAGACACAGACAACCATTCACACTCACATTCACACCTACGGTCAATTTAGAGTCACCAGTTAACCTAACCTGCATGTCTTTGGACTGTGGGGGAAACCAGAGCACCCGGAGGAAACCCACGCGGACACGGGGAGAACATGCAAACTCCGCACAGAAAGGCCCTCGCCAGCCATGGGGCTCGAACCCAGGACCTTCTTGCTGTGAGGCGACAGCCCTAACCACTACACCACCGTGCCGCCCCCAGATATGACCATATCACCCCTATTTTATCCACACTGCATTCCCAATCAAATTTTGTATTGTTTATAAAATACTACTATTGACCTTTAAAGCACTAAATAGTATCGCCCCACAGTACCTGAGCGAACTTCTGGTCCTTTCTGACCCGCCACGTCTACTTAGATCAAAAGGTGCAGGCTATCTGCTGGTACATCATATAGTGAAGGCAACATCAGGGGGCAGAGCCTTTTCTTACAAAGCCCCCCAGTTATGGAACAACCTTCCAAGTAGTGTTCGGGAATCAGACACAGTCTCAGCATTTGAGTCTAGGCTGAAAACATATCTATTTAGCCAAGCCTTTTGTTAATAAAGTTTATGAGGTAAAGGAGTAGATCTGGAGGGTCCTCAGACATAGTGTTTTGAATGCTGTCAGTCCCCCACTCACTTGCTCACTTGAGTTTGTTGACGGTGTAGTGGCTGGCTGCTTTATGTCCTGGGGTGCCCTCATGCCTATGTTACCTTCTGGCTCTCCCCTTTTAGTTATGCTGTCATAGTTAGTTTTGCCAGAGTCCCTGCTTGCACTCAGCACAAAATGTATACTGTTCCTACTCATCAGGTGACATTGGGCATACTTAACAACAACACCCCCCGTCTGTCCCTCTGAGTTACATGTCAATCCTGAGATCGAGATGCTGACCTCTTCTGCTCCTCGGACCTGCCTTATCCATCCTGATGCCCTATGTCTGGCTGGAGTCTTATTACATCGCTCCTGTGGAGGACAGCCCCATATGGACGGTTGAAAGTCACACTTGGAAGATGCTCTGAACACTTACAGTAATGATTTTATGGCTGAGGACTACAGCTGACTTGCTAACTTTAGGACTGCAGTTGTCATGAACAGTTTTGCACTCAGGTTTCCATCAATGAAGAGTTATAGCATCAATGAAACAGATTCCATGTTAAAAATGTTAATGTTATAATCACGTTTGTTATCACCCAAATGAGGATGGGTTCCCTTTTGAGTCTGGTTCCTCTCGAGGTTTCTTCCTCATGTCGTCTGAGGGAGTTTTTCCTTGCCACTGTCGCCACAGGCTTGCTCATTGGGGATAGATTAGGGATAAAATTAGCTCATGTTTAAAGTCATTAAAATTCTGTAAAGCTGTTTGCAACAATGTCTATTGTTAAAAGTGCTATAAAAATAAACTTGACTTGACTAGAAAGGTGTCAGAACACACAGTGCATCACAGCTTGCTGCATATGGGGCTGCATCGCTCAAGACCGGTCAGAGTGCCCATGCTGACCCCTGTCCACTGCCAAAAGTGCCTACAATGGGCACCTGAGCATCAGAACTGGAGCATGGAGTAAAGGAATAATGTAACCTGCTATAATGAATCACGTTTTCTTTAACATCATGTGGATGACCAGGGGTATGTGTGTCACCCTCCTGGGGACAAGGTGGCACCAGAATGCACTATGGCATGTGGATGTTATTTTTACACACCCCACATACCTAAATCTTGCTGCAGACCAAGTACACCTCTTCATTCCCTAATGGCAGTGGCTTCATTCAACAGGTTAATGCCACACTGCAGAAACTTTTTTAGGAATGTTTTGAGAAACATAGTGAAGAGTTCAGGGTGTTGACTTGGCCTCCAAATTTCTGAGATCTCAATCCGATAGAGCACATGTGTCAAACTCAAGGCCCGCGGGCCATTTAAGGCCCGCCAAACAATTATATCCGGCCCGCAAGACCATTTTACATTATCGTTATTAATGGCCCGGTGATATGATGCGCTGATAACACACAAACTGCATGTCCCATAATGCAGCGCACCAACATTCCCGCGTTATTCAAGTCAAGCGTCTGTTACTGTCTTTATGGTTACTGTCTATAAAGCTAGCCTTTGACAATGGTGAAAAGAAAAGTTGATTCAGAAAATAGAGCCTTTCAAAACAGATGGGAGGCTGAATATATGTTTACTGACATTGCTGGCAAACCCGTGTGTCTTATTTGTGGAGCCAATGTGGCTGTACTGAAGGAATTTAATCTAAGAAGGCACTTCGAGATGAGACATCAGGACAAGCTGAAAAACCTAAATGCTGACCAGAAGCTACAGAAAGTAGAGGAGCTAAAAAAGAATCTGTCATCTCAGCAGACGTTTTTCACCAGAGCTAAAACACAAAATGAAGCTGCTGTGAAAGCAAGCTATATCGTGGCAGAAGAGATAGCCAAAGCTGGCCGGCCATTTACTGAGGGAGAGTTCCTGAAGAACTGTATGCTGAAGGTGTGTGACGTTTTGTGTCCAGACAAAAAGCAGGTGTTGGCAAATGTAAGCCTGAGTAGAAATACAGTTGCTGATCGGATTTGTGAGATGGCCACGGATTTAAGAACACAGTTGACTGAAAGGAGCAAAGACTTCGTTGCATATTCTCTTGCTGTTGATGACAGTACTGACATTACTGACACAGCCCAGCTAGCCATTTTCATCCGTGGCGTGGACTCCGACTTGACTGTTACAGAGGAATTATTGGACATTAAATCAATCCACGGGACAATGACAGGAAAAGACATTTTTGAAAATGTATGTGAAAGTGTAACCGACATGAAACTTCCTTGGGACAAACTTGTTGGACTTACAACCGATGGAGCACCGGCAATGTGTGGTGAAAAAAGTGGGCTCGTGGGAAGGATGCGAGTAAAGATGCAGGAGAACTGCACCGGTGAGTTGACAGCATATCACTGCCTCATACACCAAGAAACGCTGTGTTGTAAAGTGTTAAAAATGGAAGAAGTGATGAGCACTGTAACACAAACCGTGAACTTCATTCGAGCTAAAGGTTTGAACCACCGGCAGTTTCAGTCTTTCCTGCGAGAAATTGATTCAGCGTTTACCGACATTCCTTATCATACAGAGGTGCGCTGGCTGAGTCGAGGAAAGATTCTCCAAAGAGTTTTCGATCTACACAAGGACATTTGTCAGTTCATGGACAGTAAGGGGAAAGACTGCACAGTGTTGCGGGACGAGAAATGGAAATGTGAGTTGGCGTTTCTAGCTGACATAACGGGCCATCTCAACGACTTGAACCTAATGCTCCAGGGACGTGATCGCATTATCATTGACATGTAGATGCTGTGAAGTCATTTCAAGTGAAGCTGCTCTTATGGGAGACACAGATGAAGCAGTGCAACTTGCCTCATTTTCCCTGTTGCCAAGTGCTGTTGTCGAACCAAGCTGGTGCGTCGATATTCCCTAATGCGCACTTTGCTGATAAGCTGAGCGCACTGTGCACTGAGTTCTCACGGCGCTTTCGAGACTTTGAAGCACAAAAAAGCAACTTCGAGCTACTTTGCAACCCATTTGCCATCAACGTGGCAACTGCACCTGCACAGATTCAGATGGAGCTGATACAGCTGCAGTGTAATGGGACACTAAAGGCTAAATAAGAGACTGCAGGGCCTGAACAGTTTATTCGCTCCATTCCTGAAACAATGCCTCAGCTCCGTCTACATGTGGCTCGAACCCTGTGCATGTTTGGCAGCACATATCTCTGTGAGAAGTTGTTCTCAGTGATGAAAATTAACAAATCGGCACACCGAAGTCGTCTCACTGATGAACACCTACAGTCCATGTTGAGAATCTCCACAATACAGAGCCTTACACTAAACCTGAACAAAATTGTTAGCAAGAAGAGATGCCAAGTATCCAGCTCTGACAAAACAGCATAAGAGCAAAGACAACTGAATGTTGACAACTGAATGTTAAAACTGAAAAGTGAATGTAAAGCACACATTTTATTTATTTTTCAGGGCTTTTGGACCATGCTCATGTTTTGATTTTGTATTGTTTAACATTTTTATGGAGAGCAGAAATATTTAAAGATATTTGAAGTTTATTTTTCTAAAATGGTGATTTTGAGGGAAATGGAAATTCTGATTTAATTTTTTAATAGTGGAAATGCACGATTTTGATTTCATTTTTCCATGTTTTTGCAGCATTTTCATAGTTGTAACTTTTATAATTTTGACAAGAGATATATTTCGAGAGCAAAGTATTTAAGTTGAATAAAGTTTAAATTTATTGTGAAATAATATTCCTGTCTGCTCAGAACATACTTATTTTTAGTGCGTTCAATAAATGTTTATCCTGTTCGGCCCGTGACCTAAAGTGTGCTTTGAATTTTGGCCTCTGGTGCAATTGAGTTTGACACCCCTGCGATAGAGCATCTGTGGGATGTGCTGGAAAAACAAGTCTGATCCATGGAGGCCCCACTTCACAACTTACAGGACTTAAAGGATCTGCTGCTAATGTCTTGGTGCCAGATACCACAGCACACCTTCAGAGGTCTTGTGGAATCCAAGTCTCAATGGATCAGAGCTCAAGGGGGATCTACACAATATTTGGCAGGTGGTTTTAATGTGATAGCTATAGTTGGTGTCTGTGGTTTGAGATAAAGTCACAGAATTCATCCACCATACAATAGCCCCCAAGCATAACTACGTCATCACTTGTTTACCGCAATGCATTATGGGGGATTGCTGGAATCAATGGTTGAGTGACATAGCAGTTGTCAGATTAATTTTACATGAGAACGATGTGAGAGGAGCAATTTTGCCGTGCTCTGTCATGGAAGACAATGAAATTGGTGATTTAAAGAGGTGGATAGCATGTCAAGGGTTTACAGCAGGAAAATCGGAATTCAAATCAAGCTTGGTGAGAAGGTAAGAAGGGTTTTTTTTTGTTTGTTTGTTTTTAATACACCCCCAGAATACATGTCCCGGGATCACGAAGCAATCTTAGACTTAAGTTTAAATTTGTTTCTTTTAATCTTCATTTATTCCCTCCCATTTTCTAAGAAGCTTTGTTCTACTGAAATCTTAGCCTTGTACTTAATCTTGATCCAGCATAATGAAAGTTACAGATGTACTAAGGGAAACTATTCTGAAAAATCAAATTTTGACTTAAGTCTAAGATTGCTTTGTGATCCCGGGCCCAGATGAACAGCATCAAAACATTTATAAATGAGTGATTAGTTAAATAAAACTTGATATCAAGAAACGTTACCAAAAAAAAAAAAACCTTTGGAAACCCGCTGATCTGCCATGTCATGCTCAGTATAAATGCATTTTCTTCAATAAATGCCGCTAGTGAGGTACACTGAACATTATCCATACCCGAAAGAGAACCCTTCGTGGTTTGGGAGTTTTATCGGTCCAACAGGCTTGTTTGGCTGCCGAGTGCTTTGGCACATTGGGAGGCAAAGGCCGAAGAATGCTTCTTTGTTTTACAGACTTTGGAATATCGCTGTTTTCAGACGATGAACAGTGTCGAGTGTTATAATCTTCTATAATTGAAGGCCATTCCGCAGACCATGCACTGTTAAAAATTTACTGTAAAATTTACAGTAAATTACTGGCAGCAGAGTAGCCAGTATTTTACTGTAAAATTAACAGTAACAAAAAACCCTACTGTAAATTGTGGAACAGTATATTACTGTAATTTTTACACTACTGCAAGATGTTACTGTAAATTTTTAACAGTGTAGACACAGACAACCATTCACACTCACGGTCAATTTAGAGTCACCAGTTAACCTAACCTGCATGTCTTTGGACTGTGGGGGAAACCAGAGCACCCAGAGGAAACCCACGCGGACAACATGCAACCTCCGCACAGAAAGGCCCTCGTCGGCCACAGGGCTCGAACCCGGACCTTCTTGCTGTGAAGCGACAGCGCTAACCACTACACCACCGTGCCACCCTGAGGCTAATGTTTAGGCCTAAAAACCAATGTTAGATTGTGTCCGTATACTTGTAGAATTGATACAGATGTTGCCGACTTATGCACATGTTGAAAAATACCAGTCATAAAAACAAATCAGTATGAGTTCAACATCCAGTAAAGCTTATTATATTTAGAGGCAACTTGCAAAAGAGCTTGCTTCCTGCACCCTTACCAGATTCACGGCAGTGGGTGAGTGGGTTGCATCAGCATCCGTCCACTCGCTTCGTGCTTAGCGCCAAAAAATTCCCAGAAACCTTTACGCGTTACGGTAGCAGTATACTGTACTGTATAAACGTAGCCACCTACAGTTATTTACTGTATAAGCGTCACACAGTATCTTACTGTAAAATAATACAGTGCTATACTGTAAGTTTTATAGCAATTGTTTACAGTGTGGAAATATTGCTGGGTCACAGTTCAAGTACGTCTTTTTCCCACCAGAGAAATGTAAGCTACAAGCACTTGTCCATTTCGATTCAGTTTGAAGGTTTTCGTTGTGGATTAAACTTATCCATTTCTTTCTTCTCGACTGGCAGCTGATAAAAGTTCAAATTAGATGTTCTCTTTGTTGTGGAGACACAGT
Source organism: Neoarius graeffei (assembly GCF_027579695.1). Classification (NCBI taxonomy): domain Eukaryota; kingdom Metazoa; phylum Chordata; class Actinopteri; order Siluriformes; family Ariidae; genus Neoarius; species Neoarius graeffei. Next base: position 30,800,842 of record NC_083593.1, read on the forward strand.
TAGGTGCCCAGCAATTCACTTTGGGCATGGTTAAAACCGGTTAGACAGAACAACGCAGTGTTTAACAAAGGCGAAAGTAAACAATATAGTGGATCTGACCCCGAGTATTACCCATAATGCACTGTGGTAAACAAGCGATGACATAGTTATGGGTTAGGGTTTTGAAAACTCTGACCCACATGAGGTGACAATCATTTGTGATTGGTGGAACATACACCACTGTATACTTAGTATGTGTGACTGAGAGAGAAAGAGAGTGAGTACAGGTAGTCGTCGACTTACGACTGCGTTTGGTTACGACTGACTGGTCGTAAACCGATCTGGTCGTAAGTCGGCCTATGTTAAATGAACGTAAGTATATTGTGATGTGTAATGATATTGTAATCATCTTAAAGTCTTATTTTATCAACATTTTCTTATTTCATTACCTTGGTTCATTATTTGGTTTAAGTCAAACACTGCATACTACACTGCGTACAGTACAATTCGTTTAATATGTGCAAAACAAAAAATACGAAATACAGGTGTGAAAAATAGAAAACATTTTAGTTTGAAACATACCAAAATACAAATGTAAAACATAGCAAAATACAAAATTTAGTGACCGCTGGCATCACTGGTGCTTGGCTGTGGGTTGTCTATGTCATCATTAGCTGTTGCAGTGCTCGGGCTGGCGGGAGGATTTGCTTGTTTCATAAACCAGGAGCTGGGGCGGAAACTGTATGACGGAGTGCGGTGAGGGTGCACGAGAGAGACTGCGCATGTGCCTGGAGCAGAAACTGTTGTATGCAGTGAGAGGCGCTTCCGGGAGCTGGGGTGGAAACTGTCGTACGCTCAACTAGCTCAGCTGGGAAACACTTGCCAGTCATAACCAGACGGTCGTAAGTCGCATAGGTCGTAAGTCGACGACTACCTGTATTATCTACTTCAACAAATGGAACACATTTTCTGAAGGTTTCTTTTATTCACAGTAAATCTTGTAGTGCATTTCAAATATTTCATAAAACACATGCATGTATATACCATATATATATATATATATATATATATATATATATATATATATATATATATATATATATATGTATATAATATACATACAGCTAAATGTTTCAAATACCCCACACAGAGATATTTTAGTGCATACTCAGCTATTTTTGCATTTCCATAATCTTCCAAAAAGAATTCCAAAAGTCTTAGAGAGATATAAATCTTCTTCCTTCGGCTGTTCTCATTAAGGTCACCACAACGGATCTGTTCCACATATTTGATTTAGCATAGGTTTTACACCGAATCCCCTTCCTGACACAGCCCTCCCCAGTCTAGCCGGGCTTGGGATCAACACTAAAGCCTCGGTCACAACCGGCCGTACGTGCTCCTACGGCCGGTCTACGTGCAAAAAACACAAGAAATGCACGGAGGGCACGCGTGAAACGCACGGAGGGCGCACGTGTGACGTGCTGATTTTCTAGCCGTAGACTGGCCGCAGACGTTCTTTGTCATGTCAAACAAACTCTACGGGCACTTACGTTTTTTTCAGGTTGCAAGACAAACTTACGGCCAACATGCGTCTTTCTCCACGAACAAAAAAACCGCAGCGATTTGGGAAACGCCAAAAATCGCACAGCCAAAAAATCGTACGTCCGGTTGTGACCTAGGCTTAAGTATGCATTGTCTTGTACAACCCCAATGGCTAGGTATTTTACCTAATCTGCATGTCTTTGAATTGTGGGGGAAACCAAAGCACCCAGAGGAAACCTACCTGTATGCAGACACGGGGAGAACATGCAAAATCCACACAGAAAGGCCCCTATCAACTATGAGGTTCAAACCCAGAACCTTCTTACTGTGAGGCAACAGTGCTAACCACTGCACCACCGTGCCGCCCTGAGAGTCACATAAATAAATAGGCCTATATAACTCAGTGGCAGGGATTTTAAAGAGCAATAGCAAGGTGTAGCTGTATGTGGCAGCTGTGATGTGTTTGAGTGTCATCTGCGGACAGAGAGGAGGCGGGACAAACTGCCAGGTGACATGTGATAACGTGATGATTCTTGCCTGTGTCTTATGACCACCAGCCAACTTACGTGTGTTCCTCTGTGCTTTCAGTCACTGCTGTGAGTGAAAGAAAGCATAAGTGGTAGAAGTTGCGTGCGCACATGCACTCATCTGTGATTTTAACCTTGAACAAGGCTAAAGCCACACGCTAGTGATAGCCACTTTTGGGATGCATTTCCATTAGGTTGGGGTTTTTTTTTGTGTGTGTTTTTTTGTGAAATTTTTCTAAGTGCACTGAAAAGTGCTGCTGAGAAATAAAAATGACCGTGGAGCTCTTCTGAAATTCTGCCGCCCTCCCAAGTCTTCCACTCATACACACCAGGTTCTACACTGTACTATAAGTGTTTTCATATCCTAAATACATGGTATTTAATGGAGTACTCAAAACACATTAATCCTATTCCTCCACGCCCACTTTCAAGAGTACTGCCTCTGTGTCAGACCTTCTGCTCAGCTACTAGGCTGTACGAAGTAATATTATGTTGATATGTCCAATTCACTGACAGCCAGACAGCCTTTCTCTCACATTATCCTGTCAGTTTATCTGTTGTTGCCTGTCAACTGCGTATGACATTAGCTCACGTTGCCTCCTAATTTTCTGCTATAAGACCTTATGCAGAAGGTAGAAACTTGCTACATTCACTTGTATTTGTTTTCGGAAGCAAGTGGGTGATGGACGTCCACTGTTACAAAGTGCTTACAATAGAGACTCCTTCCATAAAACTTGAATAAACATCGTCTAAAAATATCCCCATCAACAACACTTGTTCACTTTGTTCAACAATGTTTTTTTATCCATTTATTACTAGAACAGTAATAACGGCAGCAACAATTATCAACAATCCATAATTATCAACACTTTTTCAGATTTACCAATAAAAAAACAATTTTACAAAGGTGAGTTTCAGTTACAACAGTTATTATTGGTTAATTAATCAACCAGAAGACCCTCCTCACCCTTTGATCTTGTCGTCTGATGACACAGCTCATTACCTGAGATGGAATTTTTTTTAGCACGATCAGCAATTTGAGGAAAACCCGGACATTATTATGACAGGTAAGCATGGTGGAAAGACCATGGACATGTTTTTATCAAATTCACTGATATTTCATGATATCCTTGTCGAAACCTACTTTGTTTCTTACTCTTTCATTTGACAGTCACCATTTTGTATCTAAACGCGCATTTGAGAAGTCACGTGAGGTGTCAATAATAGTGATCACTTTCACCGGCGTCCACCATTATCGACACCCTGTGGAATTAAGTGACATTTACAACTGTTATGTATCGATCTTTGTGTAACATTGTTGAAGTAGATGAAATACTTAAAAAAATAAAAGTGCTGTGATTTATAATAATTTTTTTTTCTGATTCATAACAGAATGGAATGCTTATAGAGTATTTGGAATCCAATTGCAATAAATAGAATTAGACCAGAATTAAATTCCTAGCATATAAAAAATTACATGCTTGAAATATTCAGCTTTTTCTATTGCATTCAGAATTTTTTTTTGCAGTTAATTCTAAATATCTACCACATATTATAATATCAGTAGACATTTTATATTTTATAAAAATATAAAGTTTTGTTTCAAGGAATGACATGCGACCTTTGACCTGGATTTTCATATGGTTACAATGTCAACAGCCTGTTGATATTTATTTGTAAACCACAGAGCTAGAAATTAATACAAACAACAACGAACGATTAACAAAACGTGATCTATAAAAATACTTAGAAAGTGGAACAAAAAGATTTTCTGACACAGGTTAAACATTATCAGTTCATTTGTTTATAAACATTAGAATATCCTCATTTATGTAAACACCAACATCGATATAGTTATAGAAAAGATATTTTTTACTAAATATAAATCTATGTAAAACAAATTTTAAATAAAAACTATGTTTTGTTAACTTAATACAACATACTGATTTTTTTTTTAATAAATAATCATCTGGATGTCAATAATTATGGAACGGTGTCGATAACTGTGGACAAAGGTGTCGATAATTGTGGAAAGGTGTCACATGATCTGATACACTAAATAATTGGGAATCAACTCATCTTTTTCCAGTGGAAGCTTGAGTAATTATTCATGCACAATTTACTTATTGAAAGTCTTTTCTACTTTTGCAATGGCCAAAAGATCATTAATCGATAATTGTAGCCGTTGCTCTAGTTTTAGATTATGTGGCGTGTTCACTGTACAAGTCTCTGTGTGTGAGCTGTTACTACAGAAACAGTAACATTTGAATGAGCAAATTAATATTAACCTATATTTCATGTGGAAGTACTTTCCAAGCTGTGTTATAATATGAAAATATCACACACCAATCAGATTCAAGCATTCAGCTACACTGTGGTATAAACGAAATTAATAAACTGATCTAAGTTGCTGATACATATAAGCAAGATTAATAGTAATTTATAGATTAGTACACTAATAAGGACACTACTTTTTAACAGATGTTGCAGCTGTTACTTACACTCACCAGCCACTTTAATAGGAACTTGTTCCAAGATTCCTGTTGTTGGCTGGCAGGAGTGGAACCCACTGTGATCTTCTGCTGTTGCAGAAGATGCTTTTCTGCTCACCACGGTTGTAAAGAGTGATTACATGAGTTACTAAGGCCAAGTTTACATTTGACCATATCTGTCTCGTTTTCTTCGCGGATGCACTGTCCGTTTACATTAAAACGCCTGGAAATGCTGGGAAACGGGAATCCGCCAGGGTCCACGTATTCAATCCAGATCGTGTCTGGTCCGGTGCTGTGTAAACATTGAGAATACGCGGATACACTGTGCTGCGCTCTAGCTGGCGTCGTCATTGGACAACGTCACTGTGACATCCACCTTCCTGATTCGCTGGCGTTGGTCATGTGACGCGACTGCTGAAAAACGGCGTGGACTTCCGCCTTGTATCACCTTTCATTAAAGAGTATAAAAGTATGAAAATACTGCAAATACTGCCCATTGTGTAGTTATGATGGTCTTTAGGCTTGCCATCCTTCCACTTGCAAGTGGTAAGTGACTTGCGCACAGCGGCTCAGTCCCGAATCACTGCTCGTGCACTACACTCGCGCACTCTGTGAGCTGCGCAGGGCCGGAGTGCGCACCCTCCAGAGAGCACTCGCGGAGTGTTCAGGGCGGAGTGATTTGGAGCGCAGCCGCTGAGGAGGAAGCGATGAGCCGCACTGACACATTTCAACTTACGTGCCGAATTAGTCATGTGATTAGCGTATCCGTGTATTGGCGTTGCTGTGTGCACGCGAATCGTGTATTGGCGTTGCTGTGTGCACGCTAATCGTTTTTAAAAACGTTAATCTGATGATCCGCTGATACGGTCTAATGTAAACCCCACCTATATCTTTCCAAGCAGCTCAAACCAATCTGTGCTGAGTTTCCCAAAAGCATCGCAGCACAAAGATCATTGTTAAACTGTAGAGCAAACAGCACAGTGAACATTCTCTCTCCTAGTTAAGATACTCTTAGCGTTAAGAGGCTTTTGGGAAACCCATCACTGGCCATTTTCCTCTGACTTCTCTTATCAATAAGACATTTCCACCCACAGAACTGTCGCTCACTCAATGTTTTTTTGTTTGTTGCACGATTCTGTGTAAACTCTAGAGACTGTTGTGTGTGAAAACTCCAGGAGATCAGCAGTTTCTGAAATACTCAGACCAGTCCATCAGGCACCAACACCCATGCCACAGTGAAAGTCACAGAGATCACAATTTTCCCCATTCTGATGTCTGAAGTGAACATTAACTGAAGCTCTTGATTTGCATCTGCATGAGTTTATGCATCATGCTGCTGTCAAAGGATTGGCTGATTACATAAGTGCATAAAACAGCAGGTGTATGGGTATACCTAATAAAGTGGCCATGAATGTATAAATCAAGCTAAAATGTCAAGTCAGGTTTTGTTTGTTTGTTTGTTTGTTTTTAGTTTTAAAAGTTTAGTTTTGAGGCTGTCATCTTCTTGTTTAATTATCTCAAGACTGCTTGCATGCCCCGCTGAATACAATATTTGAGCTATAATCAAGACCATGTTACATGGAAAAGCATCTTCAGTTTGAATTGCAGAGGCGGGAGGCAGGGGGGACACACACACAATAGAAATAAGACAGGAAGCCAGTGATAGGAATTTAAAATGAGATGCCACGTGTCATGCTTTTTTGCACAAATATATGACTAATTGCTGCGTAATTGCTGACTTTTTCCTTCAAAACATGAAACTCGACACAAATTCTGACAATGACGTAACAATAACCTTTCACTCACTACCTAATTCAAAACTAGCCTTTTATTTACACATGTATCAAGCAGACACTGTAAAATTGTCTCCTTAATTTCTTTTAATCCATCCATCCGTAACCACTTATCCTGTGCAGGGTCACAGGCAAGCTGGAGCCTATACCAGATGACTATGGGCGAGAGGTGGGGTACACCCTGGACAAGTTGCCAGGTCATCACAGGGCTGACACATATACCCCTTTTCCACCAAATCAGTTCCAGGGCTGGTTCGGGGCCAGTGCTGGTGCTGGTTCACAACTCGTTCAACTTGCGAACCAGCTGAGAACCAGTTTGCTTTTCCATAGCTCGGGGTGCTAAGGGGAGCCACGTCATTACATCACTGTATACGTCAGTTACGTTGCTGCGTTTGCATAAACCTTGGCGCGAACATTGAAGCAACAACAACACAGAGAAGAAGAAGAAGAAGCAGCAACAACAACAACAACAACAATAATGGATGACTGCTGCTTTACTGCATCCATGAAATCTCGTTGCTTATTTAAAAATGGTGCCCTCTAGCAGTCTTGCTATTGTTGTTGGTCTTAACAACTCCTCCCCCCGCTGACATAAGCAGTTCTTTCCTCTAGCCCAGCAAAGAGCTGGTGCTACCCTGGAACCGGTTTTTCTGGCCCAGAGCCAGTTCTTCGTCAGTGGAAACAGAAAACCCGGTTCCAAACTAAGCACTGGCCCCGAGCCAGCCCTGGAACTGATTTGGTGGAAAAGGGGTAATAGAGACAAACAACCATTCACACTCACGGTCAATTTAGAGTCACCAGTTAACCTAACCTGCATGTCTTTGGACTGTGGGGGAAACCAGAGCACCCAGAGGAAACCCATGCAGACACAGGGAGAACATGTAAACGCCACACAGAAAGGCCCCTGTCAGCCACTGGGTTCGAACCCAGAACCTTCTTGCTGTGAGGTAACAGTGCTAACCATTACACCACCGTGTAACTTCTTTTAATGCTGCTTCAAATGAAAGGGCTTTGAGGCCGAATTGTTATAACCCCAAGTAGAGAACAAAAGAGCGTTCTGACCTTCTCTCCTCAGTGGAGTCTTTGCTGTATGTTCTCCTTTCTACTAATTATGGTGTGAGAATGGGGAACAGACAAATGGACTGCCCCTGTCAATACCTTTATATCCGCCAGTCGCTTAGTCAGAGCTCCAAGGTCAGCCTAAAAGGATTACAGGCTTACACTTAACATACCAGTTCATTTATAAACGAGATTCTCATCTTCCCGTTCAACACTGTGAAAGATCTCTCAGCTCCTTAACACACAAACACTCTCTCTCTCTCTCTCTCTCTCTCTCTCAGAGAGAGTGGCACTCTCTATGAGTGCCAAACAGACCACAGTCCACACACACACACACACACACACACACACACACATATATTGTAGCTCCAAATCTCTCATCTCACAAGGTTATAGTGTTTTCACTGTGAAAGCTGCTACGTACCTATGAAGAGCAATTGAACAGACTGCTCAAGCTGTCTACTCACTTACACAAGATGAGGTGTGGAGTACAAAATTGCCTGCAGAGGACAAACAGCAAATGACAGAGTCTGGAAAAAAGTGAGAATGAGGGATAGAGACAATGTGCCATACAGAGCTATCTGAAGGTGCAAAGTCCCCAAGGGTGGTGGCCACCAATTTCCACAAGGTCAACAGTGGGGCAGGGAAGTCTAATCCTCCAAGGGAGCCATGACTAGTTCTCGAAACTTTGCAGTGAGGATGGATCCCTGAACAGCAGCTGTTTCTCACTTCAGTGCTCTGCTGCGTGCTGCATCTGCTTTTCCACTGACATCGCAGACTGACAACGTCAATGCCACCGACTTGGGTGTATATAATGTTAGAGGGGCGTAGACATGCATTATTCAACACGCAGCATAAATCTGCTGAACGGTCCCACTCAGGTGTTTCACAGCCTTCAGATGAATCTCAGCGCTGACATAGATCAACTCCTTCCTCAAACATAATATCAATTACAGCCTTGCAAAGCCGCCCATTTTTCCACGTCGTTCCCCTAAGGGTTTTTATCCTGAGATGGATTTCATGATTGGGATCGTGAAGCCGTTCCGCCGCCGTGTATCTCTGAATTAGAGAACAGCAGCATCCTTGACAGATCCCTCCCTCTGCCTGAGCCATGACTGACACCTCGTGATGTCTAACGCTCTCAAAGTCTGTGAACAACAAGCACGCTAGCTTTCACTACAGAACCGTGAGCAACAGATGCCATTTAGACTGTCAGGCCAACAGCACCCCATCATAATAAGCTCATATCATTTTTGAACAGCTAGATTTGACTCACTTTAGATGGTAGTATGGCAGAAATAACTGCTTCTGGGTTTTTGGTTGTTCTTTTTTTTGGGGGGGGCTGTTGTTTTATGATATCTCCTGACATCTTGGCAACGTCTAAAAAAATAGCCACTCTTGCTTTGAGCTGTGGATGCAGGGGCAGACAGATTTCAAGAGGGTTTATCATCAACCGAGGGATAAACAAGTTTGAAAACACACTAATGCTTATAATTTATCACTCTGCCTTTGATGTTGAGGTTCCTTCAGAAAAAAATATATATACTGAGTATATGTAAAATATCATGCTGGTTTCCTCCCCATAACTCATTCACGGCTTTTTTGTTGTTGTTGTTGTTGTCAACAGAGAGATGCTGTTAATGTTGCCAGAATATTTAAGCTTGGCATACAGTAGCTTTCAGAATGAATAATTAATGAACGCATACACTGAAAGAGGTGAAAGACCAAGTGTGAACAATGAACCTTTTCTTTAAAGGGAGGGGAAAAGATGTACACACTCTTTCTCTGAACCCCCAACAAAATGGGAAATCCAACTATTATGTGGATGAGTTGAACAGTTTTTGTGATTATTATGCAATAGTTACAACACAGAGAGAGAGATTCACTTTTTCACAAACCCGCTGAGGTGTCGCACAATTAAAACCAAGCTCATATTAAAAGACAGTGTAGTTCGCTCATAAAACTGATGCTTTTGTAAATCTCATCTCATCTCATTATCTCTAGCCGCTTTATCCTGTTCTACAGGGTCGCAGGCAAGCTGGAGCCTATCCCAGCTGACTACGGGCGAAAGGCGGGGTACACCCTGGACAAGTCGCCAGGTCATCACAGGGCTGACACAAAGACACAGACAACCATTCACACTCACATTCACACCTACAGTCAATTTAGAGTCACCAGTTAACCTAACCTGCATGTCTTTGGACTGTGGGGGAAACCGGAGCATCCGGAGGAAACCCACACGGACATGGGGAGAACATGCAAACTCCGCACAGAAAGGCCCTCACTGGCCACGGGGCTCGAACCCGGATCTTCTTGCTGTGAGACAACAGCGCTAGCTTTTGTAAATCATATGAGTAAAATATTCGAAGACTCCAAGTTTGAAACATGATCAGCACATTTGTTTGTTACCTCCCATTTTCCCCACCATAGATGTGGTTGATTGTAATGTATTAATTAATTTTGTTAATTATTTTATCAAGGGAATTGAACTGGCAACCTCTTGGTCTCAAAGCTTCCCCATGGCCTAAAGAACTCATATAGTTATACAAAATTTGCAAAGGCATATCTAAAGTGGGGTGGCACGGTGGTGTAGTAGGCACTGTCACCTCACAGCAAGAAGGTTCTGGGTTTGAGCCCAGTGGCTGACAGGGGCCTTTCTGTGTGGAGTTTGCATGTTCTCCCCATGTCTGTGTGGGTTATCTCCAGGTGCTCTGGTTTCCTCCACAGTCCAAAGACATACAGGTTAGGTTAATTGGTGGCTCTAAATTGACTGTAGGTGTGAGTGTGAATGGTTGCTTGTCTCTACCGTATGTGTTAGCCCTGTGATGATCTGGTGACTTGTCCAGGGTGCACCCTGCCTCTAGACCATAGTCAGCTGGGATAGGCTAAAGCTTGCCCGCGACCCTCCACAGGATAAGCGGTTACGGATAATGAATCGATGGATAGATGGAATATCTAAAGTGGGTTGGGCAGAACATGACACACCAATATGTCAATCATATGATATACAGCTGATATGCTCAGGGAGTTGAGCTTCATCCTTGCGCTGTAAATTTTTCCAGGAAGGAAACCATTTCTTTTGTGCTTGGTTGCTGGATTAACCCTCTGGGGTCTGAGGGTATTTTCTGGCACTCTAATGATTTTGGCATGATCTAATTTTGTTGTCAATTTCAACAAATCTAATCAGTATTTTCAAACTCATATGACTTTTTTGTATTCAGCACAAGTTCAGCTACAATACTACCTATGTAGTATGTATGTCATGATTGTACTTTTAAAAAAATAACAGATAAATGCAGATGTTGTAAAAAGCAGTTTTAGAACTGTGTTGGAATGTGTGAAAAAACATGACTTTACCCATTGTGACAAACTGTTTTGATCACTTGAGGTGATTCTGTTCAGACTTAGGAATGGATCAAACACAAAAACTTAATTCTGCTCCATTGATTTGGATCATTAACTGGCCATCAAAAAATGTATGTCCTATTGTTTTGGGATAAAGGGTTGGCAGTGGGAGGGGTATTCAATGAGAAGTGTAAAAATTTCCATTCCATTCAATGAGAAGAGTGAAAACCCCTCCCACTGCCAACTCTTAATCCCATCAGGTCAAGTCACAATAAGGTCATGTTTTTTCATACATTCCAACACAGGTCTAAAACTGCTTTTTAAAACATATTAATTTATCTGCTATTTGATTTTATTTTGGTATTTGACTCTATTCATTCTGTTTTGAAATTAACTCTAGTACTATTTTACTCAGAGCCACAACCAACTCTGTTACACAATTACTCTGTAATTTTGCTCCCACTCCAACTCCAAATTTCACTCTCTAAACTCAAAATAGAACAAAATTAACTATTTTTAGGAAAATACTTTTAACTCTGGAAAAATTGCTCAGTCATTTTTCCTGTGTATGCACAACAGCACACACATCAATCAATTCGCTCATGATAAATAGAAGAAATATTTACACTTACTCAAGATGATCTTGGGCTGGATCGAGTCGAAGTTAAAAAAAAAAAAAAAGCCGCCGCTCGTCATCGGTGTTGCAGTTCTCAAGATTGAACCGAATCTCTGTCCTGAATCATGAATTGAATCATGAATTGATTCGCTGACCTGAAATTGAATCGTTGTCCTGAATCATGAGTTGAATTACTGTACTGAATCATCCGAAGCACATAAAATCCATGTGACATCTCGAAACAAGTTTTACCTCCAAATAACTTGAACTATGTCTGACAGATTTTATCCTGTTTATGGTGGGCGTTCCCACCGTGAAAGAGAAACCAATCGAAACTGAAAGAGTGAAAGTGATCATCATGCCATTACCATGTGAATAGTCATTTTTATGAATGCGTAAGTGAGCACTCAGTGCTCCGACTCCAGTGTGACTGAGTAAGGTGACAAGTTTTATGTTTCATCTCATCTCATTATCTCTAGCCACTTTATCCTTCTACAGGGTCGCAGGCAAGCTGGAGTCTATCCCAGCTGACTACGGGCAAAAGGCGGGGTACACCCTGGACAAGTCACCAGGTCATCACAGGGCTGACACATAGACACAGACAACCATTCACACTCACATTCACACCTACGGTCAATTTAGAGTCACCAGTTAACCTAACCTGCATGTCTTTGGACTGTGGGGGAAACCGGAGCACCCGGAGGAAACCCACGCAGACACGGGGAGAACTTGCAAACTCCACACAGAAAGGCCCTTGCCAGCCACGGGGATCGAACCTGGACCTTCTTGCTGTGAGGCAACAGCGCTAACCACTACACCACCGTGCCGCCCATGTTTCATCTCATTTAAGTAATTTAAAAACTATAATATTATTTGGCAGTGGACACATAGGAAAGTGTAAAGTATAAAGTTTCTGTCAATATGTTTATGATAAAAACTTGTGAAGATATTTATCTAAAGACATGACCTACTCATTCTAAACTTGCTGAGCTTCACCGGCGAAGCTCTCGACCCCAGAGGGTTAAATAGCTTACTTGTACTGGTAACCATAGACTTATAAACATAGACGCCGCCTTCTGCGTAGAATCATGCATCATCCTCGCTGCCATATTAGATGTGGCAAAGTGGAGATTCTTCAACCGTCTCTGGTATAGCGTCTAGACAGTAGTCGAGAATAAAGATGCCTCATTCATGTGCTGCGTTTAACTGTACCAACAGGTTTACCGTCCAAACGAGATCACATGGGATTACCTTTCACAGGTGAGACTGGAAAAATACTTTTCAATACTGTTCCTTCAGTCTTCAGTTTCCCAGCTCATCTCCACCGGGTAGGTGTATAGTTATAAGCAGTGAGAATTAGATAATACAGTGCCACACTATGATGAACGTTTTTGAACGTATGATGAATGTTTTTAACCTTTCTGAATGTGAAGGAATCAGTGATGTATTTTGTTTTGGTATGACGTTAGAACCTGGCCGAACTCAGTTTGGCAGTCATTCAGCTCACTTTATTCAACGAGAGTAGGTCTGTGTGGTGACTCAATAAATAAAACAGTACATTTTTATTTTCATTCACTATTCCCAGTTTTTCCACTATTTCCATCATTTATCATATTCAGTCTTGTAGGTTGGTTATTGTGGCCTCAGGTTTTGGTAGCTTGCTACGGTACGCTGACTGATTAGCTTACCTGAGCTATCTATCGCGTATCTGTCACTAGTTTGCAGTGTACAGGGTATTTCGCACACTATTTATAACCATCACATTAAAAGTTATATGTGTTGTTTTGATGTCTGTTTGTTTCCCAAATATATACGTGTGTGTCTTAATGGGTGAATAAAAGGCATTGAGTTAAATATTATTGTAGAAAGGGGCTTTATGAAGTTCAGTCCATTTACTTGCATTGGTTTACGGGGAAGATTTGCCACATCAAATATGGCGGACACTCTGACGTATCCCAGCAACGGGGCCACCAGCTCAATGCGGCGTCTATGTTTATATGTCTATGCTGGTAACACTGTCAGCCATCTTGAAATCTGGTGTACTAATTAACCAATTTAACATTGTCAACTATCCCTCATACTAAGAAATAATATTTTCATATCTCAAATCTGATATTTGAGAATAAATTCTTTGCAGGCAGACAGATGATGCTACTGTGTATGTACAGAGTGAGCATCCTCACATTAGCTTGTTGCTGATTGGAGTGTTACAATGGACCCCTGTTACAACTAACCCCATTCTCCCCTAATATAGTTCTCACCTGCAAAACCTGGCAAGCACACAACAGAAAAACATGCAGACTTATTTTAGGTGATTAGTCTCACTATGACAACAAGTTGAATTATTTCAGTAAATGGAAACCATTTCACAGTTTAAATGTGTAATACTGTCTGTATTCAACCACTGCAAATTCGAGGAGTCTCCGGCCTCCACTGACTAGACAGACCCAATTACTGTTCAAGCTTGGCTAAATTAGACCAAAACCTAAAATAAATGTTATCAACCAACAACAAAAAATGATGCTGTGCACATAACTAGGGCACAATGGATGACATAATTAAGGGAAGCATTGCCACATTGCCCATGGATACATTACCAATTTAGAGTTTTACACACACACACACACACACACACACACACACACACACACACACACACACACACACACACACACACAAAATCTACAAATTATTGAATAGAGCACATCTAATCAAACTGCAGGGGAAAAGGCTGTTCCCTTGCTTCTGAAGTCATTATTTAAAGTTTATGAAATTCATCTTATTTGTGTTTGCAGAGTTTCTCCTGAACTACAATGTGATGATGCACTGTGTGTGTTTGTGTGTGTGCATGTGTGTATGAGACTCTCTCCCCCACACAGAAAATGGCCCTAAGAGCCACCGTGCATGACAATTAACCCAGAATTATTTTGTTAATGTGTTTTCTTGGCAGCCAAAACTTCCAGAGTCTGCCAACAGACGGGTTGCTGAGTGAAAACGCGGAAAGCTAATGTACAGACACAGCGGGACAGTTCACTTCCTCCGACTTCAGGCTTCATTTGCGCATTCCCACAGTACGAATTCTTCTAAACAATGTGGAGCTTTGCAAGGCTCTTCAAGATTAATGTTAAATGCTTGTGTATAATTACAAACACTGATCTTAATCTAGATTCCGAATTCATTGCAGTAATCTGATGCTACTGCTTGTGCAATGTACCCCAGGATGGTACCATGGTGTGAAATTTAAAACAGATGTAAACATAGATATATCTTTATGGCCACAAAACTTAATGGCAAAGTAACGTCCTATTAAGATAAATTGCCTAAAGGTATGTGTTCGTGTGTTGCAGTGGATACTTGTGCATATCTAGATAAATCGTCCCCAGTAAAGCGGGCTATAACTACAGGTCCCACATGGGTCATTAGATCAGTGTTAATGGTGGCAGCATCCTACAGTGTAATATAACACTGAGGATCCCTGTGGTTTGTTCTGGCCAGTGGATCAGAGCAGCATTTATCACATGTCCCACAACAAAATGACTTGCACTTCATCATTGCTACAAAGTGAGATTAATCAGGAATAGCCTCCATTATAGCGCAAAGTTATGACTTTTATACTGAAGCAAAACTTGATCAGACTGTTAAGCATTTAGGCTTCAGAGGTGGGCAATCACTTAAAAGGTCATGCAATGTGCTTTAAAGTATGCACCTACTATAAAGAGGGATAATCTGCATTGCTAAGTTGATTACTAATTCAGCCCACTGAGGGATATCTCACTGCATGAGTCAGATATTGATATTTTTCTCAATTCATTTACTTTTTGTTTCAAGTATTCCCATGAAGTGCAATGCAACTAAATAAAGGTAACATCAAAAGCTTTAAGTACCCTAGACTTAAGAGCTATTTGCAGCATTTTGGGAAATCATGGTTCAAATTAAAATCAAGCCAACAAAGCACTCAGGGAGCAAGGCATGATTCATGCACCTTGACACTAATACTGTAGATGTAAGCATAATGTTGTCAGCAGGCCTTCAACAACCATTAGCATAAACTCCTCTGATCAAAGCCGAACTGATCCTGCGTCTCTTCATTCCAGCTCTCCTGTCCAAAACACTGCTCCAAAACATTCTTAACTCATCATCTATAATTTATGGTTTGTCACATGCTCACTTCCAAGTAACCCTTTAATGGTTAGAAAGTCAAGGGGTTTTTACACCAACACGTATCATACATGAACACAATTGTAGGCTTGAAATATAAATCTACAAAATTAATAAACAATTAATAATTATCTCCCTAATGTAGCCAGTGTGCATTATAGAAGAAACCTTTATTTATTTATCACATGCACACTTTCAAGCACAGTGAAATTCATCCTCTGCATTTAACCCATCTGAAGCAGTGAACACACGCGCATATACTCAGAGCATTGGGCAGCCACACCAGAGTGCCCGGGGAGCAGTCAGGGGTCAGGTACCTTGCTCAAGGGCACCTCAGCCCAAGGCTGCCCCACATCAACCTAACTGCATGTCTTTGGATTGTGGGGGAAACCGGAGCACCCGGAGGAAACCCACGCAGACACAGGGAGAACTCCACACAGAAAGGCCCTCACCGGCCGCTGGGTTTGAGCCCGGAACCTTCTTGCTGTGAGGCGACCGTGCTAACCACTGCACCACTGTGCCGCCCCAAAGGTTATACCAAAGGTTTTCACACTTTTCATAGCCAGGGAGCTCTTTAATTGTGAAATAAACTCCATAGACCCCTTCAATACAGATTTATTTGATCTAAATTGTTTAAATCCATACAATATTCTTCCTCTTCTTCTTCTGGCTGTTCCCGTTAGGGGTCACCACAACAGATAATATCCCTCCATCTCCTCCTGTTCTCCATATCTTTTTCTGTAGCACCAACCATCCTCATGCCCTCCTTCACCACATCCATAAATCTCATCTTTGGTCTTCCTCATTTCCTTCTACCTGGCAACTCCATCTCCAGCATTCTTTTCCTCTGGATCTCTCTTCTGTACGTGTCCAAACCATCAAAATCTTGCACAATAATATTATAGGTATTTATTAGAGCAATAGGGCTTTTTTTCATGATCTTTCCACTTCCATGACACATTAGGTCCAAGTTGGAATTATTTAATGCCCGGCTTGTTTTTGAGTTATTGAGGTTTGGTTTAAACCCGTTCAATTCAAGTGATTACTCAACCTATCACAACTCAGTAATAAATGTAATATCTTTGATAACAGGGCTTTGCAGGACACCCTGGTTATAATTTACATACTCCTAGGAGTCCCCAGACCCCACTTTGAGAAATACTGCACTATACTGTACAAACAGCTCCTAACTTGTATCAGATCATGCCGCAACAGGATCTGATAGTGCTCAGATTTCAGGTGCCTGTGTTCTGGAACATATTTCTGTGGATCAGGGACCTCTGCAGTTTTTTTTTCTTTTATTAAAAATAAAAAATATTATTTTAATGATTCATCATTTTTATATTTTTCTGTTTGTCCACAAGAAGAGCAAATCACGACCTCAGAAGGTGACTGTACTGCATTGTGGAGTAATTTGGATAATTAGGCAAGTTAAGAAAGTCTTTCTGTTCATTGTTATCGGTATTCATGTTGTTATGTTCATGTTGCCATTTAAAGGGCATGATGTGTTTTGTAAGACCCAGAGTTTTGAGTAAAATGTTTGCTGTGAGGTTGAGCACAAAGGAAATGTGCAGTTGACTCCTCCAGTCCTCCCACTGAAATGCATCACTGAAATGTTGCGTTTGCAATTCCTTGTTGTGCACGGTTCCTCATGCTATTAGCTCTAGGTATATGACAGTACTCAACATTACTGTATTGCATGAAGTGCTTGGAGCACTATTGTGTTTGAATATTCCAGGACCTGTATACAACTTGAAATAAATAAGTGAGAGATATTGCCATACGCTTTAGGTGTACTGACACCTGCTTCATTCCAGTGCTAGTACGAATAAATCAGCACTATTTTTCATTATGTGATTTCCTACGAATATTTATTGGGTTAACATATGAGTCATTGCAAATAAGACTGTAATTTTTTTTTACTATATGCAAAGCAATTCCTTGGAAAATAAACAAAAAGAAAAGAATGATTTTTAAGAATTCTTGTTCGTCTGACCCACAGAAGGCTCAAAATAATACCTGAGCAAAGTTGGGCAATATTTAAGCTGTAAAAGTTCTTAAGACTCATTTGTGCACTCATTTAATAAGCAGCAGCATTGCTAATTAGAAATGATGGCCTCCGATGCAGCAGAAATACTATTATAAGTAATAAATGAATTGCATCAGTTGTGGGTTTTAATTAATTCTTCCATTGAATTTGAATGTTTATTCCTTTTAAATGCATTGTGAAATAAAACTGTTGAGTAACAATTAGTTCCCAGGAACAAGTAAATGGGATGGATAGGAATACTAGGTCCTACTACCATTAGAAAATCCAATTGATTGACGCATCATTCATTCTTTCATTGTCCTCAGAGTATTGTCTAATGCTGTAATTTATAATGCACCTTTCCACTGACCTCAATTTAGATGGACATCAAATAAAATTGAATTCAGCTCAATGAAATGTGCTCTTCGCCAGATGAGAGCTCAGTATTATTCAGCAAATGAGGAATTTCAATGATATCTGTGTTTAGGGTCAAATCTAGCTCTCAGACATATGAGCTGATAAATGAGAATAAATGATCTGACCATCAACGGCCTTCAGAAAAATGCAAGTCTTGATCTTGATTGTGCTTCTTTCTACAAAAGTGAAACTGTATAGTACGTATTGAAGATCTAGAGAGACAGTTAGTCTTTCATCTGTGACTTTTATCTGTATGAACTATGGCAAATATGCCACTTTTCCCTCTAACTGCTAGCCCTCCCAATCTGCACCAACCTTTGTGTGAATGATATATTGAGAGGAGGCAGGCCAGCCATTTTTAAGAATAACACCTTTGACAGAATGAAAAGCTAAGGGAGAAAATTAGCCTTTCTCCTGCAATCGAAGGCATGGGAATAAATGGGAACATCACCGATAACTGCTACAGATAGAGAGAGACAGACAATGCAGGACAGAGATACAGAGGCAGGAAACTCTAACTTGACAGCTAAAGAATGTCAAATTTAATGCTGGGCACAGGACCATATGCAAAGTATTGACTATGAATATGAATGATATAGATTCTCAGTCCTGGGTGCTAATGAACTGAAGTCTGCATCAACAATGTACAAATAGAAATTCTGTCTCTCTCTTTTATATATCTCATCTCATTATCTCTAGCTGCTTTATCCTGTTCTACAGGGTCGCAGGCAAGCTGGAGCCTATCCCAGCTGACTACGGGCGAAAGGCGGGGTACACCCTGGGCCACGGGGCTCGAACCCGGACCTTCTTGCTGTGAGGCGACAGCGCTAACCACTACACCACCGTGCCGCCAGGATGGATATATATATATATATGGGCTGCCGAAATTAACACGATAATAATGCATTTACGCAAATTCCTTTTAATGTCACAATTTTTATTTATTTATTTATTTTGACATGTAATTAACAAATGTATGTTCTGTGCCCCCCTCCCTCATTGCTTGGGAAATCAAGAAATGATGTAACGCGAGTGAGCGATGTAGCGAGTGGTGTAAGTCATGATAATGTGCACTTACGTACAGAATCAACTTATGCTGTGTTCACACTTATACCGGTACGAAAGTGGTATAACTGCATCGATACAAAGTATACCGGTACAGTTTAGTGCATCTGTCCACACTAGCGAGAAATGTTTGCGGTTTTCTTTCACGGTAGTTGAAATGTGCGTGCGCGAAATGTTTCCGTGGTTACCGAGTAACTTCCTTCTGAGAATATATGGCATCCTTTATTTCGAGATCTCGAGAAAACAAAACAATTATTCCGTGATCTCGAGAAAACAAAACAATTATTTCATGATCTCAGCTGGATCACTGTATCTTCGTCGGTAGAGACGAAGCCGGGCCAGTCTTCTGCGGAGGTGCCGCGGACTAATTTTGAAATTATCCCTTATTAAAAGACTTAATGCAATCTCTCCCTGTGTCAACCCCTGATCAAAATATTGCCTTATTAGGTGATTGATTATTCCAGACATTCTAATGACCAAAGTTGCGTCTATACAGAATGAGAAATAGCCCCAAAGTCAGCATATCACAAGTCTCTTGGCGCACCTGAACCATTTCTCAGCTGTTTACTCGAGATCATGAAATAATTGTTTTTGTTTTCTCGAGATCACGGAATAACGGTTTTGTTTTCTCGAGATCTCGAATTAGTTGTGTTGTGTTGTTTTCTCGAGATCCTGAATTAATTATGTCGTTATCTCGGAATAACGGTTTTGTTTTCTCGAGATCTCAAATTAGTTGTGTTGTTTTATCGAGATCCTGAATTAATTATGTCGTTATCTCGGGATAACAAGGTGAATAAAAAAAAGGATTATATGAAGGGCCTCTCTCGGCTTCCGTACGGATGAAACAACGTATGTGTGCTTTTTGTTGTCAATGTACAGTCTGTATTTCTGGTGGTCATTTATTCAGTTGAATCGTATAAAACGCGCGAGGCAGTTGAGAAAGAAACAAACGAATCTCCGTTCTTCACTATTTTATTCAGCGAAGACATCGATTGAGGTGTGTGACTTTGCGCATGCACATTATATTTGTATCGATACAGAACCGCTTCATCTGTCCACACTACAGCGAAGAGCTACAGTACCGATACTGTACCGGTACGAAACCCATACATTTGTGGGTTTCGTACCGATACAGTTATACCGCTACAGTACCGGTATAGTTGCTAGTGTGGACAGATGTTGTGGTACGAAAGTAGTTTCGTATCGGTACAAAATCCCTAGTGTGGACAGGGTATTATATTGTTGTATTCTGACTGTTTACATAAAATGTGTGCATTTTTAATATGCTTTTGATGGTTCACAGGGGAGAAAAGAAGACATGTTAAGGTCCGTGTGTGTGTCTAAGCACTCAGTCTGCACACTGAAGTGAGAGAGCAAGTTTGTTTTATTCTGAGAAATTTGTGAGTTATGTAAAAGTGTTTATAAATGCAGTTCTGTTTTTTTTTGCTCATGAATGTACTGTATATTTACCAATGAGTTTTTACATTTTACTGGGAAACATTTTTATGAGCTGTGTGTATTTATATTTTCTTTATTTAAAGATCACCACTACTGTTGTCCAGAGTCTGCATCACCTCCTTTGTTTAGTTTAGTTTATTGCATAGTTTGAGGCTGGACGTGAAGTACAGAACTAGAGGGAAATACTAGATTCTTTTTTTTCACACTGAACTGTGCTAAACCCTCAAAATTATAAAGGTAACGCTGCTTTATTTTTTAAAGATCTGATGACACGTTTTTTGACATCTTTGGCGATGTTTTATAACATAAAAAGTAATTCCCGATGATCCATATATTAATTCACAAAGGCGCCTATTTTACAAGTTATGATAAAAAACGCGGCTATTTGGGCAAATTTGACGGGGCTGCAGCACCCAGGAGACGAATGAGGAGGAGGGGCTATATGACGTCATTGAAAGAATCTTCCTCCTCACTTACCAGTTTGTTGTTGATGCGACAGGTGTTCAGTTTGTCATTATTAGTATTATTTTTATACATTATTATACATATATATATATATATATATATATATATATATATATATATATATATATATATACACACAGTGGTGCTTGAAAGTTTGTGAACCCTTTAGAATTTTCTATATTTCTGCATAAATATGACGTAAAACATCATCAGATTTTCACACAAATCTTAAAATTAGATAAAGAGAACCCAGTTAAACAAATGAGACAAAAATATTATACTTGGTCATTTATTTATTGAGGAAAATGATCCAATATTACATATCTGTGAGTGGCAAAAGTATGTGAACCTCTAGGATTAACAGTTAATTTAAAGGTGAAATTAGACTCGGGTGTTTTCAATCAATGGGATGACAATCAGGTGTGAGTGGGCACCCTGTTTTATTTAAAGAACAGGGATCTATCAAAGTCTGAGCTTCACAACACATGTTTGTGGAAGTGTATCATGGCACGAACAAAGGAGATTTCTGAGGAACTCAGAAAAAGTGTTGTTGATGCTCATCAGGCTGGAAAAGGTTACAAAACCATCTCTAAAGAGTTTGGACTCCACCAATCCACAATCAGACAGATTGTGTCCAAATGGAGGAAATTCAAGACCATTGTTACCCTCCCCAGGAGTGGTCGACCAACAAAGATCACTCCAAGAGCAAGGCGTGTAATAGCCGGCGAGGTCACAAAGGACCCCAGGGTAACTTCTAAGCAACTGAAGGCTTCTCTCACATTGGCTAATGTTAATGTTCATGAGTCCACCATCAGGAGAACACTGAACAACAATGGTGTGCATGGCAGGGTTGCAAGGAGAAAGCCACTGCTCTCCAAAAATAACATTGCTGCTCATCTCCAGTTTGCTAAAGATCACGTTGACAAGCCAGAAGGCTATTGGAAAAATGTTTTGTGGACGGATGAGACCAAAATAGAAATTTTTGGTTTAAATGAGAAGTGTTATGTTTGGAGAAAGGAAGACACTGCATTCCAGTATAAGAACCTTATCCCATCTGTGAAACATGGTGGTGGTAGTATCGTGGTTTGGGCCTGTTTTGCTGCATCTGGGTCAGGATGGCTTGCCATCATTGATGGAACAATGAATTCTGAATTATACCAGCAAATTCTAAAGGAAAATGTCAGGACATCTGTCCATGAACTGACTCTCAAGAGAAGGTGGGTCATGCAGCAAGACAATGACCCTAAGCACACAAGTCGTTCTACCAAAGAATGGTTAAAGAAGAATAAAGTTAATGTTTTGGAATGGCCAAGTCAAAGTCCTGACCTTAATCTAATCAAAATGTTGTGGAAGGACCTGAAGCGAGCAGTTCATGTGAGGAAACCCACCAACATCCCAGCGTTGAAGCTGTTCTGTATGGAGGAATGGGCTAAAATTCCTCCAAGCCAATGTGCAGGACTGATCAACAGTTACTGGAAATGTTTAGTTGCAGTTATTGCTACACAAGGGGGTCACACCAGATACTGAAAGCAAAGGTTCACATACTTTTGCCACTCACATATATGTAATATTGGATCATTTTCCTCAATAAATAAATGACCAAGTATAATATTTTTGTCTCATTTGTTTAACTGGGCTCTCTTTATCTACAGTGGTGCTTGAAAGTTTGTGAACCCTTTAGAATTTTCTATATTTCTGCATAAATATGACGTAAAACATCATCAGATTTCCACACAAGTTCTAAAAGTAGATAAAGAGAACCCACTTAAACAAATGAGACAAAAATATTATACTTGGTCATTTACTTATTGAGGAAAATGATCCAATATTACATATCTGTGAGTGGCAAAAGTATGTGAACCCCTAGGATTAGCAGTTAATTTGAAGGTGAAATTAGAGTCAGGTGTTTCCAATCAGTGGGATGACAATCAGGTGTGAGTGGGCACCCTGTTTTATTTAAAGAACAGGGATCTATCAACATCTGATCTTCACAACACATGTTTGTGGAAGTGTATCATGCCACGAACAAAGGAGATTTCTGAGGACCTCAGAAAAAGCGTTGTTGATGCTCATCAGGCTGGAAAAGGTTACAAAACCATCTCTAAAGAGTTTGGACTCCACCCATCCACAGTCAGACACACTGTGAACAAATGGAGGAAATTCAAGACCATTGTTACCCTCCCCAGGAGTGGTCGACCAACAAAGATCACTCCAAGAGCAAGGCGTGTAATAGTCGGCGAGGTCACAAAGGACCCCAGGGTAACTTCTAAGCAACTGAAGGCCTCTCTCACATTGGCTAATGTTAATGTTCATGAGTCCACCATCAGGAGAACACTGAACAACAATGGTGTGCATGGCAGGGTTGCAAGGAGAAAGTCACTGCTCTCCAAAAAGAACATTGCTGCTCGTCTGTAGTTTGCTAAAGATCACGTGGACAAGCCAGAACGCTATTGAAAATGTTTTGTGGACAGATGAGACCAAAATAGAACTTTTTGGTTTAAATGAGAAGCGTTATGTTTGGAGAAAGGAAAAACACTGCATTCCAGCATAAGAACCTTATCCCATCTGTGAAACATGGTGGTGGTGGTATCATGGTTTGGGCCTGTTTTGCTGCATCTGGGCCAGGACAGCTTGCCATCATTGCTGGAACAATGAATTCTGAATTATAGCAGCGAATTCTAAAGGAAAATGTCAGGACATCTGTCCATCTCAAGAGAAGGTGGGTCATGCAGCAAGACAACGGCCCTAAGCACACAAGTCGTTCTACCAAAGAATGGTTAAAGAAGAATAAAGTTAATGTTTTGGAATGGCCAAGTCAAAGTCCTGACCTTAATCCAATGGAAATATTGTGGTAGGACCTGAAGCGAGCAGTTCATGTGAGGAAACCCACCAACATCCCAGAGTTGAAGCTGTTCTGTACGGAGGAATGGGCTAAAATTCCTCCAAGCCGGTGTGCAGGACTGATCAACAGTTACCGGAAACGTTTAGTTGCAGTTATTGCTGCACAAGGGGGTCACAACAGATACTGAAAGCAAAGATTCACATACTTTTGCCACTCACATATATGTAATATTGGATCATTTTCCTCAATAAATAAATGACCAAGTATAATATTTTTGCCTCATTTGTTTGACTGGGTTCTCTTTATCTACTTTTAGGACTTGTGTGAAAATCTGATGATGTTTTAGATCATATTTATGCAGAAATATAGAAAATTCTAAAGGGTTCACAAACTTTCAAGCACTACTGTGTGTGTATATATATATATATATATATATATATATATATATATATATAGTTATATATATATAGTTATTATGCCTTCGCGTAGTGTTGCCGGCTTTTGCTCCAAAACCCACAAGGATGGGGTAAGTTTATACAAGTTTCCCAGAGATCCCGAGCTGCATGCGAAGTGGGTGAAGCAAGTCAGGCGCACTCGTGACAAGTGGGAGCCCTCACCAACATCCGTCCTGTGCTCTGAACACTTCGATTTGGATTGTTTTGACACCCTTCCCAGCTTAAAAGAATCTCTTGGGTGTGCAGTTCAGCACAAACGTGTGTTACTACCATCAGCAGTGCCTACAGTATTCCGGAGGGGGTCTACTAGTAGCTATGCCGGATCCAGCAGTCGCCTGGATATTTTGCTTCATTCAAGAATAAAACTAAGAAGCCATAAACTAGAAGACGTGCCTGCCAATATTATCCTAAATGTATCACGGATCAGGCATAGCCGTAAGCTTATTATGTTAGCCGTTTGCATGCTCCATTAGGAACTATGTATTCAGTGTAGCATACGGCTTACATGATATAAGCAGTGTTTACACATGCAAGACAACAATACACAATATTAAAATATTGATTCCGTAACATTTTGAACAAATATGGGTTGACCTACCAATCCTTGTTATCCAACCTTGTGGTGTTCGTCAATGCTGGGCTGTCTGCCTGTCCGCTGTCCATCTCGGAGTCGGAGTCGCTCTCAGATTGGTGCACAGTAACAGGTTCAAACCTGTACGGTTGGATGCACCCGTGTTCGTCATCACTAGATTCTTCCGATCTATCCCACTCGCAACACAATTCTAGACTCCCAGAAGAGGAAGAGCTAGCACTAGAGTTCACCGGCGTTTTCATGCGCCATTTCCATTGAGTAGAACCAGAGTAGAACAGCCAGTGAACCGCAGCGTGTTCTTCCGCTGACGTCACAGCATGACCGCGAGCCACGGACCCAGTTTTCTTGTGCTGTGCAATTAAAAGTTGGATATTCGCGTAACAACAGCTTCTTTTCACGTAATTATAACAGAAATCTAACGTTTGCCATGTTGTATAGTTTATTTAAGAAATTGCATAGAGTCATGTTCGTGTCATCAGATCTTTAAATCCAGTGGGGGAATAAAATACCCACAAAAATTATTTTTGCTGTGTCCAGCCTTATTCTTCCTGACCTAGCCATATACATTCGCAAAAAACATATTTGTCCACTCCCCCTCCCCCAAAACTTGAAAAATACCCCTTTAAGGTACATTTAGAACAGATAAAAGATGTGTGATTAATTTGTGATTAATCGTGAGTTAACTATGGAAAATAATGCGATTTATCATGATTAAATATTTTAACTGAATGAATATTTTACTCTGTGTGTGTGTGTGTGTGTGTGGTGGTGGTCTAAAATTGACAGCACTCAACTGGATTGAGATTTGATATAGACCATGTAGGTCATAGCATATGATTTCTACTATTTTAACACTCATCAAACCATTCAGTGGATGGGGTGGGGTCATCCTGAAAGAGACCACTCCTATCAGGATGAAAATGTTTCAGCATAATAAATTAGTATTGCTTTGTAGTGACCCTATAAGGAGAGACTTGGAATCAAACCATGCTTGTTACTAGATGCTTCCAACAGCATAAATAGGCAGCCCTCTGTACAGTGCCGAGTTTCCCAAAAGCATCATAGCACAAAGATCATCGTTAAATTGTAGCACGAGCAGCACAATGAACACTCTCTCTCCTAGTTAAGAGGCTCTTAGCATTAAGAGGCTTTTGGGAAACCCACCCCAGACTAGTACAGATTTAGTACAGACTTCTGGCAACACAGATACAGTAACAATTATTTGAAATATCCATGCTAACCATATGGCAAATTCTAAATTAGTGTACTGTATTATCAAATATCAGCACATGCCTCATAATTAGCAGGCCTCATCACAACACAAGAGCATTACTGAGTGTTTCTCTCCAAAACCAGCTTTGGGACATGGCCACGGCACAGCTCCAAACCCCAAGCATGGCCTTTAGCACACATTTAGCAGCATGGCATGAGCTGTGTATTACATGCCGTGCTTTTTCAGAGACCATTGACTGGCAGTGGGAGCCAAGAGTGACGGGGGAAAGCACACTGTTGGGCGGAATCATAATTGTTTCTGCATTCTAATAGAGATGAAAACTGTGTGTCATAGTACTCAGGAGAGAACTAGGTTTCCAGCAGAAAAGTGGTGTCCTCCTGAGAAATGGGGGCATGACCACAATAAACACACACACACACACAATGAAAGCGTAGCAGCATGAAAATAAAAACTTTTATTGTCTGCAACAGAAGGTGGAAACCTTTCTACTCAAAACATCTGACTGAAGGTAAAGTTGGTGAATTAAGTTAATAATTTGCTTTAAATAAATCAGGCACATCTTAATTTTACAGTAGTTGCTATCCATATCCATGAATATATTGCTTTATGATACAGAATAAATGCTGTTCCACAGTATCTCTGCCAGGTTTTGACTTTATACAACCCAAAATCAGAAAAATTTGGGACATTATGAAAAGTGCGAACAAAAAATATATTTCATATTTTGTCTGGTCAACTTTATTTCATTTGTTAAAATACATCCATTACTGTGTTTTAAGCCTGCAACACATTCCAAAAAAAGTTGAGTTGGGGTAATGTAGGGCTAGTAAGGAGGTAAAACACTGAAGTAATGATGTGATTTGAAACAGGTGATGTCAACAGGTTACTGTAATCATGATTTTGTACAAAATCAGTATCCAGGTTAGGCCTAGTCTTTGAGGAGCAAAGATGGGCAGAGGATCTTCAGTTTGCCAACAAATGCATGAGAAAATTATTGAATGTTTAAAAACAATGTTAATCAAAGAAAGACACGAAGGGATTTGGAAATTCGACCCTCTATAGTGCACAATATCATGAAATGATTTAAGGAATTTGGAGGAATTTCTGTGAGTAAAGGGCAAGAGCACAAGCCTAAGCTGAACACCCATGATTTCTGATCCCTCAGATGGCACTGCATCAAGAACTGTCATTCATCTATAGCTCGAGATTACTTTGGCAAACCTTTGTCAAGCACTATGATATGGAGTTACAGCCACAAATGCCAGTTAAAACTTTATTTTGCAAAAAGGAAGCCGTATGTTAACTGTGTCCAGAAGCACCACTGACTTCTCTGGGCTCCGAGGCATCTGGGATGGACCATCACAGAGTGGAAACGTGTATTGTGGTCAGACGAATCAGTATTAAAGGACTATTATGGAAGAAATGGACACCGTGTGTATCCAAATTGAAGATGAAAAGGACCATCCAGACTTTCACCAGCAACAAGTCCAAAAGTCAGGGTCTGTCATGGTATAGAGTGCTTCGAGGTCAGCGCGAACCCAGCGGCGGCCATATTGGAAGTCAAAGGTCGCTGTGTCAGTGCATTGTTGTTGTTCAGTGAAGCAAAAAGGGGTGACAATGTCGAATACGTGTGTCATTGTTGGCTGAAGTAGCCGGGGGGAAAAGGGTGGCAAAAGCTTCCACAGACTCCCTAAAGTCGTGACTAACCAGGGAATTGCAGCACAGGAGAAAAGCGAGCGGAGGAGACGACAGTGGCTGGCTGCCATTAACCGATCAAATTTAGGACAACTTGACTGTATCCGGATTTGTTCTGATCACTTTGTGACAGGTAGGTTAAATTGTCTTGAATTTCTATAGTTACTAAAATAAATGTGATACAAACTATTATCTTTTCTATGTACTTTCAGCAATGATTAATGGATATATTTGTCACATTAGGTAGCTTATGTCTACTGCAGTGCATTGTTGCATCAAATGGCATTTAAGATCTAGGCCTAGTAATGTTTATGTACACATGCTTTAGTTCACAAAATGGACTTGGGTGAAACACTACCGTAGATAGTTCACAAGATCGATGTATGTCACATGTGGCAACAAGCTGGGGTCAGCTTTCCATTCCTTCTCACTAACAGTGCATGAATCTACATTCCCAATGAAACGTACCTTCTCAGCATGACGCTCCCGTGCCTGCTTATCCAAACTTTCACAGTAGTGCTCCATCACTTCAGATGTCTAAATTCTTAAAAAAATTCAAGCTTCTAAGCCCTCTAACGCGGAAACGAATCGGTGAATGTGTACTCTATGCTGTGTACTCTATGAGCGCTCTGGAGCGAGTGACTTC
Source organism: Neoarius graeffei (assembly GCF_027579695.1). Taxonomy (NCBI): domain Eukaryota; kingdom Metazoa; phylum Chordata; class Actinopteri; order Siluriformes; family Ariidae; genus Neoarius; species Neoarius graeffei. The sequence goes on from NC_083593.1 coordinate 30,829,251, forward strand.
CAAGATGGCCGCGCAGACCGCAGTGTTACTATTTTTAGCATCATCTCGGAGCACTCTATAGGGTTGTGTCAGTGTCCTTGGCAAATTAATGGCAGCATTAATGCAGAAAAGTACATTGAGATTTTGGAGCAACATATGTTGTCTTCGAGACGACATCTTTTCCAGGGATGCCAATGCATATTTCAACAAAACAATGCAAAAGCACTTTATGCACACATTACAAAGGAATGACTGTGGAATAAGAGGGTGTGGGCGCTGGAGTGGCCTGCCTGCAGTCCTGACCTGTCCACAATGGAGAATGTGTTGTGAATTTTGAAACAAAAAGATGTAATAACGACCCTGTCTTGTTGCACACATTAAGACCTGTTTGCAGGAAGAATGGGACAAAATAATCCCTGAAATGCTTCATCATTTGGTATCTTCAGTCCTTAAACATATTTTAAATGTTGTGAGAAGGTATGGCAACATTACAAATTGGTAAATGCTTTACCATCCCAACATTTTTTGAAATGTGCTGTAAGAATCAAAATTAGAAAAAGTGTTATTTTAGAAAAAATAAATAAATACATAAATAAATAAAACTCATGAGACAAAACATCAAATAATGTGTTATTGTTTTGAGTGCAATACAGTTCAAAGATTATTTACAAATCACTGTTTTAAGTTTAAATTTAAATTTCTGATCTGGGGTTGTAGGTTTTATTTCACTGCATATTTTGCTAACCATCAGGTCTAAACATGGAATCTTTTGAGTTGCATTTGCATTTATTAGGAAAAAGTAATCAATCACAATCACCAAAACAACCTTTCAGAAAACAAGTCACGAGCTTAAAGCGAGGCAGCCTTTCAAGTTCATAAAATCAATCAAATTTAGTTCCCTCTGAAATTTAGTCACTGTGATGTGTTCATTTCTGTAATATCTCACAAAATATCAGGCCAGTAAGTGGCTGGGAAGTTATTTAATTTGAGGGGATTCCCAAGCAAATAATGTGCATGAAATCACTCACTTCGTGCAGTCAAGCAGACAGAGGAAGTCCATGCGCACATGTGCAGGTTTACCTTTGACCGTGCACTGACAGTTACATCATTCTGTTGCTAAACGAACAGCTGATCACACTGAGGTGCTCGCTGACCACTGATATTTATTAGTTTGATCCTGCATTTCCTTTCCTTCACAACATATTTTATTCTCACTTTTCGTTACTGTAGTCAGTCTTTCATGTTTCATTCGCACACTCACATCCTCCATTTTTCTCTCCTGTTTCAAGTTTGTATCCCACAATGCCTTGTGTAAACGGGGAAAGTTCACCATGTGATGCATGACATAGTATCTTGAATTGGGTCATGTTGAAGCAGGAAAAAATGGCAGAGAATTTAGGGCCATGTGGCCCTAAATTCATTAATTGTTCTTTTTTTATTTAAATTAATAAAATTGGAAGTCTGTGATTCGAATTCAGTAGCTTTCAGTCCACTAAACAAAAATAACTGGGTGTCAGGGAAACTTCTTTTTATGACTTACACATGAAAAATCTGAAAGGCAGTCTACCTTTAATTAACACTGATGTTTCCAGGCATCTCATCTCATCTCATTATCTGTAGCCGCTTTATCCTGTTCTACAGGGTCGCAGGCAAGCTGGAGCCTATCCCAGCTGACTACGGGCGAAAGGCGGGGTACACCCTGGACAAGTCACCAGGTCATCACAAGGCTGACACATACGTAGACACAGACAACCATTCACACTCACATTTACACCTACGGTCAATTTAGACGAGTCACCAGTTAACCTAACCTGCATGTCTTTGGACTGTGGGGGAAACCGGAGCACCCGGAGGAAACCCACGCGGACACGGGGAGAACATGCAAACTCCGCACAGAAAGGCCCTCGCCGGCCACGGGGCTCGAACCCGGACCTTCTTGCTGTGAGGCGACAGCGCTAACCACCATCTTACACCACCATGCCGCCCGTTTCCAGGCATCACAATCAAAATTGTATGATAACAGTTCCAGAGAATCTTCACAACAGAATGAAAGTCACACTTTCTTTTATGCAGTTTCCAACAGTGTTGACAAAACTTTCTATCACAACTGCATCCAGTATGTACTTTCATTATACAGGGTGTTTCAAAAAAAATTTATGTTATTTGACATGTAAATATCCCAGAAACTACACAGTCTAGGCAAATGAAACTGAACAGGCTTAATGTTGAGCAACATAAGATTTATTCCTCAAAATCTGAATGAGAAATTCAAAGGTATGTGGATTCCATGAACGGTTTCACAAATTTTCAATACGCACGCCACCTGAGAGACAGACACATGTCAAGTCGGTAGTCCAGCTCCTGCCAAACACACTGCAGCATGTCTTTGGTAACAGTCTTTTCTGGGAACAGTGCATTTTTAGAGAATTCTCTCATAAATGCACGCTGCACAGTCTTGTTCAACTGTGTTCGAGCGTACTCTAACACACAAAACGCCTTTTCTTTTCCTGTGAATGGCATTTCTATACCTAAAAAGATAAAAGCAAAAAACATTAAACCTAAAATTTTGACCTGTTTCCACACATGCTGGTAAAATCTGAGGTCAATTGAACGAGAATTGGCAAAGTTATTATTGTGAAATGATATCAATTTTTTTTAAACACCCTGTATTCTAACACCCTGTTCTAGAGCTATACCCAGAACAACAAACCTAGACTTCCAGTAGTTCCACTCAATCATTACCACAGCTCTAAGCCATGTGTGCAATATCATAGTGATCAAAGAGAACATACTGGAAAGCAGAGAGGAATACTGATTTTAGCTAAGATGCAGTCCAACAACTGCCTATATCCACTATATGGTCAAAGGTTTATAGACACCTGACTATCACACGCATACATGGGGCCTTGCCCAAACTGGTGTCACAATGTTGGAAGCATATGATTTTCTAGAATGCCTTTGTATGTTGTTGCATTAAGAATTTCCTTCATTGGAACTAAGGGGCCCAAACATGCTCCAGCATGACAATGGGCCTGTACACAATGAGCACAAGGTTTGCAAACATTGGAGAGGAAGAATTCAAGTAGGCTGCAAAGAGCCCTGCACTGCAAAAAATGAATCTTAGCAAGTGAAAATATCTTGAAAATAGTTGAAACGATCTAGTATTTGGGCGGCACGGTGGTGTAGTGGTTAGCGCTGTCGCCTCACAGCAAGAAGGTCCTGGGTTCGAGCCCCGGGGCCGGCGAGGGCCTTTCTGTGTGGAGTTTGCATGTTCTCCCCGTGTCCGCGTGGGTTTCCTCCGGGTGCTCCGGTTTCCCCCACAGTCCAAAGACATGCAGGTTAGGTTAACTGGTGACTCTAAATTGACCGTAGGTGTGAATGTGAGTGTGAATGGTTGTCTGTGTCTATGTGTCAGCCCTGTGATGACCTGGCGACTTGTCCAGGGTGTACCCCGCCTTTCGCCCGTAGTCAGCTGGGATAGGCTCCAGCTTGCCTGCGACCCTGTAGAAGGATAAAGCGGCTAGAGATAATGAGATGAGATGAGATCTAGTATTTCCTATTAGAAGAATACAAAACACCAATTTTGAAATTATTAAACCTAGTTCTAGATTGCAACCAACTTATTCTAAGATGGCTTATCAAATAAAAATATCTGTCTATGCAGCAAGATAATTTCACAAGTATTAAGTAATTTTCTCCTCAAATTCAGTTTTTTGCAGTGTGACCTCAACCCCACCGAACACCTTTGGGATGAACTGAAACACCGACTGTGTCCCAGGCCCCCTTGTCCAACATCAGTCCCTGACTTCACTAACGATCTTGCGGCTGAATGAGCACAAATCCAGTTAGTTAGCTTAGCTAACCTAACTTTGGCAGACCATAGCTATTACATTTATAGGGTTTTCCTTTTGGGCGGCATGGTGGTGGAGTGGTTAGCACTGTCGCCTCACAGTAAGAAGGTCCTGGGTTCGAGCCCAGTGGCCGACGAGGGCCTTTCTGTGTGGAGTTTGCATGTTCTCCCTGTGTCTGTGTGGGTTTCCACCAGGTGCTCCAGTTTCCCCCACAGTCCAAAGGCATGCAGGTTAGGCTAATTAGTGGCTCTACATTGACCATAGGTGTGAATCTGAGTGTGAATGGTTGTTTGTCTCTGTGTCAGCCCTGTGATGACCTGGCGACTTGTCCAGGGTGTAACCCGCCTTTCGCCCATAGTCAGCTGGGATAGGCTCCAGCTTGCCTGCGACCCTGTAGGACAGGATAAGCGACTACAGATAATGGATGGATGGGTTTTTCCTTTTGTTTTTAAGATTAAACGTACTCTCATCTTTCCTGAATAAGCTACAATAAAGTGGTAAATGCTGAAATGTGGGGTTTGAGAATATTAACTTTCTGATTTAATCACCTTGGAAACATTAAGCTGCAGGATGGTGTATACCATTATATTTGTATTGGAACAAAACATTATTTTGGGGTGTGGTGGGAGAAATTAAGCCCTGAGTAACACAAGGTATTTGCTTTATTCTTTCTAGTCTTTGGATTTATATCCAAAAATAGCTTCACGCTTGAACAATTCTGACTTTAATCAGACCAGACTATAGCTATCAAATGTAGCTTTGTGCAATATTAATGGCCAAGTTGTGACATAATGGTTTTTATTTATATTTTAGTGAGAATATAATGGAAAAATAAAGAATGAAAAGGGGACAGAGTCAGACACAGCACAATATCTAAGATTTCTTTAAACACACAGACACACACACACTGCAGTGTTTGTATTGAAAATAAAACAAGGTAAATGAATAATAAATCACTGCATGTGATTTTTTTATTTAGTAGAACAAAATTGTGTTGTTCTATCAATGCAAAACAGTTATTCAATACAAAATGTATTGAAAATGTTTTCAGGCCCTTGTGCAGTGCCACTTTTCATGTAATAATCACCTGTATAGGGCACTGCACAAGAGACTGAAAATTGTGCCCAATGTTTTCTAAGCCAATTTTCAACTTTGTGTTTATTTCTCATAGAATTTTCTGATTTCCCATGAAACCCCCCATGAATGATTGGGCTGGTTTACTTGTTCTCTTGTTAAATGTAAGAGTCTTGGTTAGTTCTTGCTTGTTGTTCTCTTGCTAAACATAAGAATCTTTCTCTGCCTCTGTGTTGTTCCTCACCATCTCTTTCTCTCCCTCTGGATGGATCTATAGTGAAATGAATGGGGTCATTTTACAATGCACACCATTAAGAACTCAAACCATATTTCCTTTCAGTTCAGTAAAAAAAAAGAAGAAAAAAAACTTCACATCAGACACAAGTCACAAATCACACTAAGTAAATAAGCACAAAGTACAAGTTTAATTTATTGGTTTGTTGTGAAGGTCAAGCTTAATTATAAAGTTATTTATCATTGGCATGATGCCAATATACAGCTGCAAATGGCAAAGCATCCCAATTAGCAATTTATAAGTCATTACTTCATGCTGTGAGGTTATTCTCAGAATAAAATACAAACTCTCATCTCTCCCATGAAGTGCAGGGCTGCAAAGTCTGCGTAAAACACTTTATTATGATTATGGCTACATATTGCATGTGGAATTTAGTTTGCAATGAGTTATAAAACACATCCGTGAACCTTCAATGTTACATGATAAATCCTGGCCTGTATCATTTTGACCAAAATTATATCTGTTTGTTAACTCATGATGTAAATTATGTGATTCATCAAAACACTTACCTAAAACATTTGGTGATGATCAGGGTGCTCAGCATAAAAATGCAGTGATTGTCTAAAGTGCTCATTTGAATATTGCAGGCTTCTGTAAAATCACTGCAGAAGTCAATATTACAATAATGTCTCTGTGGAAACGAAGGCAGGGCCGAGCACCAGTCTGTGGATGGAGAGGGCAGCCGAGGGAGGTAAGTGGTAGAGGAGTCCCACCCGTGACAGATTTAATTAATGAGCATGCTCTCTGTTGCAGTGAGCGTCAGAAGGCATAAGAGAGACAATCAAAACCTGCACAGAGCTGCGCGTGTGTGCACAAGTTAGTGTGTTGGAATGTGTCTCAGTGCAAGACCAAAGCAAAATAAAAAGAAGTCATGCTGAAAAGTGAAAAGAAAAATAAAAGTCACAGTCAAAGTAACCTCCCTGACCCCGTCTATTCAATCTCCCAAACTTATCACACTTTGCTACACTGCTGCCGAAACCCAGGAAATCAGATGGAAGGGAAATTCTGCAATGGAGTCCTTGCCTTTGGCCAAGCTCATCAAAGCCCTTGCCAGCATCCACCAGAGCCAGCACCAAGCGGTTGTCTTCCTGCATGCAAATCATGAGCAGCGCATCCAGGCCCTCCTCCAAGCCCAGCAGAAAGATGGGCAGGTGCTCTGGGCCCTGGTTGAGGCCTTGGGTACCCCAGCAGCAGCTCCTGTGGTGGCTGCAGGCTTCCCTCACATCACACTTTACAAAAATGGGGCTGCAGGACGATCCAGAGGCATTTGTGGATCTGTTCAAGCAGACCACAGACACATGGGGGTAGCCGGAAGATCAATGAACAGTGTGGCTGCTACTGCTCCTGTCAGAGGAAGCCCAACTCGTGGCCTAGCAGTTGCCCACAGCCACCTGGCTGGATTACTCAGACCTGAAATGGGCCATTCTGCAGTGGGAACAACATTGGCAGCGGTTCCGAATGTTGGCCTATGAGGACTCCAGCCATCTGTTCATGTTTCCCCAGCAGCTCCACCTGCTGGCAGTAGTTGCTGGCAGAGGAGCACAGTGCGGAGGACATTGTCAATGCAGTGGTACTATAACAGTTTGTTGCCTGGCTACTGGCCAGAACTACAGAGTGGGTCCAGTACCACTGCCCAATGTCACTGGCTGAGGACCACTTGGTGACATTTCCAGTAGCAGGTGGACACCCCACCTCTCTCTCTCTCGGAAACAGGGTCTCATTCCCTTGAAGCCAGCTCCCCGAATGCATGGTTCCCCATCATCTCTTTCTCTCCCTCTGTGTCTGTGACTCCCTTGCAGGTGAGTGATTCCAGGACTGCGGGTGCAGGAGGAACACCTGGGCCAGTATGCTGGCACTGTGGGGAGCTGGGGCACTTTCAGGACCAAAGCCAGATGATGGAGGTGGGGTCATTGGTCTGGATCTCTGACACATTGCATTCCATCCCCGATGGAGCCGAGACGTACCACATACCTGTGAGTATTAAGGGGGTATGTACCAGGCATTGGTGGATTCAAGTTGTAACCAGATCTAGATTCACTAAAGCCTGATTCAGTGCAAGGCTTTAGTTAATGCCCAAGTGGTGAAGGTAAGATGTGTGCACAGGGATGTTCACAAGTATCTGCTAATGCCAATCTTCATCCAATTTCAGGGGAAAAAGCATAGTGTGGAGGCAGTGGTTAGTCCTTGCCTCACCCATACGCTGATTCTGGGAACAATTTGGCCAGGGTTTCAAGAGTTAGTAAAGAGCTTATTTGTGGGTGGAGCCTGCTGCAGTGAAATGTTGAGGGATTCTGGTGCAGCGTTATCTGGAGAGGCAGTCACAAGGCCTTCTGCATCAGCTCTGCATCAGGGGGACACGGAGGCTGGGGAAGGCTCCACACCTCCACTCTTCTCTACTCTGCACCCTTTACCATTCACTGAGATTTCCTTCAAAAGAATTGTTATAGATCTCATCAGGTCATAAGATCAAACTGCATGAGGGCATTGCTTTGTGTTCATCCTAGTGGACTTTTCCACCAAAGCAGTTCCAGGGCTGGTTCGGGGCCAGTGCTTAGTTTGGAACCGGGTTTTCTGTTTCCACTGACAAAGAACTGTCTCTGGGGCCAGAAAAACCGGTTCCAGGCTAGCACCAGCTCTTTGCTGGGCCAGAGGAAAGAACCACTTACGTCAGCAGGGGGGCGGAGTTGTTAAGACCAACAACAATAAGAAGACCGCGAAAGATCGCCATTTTTAAGTGACGAGAAGCAGCAGCTGTACAAACGCGAAGTCATCCATTATTATTATTGTTGTTGCTGTTGTTGTTGCTGCTGCTTCTTCCGTGTTGTTTTTGCTTCGATATTCGCGCCAAGGTTTATGCAAACGTAGCGACGTAACTGACGTATACAGCGACGTAATGACGTGGCTTCCCTTAGCACCGCGAGCTATGGAAAAGCAAACTGGTTCTCAGCTGGCTCGCAAGTTGAACGAGTTGTGAACCAACACCAGCACTGGCCCCGAACCAGCCCTGGAACTGATTTGGTGGAAAAGGGGTATATGTGACATGATACCCAAAAACAGTGCCGCTACCAGTGGCGGCTGGTGAAAAAAATTCTTGGTGGGGCTGGTGTGCCAATAGAGTTCCCTGCCTAGTCCAGTATAAGCATTCAAATGAACAGTCAGAAAATGACAACAATTCCACAATAATAATTTAATTTCCTTCTCAAAGTCAGCAGTTTCACAGATAAAGTAAATTAACAATTTACAGCTATATTAGGCTCCATTTATGCTTTGGAAAGGAACGGTATCAAATACAATGCAATACTCAAATACCTCTTCATTGTGCCTTCTTACAGCAATGCGGTGCCCATCGTCTAGCTGCACCACTATGCTAATTCTTCTGAGCACAGCTAGCTTTACACAGTTTTCCATGTGAACGCTTGATCTTTCATGCTTCTTGATGCGTTCGGAGAGGTGCTTTAAGTTAGTTTGTCCAGACTGTGTCCACGTCAAATCACACCTGTCACTTTTGAAAAGGATGCAGAGGAAACAAAAAAGTGCACTGGCTGTTCCACAGGCTGTCAGCCACGACTTACGCTGGAACCAACTCCTGCAAAAAGTCCTGTTGTAGGCTTTAACATTCTCCTTGGTTGGCTGAGTGATGTTTATTTCAAGCTTGTCGGGTCCCAGCTCCTTAACATGGATTTTTTTTCCACCATTGTCCTTCTCGTGAAAGGGTAGTTCAACAAAGATCTCACTGAATTTGGCGGAAGCTGCCCCTCAACTGTCGTTGTTGCCATCATCTCTCTGACTGACTGACCTGAGACCTCAAGTTGATGACCATAGCAATCCAAAACTTTCCTACATTTTCTGTAGCAAGGACGAAATTTCCAGTGCCCCAAAACCATTAAATTCGGCGATGCTGATTGGTCAAATATTTATTATTTTTCCCTAGCAACCATACACGATTGGGTATTTCGCTGCACTTCTGGGGCGCTTTGACGAGCGCCCAAGAAAAGAAATGATACAAGTCTGTTGGTGGAAATTCACTGTTGAATGAGAGTCAGTTGGTGGAAATATTGTTTAAATAATTCAGATTGCATGTAGGCACACACTATTAAGTAAAACTGACATTGATAATAAAATTTGTAATATATATAAAATATTTTTTCCCCTCCACATCTGAGAGGGCGGCACCCGAGCACCCCCTATGGGCCAGCCGCCACTGGCCGCTACTCAACATTTCTGCACACAGTGTTATGGAAGTACTCTTCTGCATTATCTCCCAAGTCAAAATTCTAACAGAGATCCTGACTAATCAAGAAACAACATTCATGTCATGCACCCTGTGTAAATTATATGAAATGTTGGGGATTAAATCGATTCATATCAGTATTTACCATCCTCAAACAGATGGCCCAGTTGAATGGTTTAATCAAACACTTAAAAAGATGATTCATAAGTTCATGCAGAATAACATTTAAAAAATTGGGATAGATCGCCCAAACCTTTCTTATTTTCCAGTACAAGCGGTCCCATAAGCCTCCATAGGTTTCTCCTCATTTGAATTATTGTATGGTCACAAACCTTGTGGTGTCCTGTACATTATTAGGGAAAATTGGGAAGAGGGATCTTCTGCTAGTAAAAATTAAATTCAGTATGTTCTTGACCTGAGGGCAAAACTCCACCCAGTGAGTCACCTAAGCCAGGAGACCTTGCTCCAGGCTGAAAAAATTACAACCCCGGCTGTAAAATAGGGGGGCTTGGCTATGGGAGTTTGCACCAGGAGACAAAATACTTGTTTTATTGCCCAGGTCAAGCTCTAAATTACTTGTGAAGTTGCAAGGACCCTTTGAGGTCACATGGCAAGTTGGAGACATCGACTATGAGATTAGGTGAATGGATAGAGGTGGGGCACTTCAAGTATACTACCTCAATCTCTTAAAACGATGGAGAGAGGAGGTTCTTGTGGCTCTGGTAATGGTGGTTCCTGAGAACAGCTGGGACCAGAGGTAAGTCCAAAAAGTGTGGTCCAACTCACTTTGGTCCCCTGAAGTCACATTGAAAAGCGAAAAGAAAAACAGTCAGAGTAACCTGCCTGTCCTCTGCCTATTCAATCTCCCAAACCTCTCACACTCTGCTACCACTTTATTCTGGTCAGGGTTGTGTTGGATCCAGAGTCAATCCTATTAACACTGGTACAATAATGACCACAAAATAATATTAAAGAAGAAAGCAGGATTATCTGGTTTCATCCTACCTCCCAAAATATGCAAGCAGGTAGACTGGCTACTCTAAATTGTTAAAGGGGAACTGAAGTCGTTTTTAAACTTGCTTTATTTCTTAATTAATGTGTTATTCAATTACGTTTTCAGTTTTAGTAACCTTAGCCTATATCATGACTCGTATTGGCAACTAATTGCAATTAAATATTATACTTGTCGGCCTATTCGGGTTTTAGCCATGTTGAATGTAGTTCATTTGGTCCACGGCAGGTGTCACTTATCCGCGCAATCTTCATGAGACTTGTGCAAGACTTCAAAATGTGAAGTGTTAGCCATGTGTCAGTGCCGCCATTTTGAAAACTGTTTTCCAAACGAAATATTGTGCAAAAACGAGTTTAAATGACGATTACTGCCTGCTTTTTTCAAACTTTCCTGATTGCTATCAAAACAAACAAAACTTCCAGCTAGATTACATCAGCATTCGAAAGAGAGTGTGTGCATCTTTTGACAACCCTGTGTCCGAAATCTCTCCCTACTCACTATATAGGGCACTATAGAGCGGGGACGCCATTTTGTAGTGCTGTCCAAAACCTTAGTGAGGATTATTTACACCCTATATAGTGCACTCAAAGTATCCTACAATGAATCACAAAAAGTAGTGTACAACAATGGTCACTAGCCAAAACAATATATCCCATCATGCATTGCGGTCGTGCTGAAAGAAATCAAATTAAAAGAGTCAAATTTGATTGAATAAAAGGCAGCAGCAAAGAAGAAAGTATTCAGCCTTGATTTTAAAAAAACCTGAAAGATGCAGGTACTTTGTATTGATTAATGTGGGAAATACGCTCAGTATAATATGGATTTATCACAAAAATACATGCATGTATTTATTATTTTGAAAACCCATCAGCTGCCTGATCTGACATGTTTTAATTGTGTGACAGTAATGACGCAAATACCAGCGCAACAGACTAGTGTCCGAAAGCATTTTTTTCATTTTACCAATGAGCTCACTATATAGTCCTCTATATAGTAATTCCCTATCTGGGGAGTAGTGAATGAGTGAGTGATTTTGGACACAGGGGACGTTGGCAGATGTTGGTCACTTTGATTTCCGCTGTACGTTTTACTTCCATCCTACGATGTCTCGCGCAGGTCTCAACGAATCTCGTTTACGGCCATTGCTTTGACATATGGACTGATACCGTATATTACATAGCATATTTCAAACACTCATAACTTGCTATAGCAGTGACAAAATAGCTATCAAAAATGCATTCCTATAATTAATAAAATGAGATAAATAGAATTTTGATAATAAAAAATTGCCTTCAGTTCTCCTTTAAGTGAATGAATGTATGTATGCATTCTTCCCTGCAATTGACTGGTGTCCCTCCCAGGCTGTATTCCCACCTCTCACCATTGTTCCCAGGACAGGCTTTTTCTGCAGCAACCCTGAGCAACATCTCATATCATCTCTAGCCACTTTATCCTGTTCTACAGGGTCGCAGGCAAGCTGGAGCCTATCCCAGCTGACTACGGGCGAAAGGCGGGGTACACCCTGGACAAGTCGCCAGGTCATCACAGGGCTGACACATAGACACAGACAACCATTCACACCTACGGTCAATTTAGAGTCGCCAGTTAACCTAACCTACATGTCTTTGGACTGTGGGGAAAACCGGAGCACCCGAAGGAAACCCACGCGGACACGGGGAGAACATGCAAACTCCGCACAGAAAGGCCCTCGCTGGCCACGGGGCTCGAACCCGGACCTTCTTGCTGTGAGGCGACAGCGCTAACCACTACACCACTGTGCCGCCCCCTGAGCAACATACCAGGAGAAAATTAATTATTTCTACACTGTGTAATGCTGGTTCTACTATTCTCAAAGCACCAGTTTCACAAATCAACACCACAGCCAGCAACCCAACTTAACAGAAAGTATGGCTAGATGGAAGCCTCTACAGTGGATGCTGCTGACTGCTGTAAACCCATGGGCTGGCATCTCATCAAGAGAGGAACTGCCCAGTAGAGATGTAACAGAATACAAATACAATATTTGAAAGGAACAGATGATGTGTTCTAAACATATTTTTCCCTTTTTTAGAAAGCTTGCCCTAAAAATTCACTGGGGTCCCATTGGACACAACTGAAAAGTCACACAAGCAGTAGGTTTTTACTTTTGCTTATGGGAGCACGTTTATTAACATGAATTATGTGGCATAGCAGAGTCTGTGGAACTGTCAGAGCCAGAATTCACCATGTTGGCAGTGCTGGTATTTCTACCTCTGTGTTTCTGGGGTCATAGTTGTACGATTTGTATTTCTCATCTCATCTCATTATCTCTAGCCGCTTTATCCTTCTACAGGGTAGCAGGCAAGCTGGAGCCTATCCCAGCTGACTACGGGCGAAAGGCGGGGTACACCCTGGACAAGTCGCCAGGTCATCACAGGGCTGACACATAGACACAGACAACCATTCACGCTCACATTCACACCTACGGTCAATTTAGAGTCACCAGTTAACCTAACCTGCATGTCTTTGGACTGTGGGGGAAAACGGAGCACCCGGAGGAAACCCACGCGGACACGGGGAGAATATGCAAACTCCACACAGAAAGGCCCTCGCCGGCCCCGGGGCTCGAACCCAGGACCTTCTTGCTGTGAGGCGACAGTGCTAACCACTACACCACCGTGCCGCCCCCGATTTGTATTTAATTAAAAAAAAAGAAAGAAAACAAATTTTCTTCCTCACTTTGGTTTAAAAATCTGAAGACAGATATAGATGCTTGGAGACAAAAAGTGACATTGTAGCACACCTACTACCACCAAAGAAAGAAAAGAAGTGCACATAGAGTCTTTCTCTCTCTACTGCACAGACCTGGGTGACCTGAGGAAACCCAGCAGTCAGATACCAGTCTTCAGTGTCCACATCTCTGAAGTAGAGGTCTGCGCGGGACAGAATTTTCAGTCCCGCTCCCGCCCGCTCCCGCATTGTGCAGTCCCGCTCCCGTCCGCTCCCGCAAAGAATTATGATTTTCAGTCCCGCTCCCACCTGCCATATTTTGTCCCGCTCCCACCCGCTCCCGCATTGTGCAGTCCTGCTCCCGCCCGCTCCCGCAAAGAATTATGATTTTCAGTCCCGCTCCCACCTGCCATATTTTGTCCCGCTCCCACCCGCAAATCCCGCATGATGCAGACGTTCGCGTTATTTCTCACGAAAGTTCTTGTCATTGGCTTGGGGAATTAAACATTCTGAGCTTAGCTGAGTTCTCCACTGACCGATCCTTCACCTAGCGCATGTAGCGAGGGTGCGCGTTGCCAGGCGGCATGCGCAGCTGAGGCTTTACAGAGATACCCAACACACCTACCAAAATCTACAGTGGATATTAAGAATATTGTACATTGCACATAGCTCATATGTCACTCCTCACATTTACATTCTAGGAAATACAAGTAAGCCTATAAGAAATTAATATAATTTAAAGACACAGCGTGATGGTGCCCCGCCCCCTACTTTGAGTGGATTTGAGCATAAATATCTACAGCTCACGTTCAGGGGTGCGTTTCCCAAACAACCAACCAAGTTAGCATTAAACCAATATGGTACGATGCAAGTTTGAACTAACTAACATCCAAAAAACGACTGTTTCCCAAAGCTGTAGTACCAACTTGGTCTGAACCAAGTTGATTTGAACCAACACAGTTCAAACCACAATGTTTTCAGATGTGTTCGGATGGTCTCGTTTATTGTCAGAATTCAGAGAAACAACCCGAAGTTGGCTGACAGTGCGAACGGCATTTCACCATTAAATGACCGTTAAGCCAAATTTGGTGCGTCCATAATCTTCCCCTGATGCTTGCAACTTGGTGTAGATGTTCATTTAGACTAATATAAAATTGCAATACCCCTCATTTGGAAATCACATGTAAACAAAAGGCATCTCCATAAATTAAAGCATCATATACTAGTTTTGGCTATAAGGCTATTTGCCCTGATTAAAAATAGCTAAGCAAACTGCTGTGAGATGGCACAGATAACGTTATGTAGATCTACATGTTGTGTATTTATAGGTGGCATTGTTAGGTTTATTGTAAGTTTATTGTTTAGACTCTGACATTCTGCTGACACATTCCAAGTTGAGCGCTGCATGTGCTCATGATTGACAGCTCTCGCTTTGATTGACAGCTCTCGCTTTGCGCACTCCCAGTTCCGAGTCTGTGGCGTTATGATTCCAACCGCGATTTCATTCTCCTCTCATATGAAGTGTTGCGCAACCACAACCAGCTCCTCAGATTATACACTGTCTATTTCTTGCTTTAAATTGAACAATCTGTGCGAAACACAGTCAAACAACTGAGATATTTAAACATCGAGATATTCCGTCCGCCATGTTGAATGCAGTTGACAACTTCAGACAAAGTTGGTTAGGTGAAACTAAGCACTGAGAGGTGCAGTTGTTAACCCAGTGTGAGCTTCACTAGAGGAGCTCTGCTCTTCTGCCATGATCGGAGATCTCAAACACGGAAGAGCGGAAAGGAATCGGAAACGTACGCGAGATTAGACCACATCCGCAAATTTAGGCATCTTAAAATGTTTTTATTAATGCCAAATAAAATATCCAGCACAAATTATATATGATAGACATAAATTAATAATTTATAAATTTTATTTTAAACACGTTTTTAGTTAGTGGGACTGCAGCTTATCACCTCTCCCGCCCGCTCCTGCATTGTGCACTCCCCCTCCCGCCCGCGCCCGCAATGAGCTTTCAAAATTTGTCCCGCACCGCACTGCTTCGCGTCGGGTCCCGCGGACTCCCGCGGGAGTGCAGGGCTCTAATCTGAAGTACTACCTTTGTCATTTTACCAAAATTTTGATAAAACTTTATTTCCTGACCTTTCTTCCTGTAGCTTATAAAAACATCCCTCCATGAGTTTACAGTTGGTTGAGTTAGTGTGTTTTACATGCATCTAGCCATTAGCTCATGACACTCCATATAAGGGAAGTTCCATTGGTTATTCTATAGGCAAGCATCAAGACTTGAACTTGGAGGCAAGAATCAAGATTTGGAGCCAGATGATTTAGAGCCAGTGAAGGAAGGCGAAACATGACTCAATGACACTGAAAAGGATGGTCAGGAGAATCTGATTTACCATATAAAAAGCTGCAAACACTGCCAATTTAGCACTTGCTGTATTGTACGGTGTTCACAACAATCAAAAAAAGAGCAAGCAATCCTCAACAAATATGTGCTAAACAATATTCTGGCAGCTTCTCTAACCCACTCATTCAATACTCACGTTGTTGCTATAGTGTGCTATATCATTTAATGCCCTCCTGCTAAAAAGGCAATGTAAAAGCAAGATGTATTGATATTGAATTTCTATAGTTATCATGCCATGAATTTTTCATACCTCTGCAGCCCTAGTTCAAATGTGCATCACTATAACATCTGAGGGCAAAGGAATCTTAAAATGCAGGGCTCGAAATTCACGGTGGTCCAGTCACCCAAGGAGACTTAATTTGTCATTTGGCGGGTAATTCCTGTCACTAGCCAGCCCGGCTGGCTAGTTGAAAATAAAAAAATATATATGAAGCGAAGATTCAGACACACCGTCAACTAAAGCTGCTACATATTAAGCGCGTGCCGTGTCTGTGTTAATCGATGTGTTTATTGGCAGGATGGAAAATACCAAAGAATTCCGAATTATATCGTGTACGAGTCAGGCTGTCGGTTTTTTCACTACTGCGCATGCATATAACGCATCTCGTTGAATATCGCAGTAATCACGTGTAGTATTGGACCAGGTGGGTGGAGCACAGAAGCACAGCAGGCCAGAACTGAGTTCTCAATGAACTATTTATTGCTAGCTTTTCAGCCTTTTATCACTTCCCAACCGCGCGCACGCATGCACACACACACAAGTGTTCTGGTTGGAGAGAGCTCTCTTTCTCTGCTCTCCTCTCCTTTTAAAGGGCGCGGTCACTGGGGAAGACACACAAACACAGGTTAATCCCCATCAGGTGCAATGATTCCACCACTTACCTTCCCTGACTCCGCCCTCTATTCACAGACCGACGCTTGGCCATGCCCCCACTGCCACATCACGTTATCAAATTCAATAGATGTGGCCACATTATCGCCCATTTAAACACGTGTTTTTGTTGTTGTTTACATCTACATCTGCCAAAGCTATGTTGCAATGTGGAATTTTCTGAAAGGTGTACAGAAACCACCAGAGACGGGGACAAAGCGACCTCGGTCTGAAGAGGAGAAACGACAAAGGACTTGTAAGCAAACGTGGGAGCAGGGTAGGCTTTGGCTGCGATACGATTTTTGTGGAATAATTAATTTTTTTCAAGTTGATTCCTAGTCAATATGAAGCTCCTAATGCTTTCTCTCTCATAAATGGTTAAATACAGAAAGCATGTTGGACATATTTTGGGTGCTATAGTCATGATAGTAAGTATATTTGCTTTCAATACTCATACACCAAGTTGCCAAGTTTTCCAATATATTATTATTTGTTGATATTATATTATGGTGCTCTGTGTTGTTCTCATTTATGTATTTAACAACAGTATCAAAATACTTGGGTCTTGAAATAAATGCACATTAGTCATGAACAATGTTAACTACTCTCTTTTGTGTTATTTTTGACAGAAGTAAAATTCATACATGAACACATTTTAGCTAGTTGATTTTCTGTTTGGCTAATTACTTTGGAAGGTAACTAGTCCGGCTGGCTGGTGAAAAAAAAAGAATTTTGAGCCCTGAAATGTATAACTCAGAAGAAAAAAAAAACTTGGTGAAATTTAACATGTCCCCAGATCAGTTGCCGTGCAATATTTACTTATATCTACAGTTTTGGCATGATTACAGACGAATATACAGATGGAGGACAAATGAAAGGAAAATTTCCACAGGGAACAATGGCTCACTGAATGGTTTAATGGGTATGAAAATAATGTAAATCTTATGCTCTGCCCTTCACAGTCACCAGATTGCAAATGAACCAAATGAACATTTGGAGTGACATGTTAGATAGTACCACTGTACCATCAACAAAGCACCAATCAAAGGAATATGTTTTGGAAGGATGGTGTTTATCCCGCCAGGACAGTTCCACAGACTTGCAGAATCAGTGCCAAGGTGCATTGAGGCTGTTCTGGCATCTAACGGTGACCCAACACCTTACTAAAACACTTTATGCTAGTTTTTCCTTTATCACCAAGCTGTAGCAGACAGCAGAATATGTCCACAACACCATCACTAACTGATTAGCCAAAGTGTTACTTAACAATTATTTGCTGAAGGCAAATTGAACAACATTCACTGAGCCTGAGGTGGATAATTGTTTTAGTATAAATAGACAGATGATTTTTTTAAATCGTATATAAAAAATAATTTATTTCAAACTTCAAAAGCAGCATGCAAATGTTATAAAGGCACATGCAGACTTCTGTCACTTATCTCTGCAGACTAACATAAAATACTTTGTTTTGAAATAGATAAAATAAATCATAATTCCACCTTACCTTTGAATAGCTTTAGGCCAACCTTCGCAGCATCTTTAGTACTTTTTGGAACAGCATTTTCTTTCATAATTTCTAATTCTTTCTCACTTATGGTGACAAAGTGATTGGCAGTCATTTTGCTGAGTCACCTGAGGTGATTATCGAGAAATGGTCCGAATTTCTCGACCAATCAGCATGCACGATTTTCTATAATCACCTGTGTATTTATACTAAAGTCACATATTAACTACCATGTCACAAGGACACGAGATAAACATCATTAAAGTGAAATTATATAGTATGTATGGGAATATCAGAAAGCTTTCAGTGGACTCTTCCCTAAGTTTCAAAAGACTTACACATTCAGAACTACATTTATATAATGGATGGACTCTTTGTCACATCCGAATCCACTCACTTCACCTTTGTGCAAGGTTTTGCCACTTTCCCTGTGTAGTATAGGCGGCACGGTGGTGTAATGGTTAGTACTGTCGCCTCACAGCAAGAAGGTTCTGGGTTTGAGCCCAGTGGCCGATGGGGGGCCTTTCTGTGTGGAGTTTGCATGTTTGCGTGGGTTTCCTCCAGGTGCTCCGGTTTCCCCCCACAGTCCAAAGACATGCAGGTCAGGCTAATTGGTGGCTCTAAATTGACTGTGAATGTGAGTGTGAATGGTTGTTTTTCTCTATGTGTCAGCCCTGTGATGATCTGGCAACTTGTCCAGGGTGTACCCTGCGTTGCACCCATAGTCAGCTGGGATAGGCTCCAGCTTACCCACAACCCTGCACAGGATAAGTGGTTATGGATAATGGATGGATGGAAATGTGTAGTGTGTGTGTATATATAGACACAATTTTTCTTTTTTTTTTGGGGGGGGTACGTTGGCCTTCCAGCTTGGTGGCACAAGGAGCAATGCTGCCACATCACAGTTGCAGGGTTCCCGGTTCAATCTTTAGCATGTCTGTGAGTAGTTTTGCATATTCTCACCATTTCTGCATGGGTTTCCACCATGTTCTCCAGTTTCCTGCCAATGTCTAAAACCATTCAGCTAGGAAGATCAGCCAAACTAAATTGCCCCTAGGTGTACAGTGGTGCTTGAAAGTTTGTGAACCCTTTAGAATTTTCTGTATTTCTGCATAAATATGACCTAAAGCAACATCAAATTTTCACACAAGTCCTAAAAGTAGATAAAGAGAACCCAGTTAAACAAATGAGACAAAAATATTATACTTAGTCACTTATTTATTGAGGAAAATTATCCAATATTTCATATCTGTGAGTGGCAAAAGTATGTGAACCTTTGCTTTCAGTATCTAGTGTGACCCCCTGTTGCAGCAATAACTGCAACTAAACGTTTCCGGTAACTGTTGATCAGTTCTGCACAACGGCTTGGAGGAATTTTAGCCCATTCCTCCGTACAGAACAGCTTCAACTCTGGGATATTGGTGGGTTTCCTCACATGAACTGCTCACTTCAGGTCCTTCCACAACATTTCGATTGGATTAAGGTCAGGACTTTGACTTGGCCATTCCAAAACATTAACTTTCTTCTTCTTTAACCATTCTTTGGTAGAACGACTTATGTGCTTAGGGTCGTTGTCTTACTGCATGACCTACCTTCTCTTGAGATTCAGTTCATGGGCAGATGTCCTGACATTTTCCTTTAGAATTCGCTAATATAATTCAGAATTCATTGTTCCATCAATGATGGCAAGCCGTCCTGGCCCAGATGCAGCAAAACAGGCCCAAACCATGATCCTACCACCACCATGTTTCACAGATGGGATAAGGTTCTTATGCTGAAATGCAGTGTTTTCCTTTCTCCAAACATAGCACTTCTCATTTAAACCAAAAAGTTCTATTTTAGTCTCATCCGTCCACAGAACATTTTCCCAATAGCCTTCTGGCTTGTCCATGTGATCTTTAGCAAACTGCAGACGAGCAGCAATGTTCTTTTTGGAGAGCAGTGGCTTTCTCCTTGCAACCCTGCCATGCACACCATTGTTGTTCAGTGTTCTCCTAATGGTGGACTCATGAACATTAACCAATGTGAGAGAAGCCTTCAGTTGCTTAGAAGTTACCCTGGGGTCCTTTGTGACCTCGCCGATTATTACATGCCTTGTTCTTGGAGTGATCTTTGTTGGTCGACCACTCCTGGGGAGAGTAACAAAGGCCTTGAATTTCCTCCATTTGTACACAATCTGCCTGACTGTGGATTGGTGGAGTCCAAACTCTTTAGAGATGGTTTTGTAACCTTTTCCAGCCTGATGAGCATCAACAACGCTTTTTCTGAGGTCCTCAGAAATCTCCTTTGTTCATGCCATGATACACTTCCACAGACATGTGTTGTGAAGATCAGACTTTGATAGATCCCTGTTCTTTAAATAAAACAGGGTGCCCACTCACACCTGATTGTCATCCCATTGATTGAAAACACCTGCCTTTAATTTCACCTTCAAATTAACTGCTAATCCTAGAGATTCACATACTTTTGCCACTCACAGATATGTAATATTGGATCATTTTCCTCAATAAATAAATGACCAAGTATAATATTTTTGTCTCATTTGTTTAACTGGGTTCTCTTAATCTACTTTTAGGACTTGTGTGAAAATCTGATGATGTTTTAGGTCATATTTATGCAGAAATATAGAAAATTTTAAAGGGTTCACAAACTTTCAAGCACCACTGTAAATGTGTGTGTGTGTGTGTGTGTGTGTGTGTTTGTGGTTACCTCCAATGGACTAGCATCCCACCTGGGGTCAATACTCTTGCCTAGAATCCAGTGTTAGGGACTGGCTCCAGATCCACTGTGACCATGACCAGGATAAAGCAGTTATTTAAGGTGAAATGAATGACTTTCGAGGGCCTTTCTGTGCGGAGTTTGCATGTTCTCCCCGTGTCCGCGTGGGTTTCCTCCGGGTGCTCCGGTTTCCCCCACAGTCCAAAGACATGCAGGTTAGGTTAACTGGTGACTCTAAATTGACCGTAGGTGTGAATGTGAGTGTGAATGGTTGTCTGTGTCTATGTGTCAGCCCTGTGATGACCTGGCGACTTGTCCAGGGTGTACCCCGCCTTTCGCCCGCAGTCAGCTGGGATAGGCTCCAGCTTGCCTGTGACCCAGTAGAAGGATAAAGCGGCTAGAGATAATGAGATGAGATGAGAATGAATGACTTTCGCCTTACTTCCTGTTTATGAGTTTGTTTGCCCTGCATGTGTTTGCTGTCTGCTCAATTAACCCACGCCTGCTGGCTGTTTATGAGATTTGGATTTCTTAATAAAGAACCCTGCGATTACATCCACCTGGTGCCACTTCACGATGCTCTTTTGGGTCTTCTGAGTTGATTTCACACTGAAATGAAAGAACAGGTGCTTCAAACAAAAAATGTTTTTCATCCATCACTAAGCTTCAACAGTCAGAGAATTGCTAATATTGAGTCTAAGTCCCAGTTTCACTTCGCATGTTTTTACCTTATTTCATCTGAAAAGGATGGTATAGACTCCAGGGGCCTTCGATTCAGTCTTTCAAGACCACAAACACAAATGCTAAAATAGCTACCCGAGTATTATTTTACACATCCTCTCTCATTCTCTGTCTGTGTATTTATTTAACAAATCACACTTGTCCAGAGTGACCTTAATATGTATGTATCTTCACAGTGCCCTACATATAGATGGTATCATAAACATGTCACCGATGTGAAAGCAGAAAACAAGCACCAAGAATTTGTTTTTTCCAAACCCCCTCTCACCCCCATACACAGACAGCCTCCAACATCACTCTAGGCACAGATCCGCTCTCCCAGCAGTGTTATCTTAGCGAGTCAGTTATCTCTTCACCGCTCTGTTTTCCACCAGAAAATCCATATGCACTATAAACATGTGAATAAAAAAAAAATCACTGTAACACACCCACACCAAAGCATACAGGTAAACAAGGTATAAATATGCAGCATATATGGAGCTGTTAATCATTTTGTCGCTCAAGCAAATTATCTTGGACATGTTCATTTTGATAAAGTGAACATTACAGCAGTTCCACCCCGAGACAGCATTTGAGAGCAGGTTTGAGCGAAAGGACTGACAATGAAATGTCAGCCCCCGAAAGGTCAGATATGAGCGTGGAGAGATGGTGCTTATGTAAAACCATTACTCTCAATAGCTGATGCATTATCGCTAAAAGGCCAAAGCGGACTAATCAGAAAGGTGATGGCTTTGCTGTGAGATATAAAACAGATTCATCACAAAGCACTGAACTAACCAATATACTCGGTGAATGAGTAAATCATACCAAAACACATTATCTCCTTCTATAAAACATAAGCTACAGGATATATCAATCTGTCTTTGAAACTTTTCACTCACAGGTCATATATGCCCAAACTACTAGGCTGCCTCTTTGAACAGTAAAAAAAAAAGAAACATAAAAATAGTCATAAAAATAGCCTCCTACTTTTTTCCATTTTCTGTTGTCTCATCATCTGATCATCGTTTACACCTGATTTCTTCTTTATATCATAAAATCTTTCCAGACAACCAGAATCTATTTCAATTCTCATATACTGTAAGCTGTAGTTATTTCCAGACTTGATTACTGCAGTTTTACTTGCTGTTCTCATTTCATAACCTATAAGCTTGTCGGCAGAGCACTCCGAATGCTGCTGCTCACATGGTTCATGGGCTCTTCAAAATTTCTCATATCACCACTTTATTGAGGTCACTCAACTGGCTTTGTGTCGTAGCAAAAACCAAATTCAAAATGCTTGTCTTGCATTCCAACCCTTAAAGGTGCCCTTCCACCAAAAACGTTTAATACTCTTTTTGAAATACCATAGTTCACTCCGAGTTACATATGCATGCTGCATGTGAAAATGTAATTCTAACCCCATTCCCTGTATTAGCTTATGAAAGAAAATAGTCGGAAAAACGAGCGGATCTGAAAAAGCCATACGATCTTACGTCACTTCGTAAATTAGTATTCATGGCCTTGCCCACCTTGGCTTGCGACTGCCCACGGGAAGGAAGTTCGGATTTAAGCGCGAGGAGAGATAGCAGAGCCAGTGTTGCCAGATTGGGTGGTTTTAAGTGCATTTTGGCAGATTTGAACATATTTTGGGCTGGAAAACGTCAGCAGTATCTGGCAACACTGAGCAGAGCCCATCTCGTCAGTAGCTAACGAAGATGACCTAACAGCAAGTTGAAAACATGTCTGAACAAGTTCGTGCCTGCGTTATTTGTGGCAGTAAGACATCAACGTTGCATTTCTTGCCCAAGATGGAAGAGGTGAAGAATAAATGGTTGGAATTTATCTTTGGAACACCACCAGCGAAGTATAATGCAGTGTTAGTACTGTGTTTTGACCATTTCAACCACAGTGACTTTTCAAACTTCGGTGCCTTCAGTAGTGGTTTTGCTTCGAGGTTGTTTTTAATCCCTGGATCTGTGCCGTCAAGACGATCGACCACCAGCTCACAAGCTGTAAGTAAAACATAAACTTTTTGTTTGAAGGTTTTTGTTACAAAATAGCATGTTCATATTCTCCACATTAGCATGCATGACATGGTCACAAGCTAGGCAGGGATGAGAGTTTTCCGCTTTTTCTGAGTAAAAAACGACCTTTTAATATTATGCCAAATCCGTTGAGAATTTTTTTTTATTAATTTCGGGGGGTTGGGGTATGTTCCTTCATGTTGTTCAAACTTTATTAACTCCAACGATGTTTACACATTATTTGTAAGTTGCCATCTTCAGTCTCGTTTAAATCTCGTTGAATGAGATGTAAAATTCGTGTTATCTACATTGTTATTGGTCAAAACATCGACGTCGAGACCATAATAGCCAATCAAAACAGTTTTTACAAAGACACCCACATTCTTTTTTTAAGTCACTCGTTCATTTTATTCATTTGTTTGTTCAGTAAAAACCCAAACATTTGTTGAATTTTTCTTATTTCCTTGCGTCGCACCTCAATGACATCAGTGCACGGTATTTTTCCCTTTGCGGTTTATTCCTTCTCTCTCGCTGTAATAAGACACCCACATCCGCTTGTTCTGACTCACTGGAGGTAGCGTCACAGTGCTGTTAGCCAATCAGAGGTAATACGTTTACATGTCATGAATATTAATGAGTAAGAGCTGAAATCCTGTCGTTCTCCCGCCACCCACTCCTCCAGCAAACTAGAACAGCCTGAAACAGGAGAACCACAGCATTTTTTTCACCAAAACCGGCTCACAGGGCATTCATTCATACTAGAGACCACCGCACAATTAATGAAAAAACGATGCAATGAGACCTTTAAAAAGCTCTGCACACCAATATCTATGCACCCTGGTTAAGAAGTTTATACTCACACAACAACTTCAGGGCAGCTTGGCCGTGCACCTCGCTGAGATCTGAGTATGTTAAAAAGACAAGATAATTTTTTGGTTTTTTTGTTTGTTTGTTTTTTGCTTTATTTCTTAGTTTTGTGAGGTTCTGGTATTTATTGTGGAGTTATAATAAATCCTACATTTGGGTTATTGTCTGAAAGGGGTTTGATATGTTCTCTTTGTGACAGTGCTCACGATGCTGTGTTCTCCCCATGGATTTCTTCTGGGTTCTCTGGTTTCCTCCAACCTTCCTAATAGCCCCTAGATGTGAATGAGTGTGTGAATGTGCGTGCATGGTGCCCTCCAATGGATTGGTGCCCATACAGGTTTTTTTTCCTGCTTCACACCCACTTATGTTCAGTGTTCCCAGGATAGGCTCGAATGAATGAATGAATGAATGAACAGAGATGTCCACAAGCACTGGCGACCGGCGGTTTTCTCTGCCTACACAGATGGTCTGTGCCGGCTACTCGAGCCTAGAAAAAAATTAAAACTTGCCTTTCAATATTCAAGCCGTTTATATCATCTCTGCTGCCCATAATGTGCTGCAAATCCAATTATTTCACCATTAAATTATTTATAATTAATATATATTAATTAATAATTAATTATAAAATTAGTTATAATTATTCATATAATTAACATAATTAATTATGTAGCATATGTAGTCATGTTACACCATGTAGTTATGTTCCAGAACCAGGCAGCATACTACAGAAGGTAACTGAGGAAGCCAAGCACACACACATCTGGAGAGAAATTTCATACATATTTTGCAAGTATTTTACAAGGAAATGGTTAGTGATTTATTAGCTGAGAATGCCCCAGAAGCCACCAGAAAGCATTTAAATTTCAAAATTTTCCAGGAAGACATGCCCCCCTCGTGTTAGCATTAGCATTAGCCACCTACTACTTTTTTTAACTGGCTACTACAGATTCTCTGGAGAACCCTGAATGAATGAATGAATGAATGAATGAATGTTTATCTGCTCATGTACAGACTAGGCCATTCTAGCATTTGCATGAAGCAGCATTAGTCTCTGCTCTTTAAGATGATTAATTTTTCAAGGACATTGTATTATACAAATTAAAATTATATCATACAAAAATTATATGTATGTATGTGTGTGCGTGTGTGTGTATATATATGTGTATGTATGTATGTATGTATGTATGTATGTATGTATGTATGTGTGTGTGCGCACATTAGGACAATCATTCTCATTGTCTAAAATTTCACTGACGATTGATTAAGCAAAAGCTTTTACAGGAAGCTGTGCTTTTGTCTGACTGCCATTTAGCATCTATCAGTAATGTGGCTCACACTATATAATCAGTTCATTGTGTTTCTTTACTAAGGTGGAAGAGAATCTAATTGGTATTTTTGATGACAGAAAGATTGTCACTCTCTCAGTTCAGTATTTGAAAAAAAGGCTCAGGTAATTTGCTTCATCTGGGTCCATGTTGACAGTTTATAAAAAAAAAATCTCCTGAAACTGGTCTATTTTTAATCACCTTGAAACCTATGATACCGGTATATGAGTTGTAATTTGCCAAAATAATATTTTAGGTGAACTGAGGTGGGATTTCAGTTCAACATTCATGTTATAGGCACACACACACACACACACACACACACACAAAAAAAAAAAACTATGGCAATATTAGATATACTGTACCTTTTGAGAACAATATTAACAAGTGTTGCCAGGCAAAACAAACCTTGCCCAGTAGCACTTATGATGAATATGAAGGAAGATATCATGAAAAAAACGATTTTGACCTTTTTGGTGACCTAGATGTTGACCTTGTGTGTGAACATACTTCACTGTAAACCCGAATAAGTTGAGTTTACTTAAAAAAACTGAGGAAAGTGGTTGCCTTAAAAAAAATAAGTAATTATTAATGATTGAATTGAGTACCTTAAACTTACAATCTTCTGGTAAGGTTAAGGTACTCAATTCAATCATTAATAATTGCTTATTTTTTTTAAGGCAACCACTTTCCTCAATTTTTTTAAGTAAACTCAACTTATTCGGGTTTACAGTGTTGGCCAATAAGCATGGTTCTGATTCTAATTCTCTGCTGGTCTCAGCCAATCAGAACACACTACTGCTTACTGCTCTCAGCCCATCAGAACACACCATACTACTCTCACATCATATTGCGCGATTGTTACACTCATGTTCTTACAGCACGATCACACAGTGGCTACCACCTCTATATGAAGCAGTAGCCACAAAAACCTTGACTTTGATCAGATGGCCCCCAAAATGTTGGAGGTTCTATTTGAGACCAATGCCCATCTATCCTGAAAGTTTCATGAAGATTGATCCAGCCGTTTTCCCGTAATATCATTTGCAAAGAAAGAAAGAAAGAAAGAAAGAAAGAAAGAAAGAAAGAAAGAAAGAAAGAAACCCCACTGAAAACAATACCTCGCCCCCTGGTGGACTCCGTCCCGCATGAGGTAAATATATTAAATTTACAATCAATTATATGAATCCCACATTTCTATGAAATCCTGAAGAGCCCATTAAAACAAATTTTGCACAGATTTTAGTACACTGTACAGGCAAGTTTAAATAAATGTATGCTTGTGGTCTCTCTGGTGCAGTTCTGCTGTCACGCTTTC
This sequence comes from Neoarius graeffei, assembly GCF_027579695.1. Taxonomy (NCBI): domain Eukaryota; kingdom Metazoa; phylum Chordata; class Actinopteri; order Siluriformes; family Ariidae; genus Neoarius; species Neoarius graeffei. Next base: position 30,856,174 of record NC_083593.1, read on the forward strand.
AGTCACGCTTTCTGCCTCTTTTGTTACCAAAGGGTTCCGTGCACTTACTGGAAATCTAACTCGAGAATTCTTGTGCTACTCACTTTCAGGAAGTGCTTTATGCTGGTCAGGATTACAGTGGATCCAGAGCCTATCCCAGGAACATTTTGTCTGAGGCAGGAACAATGCCTGGATGGGATGCTAATACATCATAGATCACCCCCCACAAACACACACACAAACGCGCGCGCACATTTTTATTCACACCTAGGGGCATTTTAGTGAAGCCAATCCACCTATCAGCATGCTTTTTGGAGGTGGGAGAAATTCTGTTTGGTAACAGACATTAACCTTGACTCAAAAACAAACTGAGGACCCAAAAGCTGTGAGACAGCAATATTACTCACTGCCACCACACTTAATTCTATTTAAAAGAAACCTGCTTCCTTATTTAGGCCTGCTTTTCCGTTATTATTAGTATCTGCTATAGCACATGCTGTTTTACAGGTAACACAATGCCAAAACCCCAAGAATCCAGAAATATCATGCAATATTCCAGAGGTATTTTGCAATTCTTGCAAAAATCTGGATCATATATAGAGCATATATGGAGCTTTTTTAATTTTTGAAATTTTTAAAATGAATTTATTTATTTATTTAAACAATGCCATGATCGGAGAGTGTGGCAGTGGGGGCGTGGTCAAGCATCGGTCTGTGACAAGAGGGCGGAGTCAGGGAAGGTAAGTGGCAGAATCACTACACCTGCAGCCGGTTTCACTAAAGTAGTTTAGACTGGTCTATGGGTTAAGATTGGTCTTAAGTTTCTTTATAGACCAGTCTAATGCAAGTAAGACAGTTTCACAAAAGTTAAGACTAATTTTTTAAGTCTAATTTTAGGCTTAAAAAGTAAGACACCCTCCCCCCAGTCTAATATGGGTCTAAGGGCTATATCACCATGGTAATAACTGAAATAGTGTGTGAATCAGTATGTGTGTGTGTGTGTGTGTTGTTGTTGTTGTTGTTGTTATTATTATTATTATTATTATAGTGTTGTTCTTGTTATTGTGTTCTTGTTATTATTACTATTGTTGTTATTATTATTACTATTGTTACTATTATTACTGGACATACTTTCTTAAATGAATAAAATTTAATTTAAAAAAAAAAAACAGTCAAGCCATAAGTGCCATCAATGTCAATAACTACAAGAAAGCTTGAAATGTTAAGGCAGTGAAGTGCAAGTATGTAATACACAAATTTAGGCTATTATAATCTAACTATAAAGTATTCAATAAAGAACAAACAGTGTAATGCCAGCTTATTCATTTTATTACTTATAAATAATATAAATATATATAAATAATATAAATACATCAATTCATTTATGCATATAATTACATCACCACTCATCACTTATCTCTCTCTCTCTCATACACTCACACACACACACACTACTACATCACTCCTCCATCTGCGCGAGTCTCTTCAATTTAAGTTGCAGTCGCTCCAAAAGGAAAGACTGCAACTTAAATTGAAGAGACTCGCGCAGATGGAGGAGTGATGTAGATAATAACGGCGACTCGCCTCCGTAGATCTCTATCACCATTTCGGTGGTGACTTTTAGTTTCTTCGCTTTCCCTCCTCCCATTGGGGGTCCCGTTTTCCGCTTGTATATTTCCTTTTTTGCCTCTGGCAATATTTTTAAACCTCTTCTGCACAGCTGACACGTCTCGTACCGCAGCGGGGTTAACGCCGTTCACCGCATCGGTGATTTTTTTCCACACCTCATGTTTCTTTTTGTTGGTACACTCCTCATTGAATTTCACCAACAAAACCCCTTTGTAGGAATTAAATTCTTCAAAAATGGCTAAATTCTCTGAGTGCGTGAACGGCACTGACCGGTTGCTGTCCGCCATTTTTTTTGTTTTGAAAAGAGTCTTAAATTACCAACAATCCTTTGCGGCATAGTACGACTTAAGATAGTCAGAGTCTTAACTGCTTTGTGCAACAGTTTTTGTTAGACGTCTATGCTAAGTCTGACTATACCCCCTGTCTAAGTTATAGTCATAGTCTATCTTAGTGAAACCGGCTCCTGATGTTAGTTAACCTGTATTTGTGTGCCTTCCCCAGTGACCGTGCCCTATATAAGGAGAGAGAGAGCAGAGGAAGAGAGCTCTCTCCCCAACCAGATGACTTATGTGTGTGTGTATGCGTGTGGCTGGGAGAGTGTGTTTTTGCGACTGAAAAGTGCAAATAAAAAGAGTTTTTGGAACTCTGTTCTGGCCTGCCGTACTTCTGTGCTCCACCCACCCGCTCTGATTTCTACAGAGAGTATCCAACATGGATTTCATCATATATGTGTCATAGTTTGAAATATCCAAATAAAGACATCTCTTAATTATGGGGTATTCTGCACAATGTAACCACCCACTTTAAGTCAGTTGTAGATTGTAGGACAAATTTGGAAAGATAAAATCAACATGATTCTCACTGCTAGGACTACTGATGATAATGAATGTCAATTACTCTAAGCTTTTTTGTCTAAACTTTTTACATGTCTCTTGCTTTTAGGTTGCATCACATTGCAATTGACGTGTGCTCATGAAATTTGCTCTGATTTATCAGTCTTCAGTTTCTCGCAGCTAGTTTTCTTTTTGGCCTAAAGACAAGTTGTTTGTTTTCGGGGGTGGTTTAGATGCAATTGAAAAACTAATTCCAGACAGCACTATACAAGATAAACCAGGCAATCTTAGAGAACCACATGCAAGTAATTTCAATAGTCTGAATATGGCACCTAGAAAATCAAGTTTAGCACTTTAGCTTAGTGCATGTCTGAACACAAAATAACTTTTTTCTCTCTTAGCCTCTGAACTTAGAGCTATTTAACCAGCTTAGGTTAAGTGGTTTTACTGGTTAAAGTTGTTCTATTTAGTAAAGCCTAACATCTGAAGCTGTTCTCCGCTTGTGCGACAATTTGTTCTTGCATGGTCACAATGGGAAGCAGTTAACAATTTTCTTCAGCAGGGTTCTTGAAAGCAGGTATTACAAAAGAAAAAAACCCCAGCATACATCAAATAACACACTGTTTCATATTCTCCTTAAGGAGCTTTTTTGCTGTCATCCATAAAGCTATTAAAAGTTTCTGATGAACAAATCAGGCAAGCTCCTTGAACAAATCCCAGATCCTACGTTTCTCCAGTGTCTGGTTATTTTTCAGACTGCAGCCTTCAAGCTAAATGCTCCCTTGATCTGCAGTACACAAAAAGGGGAAAGTTCTTCCTTCCAGAGCCAGCCCAGATTAAATTATAGTGACAGTAATATGCTGCTGCATGCATCTCATAACTAGATTAAAACAGCCACCAATGCAAACTGCACTAGTTCATTTCCAAAGCGTTATCAGAGCGTACAGTAGACTTTTAACTAATCAATTCACGTCAGAAGGAATGAACGGTGCATCATATCACTGTCAGCTGGTCTGCTTACTGCTATATAGTGCAAATAATGTGAGTAATATAAGCTGTGTTCATTCGGTGTGAAGGCACTCATTAAGAAGTGATCTCCGGCCCAGCCACACAAATGCTGACTGGGCACATTAGGACAAAACAGATCCCCTAATGACATGATAGCAAGGTAAATCAATGTTGCACAAAGGTGCAATAAACATAATGCTATATTAGGACTTTCATAATGAATTAAACCTAAGGTCATATTAAGACTTGCATAATGAATCCTTTGCGAAGCTAACTGGAAATTAAAGAACAGGACAAGTTGTAGTCCATTTATCACCTGGAGACATAAATGCTTTGCTTTCTAGAAGACTTTACCTTCCAATAACCTGCCAAAAATCAGTGTTGCACAGATGACGCTGTAAATAGAGAATTCACAAGTTTAAAAAGCAGAAGATCAAAAGCTAATAGTATTTAACCTGATAGTTAATGTTATAGGGCAGCATGGTGGTGTAGTGGTTAGCGCTGTCGCCTCACAGCAAGAAGGTCCTGGGTTCGAGCCCCGGGGCCGGCGAGGGCCTTTCTGTGTGGATTTTGCATGTTCTCCCTGTGTCCGCGTGGGTTTCCTCCGGGTGCTCCAGTTTCCCCCACAGTCCAAAGACATGCAGGTTAGGTTAACTGGTGACTCTAATGGCCCTTTTCCACTACCCTTTTTCAGCTCGCTTCAGCCCGACACGGCTCGCGTTTCGACTACCAAAAAACAGCACGACTCAGCTCGCTTCAGCCCTGCTTAGCCCCTAAAACTCGCACCGTTTTGGAGTAGGGCTGAAGCGAGCCAAACCGTGCCGAGTGAGGCTAGGGGCGTGAGCAGACACTCCCCTGTGCACTGATTGGTGAGGAGGAGTGTCCTCACATGCCCACACACGCCCTGCGAGCACGCTGGGATCTGTAAACACCATAAACCCGGAAGAAGAAGAATTACGAATTACGAGAATTTCTGAAGCCTTATGCGCCTCGCCTCATCTATACGCTCTTGCCAGTATCTGTTGGTGTTGTCGGTGACAACAAGCCACAGCACCAAGACCAGCAACACTAACGACTCCATGTCCTCCATGTTTATTGTTTACTATTCGGGTCGTGAGACTACCGCTTAAAAGATCACTGAATCAGTGACATACAGAGCATCGTGGACGAGTTCGCGGAGCGCAAGGCTCGTCGTATGCCCTTCAAATAATGCGCGCAGTAGGCTATTGATGTTTTATTATGAGCCATGTACAGTATGTCGCCTAATGTTTTTTTGTTTCTGAGTTACATGTTCGTTTGAAGGACTTAATGTACAAAATAACATAGTTGCACCCCGTAGTGTTGAAATTGGTAAACACAGTGCATTCAGTGAGGTTTGCACCGCCCTCCTTTTATTTCTGACTCTTCCTGTCACCGTTGCAACCTCTGAGCGCTCATTCGTATGCCCTTCAAATAATGTGCGCAGTATAGGCTATTGATGTTTTATTATGAGCCATGTACAGTGTCCTAATGTTTTTTGTTTCTGAGTTACATGTTCGTTTGAAGGACTTGATGTACTAAATAACATAGTTGCACCCAGTAGTGTTGAAATTGGTAAACACCGCAGTTGCGGACATTTTGTAGCCTAAAATGATGTTATGATAAGCTTTAATAAAGGGCCCGGTCATTTGCCCCGCCCCCGGCCCGGCTCTGACTTGTTCCGCCACTGTCACTGATGTCACTGTTTGCGCTGCTTAACGACATCACGTGACGTCCACCCACTTTCGCTAACTCCACCCAATGTGTCCACCCACTTCCAGCCAGCACGGTTCAGCGCGGTTGTAGTCGAAATGCAACTCCAACAGCCCCGCTCAGCTCGACTCAGCTCGACTCGGCACGGCACGGCTCAGCCGCGTTTGTAGTGGAAAAGCGGCGTAAATTGACCGTAGGTGTGAATGTGAGTGTGAATGGTTGTCTGTGTCTATGTGTCAGCCCTGTGATGACCTGGTGACTTGTCCAGGGTGTACCCCGCCTTTCACCCGTAGTCAGCTGGGATGGGCTCCAGCTTGCCTGCGACCCTGTAGAAGGATAAAGCGGCTTGAGATGAGTTAATGTTATAGAAAGCTTTGAGAAGAATCGTTTTTTCTTTGTAACTTTGCTCTTCCCTAAAAACAGGTGTGAGCTCCTTTATATCTGTTTAAGGTCATAAAGAAAAGATTTTTCCTCTAAAAACAACCATGAACAAACACCATGAGCGCATCACATTTACAACCATATGACGCTCCCATTGGGGTGAAAATAAAAAAATAATAATTAAAAAAAAGTACGACAGGAGGCTGAACTGGAGGTAGCAGAGTTGATGTTGAGATTTTCATTGGGAGTGACAAAGTTGGACAGGATTAGAAATGAGAATATTAGAGGGACAGCACATGTCAGACGGTTTGGAGACAAAGTGACAGAGGCGAGATTGAGATGGTTTGAGCACATACAGAGGACAGACCCAGAGTATATTAGGGAAAAAATGCTGAAGATGGAGTTGCCAGGTAGAAGGAAAAGAGGAAGACCAAAGATGAGATTTATGCAGAGATGTCCGCAAGCACCGGCAACTGGCGGTTTTCTCCGCTTACATAAATGGTCTGCGGCGGCTACTCGAGCCCAGACAAAATAAAAACTTGCCTTTCAATGTTCAAGCGATTTATATTGTCTCTGCTGCCCATCATTTGCTGCAAATCCAATTATTTCACCACGAAATTGTCTTTGATTCGGGTCTAACATGACCAGAAGTGACGCCATATTTGATTGATTCTCGCACTCTGACTGGCTGAGCTGGGTTATGTGACCATACCGTAGCATATGGTAAAAAAGCAGTTGGTGGTTGTTGCAGACAATTTCACTCGGTTTTCACAAAATGCCACCGAAGAAGAAACTAAAACCTTCTGTGGGCCAAATACATATAAAGTCTATGTTTTCTGCAGGTCTGTACATATAAATCATAATTAATATTTTCATATCTAAAAATTGATATTTTCATATCTAGAAGCTACCCAGAGTACCCAAGTTCCCATAGAGATGTCTGGTCCCTTAGCTAAGGCTTCATACTTGGAAAGTGCAAGTGCAAAAAGATAATTGTGTGCAAATATACACTCCCTTGCAAAAGTATTCATCCCCCTTGGTGTTTGTCCTGTTTTGTTGCATTACAAGCTGGAATTAAAATGGATTTTTGGAGGGTTAGCACCATTTGATTTACACAACATACGTAACACTTTAAAGGTGCACATTATTTTTTTTATTGTAACACAAACAATAATTAAGATGAAAAAACAGAGATCTGGAGTGTGCATAAGTATTCACCCCCTTTTAATTTTAATTCGTGGTATACACAAGCACGTTTGTATGAGGTGAATATTTTTTAGGCTTCTGCTGAATGGGCTTTTGAATATCAATTAAGTAAAGATTATTTTTATTTGTTTTTTTGTGATGTGATGATGTATTTATATTTATTATTTAGTTCTATTTATATGTACTATATATGCATCCCCTCCCTTTTTTATTATTATTATAGGGCACACTGTTATTGGAGCCTAGTTCTGTTGTATGACCCCGACCATTTTTTTTTATTATGTGTTTATTTATTGTATCTGAGGTGGAAGCTTAATAAAATAAAATACAGGGTAATTTGGGCTTTTCTGCACGCGCAAAGTGCTGTTTTCCCAGTGCTCTGTGTTTAAACCTGCTGCTGCTTTTTTAGGTACAAAGCTATAAATAAATAAAGAAATCTATGAATAATTTTAACCTTTATTGCAAAATGTCTACAGCATTAATCCCTCTTGATGTACATGACAAAATAATTAGAATACAGTTAGTATTTAAAAGATGTGTTGGGGCCTGAGGAGAGCCTGGAGGAAAGGAGCCTGTAAATGAAAAAGCAAGTTCTGCACTGTTGCCATCAAAGAGACAAACCTGTAGAGGACCTGTGACGCAAAAGGTTTTTCAGTCACATCACAAGAATTGACAGTGCAATTCACAGTATGTAGTCCGGTAAAAGACCTTAAATGAAAGGCCAGTGTCTAAGACTTATCATCAACAAGAGGACCAAGCTCCAAGTCACTGATTCCACCCACACTTGCACAACTGTGTGTATTTAAGATGCAAGCTATATCTTAAATACACACAGTTGTGTCCTGAATAGCTCTCTTTTATTCAGTCTTTTACCTGATTTAAATCATGTGAAACTAGGTATCAGAGAGATATTGCAGTTGAGGTCAGATAATGTGGGATATAGGGCTATTTTTAGGTTTTTAAATGATACAGGAATTATTAGGAGAATTTAGCACAATAGGGTAGTAAACATTCTGGTTCACGCTCCAGTCCAGAAGGTGGTGGTAATGCACTTAAAAGCTGTTTGCCAACTGCCATAAAACAATATAAAAGAAGAAGAAAGAAGCTTTACCTAATGTGGAAATCCTGCTCTGGTCACTGGTACGCGAGTCTTGCTCCACCACGAAATCACGGTGTGCCAATTGCCATTGATGGAGAATTCGTGCTCTGTGCGAGGCTTACAGCTAGTTCGACGAACCCAGAACAACATGGGAATGGTGCGGATTTCGCGCCAATTACAAGAAATACATGCTAATTCTCGCTAATTTCTGTGTTTTTAAAGAAGAAAGTCAAGACGTTGGGTTTTATGCAGCCAAGTTTGTTTAATCAGCATTCCGGGTTTTTTTTTTTTTTACTTTTGGTAGCATATTTTGGGCACTTGATCTTAATTTGGGCGCCTTTTTAATTTGAGCGCCTACGACGTTATCCGTCGCAGGTTTCATGTAATTGAAAGGCCTGAATGAGACACAAATTTAACTTTTTGGCCATCATGGGAAATGCCATGTGTGGCGCAAACCCAACACCCTGAGAACATCATCCCTACAATGAAGCATGGTGGTGGCAGCATCATGCTGTGGGGATGTTTTTCATCTGCAGGGACAGGAAAGCTGGTGAGGACTGAAGGAAAGATGGATGGCACTAAATACAGGGCAAGTCTAGAGGAAAACCTGTTTGAGTCAGCCAGAGGTTTGAGACTGGGACAAAGGTTCACGGTCGAGCAGGACAATGACCCTAAACATACTGCTAAAGCTACACTGGAGTGGTTTAAAGGGAAACATTTAAATGTCTTGGAATGGCCTAATCAAAATTCCAAGCAAAAGGTGGCTCTATAAAGTATAGACCCCTTCGCAGTAAACGTCATTCATACGTAAGCGGAAATTGCGCGCGCAGCCTGGACCCAAAAAAGACTCAGAAATGCCTAGTTGTTGTGTTTTCGGGTGTCAGAATCGTAGCAGTGATGGGGTTAAAATGTTCAGAATTCCAGCAGGATCTCACCCATTCCAAAAAAATCGCCGATGTCTATGACTACAAGCCATCAAACGTGTAGACTGGGATGAAAGCACCATCAAAAATGCGCGGGTTTGCAGCGCCCACTTCATCACAGGTAAGATCAGGCTATTTATTAAATCTTTCTTTTTTATTCTTTCTAGTCTTCGTTTATTGATGTAGCAAAATACTTTGGTAACGTTTGTCTGATTAGCTGGGTCATAGTTACACAATGTAATGAATATTGTTAGCATGTTAACTTAGCTTTGCATGCAATTTTGTTTGTAGGAGAGGTCTCGCTTGACTCAAGCAGTCCAGATTTTGTGCCATCATTATTTGTGTATGCCGAAAATCACAATTTTAAAGCAAGGATGGAAAGGTAAAATTGTGTGCCCTCACTCTAAATGCCAACTTACATTGACTGCTCTAACCTAGCTCCCGCCCCGTTCAGTTTCATTTCTGGTCTCTGCCTCTCGCTTTTTACGCAGCTCTGATTTCTCTTAGCTGCACTCTTTACACTATCATTCCTTTCATGCCATTACCTCCTGCAAATTGCTGTTTAGTGTTGGCATTTGCTGTTGTAGCTAAAGCCACATTGCCATCACATCACTGGCATAATTTGATTAAAACAAAATGAATATGAATGTCCCATTGTTAATCAAGTTGTACATGCCCGCACATAACATAATCATATGCGTCTAAAGACTTGTAGGCACGAAGTTTTTCGTGGGTGTACACTGAAGTCTTGTCAATAAGGTACGAGTATATATCTGGCCATTGTATACCAGGGAACTTACTAACATCGTCCGTCCACTCTTTAATTAAATGCGGATCCGGTAGGCGATGTCCACTTGTTAGAGTTAACTTATTTATGTAGCATTCTCGATCTTGTAATGACAATTGTTTTGCATAATCTGAAAGCTCATAATGCCGGTCTATGGGCAGCGCCATTGTTTCTGAGTCCAGGCTGCGCGCGCATCCTGGCAACGGTCGGTTTGTTTACAAACATGCGAAGGGGTCTATTCTTTTATTTGTGGGGGGGAATACTTATGCACACTCCAGATTTCTGTTTTTTCATCTTAAGTATTGTTTGTGTCACAATAAAAAAAAAATGTGCACCTTTAAAGTGGTAGGCATGTTGTGTAAATCAAATGGTGCTAACCCTCCAAAAATCCATTTTAATTCCAGCTTGTAATGCAACAAAACAGGACAAACACCAAGGGGGATGAATACTTTTGCAAGGCACTGTATATGCTGAAATTAAAACTAAACAATTCACAATACTACACCAGAAGCACATCAAGTACATTACACATGTACCAAATAAGCTCACCATGTAGTTATGTTCCAGAGCCAGGCAGCATACTACAGAGGGTAACTGAGAAAGCCAAGCGCACACACATCTGGAGGGAAATTTCAAATTTCATATTTTGCAAGTGGGCGGCACGGTGGTGTAGTGGTTAGCGCTGTCGCCTCACAGCAAGAAGGTCCTGGGTTCGAGCCCTGGGGCCGGCGAGGGCCTTTCTGTGTGGAGTTTGCATGTTCTCCCCGTGTCCGCGTGGGTTTCCTCCGGGTGCTCCGGTTTCCCCCACAGTCCAAAGACATGCAGGTTAGGTTAACTGGTGACTCTAAATTGACCGTGAGTGTGAATGGTTGTCTGTGTCTATGTGTCAGCCCTGTGATGACCTGGTGACTTGTCCAGGGTGTACCCCGCCTTTCGCCCGTAGTCAGCTGGGATAGGCTCCAGCTTGCCTGTGACCCTGTGGAAGGATAAAGCGGCTAGAGATAATGAGATGAGATGAGATATTTTGCAAGTATTTTACAGGGAAATGGTTAGTAATTTATTAGCTGAGAATACACCAGAAGCCACAAGAAGGCATGTAAATTTAAAAATTTTCTGGAGGGGCATGCCCCCAGACCCCCCTAGCATTAGCACACCTTAAGCGTGCTGCGGCAGCTTTGTCATCTCAAGTCCTAGAACCGCCTACTACTTTTTTTAGCTGGCTACTTCAGATTGTCTGGAGAACCTTGTTTATGGATGTGGTGAAGGAGGACATGAAGATAGTTGGTGCTACAGAAAAAGATAAGGAGGACAGGCGGAGATGGAGGGACATTATCCGCTGTGGTGACCCCTAACGGGAACAGCTAAAAGAAGAAGAAGAAGTGCCCAGGACTCATACTGCTGTACTGTTAAATTGCAATATACATGATCTAAAATCTAATTTGATCATAGAACTATATGAAAATGCACAGAATGGGAGAGCAGTTATGCCAGCCAGCTTTCTTTAATCCTTATTTAGAAATGTTTGTGCTGGAGACCTGAAGCCTGTGACGCCACCGGTTCTGAAATCTGTCACGTTATTTGTTGCCAAAGTGCATGCATGATCACGGAACCTGGACTAATTATAATGAGCAGATGCTTTACACCTTTCAAGTCAAGTCAGATAATTTAGAGGCGGTGATCAGCCACCAAGCTGACAAGACTATGGAACAATTACTATAGCTGGTGCAAAATTTATGTACGCATATATCAGAAATTTTGATCATGTCTTCCTATTAATCAGGGAACAAACTATTGTAATTATTTCAAAACAAATTGCCCTAGATGCACTGATAGCTTATGTGTTAAATCCTGTTCACAGCATAGCATGGTCACAGATCTTAAGATGAGTTCAAAACCTGAGGGGCTGTGCAGTGAATGCACACACATCAAGCCACATACACACATGTACACACGCACAGAGATCAACTACTTCAAATCCAGCTCAGAGCTCTAAAATTCCCTGCCATCATGGTGCCAGTTGGGATGAACTCTCTCATTTAGATTTTAACGAATAGACTTATTTATTTTATTTTATTTATCAGGGCTATTTATACACCCCGGAGTGCTTCAGAGTCTGAAGTCATTCAGTAAATTCAGGGCAGTGTGACCTAAAAAAAAAATCAAAAGGCTGGGATGCTCCAAAGGATACAGTCGTTTCAACTGGCAGTTCCAAGGATGTCATGATTTACTGAACATACACATCATGCCTAGATAGTTATCAATTATTATTTTACATGTCTATGTTACCCTGTCTACTGTTCATCAGAACTGCAGCAGAAATTGTTTGCATGAAAACGTCAAGATACTGATGTTCTTAGGGGTGTGTGATTCCAGCTGGAGAGACTGAATCATTGAAATCAGGCCATAGAGCACATCAGCTATGAAGCCAGGAGACGGGGAGGGGGAACAACAAAAAGCCACACCACTGAGAGACTTTCTTCATCTTCTACACTCAGTTACAATTCTATCAGATAAGTTTCCTCTTCCAATACTGGCTTCTCATCTATTGACACAGAATATTCTTTACATTCTCGATGCTTCGTTTTCCCTGCTGCCTTGTTCTTATCATTTACAGTTCAAGTTTAAACAGAATATGCCAGGGTTTCGAGCTCTTTTTATCATCGTGCTTTTCAAGGGACCTGTTTCTTTTTGTTAGTATCTTTTTCCCTTACCCTGACGAAACTAGGTTCTACATTCAATGTGATTTGTATTCAGTTCAAGAACAGAGACCATCGGAAGAGTAAGTGTTTCACCTAAAATAAAGCTGAACAGCTATGTCCATGGTATTGTGGTGCATTATTGGTACTGTACATTTGTTACAGAGTAAGACAGTTCAACATGAGGGTTGATTTAAGTGTCTATGTCATGGTTATGATTCAAATACTGCTCTCAAGTAACATAAGAGAATCCTTAAATGCTAGACAACAGATATTTCATCTTAGTTCTGCTTTTTTGTTCCTGTATATCTGTATATTGTCTATGGCTGACCTTCACAGTGGTGTAAGTGCACGGCTCGAAATTCGCGGTGGTCCGGTCGCCCGAGGCGACTTAATTTGTCATTTGGTGGGTAATTCCTGTCACTAGCCAGCCCAGCTGGCTAGTTGAAAATAAAAAATATATATGAATATATATACACCGTCAACTAAAGCCGCCACATATTAAGCGTGTGCCGTGTCTGTGTTCATCGATGTGTTTATCGGCAGGATGGAAAATACCGAAGAATTCTGAATCATATCGTGTATGAGTCAGGCTGTTGGTTTTTTCACTACTGTGCATGCATATAACGCATCTCATTGAATATCGCAGTAATCACGTTATCAAATTCAATAGATGTGGCCACATTATCACCCATTTAAACACGTGTTTTTGTTGTTGTTTACATCTACATCTGCCAAAGCTACGTTGCGATGTGGAATTTTCTGAAAGGTGTACAGAAACCACCAGAGACGGGGACAAAGCGACCTCGGTCTGAAGAGGAGAAAAAGGCCGCCGATAAAGCGTACAAGAAGGAGAAACGACAAAGGACTTATAAGCAAATGTGGGAGCAGGGTAGGCATTGGCTGCGATACGATTTTTGTGGAATAATTAATTTTTTTCAAGTTGATTCCTAGTCAATATGAAGCTCCTAATGCTTTCTCTCTCATAAATGGTTAAATACAGAAAGCATGTTGGACATATTTTGGGTGCTATAGTCATGATAGTAAGTATATTTGCTTTAAATACTCATATACCAAGTTGCCAAGTTTTCCAATATATTATTATTTGTTGATATTATATTATGGTGCTCTGTGTTGTTCTCATTTATGCATTTAACAACAGTATCAAAATACTCGGGTCTTGAAATAAATGCACATTAGTCATGAACAATGGTAACTACTCTCTTTTGTGTTATTTTTGACAGAAGTAAAATTCATACATGAACAAATTTTGGCTAGTTGATTTTCTGTTTGGCGAGTTACTTTGGAAGGTAACTAGTCCGGCTGGCTGGTGAAAAAATATATGAATTTCTAGGCCTGAAGTGGTTAGCGCTGTCGCCTCACAGCAAGAAACTCCTGGGTTCGAGTCCAACAGCCAGCAGTGGCCTTTCTGTGTGGAGTTTGCATGTTCTCCCCGTGTCTGTGGGTTTCCTCCAGGGATTCTGGTTTCTCCGACTGTCCAATAACATACAGGTTAGGCTAATTGGTGGGCCTAAATTGTCCATAGGTGTGAGTGTGAATGGCTGAGAGGAGAAAACCTAATCCAGTAGAAGGCAATGGGAAACCACTACTGTATTGTTCCCAAGACACTTTGATGGCTGAAGCCATCAGAGCAGCCATGTCACTGTAGTGATATGCCAAAATGGATGGATGGATGACCTTTGGCTTGAACTCAAAGCAAAACCTAAGGAAACTAAACAATACATTCCTTGACAGGTTTGTTGCTATTCCTGAGTTTTGTCAGGGTTGCAAAAAAGAGCCTTATGCAAGATGACAGGGTGCTGTTTTTCCTGGCACTTTCAAAAGAAGCTAATTCTCAGCCAGTATTTTTAGTCATTTTCCTATCCCGCAGGTCAGCCACACGGAGGATTACATACGTCTCTTATCAGCGCTCCATTAATTCTGCTCGAAAAGTGAACGCTTTTTGTAGTCCTGAAATTAATATATGAATACATTATCTCAAGCTTTATTGTTCCGAATCACTTTCTCCAAATCCATGTGACATTGGCCTGTAGGATGCACATGCCCACCTACAATATATAGGCTTGAAATTAGATAAGTGCATTTACTCTACTGAAGCCTCTCTCTTAAATATGCAGATACATTTCAGACACCAGTAACTGGTTTGGTACTTAAAGCTTTTAGAAAAGTCTGGGCAATGTTCTTGTAGAAGGTGGGGTCCTGGTTTAGCTTGTGACGGCACTGGGAAGGAGGTGTTCAGGGATGAGCATGGGTGTCACGGTAAGCAGAGAAAAGCCAAAGCCAAGCAGACAATTGAGTGCAAGCTGCAACGTTATTTGTTTTGAAAAAAAAAAACCTAGTGTTACACTCTGACTATTGTTTTGAGAGCATGACCACAAATAAAATAGCTCGCCCTGGGTCTGCTGCTCTCTGAGAGATACTGCTGACATTATTACAGTTCTCTACAGCCACATGTCTAAACTCCTAACGTTGGTTTACAATATGGTAAACTATTCACATTTGGCATATGATGTGCTACAACTAGGGAGGCATCAGTACTGAAATTGGTATCAGGTTTTTGGCTGATTGCATTCTCGTTTACTCAGAAAAAAACTCTGATACGAATATCAGAAACCATCTGATACTATGTGACTAGTACACGCTGTTGTGGTAATGAACAAATGAAATGACAATGATCTGGACTTTTTTCACAACTTTTTTTTCTATTAATGAATTCAATCAAAGCAAAGCAGCTTGCAAACTGTGCTTTGTGAAAATAAAAAGAAAAGATACTACAGGATCCTCCTACAAAGTAACCTGAGAAAATTTCTTTATTCTGTTTAAACTGTATCTTTAAAAGAGGGCAGAAAACCTGAGCGTGCAGAGCAGTATCAGCAAGGTGCCATTAATTGTGCACACAAAGGTGTTCAGAGAGCACTTCAAATCTGTGAGCACTCAGATACGGACGCTTCCTTTCCCCTTGCTTGTCAGGGTCAACACACTGCTTACAAGTCATGATACAATTCATGACACCTTGCTCTAGGCATGTAACGATACAATGACCTCCCCGTGTACAGATTAGTAAAAAGGGCTAGAAAAAATCCACCTTTTGGTGAAGTAGCTTCATTTCACACTGAAGAAAATGAGAAAAATCCAATCTTTAATTGAAATAAATGTATTCAGAGAAAAACAAAACCCTCATCTGCATAATACTTTGTACAACCTTCCTTTGCCAGTAAAGCAGTGCTGAGTATTCTCCGATAACATTTTATAAGGTTGGAGATACAGAGCAGGGCATCTGAGCCCATTCCTCTTTACACAATCTCTCCAGATAATCCAGAGTCCTAGGCCCTCTCTTGTGCTCTCTCCTCTTCAGCTCAGCCCACAGGTTTTCAATGGAGTTCAGGTCAGGGGACTGAGATGGCCATGACAGAAGCTTGATTCTGTGCTCAGTGAACCATTTCTGTGTTGATTTGGACAAATGCTTCGGATCATTGTCCTGCTGGAAGATCTAACGACGACCCAGTTTTAGTTTCCTGGCAGAGGCAGCCAGACTTTAATTTAAAATGTTCTGGTATTTCATGGAGTCCATGATGCCATGCACTCTAACAAGTTTTCCAGGGACTTTGAAGGAAATATAGCCCCGAAAACATCACAGAATTTCCACCATATTTTACAGCTGGAATCGGGTTCTTTTCATTATAGCCATCCTTCTTTATGCACCAAACCCACCTTGAGAGTTCCATTTTTGTTACAGTCAAAGCTGTAGTAGCGTTTCATAAACCTCAGGCGCTTATGTTTGTGGCTTTTTTTTTAAACTTGGGTCCTCTTCCAGGCAAGTTTGTAACAGTTACAGTTGACGTCTACTTTTTTTTATTCTTGCCCCAACAGTAGAAATGGACATTTTCAGGCAAGTAGCTTTTTTTTAATATAACCATTCCCTGACTGGCGGCATGGTGGTGTAGTGGTTAGCGCTGTCGCCTCACAGCAAGAAGGTCCGGGTTCGAGCCCTGTGGCCGGCGAGGGCCTTTCTGTGTGGAATTTGCATGTTCTCCCCGTGTCCACGTGGGTTTCCTCCGGGTGCTTCGGTTTCCCCCACAGTCCAAAGACATGCAGGTTAGGTTAACTGGTGACTCTAAATTGACTGTAGGTGTGAATGTGAGTGTGAATGGTTGCCTGTGTCTATGTGTCAGCCCTGTGATGACCTGGCGACTTGTCCAGGGTGTACCCCGCCTTTTGCCCGTAGTCAGCTGGGATAGGCTCCAGCTCGCCTGCGACCCTGTAGAACAGGATAAAGCGGCTACAGATAATGAGATGAGACATTCCCTGACTTATTAAGGTCAACACACTTCTCCCTTATTTGGCTTGTGTGTTCTCTTTTCTTTCCCACGTTGATGGATGACTAAGGGAATTTGGCCTCTGTGTCACCTTATATTTGTACCCCAGTTAATCAGGAAGTCAACTTACAGCTTGAAAGTTTCTACACACTCCAATCAACTCAAACATGTACAATTTAAATGGGAAACATGCTTCAATTACATTGTGTTCATTATAATTTCCAGGGATGCCAATAATTGTGGCACATGTGTTTTTGTTGAAAATAATTATTTCTTGATGAGGGATTTGTTTTTCTCTGAATAACTTTATTTCAAGTAAAGGTTGGATTTTTCTCATTTTTTCAGTGGGAGATAAAGCGACTTTACCAAAAGGTGGATTTTTTTTTACTAATCTTTACAAGGGGCAATACTGTTAGGGCAATAATAAAAAAAAAAGTGGACACCAACTGTAACTGTTACAAACTTGCCTGGAAGAGGACCCAAGTTTATTTTGCCCCCATGTACAGTGAGGAGGATGGTAAGAGAGGGGGAAAAAAACAAGAATCGCTGTTGGTAAATTACAAAAAAAGTAAAATCTTAGGGTTTCTAAGTCTCCAAAACCACCATCAGATGCCACCTCCATGCCAAGAGATTATTTAGAAGGTATGCCAGAATAAAGCCACAAACATAAGCGCCTGAGGTTTGCAAAACGCTACTATAGCTTTGACTGGAACTGTGTTCTATGGTCTGATGTAACAAAAATGGAACTCTCAAGGTGGGTTTGGTGCATAAAGAAGGATGGCTATAATGAAAAGAACCCAATCCCAGCTGTAAAATATGGTGGAAATTCTATGATGTTTTGGGGGCTATTTTTCCTCCAAAGTCCCTGGAAACCTTGTTAGGGTACATGGCATCATGGACTCCATGAAATACCAGGACATTTTAAATCAAAGTCTGGCTGCCTCTGCCAGGAAACTAAAACTGTGTCGTCATTGGATAATAATCATGGCGAGCACTGTATATCATGTGACAATAAATTGCAATACAAATTTATGATTATTCAAATTTATGAAATAAAAAACAAATCACAATTATTATCAGGCTGTGTAATCTCTTAGTTTTCCTAGCTGTAATTGCGTTGTTTAGACAGCAATAACATACAATAGCAGGAATGAGTATGACATCACCATAGGCAGAAGTAATACAACTCTAATGCTGTGAAAACACACACAAAAGAAACAGATCTAAAATGGGAAAGAGCTGTTGTGTGATTGACAGTACAAACGGATTCAAAAAGAAATTGGAGGGTTTTTTTAGACTACTGAAAGTGAAAGAAAAGAGAAGAAAAATGGAGGTAGTTTTATATTTAATTCTGATTACAGTTTTCACAAATGTTCAATGTTTATTAAGAAAATTCCTGTTTGTTATTAACTTTTTTATTTTTAATAAAAGGAATATTTTAGTTCATAGACTATTATATTTTACTCCAACTTTTACAATTGTTTGTAAATAATTCTTTTTTTGGTTATTAAGAAAATGAAAGAAAAGTATGTTTTTTGTAATTTAACAAAAGGAATATTAAAGTTGATAAAGAAAAGGAAAGTAAATGTTGCATGTTTTGGTAATAACATTTTCTTCATTTAAATTTCTTTTTTGAAAAATATCGTGGGAAAGTTAAACTGGGATTGGATCTTTGTAAATCAAAACTTATACCCAATAGAGCATAAGTATATAAGGACTGTGCCCTTAAATCTGATTATGAGCCTACGCAACAACCTATGGCTTGGCCTCTAAATAAAATACAGAGGGATTTCAAGTTGCAGCTCCTGTGCTTATCTAATAAGGACAACCATAGGTCAGTTTAAAATAGTACCTCATGAGCAAGAGAGACACACACCTTCCTCCTCACTCCTCCAGGTTCCTAGGCTATATAGAGTCAGCAGGCTAACTGATTATTGACTGTCTAACTGCATCCCTTGGCTCAAAATAAAGTACCTGTCCTTTATATGAGAAGTCCTTTTGATCTAGAAGCTAAAAATATGAAAATGCCAACCTAAGTAAGTGGCATGATACCAATATTCAATCCACTGCCAAAATCAACAGCAAAATAACACATCAATTTCATTTAACAATAAGTTGAAGTAAGAGCCAATCACCAGTAGCATTTAGGTTTTGCTGATGTATAGTAGTGTTTAAACAGCCGCCCTTGCAGTAACATTTTTATTATAAAATACCAATCTTGACTATTATATTGTACTGTTAACATTATAAGGCAGACTCTTGTGTGACTCTTTATGGGGTCTTCCAAAAAAAGCTTGAGAAAGGATTTACTTGAGAAAGGGTTTCATCAGAAAAGCTCATTACTTTTTTGCAACAGACATTAGCAATTTAAGAGCAATTAAAAAAGCGCAGTGATTCTGACCCACTAACTTCAGGCAATCTGATGTTATTTCAAGGTGAAACACAATTAGAAAGTTATTTTCAGTTCAGGAAGGTAGACCACTTATTTTGCTTGTCCAGTGCTCCCATCAAAATACCATGCAGTAGTGTTGTGGTACTTGAGACCGGTCTCAAGACCACTTTTTGAAGGTCTCAGTCACGTCTCAGAATTGACCGCATTTTTACTTGGTCTTGCTTCGGTCTCAGACATAGAGGACTCAAGATTTTATTTCAAGACTGTTCAAGACCACAACTGCGGAGATTTAAACTGCCTGTGCATTGTTTGATTTATTTGTCAACATTGTTCCTGTGATTGGATATAAAATTCCTTTCTTCAAATGCAAGCAATAGTGTGACTCACTGCTAACTCGAAATTTTTCTTCTTGTTAACGGCTGTCACCCCCCTTCACACACACTGGTATGGTCCTAGTTTTGACATGATCTCGCCCTGCTTTGGTCTTGGTCTTGATTTGATCTCAATCCCTCAAAGTCTTCGTCTTGTCTTGGTCTCAGTACACTTTGATCTTGGTCATGACTTGGTTTAGGTGGTCTTGACTACAATACAGTACTACCATGCAGTAAAGCTGATGTCAGGCTAAGAAATTTTACAAGTCCTTCCATGCCATTAATAAACACCAGTGACAAGTTAACCTACAATCACAAGGCAAGGATTTCAACTGTTCAGGTCAATTTAATGGATTAAATTATGTACAAAAAACAACAACATCATGCTTTGTAAGTTGTTGGGCCACCACAAACTGCCAGAAATTATTTAGTGCACTGTGGTATACACTCCACACCTCTCTCTAGTATTAAACACCATTCTTGCAATGGTGTTTAACGCTGCCTAACATATCACTCCTAAAATCACTCACACTGCAGATGTTCAACTGGGTTGAGATCTGGTGATTTCAAAAACCGTAGCATAAGGCTTCCATCATCTTCATACTGATCAAACCATTCAGTGAGCCCTTTTGGATGAGATGGAAGAGACCACTCCTATCAGGATAGAAATATTTCCTAATAAGACTGATTTGCAATAACCCTTCCCTCTAATGTGGACCCAAATCATGCTAGCAAAATGTTCCCTACAGCAGAACAAAGGCACCAGTATTTATTTGCATTGTTGCTGTTGCTGCTGTTGTTTTAATTTCTCACCCATCAGTATGTGCACAGTAAAAGCCTTGGCAAAAAATACACACCCGAACAGACCAGCCTTCCTCAGACATCATCTCATCACTGGCTGCATCAATAACATTTATATTCGAGCATTTGCGCTAGTCAGACTCCCAAAATGTTACTCCTAGAGCCAAAGGATTATCAGAACAATGTAAACTGCAACCCCACTTTAACAAACTCTTTTACTCCGAGCAGACAAGTTCGCATATAATTATCTAAGTTCATGTCTACTGCCTTTAATGACAATGAGTCTAAGGCCCTGTCCACACGGCAACGGATTCAGGCGAATCTGATAAAATTGTTTATCGTTTCGGCCTGGCGTCCACACGGCACCGGCGTTTTGGGTGCCCCAAAACGATATTTTTTGAGAACGGGTTCCAGAGTGGAAAAATCTGCAACGGCGCCGTTCCGAAGTCGTCTGGATGAGTAGAACGGATTTGTTTACGATGACATCACAACCACATGACTAGAACAAGCAGCACTCTCGCTGTTTTGTATGAACCACTGCATTGCATTCATTTTTGTATACAGCTTTTCTTTTAAATAAACAAGTAACTGAACCATTTCTTGAATTTCTTTTTTTATTGGATAAGACTGCTTTTCAAAATGTTCACACACAATATCTCATCTCATCTCATTATCTCTAGCCGCTTTATCCTGTTCTACAGGGTCGCAGGCAAGCTGGAGCCTATCCCAGCTGACTACGGGCGAAAGGCGGGGTACACCCTGGACAAGTCGCCAGGTCATCACAGGGCTGACACATAGACACAGACAACCATTCACACTCACATTCACACCTACGGTCAATTTAGAGTCACCAGTTAACCTAACCTGCATGTCTTTGGACTGTGGGGGAAACCGGAGCACCCGGAGGAAACCCACGCGGACACGGGGAGAACATGCAAACTCCGCACAGAAAGCCCCTCGCTGGCCACGGGGCTCGAACCCGGACCTTCTTGCTGTGAGGCGACAGCGCTAACCACTACACCACCGTGCCACCCTCACACACAATATAAAAAGTTATATAAATTATATAAAAATGCTTTTCAAAATGTTCACACACAATAAGAAAATTAAGTTATATAAAACTATGCACACTAATAAAACTAATTTGTACACACAGAAGGCACGATTTCCTCGCGTAGTCGCAGCCATCTTCTTCTTGTTGTTGTGTGTTTGTTCCTGTGAGTACTTCACGCCGGGTAGAAGAAGGGGTTTATGCGCATGCGTACTACTTCTTCTATTGTTCTGGTGTCTCCGATGGGACCGTCTTACAGTGCACGTAGAGGTGTGGCATGTGTATTGCATCGTTTTCAGCAAGCGTTGCATTGCCATATGTACCTGATATTTTACTGATCCGTTGCCCATGTGGACGCGATATTTGTCTTCAAAAAAACGTCACTGAGCCATGCACACCTCTTCTCCCCAGAAACAAACAATAAGCAATCAAGTCCGCAGTCAGGTTAACAATACGTGTTAACACCATAAAATAAAGGCTTAACTAGCCTAGCTTAGGTGTTGATCACTAACAATTATTACCTCACCTGCGATGGACTAAGCGGGGCAACGTATTGTAAGCAGTGCGGTTTGTTATCTTGCCCGCGATGGACTAAGCAGGGCAAGGTATTGTAAGCAGTGCGGTTTGTTACAGTACCTTGCCCACGATGGAGTAAGTGGGGCGAGGTATTGTAATCAGTCTGTTTATTTGTCTGTCTGTTAACAATCTAGCGTCTAAACGGTTGCACCAATTGACTTCAAATTTTCAGGGTAGGTGGGCAATGGTCCGTAGATTACCTGCTTAAATTTTGGGGTGAAGGTCAAGGTCACTGGAAAGGTCAACCTTTTGGTCAAAATTACATATTTTCCATGATAACAGTTGCTGATAGACAGATGTTTATTATTATGAGCATATAGGAGCTCCTATATGGCCTTTCATTTGGCACCATGAGCTTTGACCTTGAGTGACCCTGAAAGGTCAAACTCAAGGTCATCGATTTTCAGAGGGCTGTAACTTCAAAACGGTTGATGGTAGACAGATATTTACCATTATCAACTTATAGGAAGTGCCATGGGCTTGCATCTGACCATATGATGATCACGTGAATTAAGTATAAATATAAGTTAAACACAGCTGGTTTTGTTTTATGTAAGAGTGAATGTTTGGTGTTACAAGTGGGTCCATTTCAGTATTAGAAACTTTTGGGTGTAACGAACTACTTGGATGTCCCCAAGGAGGTTGTTACAGCAGGGTTACAGTGTACTAGTTTATAGGGCCTTGAAAGGGTGGTGCCTTTTTCCATGCACATGTAGTTGCTCTGGAGTTCATTGAGATAGACAGTGCAGAGAAGAATGTGATTAGTTGAATAGAGATAGTCAGCTGGGGAATGTCTCCCTGAGTTAACAAGAGAAAATAGCTGAAAGCTATGCAGGACAATAGAACACAGAAAAAAAAAAGGAATGTGTCTTCTCAATACTGGCCCAAAATATTTAGTTCATTTTACATCAGGTTGATGGCCAAACGCTTGAATTCATTTACATTAATCTCATTATCCTGTCAATATTACTGTCAGCTGCTGAATGTTGTTAGATGTCCTACTGCCTGTAAGGAGAACTAATCTATTTTATGGCGGAATATAACAATAGAGCTGTCAAGTTATTCTATTTAGCAAAGGTATTATATTTTGAGGGGCGGCACGGTGGTGTAGTGGTTAGCGCTGTCGCCTCACAGCAAGAAGGTCCTGGGTTCGAGCCCCGGGGCCGGCGAGGGCCTTTCTGTGCGGAGTTTGCATGTTCTCCCCGTGTCCGTGTGGGTTTCATCCGGGTGCTCCGGTTTCCCCCACAGTCCAAAGACATGCAGGTTAGGTTAACTGGTGACTCTAAATTGACCGTAGGTGTGCGTGTGAATGGTTGTCTGTGTCTAATGGCCCTTTTCCACTACCCTTTTTCAGCTCACTTCAGCTCGCTTCAGCTCACTTCAGGCCGACACGGCTCGCGCTTCGACTACCAAAAACCAGCACGACTCAGCTCGTTTCAGCCCTGCTTAGCCCCTAAAACTCGCACCGTTTTGGAGTGGGGCTGAAGCGAGCCAAACCGTGCCGAGTGAGGTTGGGGGCGTGAGCAGACACTCCCCTGTGCACTGATTGGTGAGGAGGAGTGTCCTCACATGCCCACACACGGCCCGCGAGCGCGCTGGGATCTGTAAACACTGCCAACCCGGAAGAAGGAGAATTACGAATTACGAGAATTTCTGAAGCCTTATGCGCCTCGCCTCATCTATACTCTCTTGCCAGTATCTGTTGGCGTTGTCGGTGACAACAAGCCACAGCACCAAGACCAGCCACACTAACGACTCCATGTCCTCCATGTTTATTGTTTACTATTCGGGTCGTGAGACTACCGCTTAAAAGACCACTGAATCAGTGACATACAGAGCATCGTGGACGAGTTCGCGGAGCGCAAGGCTCGTCGTATGCCCTTCAAATAATGCGCGCAGTAGGCTATTGATGTTTTATTATGAGCCATGTACAGTATGTCACCTAATGTTTTTTGTTTCTGAGTTACATGTTCGTTTGAAGGACTTAATGTACAAAATAACATAGTTGCACCCCGTAGTGTTGAAATTGGTAAACACAGTGCATTCAGTGAGGTTTGCACCGCCCTCCTTTTATTTCTGACTCTTCCTGTCACCGTTGCAACCTCTGAGCGCTCATTCGTATGCCCTTCAAATAATGTGCGCAGTATAGGCTATTGATGTTTTATTATGAGCCATGTACAGTATCCTAATGTTTTTTGTTTCTGAGTTACATGAAATTGGTAAACACCGCAGTTGCGGACATTTTGTAGCCTAAAATGATGTTATGATAAGCTTTAATAAAGGGCCCGGTCATTTGCCCCGCCCCCGGCCCGGCTCTGACTTGTTCCGCCACTGTCACTGATGTCACTGTTTGCGCTGCTTAACGACATCACGTGACGTCCACCCACTTTCGCTAACTCCACCCAATGTGTCCACCCACTTCCAGCCAGCACGGTTCAGCGCGGTTGTAGTCGAAACGCAACTCCAACAGCCCCGCTCAGCTCGACTCAGCTCGACTCAGCACGGCACGGCTCAGCCGCGTTTGTAGTGGAAAAGCGGCATATGTGTCAGCCCTGTGATGACCTGGCGACTTGTCCAGGGTGTACCCCGCCTTTCGCCCATAGTCAGCTGGGATAGGCTCCAGCTTGCCTGTGACCCTGTAGAAGGATAAAGTGGCTAGAGATGATGAGATGTTAAAGAATTATTTTCTATGTCAAACTTATTGTTCGGCGGCACGGTGGTGTAGTGGTTAGCGCTGTCGCCTCACAGCAAGAAGGTCCTGGGTTCGAGCCCCGGGGCCGGCAAGGGCCTTTCTGTGCGGAGTTTGCATGTTCTCCCCGTGTCCGCGTGGGTTTCCTCCGGGTGCTCCGGTTTCCCCCACAGTCCAAAGACATGCAGGTTAGGTTAATTGGTGACTCTAAATTGACCGTAGGTGTGAATGTGAGTGTGAATGGTTGTCTGTGTCTATGTGTCAGCCCTGTGATGACCTGGCGACTTGTCCAGGGTGTACCCCGCCTTTCGCCCGTAGTCAGCTGGGATAGGCTCCAGCTTGCCTGCGACCCTGTAGAAGGATAAAGCGGCTAGAGATAATGAGAGAGAAACTTATTGTTCATTCTGGTCATGCTTAGCTCAGCTTCCACATTTATGAGGGTGCTCTGAAAGGTTCTTGGCCTCACACAGAAAACATCACATGAGAAAGAGTGTTCTTTTATTATTGTTCAACACTGTCTCCTTTAACTTCAATGCAGCACTTGGTCCACCGATGTTCATTTTTCATTATTCCTTCATGAAAGAAGGTCATATCTTGAGCCTCCAGATACTCCTCAACAGCATGGATGACTTCATCATCACTCTGGCAACCACGCAAGTTGGATTTCAGTTGGGAAACAGATAGAAGTCAGGCGGTGCCAGGTCGGGTGAGTAAGGTGCATGGGGCAAGAATTCAAAGCCACATTTGGCTGCTTCTGCCACCCTGTGCTGTGTGGACGGGCACATTTTCCTGGAGCAACAGCACGCCAGCTCAGTGTTCCTCTCCTTTTTTCTTTGATTGCTTCTTTCATTTGAGTTTTTGTGCACAGTGATATAAGGCTTTATAGCATACAGTTATGCCCCAAAATGGGAATTATGCCCCTTGTTTCTGGGTAAGGCCGAGAACTTTTTGAAGTACCCTCCAGAGAGTACTTGTCCACAAGCATCAGTGACCAGCAGTTTTCTCTGCCTACACAGATGGTCTGCACCAGCTACTCAATCCCAGAAAAAAAAAACAAAAAACCTTGCCTTTCAATGTTCAAATGATTTTATATTATCTCCGCTGCCCATAATTTTCTGCAAATCCAATTACTTCACCACAAAACTGTCTTTGATTTGGGTGTAGCATGACCGGAAGTGACACCAGAGTTGCTGATTGATTCTCGAGCTCTGATTAGCTGAGCCAGACCACATGACCACACTGTGGCATATGTAGTTATGTTACACCACATAGTTATGTTCCAGAGCCAGGCAGCATACTACAGAGGGTAACTGAGAGAGCCAAGTACACATACAGTGGTGCTTGAAAGTTTGTGAACCCTTTAGAATTTTCTATATTTTTGCATAAATATGACCTAAAACATCATCAGATTTTCACACAAGTCCTAAAAGTAGATAAAGAGAGCCCAGTTAAACAAATGAGACAAAAATATTATACTTAGTCATTTCTTTATTGAAGAGAATGATCCAGAATTCATATCTGTGAGTGGCAAAAGTATGTGAACCTCTCGGATTAGCAGTTAATCTCATCTCATTATCTCTAGCCGCTTTATCCTTCTACAGGGTCGCAGGCGAGCTGGAGCCTATCCCAACTGACTACGGGCGAAAGGCGGGGTACACCCTGGACAAGTCGCCAGATCATCACAGGGCTGACACATAGACACAGACAACCATTCACACTCACATTCACACCTACGGTCAATTTAGAGTCACCAGTTAACCTAACCTGCATGTCTTTGGACTGTGGGGGAAACCGGAGCACCCGGAGGAAACCCACGCGGACACGGGGAGAACATGCAAACTCCGCACAGAAAGGCCCTCGCCGGCCATGGGGCTCGAACCCAGGACCTTCTTGCTGTGAGGCGACAGCGCTAACCACTACACCACCGTGCCGCCCAGCAGTTAATTTGAAGGTGAAATTAGAGTCAGGTGTTTTCAATCAATGGGATGACAATCAGGTGTGAGTGGGCACCCTGTTTTATTTAAAGAACAAGAATCTATCAAAGTCTGATCTTCACAACACATGTTTGTGGAAGTGTATCATGGCACGAACAAAGGAGATTTCTGAGGACCTCAGAAAAAGCGTTGTTGATGCTCATCAGGCTGGAAAAGGTTACAAAACCATCTCTAAAGAGTTTGGACTCCACCAATCCACAGTCAGACAGACTGTGTACAAATAGAGGAAATTCAAGACCATTGTTACCCTCCCCAGGAGTGGTCGACCAACAAAGATCACTCCAAGAGCAAGGCGTGTAATATGGCCCTTTTCCACTACCCTTTTTCAGCTCACTTCAGCTCACTTCAGCCCGACACGGCTCGCGTTTCGACTACCTCAGAGCAGCACGACTCAGCTCGCTTCAGCCTTACTTAGCACCCAAAACTCGCACGGTTTTGGAGTGGGGCTGAAGCGAGCCAAACCAAGCCGAGTGGGGCTAGGGGCATGAGAAGACACTCCCCTTTGCACTGATTGGTGAGGAGGAGTGTCCTCACATGCCCACACACAGCCCGCGAGCACGCTGGGATCTGTAAACACCATAAACCTGGAAGAAGAATAATTACGAATTATGAGAATTTCTGAAGCCTTATGCGCCTCGCCTCATCTATACGCTCTTGCCAGTATCTGTTGGCGTTGTTGGTGACAACAAGCCACAGCACCAAGACCAGCAACACTAACGACTCCATGTCCTCCATGTTTATTGTTTACTATCCGGGTCGTGAGACTACCGCTTAAAAGATCACTGATGTCACTGTTTGCGCCGCCTAACGACATCACGTGACGTCCACCCACTTTCGCTAACTCCACCCAATGTGTCCACCCACTTCCAGCCAGCACGGTTCAGCGCGGTTGTAGTCGAAATGCAACTCCAACAGCCCCACTCAGCTCGACTCAGCCCAACTCAGCACGGCACGGCTCAGCCTAACTCAGTCGCGTTGGTAGTGGAAAAGCGGCAATAGTCAGCAAGGTCACAAAGGACCCCAGGGTAACTTCTAAGCAACTGAAGGCCACTCTCACATTGGTTAATGTTAATGTTCATGAGTCCACCATCAGGAGAACACTGAACAACAATGGTGTGCATGGCATGGTTGCAAGGAGAAAGCCACTGCTCTCCAAAAAGAACATTACTGCTCGTCTGCAGTTTGCTAAAGATCATGTGGACAAGCCAGAAGGCTATTGGAAAAATGTTTTGTGGATGGATGAGACCAAAATAGAACTTTTTGGTTTAAATGAGAAGCGTTATGTTTGGAGAAAGGAAAACACTGCATTCCAGCATAAGAACCTTATCCCATCTGTGAAACATGGTGGTGGTAGTATCATGGTTTGGGCCTGTTTGGCTGCATCTGGGCCAGGACGGCTTGCCATCATTAATGGAACAATGAATTCTGAATTACACCAGCGAATTCTAAAGGAAACTATCAGGACATTTGTCCGTGAACTGAATCTCAAGAGAAGGTGGGTCATGCAGCAAGACAATGACCCTAAGCACACAAGTCGTTCTACCAAAGAATGGTTAAAGAAGAATAAAGTTAATGTTTTGGAATGGCCAAGTCAAAGTCCTGACCTTAATCCAACGGAAATGTTGTGGAAGGACCTGAAGTGAGCAGTTCATGTGAGGAAACCCACCAACATCCCAGAGTTGAAGCTGTTCTGTATGGAGGAATGGGCTAAAATTCCTCCAAGACGGTGTGCAGGACTGATCAACAGTTACCAGAAACATTTATGGCCCTTTTCCACTACCCTTTTTCAGCTCACTTCAGCTCGCTTCAGCTCACTTCAGCCCGACACGGCTCGCGTTTCGACTACCAAAAACCAGCACGACTCAGCTCGTTTCAGCCCTGCTTAGCCCCTAAAACTCGCACCGTTTTGGAGTGGGGCTGAAGCGAGCCAAGCCGTGCCGAGTGAGGTTGGGGGCGTGAGCAGACACTCCCCTGTGCACTGATTGGTGAGGAGGCGTGTCCTCACATGCCCACACACGCCCCGCGAGCACGCTGGGATCTGTAAACACCGCAAACCCGGAAGGAGAAGAATTACGAATTACGAGAATTTCTGAAGCCTTATGCGCCTCGCCTCATCTATACGCTCTTGCCAGTATCTGTTGGCGTTGTCGGTGACAACAAGCCACAGCACCAAGACCAGCAACACTAACGACTCCATGTCCTCCATGTTTATTGTTTACTATTCGGGTCGTGAGACTACCGCTTAAAAGATCACTGAATCAGTGACATACAGAGCATCGTGGACGAGTTCGCGGAGCGCAAGGCTCGCCGTATGCCCTTCAAATAATGCGCGCAGTAGGCTATTGATGTTTTATTATGAGCCATGTACAGTATGTCGCCTAATGTTTTTTTGTTTCTGAGTTACATGTTCGTTTGAAGGACTTAATGTACAAAATAACATAGTTGCACCCCGTAGTGTTGAAATTGGTAAACACAGTGCATTCAGTGAGGTTTGCACCGCCCTCCTTTTATTTCTGACTCTTCCTGTCACCACTCTGAGCGCTAGGGATGTCCCGATCCGATCACGTGATCGGAAATCGGGCCCGATCACATGGTTTCAGACTCGATCGGAATCGGGCATTGCCTCCCGATCAGAGATCGGATATATATCTATGTAATATATTCTCATTTTAAACACATCAATAGCTATGCGTTGGCACAGAGTGAGACCAGACCTCTTGTCTCAACACAGCAACATCAACGCGTGCGGCATGACATCACTTTGTAGCGGAGACGCTATTGGTTATTGGCTGCCTGTTGCCGGCAAAGTTGAACACGGAAGCAGTTCGAAGCGGAAAGCAAAGAATGAGATTTTTTTTTTTTTTTCGTTGGATGACAAAAGAAACGGGCTCAAACCTGAAAGGGTAGAAATGCTTGTTTTCATCAAGAAAAACGTTCATTTCCTTAATTGAAATTACTGTACACCACTGTGAGATGCGTTCTTAAAAGCAAATTACTGGCACTGTGGCACTTTATTTTTTTTTATTTGTTTACATTCCTGCCAGGTATTTTAAGGTTATTTTTTTAAATTTGTTATTTATTGTTCAAACTGCCTCACGTAAGTGCTCTGTTTGCTAACGGAGTTGTTGGATGTTAAAATAAGGTGTTAAATAAAAAATGAGGAACATCCTGGATCCGTTTCTTTCCTCGTCTTTATTTTTTATGGATTATAAGAAGTATCGGATCGGGACTCGGTATCGGCAGATACTCAAAATCAAATGATCGGTATCGGATCGGAGGGCAAAAAAACCTGATCGGGACATCCCTACTGAGCGCTCATTCGTATGCCCTTCAAATAATGTGCGCAGTATAGGCTATTGATGTTTTATTATGAGCCATGTACAGTATCCTAATGTTTTTTGTTTCTGAGTTACATGTTCGTTTGAAGGACTTGATGTACTAAATAACATATAGTTGCACCCGGTAGTGTTGAAATTGGTAAACACCGCAGTTGCGGACATTTTGTAGCCTAAAATGATGTTATGATAAGCTTTAATAAAGGGCCCGGTCATTTGCCCCGCCCCCGGCCCGGCTCTGACTTGTTCCGCCACTGTCACTGATGTCACTGTTTGCGCTGCTTAACGACATCACGTGACGTCCACCCACTTTCACTAACTCCACCCAATGTGTCCACCCACTTCCAGCCAGCACGGTTCAGCGCGGTTGTAGTCGAAATGCAACTCCAACAGCCCCGCTCAGCTCGACTCAGCTCGACTCGGCACGGCACGGCACGGCTCAGCCACGTTTGTAGTGGAAAAGCGGCATTAGTTGCAGTTACTGCTGCACAAGGGGGTCACACCAGATACTGAAAGCAAAGGTTCACATACTTTTGCCACTCACAGATATGTAATATTGGATCATTTTCCTCAATAAATAAATGATCAAGTATAATATTTTTGTTTAAATTGTTTAACTGAGTTCTCTTTATCTACTTTTAGTATTTGTGTGAAAATCTGATGGTTTAGGCCATATTTATGCAGAAATATAGAAAATTCTAAAGGGTTCACAAACTTTCAAGCACCACTGTACATCCGGAAGGAATTTTCATACATATTTTGCAAGTATTTTACAGGGAAATGGTTAGTAATTTATTAGCTGAAAATGCACCAGAAGCCACCAGAAGGCATGTAAATTTCGGGGGGATGTCCCCAGACTCCCCTAGCATTAGCACACCTTGGGCACGCCACAGCAGCTTCACTGCCGCAAATTCCAGAGCTGCCTACTACTTTTTTTAGCTGGTTACTTCAGGTTTTCTGAAGAACCCTGACCCTCGTATATCCATCATGAATGGATACTGAAAAAAAAACCAAATGCAACTTTCTTTATTCTGATCTCTTACAAAAAAACGTAAGGATTCCAACACAAGTGTGATTTCTTTTGATTTCATAAAAACATGTATGTGTGAAATTCAACTTGTGAGAACATGTTTATGTCCTTCAACATGAGACATGCAGAATGATTTTGCCCTTCTAGAGCTGCATCTTTTTGCAGACAGTCTTATTTGATTTTTCTTCTCACCAGTTTTCCCTTGATAATCTCTGTGAAGCCTTTCACGCAGGAACATTCCGTAATTAAATCAGTCTGATTTGCCCAAGCCGCCTGTCAGTCTCAAATTCAGGACTGACAACAAGAGGACAATGTCATCCTCGTGTGATAATCGCCCATCTCTAGTCAAGGACAGGTTGTGAAAAATCAATCAGGGTTATGTGGAAAAACAAAGGGGTTCTTGAAGCAATTGCACAAATTATTTTATATGGCATTTCATAATTGCTGGTGTTGAAAAGGACACAGTAGGGGAAACCTTCAGTGATTTTCATTTATTTTCACTTGACATGTTGCAAATCCAGTCTTCATGTAAGAAAAAAAAAATTAACCAAAGCTGAATTTGAACCAATGTGAATGCATCGTCCATCACCTGCATGCCTTTGTATGGAAAGCAATGCATTTAAATGTGACTTTCTCAATACCCCTTCAAATATATACAAGCTCTTCTCTAAAATCAATCTGGTTAAACTGGCATGGGCCTAATATTTATGCATTGCTTTCAGAGTGTACAGTACAGGATCACAAAGTGAACGTCACAGTCAGTAAGCAGTTGAGGGTTTGGACTACAAACTTACTTTCTCTTATTTTTATAGGCAAAATCAATTTGACTTGACTGACACCTTCTGATAAGAAACACTTCTGAAACAGCCAACAGAGCAAAACAAAAAACAGAACGTTCAAAATATTTCACAGCATGTAAATAAATTTACTCATATTAACTGTTCCTATGTTGTTTTAATATACCGACTAGTGGCCTAGTGGTAGCGTGTCCGCCTCTCGATCGGGAGATCGTGAGTTCTATTTACGGTCGGGTCATACCAAAGACCATCATAAAAATGGTACCTACCGCCATCTGGCAAGGCACGCTGCAATACAGATGTGCATGGGGAGTTAAACTCTTGTGGTTACCAGAGGACTAGCCCCCCACTGTAACCCTAGCTATGTAATAGGCGAGAGGCCGAGGGCTATGGAAATGGAGATCAGCGCCGCCCGATGCGCCACATACAGGTTGGGCCTGGTTAGTACTTGAGTGGGAGACTGCCTAGGAATACCAGGTACTGTAAGGCGTGGGAAGGACTTTGACTTTTTTTTGATGTTGTTTTAATACATACTGACAAAAAACAAGTCACCTCACTATCAATAGGGAAAGAAAGGTGGTACTTTCAAATCTCTGGAGAAAATAAGCTAACAGGCCAGACTCTATAGTGATTCAGGCATTATTTTAATATCTGTGTCACTCCACGGCAGGAGATTAATGTTACTGTGTGCGTTCCTCTCCTGTGGAACATGCTATGCTGGGCCACATTTGCTTTATGAGACAGCATAACCCTCATGAGGAACTATTTCATCATGTATAATAAGACCACAGGCCTGAGCTTATTCTGAGATAATGCTATTGGGGACAATACACAGCAGAGAGATAGTGACACCAAAAAGCCACTTACTGAATTAGAATATACATCCCATAAATTCCCTCTGGCATTCTTCTCTTCGCCGGTTCTCCTCACAGCTAACAAGCTATTGTCCCAACTATATTGAAGGAGATGAGCAGGCAATGAGAATTTGTACACTGACTCTGCAAATGAGACTGCTGTGTACAGGAGTGTTATGAATACATTTTCCCGACTGAAAACAGTCCTGAGGTGTTTCTGAGATCTCTTCTCACATCTTAAGATGTTCCATGTATCACAGAAATATAATCAACTGCAGTCTTCCCACTCTCTCCAAAGTTCATGAGTAGCACACAAACACTTTCTCTGACTTCTACTGCAGGTTTTTCAGAAGTCTGTACAAGGATAAATGGTGTTGGTTTCTGTTTTCGTTTCATCAAAACACGTCCTGAGGACTCCTGTGAATACTGACAGAAAAAATAACTGATCTCTGTAAGCAAGAAAACTATATTTTGTTTTTACTAATAGGTTTTGACATCAAGTTGCAGGCAGACCTGAACGCAGAGGTGCATTATTCCACTCCATCACAACACTTCAGGAATATAGAGTAAACACTGGATTTAACATTTCCAACTTTATCTTCAAAGTCTTTAACTTTTGCTATAAAGACCTTGCTTTTCGACAGACACTGCAGCAGAGACAATAATTTATGTAAGGAATAAATCACGATGGGAAGTAGTGGCTTGGGAAAATAGGATTATTTTCTAATCACAGCACGTCCTGGAGTGATTTATTCCTTTTATACCCCTGCAATTTGCAAACAATTATATTTTTTTTATTTACTCTCCCCTATCACGTGACAGCTACCAACCAGAGACGGTGAAGGCTATCACATACTTCCTCCAAGGCACATGAAGTCAGCCGACCACGTCTATCAACATCGGGGTGGCGTAAGAATGAAAGCTCTAACCACCCACCTCTCCACACATGAGCTCACAGACGCCGTGTCACTGTAATTGACAGGGGAGACAGAGTATGCCACCTCTCCCTCCCCGAGACCATGGCCAATTTTGCTCTCTTGGGCCACAGATGGCTGTTGCATCATTGGGATTGGAACTTGTGATCTCTGCATGATAGGGACATTGCTTTTCTGCTGCGCTACTCGTGAGCCTGCAATACTGTATTTTTATTTATTAATAGAAAACACATCATGTTTTTAGGCATTTATATATCAACAAAACAAGCTAGTTCTTTTTATCATTTACATTATAGCAAACGTGAACAGTGGTTTTCTTCCCAGCTGCTCTCTTTTCCAGTCCTCTATAGAACCCTGAAGCCCTTCCCATGGCAGAAAACGTACTGATCATCTCCATACACGAAGCTTCGCCATATCAGTAATCATGCTTATACATACACATTTTTTCAGGGTAGCATAACACACTCAGACGAAAGTGCTATTTGCCCTTTTCCCCATACATGAGTTCACAGAAGCCCAGATTGGCTAGTGTCAGTCTGATTGACAGGGGAAAGAGGAATGCCATTCTCCCCTCCAGAGAGCAAGGCCAATTTTGCTCTCCTAGACACATTTGATCGTTTGGACTTGTGATCTATGACAGGGCAAACAATTTTCTGTTGCGCCACTCAGGAGCCATGAACACATTTATTTAGTCTTATATTATGTGGCACATCTGATACCTTGTGAATTCCTTGTGAATAAGAGCTGTTACTAGCAACAATAACATTTTGTAATATAAACCTGTCATTTGAATTATGGCCTGAAATTTTGTCGGAGTTACTATGTGCCTTTATAACATTTATTATCTGGATCACAAAATGGGCAAAACATTGGGTCACTGACTTTCTGATTTTCAATCACATTCATAAAACACAACAAAACATTTATTGTTCACAAACATGAGAAGAAAAACCTTTAATATTTTCCTGATATGATAGCTGCTGTTACAGTCATATATACAGGGCTTTCCCCAGAGAAAAATATCAGAGTGGTGTTACTGACTCAGCCCAGCCCAGAGGACTCTGAAGGCTACTGGGGGGGAGGGGGGGCATGCTCCTCTGGAAAATTTTGAAATTAGAGCCTTCAAATGGTGCATTCTGGTGGCATCTAGGGCTGATTTAAGCACAATTCAGCATTATTAAATTTGCTGTTTTTTTACCTTGTCAAATATGCAAGGGTCAATACTGAAAGGACAAAATTAGATTTGAAATGAAAACACTTTGAAGCACGCCTCTTCATTTTCCAATTCCAAGAAGCCAGGAACAGAATCGAGGTCAAATCATGCAACAGTGTCATCTAGTGACCAACGCCTAGAACGTGGTTTTATGTATGGTTGCGAATGGCAGTCAGTGCATGCAGTGAAACCCTTTACTTTCACTTCTGGGTTGAGTACCAGGATAAGCTAGACTTATACATTACAATATCTTCCTATTTCTATAGTTATTACTCATTTTCAGAGGGGAACAGGAGATATTTAGGTGTGGAAAGTACTGTGCATTGTTCAATTTATGGTATTGATTTTTTTTTTTGGTGACATCACGCAGCGGAGCGTCACATATCCGCGCTTTGGGGAAAGCCATAAACATACATATATATATGTGTGTGTGTGTGTGTGTATATATATATATATATATATATATATATATATATATATATATATATATATATTACACACTATTGTTTGGTGACGGTGGCAGCATACAGTGTTGCTTGAAAGTTTGTGAACCCTTTAGAATTTTCTATATTTCTGCATAAATATGACCTAAAACATCATCAGATTTTCACACAAGTCCTAAAAGTAGATAAAGAGAACCCAGTTAAACAAATGAGACAAAAATATGATACTTGGTCATTTATTCATTGAGGAAAATGATCCAATATTACATATCTGTGAGTGGCAAAAGTATGTGAACCTCTAGGATGAGCAGCTAATTTGAAGGTGAAATTAGAGTCAGGTGTTTTCAATCAATGGGATGACAATCAGGTGTGAGTGGGCACCCTGTTTTATTTAAAAACAGGGATCTATCAAAGTCTGATCTTCACAACACATGTTTGTGGAAGTGTATCATGGCACGAACAAAGGCGATTTCTGAGGACCTCAGAAAAAGCGTTGTTGATGCTCATCAGGCTGGAAAAGGTTACAAAACCATCTCTAAAGAGTTTGGACTCCACCAATCCACAGTCAGACAGATTGTGTACAAATGGAGGAAATTCAAGACCATTGTGACCCTCCCCAGGAGTGGTCGACCAACAAAGATCACTCCAAGAGCAAGGTGTGTAATAGTCGGCGAGGTCACAAAGGACCCCAGGGTAAGTTCTAAGCAACTGAAGGCCTCTCTCACATTGGCTAATGTTAATGTTCATGAGTCCACCATCAGGAGAACACTGAACAACAATGGTGTGCATGACCGGGTTGCAAGGAGAAAGTCACTGCTCTCCAAAAAGAACATTGATGCTCATCTGCAGTTTGCTAAAGATCACATGGACAAGCCTTCTGGCTTGTCCACATCAGGACTTTGACTTGTTTTGTGGACGGATGAGACCAAAATAGAACTTTTTGGTTTAAATGAGAAGTGTTATGTTTGGAGAAAGGAAAACACTGCATTCCAGCATAAGAACCTTATCCCATCTGTGAAACATGGTGGCGATAGTATCATGGTTTGGGCCTGTTTTGCTGCATCTGGGCCAGGATGGCTTGCCATCATTGATGGAACAAAGAATTCTGAATTATACCAGTGAATTCTGAAGGAAAATGTCCATGAACTGAATCTCAAGAGAAGGTTGGTCATGCAGCAAGACAGCGAACCTAAGCACACAAGTCGTTCTACCAAAGAATGGTTAAAGAAGAATAAAGTTAATGTTTTGGAATGGCCAAGTCAAAGTCCTGACCGTAATCCAATCGAAATGTTGTGGAAGGACTTGAAGCGAGTAGTTCATGTGAGGAAACCCACCAACATCCCGGAGTTGAAGCTGTTCTGTACGGAGGAATGGGCTAAAATTCCTCCAAGCCGGTGTGCAGGACTGATCAACAGTTACCGGAAACATTTAGTTGCAGTTATTGCTGCACAAGGGGATCACACCAGATAGTGAAAGCAAAGGTTCACATACTTTTGCCACTCACAGATATGTAATATTGGATCATTTTCCTTAATAAATAAATGATCAAGTATAATATTTTTCTCTCATTTTTTTAAACTGGGTTCTCTTTATCTACTTTTAGGACTTGTGTGAAAATCTGATGATGTTTTAGGTCATATTTATGCAGAAATATAGAAAATTCTAAAGGGTTCACAAACTTTCAAGCACTACTGTACCACTAATATTCATTACATAATTTTACTCAACCATTTACAGTGATGTATTTTAATTCATGATGCAGTTATGGCCACAGGAAGAACGATCTTTAGCAGCTGACATTCCAGTTCCGCTATAATGCCCTCCTGTCATCGAACCCATGAGCTTCTTCAGTGACACTTCTATTAAAATTCAGTTGACTCAATGAAATTACACTATCATAGCTGCGTTGACATGGTCATTATTTTATCCTTCTTTATCGTGCTCTGCACTGATCTCTGTAGTGACTGGTGCTGACATATTAAACCTGGGACCAAGGTGAACTCCTGATAAGAAAGATTATCATATTAGACCTGCAGTGGCTCAGGGAGCCTCAGAGCAGCAATACCACTCTGTATAGATTTCAATTACATAGAACTCTCATCTGAGTGTTTAAGCTCACAATTAGTTAGATTTCTCCTGAGTATATACTCACTAGCCACTTTAATAAGAACATATGTACCCCTATTCATTCATGCAATTATTTAAAAAAAAAATGGCAAACATGTGGCAGCAGTGCAATGCATAAGATGATGCAGATATAGGTCAAAAGTTTCAGTTATTTTACAGAAACATTAGAATGGGGTAAAGAGTGACCTCAGTTACTCTGACCTGGTTGCTGCTGGTCTCCTTGGAGGATGACAGACCAGTAGATCTGTGGGTTCTTGTTGATTACAAAGGAGAATGGCCAGCCTGTTTTGAGCTGACAGGAAGGCTATGGTAATTCAAATAACCACACTTTACCGTGGTCAGCAAAAAAGCATCTCAGAATGCACAAAACATTGACACTTGAGGTGAATGTGCTACAACAGCAGAAGACCACATTGGGTTCCACTATGTCAACCAAGTACAGGAGTCTCACATAGTCTCACTGAAACTGGACACCTATAAATCAGAAAAAGAAAAGACCAGGCAATCTTTTTCCATTTTTCAACTCACTAGTTTCGGTTACTGTAGACTTCCTGTCAGTTTGTCTGCTTATTTTCCTTTGACCTCTCTTATCAACAAAACATTTCCTCCCACGTAACTGCTGCTCACTGGACTGAAGCTCTTGACCTGTATTTGCATGATTTTATGCATCATGCTGCTGTCACATGATTGGTGGATTGTTTCTGACCACCGCACTGTCCGTTGAATATCTTTTGGTTGATAAATTCTCACTAAGGCACCAAAGTGTTTACAAACCCCTGAAACAC
The DNA here is from genome assembly GCF_027579695.1 of Neoarius graeffei. Classification (NCBI taxonomy): domain Eukaryota; kingdom Metazoa; phylum Chordata; class Actinopteri; order Siluriformes; family Ariidae; genus Neoarius; species Neoarius graeffei. Next base: position 30,894,176 of record NC_083593.1, read on the forward strand.
TGCTATGCCTTAAACACTTCCATACCACTACCATGTCACTTGCAGTCATCAGTCTTATGGTGGTCCCTTTACACTGATGGAAAACTAGGGCTGTTTATTTTTTACTCTGGAAACTTACCATGCTTATTAAGAAGTTCTGATAAATATGCAACAACTGCTAAATATTCTGCTTGGGCATGCATTTGACCGATCACAAATTTAGCTTGATTAAGTGTCAAAATTTAATGAGACGAGCTATTATCAGTCCTAACTTAATCAAATGTAATGAGGGAAACAAAGAGTAAATTACGCATTTATATTTATCTGCGCTGAGCATTTGACATGGGTGCTGATGCAAAGGATTCCGGAATGAATACAACCTATGGCCAGTGGTTATCACCCTAATCTCTGATTTCAAATAAGAATGATCTAGGGTATGCACACATCGATATCTTACTGAATTATTCCTGGCTGCTCTAGTTTGACTGACAGTTGGGTTTACTTGTGCCCCTGGCCAAAATTAAATCGAGATGAAGTGCTGGAAGACCTGCAAGTGAATTGACTGTTCTATTACCCAGAGATTTATTTCATGGAAAATATTCAAACATTAACGCTCCATGTTTTGTCATGTGCAAAACAAAGGTTCACAGTTGGTCACAATTTCACTGGCCTTCCACCTCACTTGTTTAAATGAGAGTTTTTTTCATCCCAGAATGCTGTCAAGGAGTAAAAATGCATGGACATTCTGTACATTCTACTGAAATGCTTCTTTCAGAGGTCTTTCCATTGGGAATAAGAGAAGCAAAGGAACATCTAGTGACCTCCTTCTCCAAAGTATTCTTTCTTTAAGGAGTTCTGCGAAATAGTTTCTTAGATTCATAAAAAATACAAATGAAGAATGTTTCATGCTTCCTAGATGAACCATTTTCAATTGTTTGGAGGGCAGCTTTTGGAGCATATAGTGGACTCTGCTCTCACTTATGTAAAGTAACAGAAAGCAGATAGCAAAGTGCCAGTGATTAATGAGAAACATTCTTTTCTACATTGACCCAAAAAGGCCATTAAGATTGTCACCCAAGCGTTTAGTATTAATTATGAGAATCCCCTATAAGCTTCCTTGAAATTCAATGACCAATGCAGACTCTCAACTGTAAAATGAAGCGGGGCAATTCCGCAGGGATGCTGAGTCAACTGCCACATCTCGTTCGTTTCTGCTCATTTCTACTTTTTTATTTCATACATAACTTGAGATTTAGTGGTACCTATCTCCAGGCTTTTACAACTCAAAGCAAAACAGAATTAAATCAATAGACAGTTCATTTGCAGCACTCTTAATATGCAAGTAAAGGCACACACACACACACACACACACACACACACACACACACACACACACACACACACACACACACACTAATCACCAGCACGGGGATTAGTAGATGACCATGTGCTGCTTAACTGCTCTCTGTGCCATCTGCTACATGAAAAACAACACAAAGCCAGTCTTCTAAAGTGAACACTGTGAGGATTAACCTAAAAAAGAAAGGGCTGTGACATGAAGGATGCTGAACAACCATGACATTCAGAGTTGAATGAGTTTTAGTGTAATATTATGCACTGGGAAACTGCCGCAATCTAAAAATTCAGACGTCCCAAGGTGGGGGTGCTAAGCTGACACATAGTAAAGGAACTATCTGCTGCAATAATAAGTAGTGCAAAATAACTATACTGATTAGGATGGGCTGGATCATCTCTTGCAAGCTACATTAAATAAGATTGGGACATCAAGTGAAAAACACTTGAGGAAATTCGTCTTACAAATGAGAATAATTTTTGACAAAAAATGAGAATACAATTAACCTTTAAAATGATTACAGAGAGACAAACAACTCATTCTCTTTCTTTAAATGTCCTCCTCACTGAGCTAAAAGCAGATGAGCATAAAATGTTTTTATTGTCTCTCCAACATCCACACACTATACGGCCAAAAGTTTGTAGACACCTGATCATCAGACATGTGTGGGCCTTCTCCAAAATTTTGCTACAAACTTGGAAGCATAAAACTGTATGATTTGTAACAATTGTAACAGTTTAGTACTGGGGTTCCAATAGAAACTGGAGAACTTGCAAAGGATGAACTGAAACTTGCTGTCAAAGGACTGAAGAACAACAAAGTTTAAGGGTTAGATGAAATTCCAGCTGAAGTCTGGAAAACTGGTTGTCTGGATGAGCATCTCCTTAAAGCATATGATGGTGATGTGGCAACAGTGTGGAGACAAGGAGGGATCTTACCTTTCCCAAAGAAAGGTAACTTAGCAGAAACAGGTAATTACACAGGTATCACATTAACTGCGGTTGCACCAAAGATATATAACAAGATGCTTTTGAACAGAATAAGGCCTCACGTCAACCCACTTCTCTGCAAACAACAAAATGGTTTTCGGAAAGGTACAACAACAACAACAGCACAGATACTGGCAGTAAGGCGACTCATCGAAGGTGTGAAAGCAAAACACCTGCCAACTGTGCTGACATTTGTAGATTTCCAAAAAGCATTTGACTCGATCCACAGAGGGAAGCTTATGGATATCCTTTTTGTGAACAATTGTTTTTATTCTGAAATGACAAAGAAGAAATCGGGTACAGAGGTACAAAAAAATCTCCCAATAGCTCCCCCCCCCAGAAACCCTATGGTAAACATCTGATTGACAAACACTTAGATAGGTCTACAGATACAAAAGCCCCACATATTATGATAAGTACAACACCTCAAAATAAATACAGAATACAGAAATGTTATTTTTTAAAAAAGGAAATAAATAAATAAATAACTGAATAAAAATAAATAATAATTATTTAGACAAGATTGTCAGAAATTACATGGTTTAACATAGTCAAAAGCAGCACTCCATCTCATCAATGTTTGGGGTCTAGCCCCATGTATCCTAGCGGTTGACAGCTCCATTGAGATAATATCAAGCAGACTAGAGCCCATAAACGCCTACACAGAGTGGAAAGATCTGGCAACGGCGCCGTTGCGAAGTCATCTGGATGAGTAGAACGGATTTGTTTACGATGACGTCACAACCACATGTGCTTCACGCCGGGTAGAAGTGTAACGAACTCGATGCGAGTTGTCAACAAATCCTATAACTTGGTTCATGAAACGCGCTTACAAAATATTTTCACTGTGAATATTTATTGTGTAATGGTGCAAAGTGAGAGAGAGAGAGAGAGAGAGAGAGAGAGAGACTCTGCCCTTAGGGCAGAGTCAATCCTGCCAGCAAAAATAGGGAAAAAAAGGAGCGATCTCACCTCTTCAGATGTTGGTTTAAGTCCTACAATACATTCCTCAAAAAGGGTGTAGAAGAACAAATTAATCCATCAACGTGTATCATTCAATTTATTCCGGACCATTAAAGACGCCGCCTTCCGCGTAGAATCATACATCATCCTCGCCGCCATACTGGATGGGTCAAAGCGGAGAATAAAGATGCCTCATTCATTTGCTGCGTTTAACTGTACCAACAGGTTCACCGTCCAAACGAGATCACATGGGATTACCTTTCACAGGTGAGACTGGAAAAATACTTTTCATTGTATTTGGTCATTATAATGTAATTTTACGAACAGATTTTTCTGACTTTGTGGCTAATATGAAGTCTCGCGCATAATAGTTTATGCGCATGCGTCCTTCTTCTATTGTTCTGGTGTCTCCGAAGGGACCGTCTTACAGCGCCCCTAGAGGTGCGGCATGTGTATTGCATCATTTTCAGCAAGCGTTGCGTTGCCATATGTACCTGATATTTTACTGATCTGTTGCCCATGTGGACACGATATTTTTTTAATAACATCTCGTTGCCGTTGTCGTGTGGTTGTAAACTAAGTGTGGGGGGTTCCAGCGGCTAACTAGCAACTTCTTAGCTGCTGCAAAAGCAGCAAGAAGAAGGTTTGTCTGAAAGAGTGTAGCTTATGGATATCCTGATTGCGCATGGAATCCCCAAGAAAGTAGTATCAGCAATTGAAGTACTTTACAAAGACACCTCTGCGAAAGTTAGTGATACTGAGTACTTTGAAATTCTTGTTGGAGTACTTCAAGGTGACACTCTTGCACCCTTTCTATTCATAATAGCTCTAGACTATGCAATGAGAGTGGCTACAAGAAATGAAGAATCCATTGGATTCAAGCTACAACAAGCACGTAGTAAGAGATATCCAGTAGTGGTACTTACCGATACAGATTTTGCAGATGACTTAGCGTTAGTATCTGAAACAACAGAGCAAGCCCAACTGTTCTTATTGAGAGTTGAGTCCTATGCTGCACAAATTGGTTTACATGTAAGCGAAGACAAAACCAAGTACATGGCTTACAACCTAGCTGCTAACTTCGTACAAATGCTGAATGGTTGTGAACTGGAACAAATGGATGATTTCCTTTATCTTGGCTCTTGGGTGAACACAAGTGAAAAAGATATTAATACCCATACTGCAAAAGCATGGTCAGCTATGTTGAAGATGGAAACAATATGGAAATCAAACATGAGCAGAAAGCTAAAGATCAATTTCTTTCGAGCAATAGTAGAAACCATGCTGTTATATGGCTGCACTACTTGGACCCTCACAAAGGCATTGGAAAGAAAATTAGATGGGACCTACAGTACACAAGCCTTCTAAGAGCAGCACCTGATATCAAATGGCAGTCCCACACAACAAACCAGGTGTTATATGGCAATATTCCTAGTGTTATTACCACTATAAGGAAAAGACGACTGCAATTCTGTGGACATTGCTGTCATAGCAAGGATGAGGTGGTTAGCCAGATGTTGCAATGAGAACCAACACACAGAACGCGACCAAGAGGGCGTCCTGCAAGAACATTTGTTGACCAACTGGTTGAAGACTTGAAATAATGAAGCAAGGGAGGAGAGGAGATTCTGGAGACAAGTAGTTCATGATGTTCATCTGAGGACACTCTGATGATGATGACGATGAGTATTGGGGTGGATGGGTTGGCGGTTCAGGGGTTTGCACTGTCATCTCATAGCAAGAAGGTGCTGGGTTCGAACCTCCTGGTTAACTGGGGCCTTTCTGTCTGGAGTTTGCATGTTCTGTGTGGGTTTCCTCTGGGTGCTCTGGTTTCTGGCTACTCTAAATTGCCCATAGGTGTGAGGTGTGAGCTGTTCATCTTTCTGTTAGTCCTGTGATAGACTGGCAATCTGCCCAGGGTGTACTCCACATCTCACCCGGAGTCAGCTTCCCCTGCAACCCTGATGGATAAGCAGTATACATAATGGATGGATAAAACTAAAAGGCCCAAACATGTTCAAGCATGACAATGCCCTTGTGCAAAAAAGTGAGGTCCATGAAAAGTGGAGGTTCTTAAAAACCAGAATGTTAAGGACGTAGTAGCTCATCTGGCCTGCCATCAAAACAACCATGATGACCAAAACATCAAACAGAACTGAAATGTGACAATGTGAGAGAGGACCAACCTCCACGACAAATTATTTACAATAGGAAAATCAACAAAGGACTAAATTTTGTTCCCCAAGGGAAGATCCACCCAAAACATTGATCAGAACTGAATTCACATGATAAATGAGAGAGGAGATACGATTCCAGTCAGAAGAAAATCTGTTAAGTTGATCTACTTACTAATTTGCTCGCAAACAATTGACAATACAATGACCAGGTTTTGTGCAGAAGGTCTAGTTCTTTCAAGTAAAACAATCAGAACTGAAATCCATTGAGAACTGAGGGAGGAGACACAATTTAACTGAAAATAAACAAATTGTTTACAAGAAAATCAACAAACAAATTAACAAGTTTTGTTCCTTGAGGGAAGATGTAACCAAAACATCGATCAGAACTGAAATTGAGTGAGAACTGCGAGAGGAGATACAATTCTAATGAGAAGTCCCAAAATTCGTGAAGTTGACCTAATTAGCAGTTCGTTAGCAAAAATTTGACAATACAATGACCAGGTGTTGTGCAGATGAATTCTCTTAAATAAAACAATCAGAACTGAACTGAAATCCACTGAGAATAGAGGGAGGAGATACAATTTAACTGAAAATAAACAAATTGTTTACAACAGGAAAATCAACAAAGAAACAACCATGTTTTGTTCCTCAAGAGAAGATCTACCCAAAACATTAATCAGAACTGAAATCGGATGAGAAATCAGAGAGGAGATAAAATTCTAGTGAGAGACCTGGAAAATTCGTTCATTTGAACTTGTGAGCCAAAATTTGATAAAACAATGGGCAAGTTTTGTACAGAGTGATGAGTTCTTTCAAACAAAACAATCAGAACGGAAATCCGTGAGAATTGACGGAGGAGACATGATTTAACTGAATTGTGGACGACGGACACTGGACGCCACGCCATGGCAATAGCTCATTGGCCTTATGAGCTAAAAAAAGTGGAGGGTTAGGGATGTTCAGACTAAATCTGGCATGGAATGTTCAAAAAGCACATATTGGGTGTGATGGTCAGGTATCCAAAAACATTTGGCCATATCATGTATCAAAGATAAAAATTTATATCACTGTATTTAGTCACAATACAAATTACTCTTAAATCATCAGGGATGTGATCTTGAAGCAACAGATAAAAGTATCCATTTAGCTCTGCCTAACAGCATCAAATAAAATATCCTTTGCGTCGGTGCTCTTTCCTGATATATTCATCAATGATCAATGTGTCTAAATTGATGCTTACTTTATCAGTCAACATTTGATGCAGTGAGGAAATTACTGTCATGAATCATTCGAGACAAGTTGTAAAGTAAGTGGAATGTCTTGATGCAGCGAGGTGTTGAGTTTACAGCTATCAAACTGCACTTTATGTGAACTTATCTGCTTAATGTATGCAGATTCCCTGGGGGAAAAACCTGTAAGTTTAGAAATAGATGCATCTGGAAAAACTCCTCATGGCAGCGAATGAAAAATTACTTTAATGTGATCAATAAGGAGCTTATGATGAAGAAAAATTATACTTGTTTATACGTTAAGGTCATAATATGGTCATTATGTCACTATATTAATAAGAGTCATTAATTAACCCACTTGTTCTGTTCACTGGAATGGATGCACTTTTCATCAGGTCATTCATCTCATTAGCTACAAAACTGTGCAGTGAATTTCATTTCTCATATATCTCAATAGATCATATGTTGAGCTCACTTTTTACGAAAACCTCTTCTCATGGGGGAGCTTCCTGTTGGCAGGTGTGTGTGAACAGGTGTGAGCGCAAATTAGAGCTGGAGGGAATGTGACAGGAACTAATATCACATTTTGTCTCATATTTACAAAGAGCAATAATTGGTAACCATGTTTATTTAACCGTCTGCTCAAAATGGCCTAAACACAGTCTCAGTAAATTATTATGATTTTTGACAAGCACATAAAGGATTGTCTTGTAAAATTCTGGACAGTAAAAAATAAATAAATAAATAAATAAATAAATAAAATAATTGGCCCAATTCAATGCAAACAAAACAAATGCAAGGAAAAGAAAATTAGACGTGGCAGGAATGTGAGAGGAGCTTATATCACATTTTGTTTCATAGTGACAAAATTTGTAAACATGTTTTTATTTGTTAATAAAAATCAAAACAGCCAAATTTGATTCAAAAAATACAGTATATAATTTACCTTAACGTAATATTTCATCACAAGTTGGCATTTGATAAACAGATGCTTTTCATTCTCTCCTTTCCACTGTCTGTTAAAAGTGGCGTGAAAATACAACATACTTTTAAAGTGCACCATCAATTTAGCTTTTTTTTTTTCAAAAGGTGTTTCCTAGAGCCCCACAGAGACGCTTTCAGTATGCAATATAATGAAACTGGCTTTTGGAAGAGAGCTCCCTGAGAGAGTATGCCTGGAGACAGGAAGAATATCGCTTTGTAAAAGAGTAGCTTAATGAAGAGCAAAAATGTGAACTCATTGTGCTTGTCACTGTCAAAAAATATCAAGCCATATAGTAGGGGCAACTGTTTGCCCATCACCTCTAAGTGCAAACGTCGACTTTGCACATGCTAATTACCGAATGGGTGTTTGACATGTCAAAGGTTTCCAACAGGCTTTTGTTTGATGTTGACAATTACATAGAGACGATTGTATTACAGTACTATACCTCATATGAGGCCTGCATTCCTTCAACATGACAACTCAAGAATGGCTCTCTGTGAATCTGTGCTGCACTTCCGATTGCTGTAACCCTGAGTTATTAACCCACAGTCACCAACTGATCACACAATGGTACAGACAACTTTTCAAGTGTCTGGAAAACTTCAAAGAAATGTCAGAATAGTTTCTTTCATTGGGACTGGCAGATATTCACAATCAGATATAATTACTGTTTTGAGGGCTGTTTCCATTATGTATTAATTCGACTCGTAAACAACGGTTTATAATTATACTCCTTTGATCAATGCACATTCTCATGATACTCTAATTCTTTAATGGAAACCGCAAAAAGGAAAAATTTCAAGCCAAAGCTCTCGATATAGAGGATTGCACAGTAATCTTCAAAGAGGGTCTGTCCAAATGAAAGGTCATAGGTTCACATATATATGGAGAGGGCAGCGGTGGCTCAGTGGCTTAAAGGGGAACTGAAGGCAAATTGTTTCATCATTCTCATTATCTCTAGCCGCTTTATCCTTCTACAGGGTCGCAGGCAAGCTGAAGCCTATCCCAGCTGACTACGGGCGAAAGGCGGGGTACACCCTGGACAAGTCGCCAGGTCATCACAGGGCTGACACATAGACACAGACAACCATTCACACTCACATTCACACCTACGGTCAAATTAGAGTCACCAGTTAACCTAACCTGCATGTCTTTGGACTGTGGGGGAAACCGGAGCACCCGGAGGAAACCCACGCAGACACGGGGAGAACATGCAAACTCCACACAGAAAGGCCCTCGCCGGCCCCGGGGCTCGAACCCAGGACCTTCTTGCTGTGAGGCGACAGTGCTAACCACTACACCACCGTGCCGCCGGCAAATTGTTTATTATCAAAATTCTATTTATCTCATTTGATTAAATATAGGAATGCATTTTTGATAGCTATTTTGTCACTGCTCTAGCAGGTTATGAGTGTTTGAAATATGCTATGTAATATATCAGTCCATATGTCAAAGCAATGGTCGTAAACAAGATTCGTTGAGACCTGTGCGAGACATCGTAGGATGGAAGTAAAACATACAGCAGAAATCAAAGTGACCAACATCTGCCAATGTTCCCTGTGTCCGAAATCGCTCACTCATTCACTACTCCCTACTCCCAATATAGGGAATTACTATATAGAGGACTATATAGTGAGCTCATTAGTAAAATGAAAAACCGCTTTCGGACACTAGTCCGCCGTGCTGGTATTTACATCATTACTGTCGCGCAATTAAAACGTGCCAGATCAGTTGGCTGGTGGGTTTTCAAAATAATAAATACATGCATGTATTTTTGTGATAAATCCATATTATACTGAGCGTATTTCCCACATTAATCAATACAAAGTACCTGCATCTTTCAGGTTTTTTTTAAATCAAGGCTGAATACTTTCTTCTTTGCCGCTGCCTTTTATTAAATCAAATTTGAGACTTTTAATTTGATTTCTTTCAGCGTGACCGCAATGCATGATGGGATATATTGCTTTAGTTAGTGACCATCGTTGTACACTACTTTTCGTGATGCATTGTGGGATAGTTTGAGTGCACTATAGGGTGTAAATAATCCTCACTAAGGTTTCGGACAGCACTACAAAATGACGACCTCACCATATAGTGCCCTATATAGTGAGTAGGGAGAGATTTCAGACACAGGGGTTGTCAAAAGATGCACGCGCCCTCTTTCAAATGCTGATATAATCAAGCTGGAAGTTTTGTTTGTTCTGATAGCAATCAGAAAAGTTTGAAAAAAGTAGGCAGTAATCGTCATTTAAACTCGTTTTTGTGCAATATTTCGTTTGGAAAACAGTTTTCAAATGGCAGCACAGACACCTGGCTGACACTTCACGTTTCGAAGTCTCGCACAAGTCTCGTGAAGATCGTGCGGATAAGCGACGCCTGCCGTGGACCAAACGAATTAAATTCAACATGGCTAAAAACCGAAGAGGCTGATAAGTATAATATTTAATTGCAATTAGTTGCCAATATGAGTCATGATATAAGGTTACTAAAAACGAAAATGTAAGTGAATAACACGTTAATTAAGAAATAAAGCAAGTTTAAAAATGACTTCAGTTCCCCTTTAAGGTTCTGGGTTACCAATTGGGGGGTTTGAACCCCAGCACCACCAAGATGCCACTGTTGGGCCCTTGGGCAAGGCCCTTAACCCTATCTGCTCAACCTATCCACACTGGCCCCATATAGAATTGAGAAAAAAATGTAAAAAGAACTGTGTGTCTTGAAAGATAAAGCGGCAGAATATATGTTAAACTGTTATATATATTGTGAAAGATTTGGGATTTGGTACATCCCTGGCTCTTGTGCCAGATATATCTATATCCAGATAAACATGACTTCTAAAGTATATAGTGGCGTGAAGGTCTGAAGATTATCTTCGAGTGCTGAATATATTTCACAAGTGAGCGCCGTGAATGCGTGAATTATTTTTCAACACGAGAAGATAAACTTCATATCTTCGCACCACTGTGTAATATTCTTTTTATTATATGGACACATCCCCCCCCCAAAAAAACAAAACAAAAACAAAACATAAGATCATCAAAAAAATTTTAATTTTGAACCGGTCCACCATTTCGTCATCAGTGGGAAGTGAAATATTGGAAATTATTATACATAAGGGCCACTTTTTCAATGGACTAAAAACATGTATTCTGTTCCCTTCTAGCAGGCTTCATTCATTTGGTTTGATAGCATGCAATATTGTTAGCATATCACTTATCCTACATGTATTACGTCACTCTACCCAATGGAGAATGAACGTTGAACATGGTTTACAATATTGCATGGTTATCAAGACAAAATGACGTCACACGTTGGAGATGTAAAACTTCCGCAATACGGAGCAACTGTGACAATTTGTAAACAAACATGGCCACCAGGTTTGCTTTGTTAAATACAGAAGATTTTGGGAGAATTTTGAAAGAGAAAGACGCGTTGAACACAAAAAAGGAATGTGTATATATAATAATAATAATAATAATAATAATAATAATAATAATATTAGCTGGCTTTTTTTGTGGTATATCCGATATATTCCATTCAGCTAGCATGATACTGAACTCATCTTTGACTCGTTCAGTATCATGCTAGATGAATGGAATATATCTGATATACCACTCAATGCCAGCCAATATTATTTAAATGTCACTCAGATCCGTGATGTATTTCGTATGAAAAATACAAGTTTTTCAACACAAGAAGACAAACTTCATATCTTCAAGCCAATGTGTGATTTTCTTTTCATTATATAGACACATTCACAAACAAAGTACACAAGTTAATCAAAACAATTCCTGGATATCCTCATGAGAGAGGATATTGGAAAATATGTTCATCAATGTCCTAGATGTAGTTTGTATGAAAAATACAAGTGGTGTATTTTCCAGTAAAACACTATATATTCAGGTTAGGCTAATTGGTGGCTCTAAATTGACCGTAGGTGTGAGTGTGAGTGTGAATGGTTGTTTGTCTCTATGTGTCAGCCCTGCGATGATCTGGCGACTTGTCCAGGGTGTACCCCGCCTCTCACCCATAGTCAGCTGGGATAGGCTCCAGCTTGCCTGCGACCCTGTAGAACAGGATAAGTGGCTACAGATAATGGATGGATATATAAACACTCTCTTACAGTAATGCTTTTATGGCTGAGGACTACACTGGACTTGCTAACTTTAGGACTGCGGTTGTCATGAACAGTTTTGCATTTAAGTTTCCATCAATGAGAAGTTATAACATCAACGAGACAGACTTCATGTTAAAACTGTTCAAAATGTTATAATCACGTTGTCTGTTATCACCCAAATAAGGATGGGTGCCCTTTTGAGTCTGGTTCCTCTCAAGGTTTCTTCCTCATGTCGTCTGAAGGAGTTTTTCCTTGCCACTGTCGCCACAGGCTTGTTCATTGGGGATAGATTAGGGATAAAATTAGCTCATGTTTAAAGTCATTAAAATTCTGTAATGCTGCTTTGCGACAATGTCTATTGTTAAAAACGCTATAAAAATAAACTTGACTTGATACACACATGCGCAATCTGATGCAAGGGATGTACCAAATCTTTCTCTAGATATATCACAATTTAACATATATTCTGCTGTTCTGTGCTTAACGTTACTGCATATTAATGCATACTGTCCTATAGTGGGATTAAGAGTGTTGTCTCTTTTCAGGGACCAGTTCTATATCAGCTGAAAGGAATGAGTGTGAAATCTGACAAACACGAGCTCATTCTAACATTGTTTTCATCAATGCAGACTGAAAAAAAAAAGATGTTTCGCATGAAACAATGGCTCTCTAATGGAGACCACTGAGGGGAATTCAAGGCTAAAGTCCAACTGAACACAGTGGTGGATGAGCTAATGGTCCAAATCCCTTGCTGAATATAACACAACTTAACGCATATTCTGCTGTGCTGCTCCGCAGATGCAGAGCATTTCAGTGTGGGGAAAGCGTGCTGTTTCCCTCATGAAAGATGAAAGGAAAGGGGTGTATATGTGGACTAATCCTATTTATACTTTGGTACTGTTGAATTCTCAAATCTATTTGGTCAGAAAGTGTCGATTCGTTTTCTATAACACAATAATGACCAGCTCGCTGTACATTATTCCTTATGTATTAACTTTATTGTCATTAGACACACACTTGTGGACAGTAAAAGAAAAATGCTTTTTCAATTTCCATACTGGCACATGGCACAGTGGAAGGAGTCTGGCAGTACTGGTACTTGAACTCAAACTTCAATTTTATGTTAATTAGCACTGACCCCAAAGTCCTGAATTCCTAAGCTGCTATTATCCTGTACTGGCAAATGGCCTAGTGGTTAGCGTGTCTGCCTCTTGAGTGGGAGATCGTTTGTTCTACTCACGGTCAGGTCATACCAAAGACCATCATAAAAATGGTGCCTTCTGGCAAGGCATGCTGCAATACAGATGTGAGTGAGGAGTCAAACTCTTGTGGTTACCAAAGGACTGGCCCCCCACTGTAACTCTAGCTATGCAATATAGGTGAGAGGCCGAGGGCTATGAAATGGAGGCTGGTGCCATGAATGGTACAGAAAGGGCTTTTTTTTTTTTTTTACTATTATCCTGTGGAGGCCCTATACCAGTATAGGTTTGAAATAAATTCATACCGGAAGATTGTACGAAGACCAAAATCAGAAAAAGTTCGGACAGGATGGAAAATGCAATTTAAAAAAATAAAGTAGGGATTTCTAAATTTACTTTGACTTGTATTTCATTGCAGACAGTATGAACCCAAGATATTTCATGTTTTTTCTGGTCAACTTCATTTCATTTGCTCATCCATCCATCCATTATCTGTAGTTGCTTATCCTGTCCTACAGGGTCGCAGGCAAGCTGGAGCCTATCAAATTCCGCAAAATAGATGCAAAATTCATTACTGTGTTTCAGGCCTGGAACACATTCCAAAAATAGTTGGGACGGGGCAATTTAAGGCTAGTAATGAGGTAAAACAATTAAATAATGATGTGATTTGAAACAGGTGATGTCAACAGGTGACTGTAATCATGATTTGGTACAAAATCAGTATCCAGGAAGGGCCTAGTCTTTGAGGAGCAAAGATGGGCCAAGGATCTCCAGTCTCTCAACAAATGCCTGAGAAAATTCTTGACATGTTTAAAAACAAAGTTCCTCAAAGAAAGACTGGAAGGGATATTTGACTCTCCGGTGCATAATATCCTTCAGGGTTCTGACTGCAAAGTTGAAAATGTTCTATTTCTATTGCTGTTGGAGTGAGCAACAATATCACATGACCACCATGGAGCGTGTTTAACCAACTTTTAACCCAAACAAGTCAGCATGGGCAAACATGGTGGACTCTGCTCTCCTGACAGCTAAAAGCCAGAAGAAAAGAAAAGGAAAGCCTGACTAGTGAGTGCAACTGCAAGATAGAGCAAGGTTAGATGACATCATTTTTCTGGACAGATAACCTTAGAATGCATGGGCTCGACTCAGTGGTAACGAGTTTGGCGTTATACACCTAATGTTTTGATCTTACAGAGAAAGAAACGATAACGCAAATGCAGTAAAAGAGAAAAGATTCGTCTTGTGTTTCACGGATCTATTCGCAAATGTCAACCACAAATTACATACCTGCAACTCAAAACTCTCCGAGGTTGATGTAGAGTCACAATGTTTTCCACATGTCGCCATCTTGTTGTGACCCAGTTCCATAATTATGCTAATTAGTTCAAGTTCCTCGCATTCCACTGTTTCTGTACGGCCATACTGTTTACCTCAAGAGGTAGGATATTCGGTCCCAAAATGGAGGAAAGCAACACTTAGCACATCAAAATGATCACATCTCATCTGCATGATATTGTTCTTGCATGATATAGGAAAATGCCATGCACAATAAAAAAATTTCATATGACTTTGCAGTCAGTACCTTTAAATGATTCAAAGACTTTGCAGGAATTTCTATGAGTAAAGGCCAAGGGCGCAGTCCTAACCTGAACACCCATGATCTCCAATCCCTCAGACAGCAGTGTGTCAAGAACTGTCATTCAGCTATAGCTGATATAATCACATGGGCTCAGAATTACTTTGACAAACCTTTGTCAGACACGACAACACAGAGTTAGAGCCACAAATGCCAGTTAAAACTTTACTGTGCAAAAAGGAAGCCTTATGTTAGCTGTGTCCAGAAGCGCTGTCAACTTCTCTGGGCTTGGAGGCATCTGGGATGGACCATCACACAGTGGAAATGTGTATTGTGATCAGACAAATCAGTATTCCTGGTCTTTTCTGGAAAAAATGGACACCGTGTACGTCCAAATTGAAGACGAAAAGGACCATCCAGATTTTTACCAGCAACAAGTCCAAAAGCCAGGGTCTGTCATGATATGGGGTTGTGTCAGTGAAGTCAGCAAAGGTAACTTACACTTCTGTAATGGCAGCATGAATGTAGAAAAGTACACTGAGATTTTGGAGCAACATTTGCTTCTTTCAAGATGACATCTTTTCCATGGATAGTACCGTATAACAAGACAATCTAAAAACCACATTCTGCACACATTACAAAGGCATGGCTACAGAAGAAGAGGGTGCCTGTCCCGTCTGTCCCCAATAAAGAATGTGTGGTGAATTTGGAAACAAAAAATATGACAACGATCCTGTACTGCTGCACACCTTAAGACTTGCTTGCAGGAAAAATGGGAGAAAATAACACCTGAAACGCTTTATCACTTGGTGTCTTCAGTCCCTAAACATATTTTAAGTGTTGTGAGAAGGAATGGCAACATTTTTATGTGGTAAATGCTTTACCATCCCAACTGTTTTGAAATGTGTTTATTTTGGGAAAAAAATGCATGAGGTAAAGTGTCAAATAATGTGTTGTTTTGAGTGCCATACAGGTGAAAGATTATTTACAAATTTTCAGTTTAAATTTAAATTTCAACATACCATCCCAATTTTTTTCTGATTTTGGGTTGGCCTAAATGTCTGTCAGTTTATTCACTTATCCTGAATAATTAATCATTAAACAGATATGGACAGCTGCATGACATTTCTCAGGGAGCATACATCACCTTTTCGTCATTTTTCCCCCTTTCATATGGTATTGAAAATAATATGATCCTCGGTAAAGATTTGCTTACAGAAGCTTGAAGGCTGCTAAGCTGTAAAGGGTGTTGAATGTACATATCTCTTCAAAAAAAGCAATCATAAATCCATGCTCCTATTTGAATCAGTTTCCTAGAACAACCTGCAGGAAGCACCGGCTTGCGTACAATCTACATTTGTGCAAGTATTAACTCAGGGAGGGTATGACGGCTTGCTGTAAGTGAGCCTGCATGAACTGACAAAACAGCAGAACGAGTGCACTACGTGTTATTTTTTCAAAAGTATCTCTAAGTATTTGTTTTTCCAGAGAGCATATCGTAACAAGCTCTAACACACCACTGGGCCACTTGAGAAAATGAGTGAACTCTCTCATCCTTTTGATGAAATTAAGAAAGTAGCTATTTCACATCTGGGCTGATATTGATGTCAATTAGTCACAGTCATCCTCTGCTCCTAATGGGCCTAATTTCTGTAATAGCATGGCACGCTGAGTCACTCTAGGACAGCGGTGCTATCAGGAAAAAAAATGAAAAGAAAATTCTTTCATGCAAAAGATTCTGAAGAGATAAATTCAAGCATGGGGACAGGTGTATGAAACTGTGTACATCTTTGATTCTCTTGAAAACAAAGAAATTGCATGTGTTTTCCTGCTGCTCACTGTACCGGTGTTTGCTTGAGAAAGACACACAAAACAAATGCATGTATTCTAAACAAAGGAATGAGGTGTTTATCACAGCGGTCGCCTCTACAGAATCATTCTTTCCACTGAACAATCTCGAAGCCTTCATCTTTGGTAAACACTCTCCTCCAGACTGTGCATGAAGCCAAAACCCAGCTATGGCTCCAAGTTGAAATTGAGTCCCCTATCTTTCTTGCATTAGCTCAGTGAGGGCTGGAGGAAAGTCGAAGGGTAGGATCGTTTGGCCACAGGGATGTTAGTTTGAGTGTTGCAGGTGGATATGCTGCAGCCTGGCAACACAGACACAGCTTCTCTCAGAGTCTCACACACACACACACACACACGTTTGTCTTGCCATCCTTGTGAAGGCCTTCCATTGATATAATTAGCAGCTAATTAATTCTATGCCTGCACGAAAACCTAACTCTAACTTTAACCTCAATATCCAAAAGACGCTTTCATTTTTTTTTAATTTAGAGAATTTTATTTTAATAGTAAATTTCTCAGGCAGATTTCCTTGTAGGGGCTAGCCAAACATCCCCATCCTCCATATATTCATACTCTCTCTCTCTCTTTCTTTGTTTCCCCGTCTCTCACTTCTCTCATTCACAGTCTACAAGGAACTCCTGAACACCTACCAATCAGTGTTCATCATATAGCAACACAAACATATGCAAACATACCCACAAAGGCTCCAGACAAGAAAAGCAGAAAGCCACCAAGGACTTACGACTGATTTCCATTCACTGTTCACAATTTCACAAGCTAATTAAAAATAGATTTGATGTCAATATCAACAGTTTAGGACGCACGTCGAACAATGTCATCCCTCAGGCAGAACATACCATGGCTACAATACAAGCATAAATCAGTTTTCATGCGATTGTAAAGAAGAAGATCAGTAACTTTAGTATCTATCAAATAAAATAGCTACGATGCAAGTCAAATGTGTAATATTATCAGGATGAGATTTGATCCTATCCTCTGGAGTGCTGGAGTAGGCTCTGCGGTTTGGGACGGAGCCACACACCCTGATTTAAATCTGATTTAGGACACATTTTTGACAGGAGATTATCTGGATTTTCAGTGATCCTGACTGTAATTATTATTATTATTATTATTATTATTATTATTATTATTATTATCGTCTAGTATGATTTTCTCGGAAGAGAAGACTAGGATTATTATCTACAATGCATCGAAAAGCCACAAAATAAAAGTAACAAGTGGGTTACATTATCTCCTATGTTTAGATACGTAGATACTTTCAGGGAGCATTAGTGAAACTTTTTCTGCAGTACAGAGTGCGCGCGGGCACGCACGCACGCACACAGGCGCGCGCACACACGCACAGAGAGACAGAGAGAGAGAGAGAGAGAGAGAGAGATAAAAGATTTCCGACATGTGAAGCCGCATCACCTTGGAGTGACACTCTGCTCGTCTCGGCTGTCTCTTTACAGCGGTTGTAGTTAATAAGGGCGTCAAACGTGAAATGTTTACACTCACACACTTCATGACGCGCCTGTCGTTACAGTTTCTCAAGCAAGACTCTCACGTGACGGTTACGTGAAGAAGTAACGGTCATCATCCCCAAACGCGACCCCGTCCTTCCCCTTACCTCGCTGGATTAACGCGATGGCCATTCCCAGCAGGACCGCCCAGTACGCAGCACTCTTCATGCTGATTTAGACCGGATCTTTAGAAGAGGAAAAAAACAAAAAAAAACCAAACAAAAAAACCGCTGTCTATATATATGTATTATTTTATTTGATTTTATTTTAAATTTGCGAAAACTGGAAGAGAAATCCTGCTCAGAGCGCAGCGGAGCAGAGCGCAGCGCAAAATCCCAGCTCGCTTTGACTGGTGAAAGAGGACAGAGAGGCGCGCGCGCCGACCAACTCGCTCCGTGATTGGCTGCGACGCGCGAGCGAGCCTGCTTGCATTCGATATGGTCTTCCTCGACGTGACAAAGGCGACGCTGTCTAAGAAACCCAGTGCGGACTCAGTGCCAATGACCTTATTTAACAAAGAACTGATTAGACTCCAAAACCAGCACCAAAAAATGGCTACTTTGTTATAAATCTGAAAAACTTTTTTTTCTTCCTAAAATCCTTATTTATTAGAAAAGCCTTGAGCTAGATTCCTATTCATTGCCTGAAAGTCTGTTCAACTTCAATCGAGCTGTGAAATCAGGAAATCTGGAAGCCCACTCAGAGTTCTGTCTGTATAGTAGTGTCATTATTGTAAAGAAATTACAACCCCGATTCCAAAAAAGTTGGGACAAAGTACAAATTGTAAATAAAAATGGAATGCATTTCTGTCCCCTAAGGTACAATCTACACTAATGTACCCCCTAGGGCTCATTATTAGACCTCAAGGCAGCTATGTGTACCTTTTTAGGCCCAAAAAGTTACATATATGTTCCCAAGCGGTATACAACCCTGATTCCAAAAAAGTTGGGACAAAGTACAAATTGTAAATAAAAACGGAATGCAATAATTTACAAATCTCAAAAACTGATATTGTATTCACAATAGAACATAGACAACGTATCAAATGTCGAAAGTGAGACATTTTGAAATTTCATGCCAAATATTGGCTCATTTGAAATTTCATGACAGCAACGCATCTCAAAAAAGTTGGGACAGGGGCAATAAGAGGCTGGAAAAGTTAAAGGTGCAAAAAAGGAACAGCTGGAGGACCAAATTGCAACTCATTAGGTCAATTGGCAATAGGTCATTAACATGACTGGGTATAAAAAGAGCATCTTGGAGTGGCAGCGGCTCTCAGAAGTAAAGATGGGAAGAGGATCACCAATCCCCCTAATTCTGCGCCGACAAATAGTGGCGCAATATCAAAAAGGAGTTTGACAGTGTAACATTGCAAAGAGTTTGAACATATCATCATCTACAGTGCATAATATCATCAAAAGATCCAGAGAATTTGGAAGGATCTCTGTGCGTAAGGGTCAAGACCGGAAAAACATACTGGGTGCCCGTGATCTTCAGGCCCTTAGACGGCACTGCATCACATACAGGCATGCTTCTGTATTGTAAATCACAAAATGGGCTCAGGAATATTTCCAGAGAACATTATCTGTGAACACAATTCACCGTGCCATCCGCCGTTGCCAGCTAAAACTCTATAGAAGAAGCCGTATCTAAATATGATCCAGAAGCGCAGACGTCTTCTCTGGGCCAAGGCTCATTTAAAATGGACTGTGGCAAAGTGGAAAACTGTTCTGTGGTCAGACGAATCAAAATTTGAAGTTCTTTATGGAAATCAGGGACGCCTTGTCATTCGGACTAAAGAGGAGAAGGACGACCCAAGTTGTTATCAGCGCTCAGTTCAGAAGCCTGCATCTCTGATGGTATGGGGTTGCATTAGTGCGTGTGGCATGGGCAGCTTACACATCTGGAAAGACACCATCAATGCTGAAAGGTATATCCAGGTTCTAGAGCAACATATGCTCCCATCCAGACGACGTCTCTTTCAGGGAAGACCTTGCATTTTCCAACATGACAATGCCAAACCACATACTGCATCAATTACAGCATCATGGCTGCGTAGAAGAAGGGTCCAGGTACTGAACTGGCCAGCCTGCAGTCCAGATCTTTCACCCATAGAAAATATTTGGCGCATCTTAAAACGGAAGATACAACAAAAAAGACCTAAGACAGTTGAGCAACTAGAATCCTACATTAGACAAGAATGGGTTAACATTCCTATCCCTGAACTTGAGCAACTTGTCTCCTCAGTCCCCAGACATTTACAGACTGTTGTAAAGAGAAAAGGGGATGTCTCACAGTGGTAAACATGGCCTTGTCCCAACTTTTTTGAGATGTGTTGTTGTCATGAAATTTAAAATCACCTAATTTTTCTCTTTAAATTATACATTTTCTCAGTTTAAACATTTGATATGTCATCTATGTTCTATTCTGAATAAAATATGGAATTTTGAAACTTCCACATCATTGCATTCCATATTTATTTACAATTTGTACTTTGTCCCAACTTTTTTGGAATCGGGGTTGTAGTTTCATGCAATTATCCATCCATCCATCCATCCATTCATTATCTGTAGCCACTTATCCTGTTCTACAGGGTCGCAGGAGCCTATCCCAGCTGACTGTGGGTGAGAGGCGGGGTACACCCTGGACAAGTCACCAGGTCATCACAGGGCTGACACATAGACACAGACAACCATTCACACCTACGGTCAATTTGGAGCCACCAATTAGCCTAACCTGCATGCCTTTGGGGGAAAACCAGAGCACGCAGAGGAAACCCATGCAAACTCAGCACAGAAAGGCCCTTGTTGCTGCTGGGCTCAAACCCAGGACCTTCTTGTTGCAAGGCGACAGTGCTAACCACGACACCACCGTCCCACCCCATTGCAAGAATATTAATCTTAATATAATTTATGCAACAGTTAGCTCTGCTCCACTAATTTAATTGGAGGAACAGTGCTCCAAAAGTGCTTATACAGTAGAAAGTAAAACCACACTGTTGTGAAATTTCACACTTTGGATCACTCAGCTTATCCATGTTTGCTACATAAAATTGCAATTCTAGCAACAGTCCCACTGAAATGGTTACCACAGTAAAAGAAGAAGAACAACAACTTTATTCATCACATGTACACTTGTGAAATTCCTCTCTGCATTTAACCCATCTGAAACAGTGAACACATACACACACGTGAGCAATGAGCACACACAGAGCAGTGGGCAGCCATGCTACAGCGCCCGGGGAGCAGTTGGGGGTTAGGTGCCTTGCTCAAGGGCACCTCAGCCTAAAGCCGCCCAATGTTAACCTAATCTGCATGTCTTTGAACTGTGGAGGAAACCAGAGCACCTGGAGGAAACCCACACAGACATGGGGAGAACATGCAAACTCCACACAGAAAGACTCCCGTCGGCTACTGGGCTCAAACCCAGAACTTTCTTGCTGTGAGGCGACTTGTGCTAAAGAGTTCAGTGGATCTGGCAAATGTTCCATTTTTTTATGAATGGAACTTCTAACTTAAGTAGCACGGTGGTATAGTGGTTAGCACTATCGCCCCACAGCAAGAAGGTTCTGGGTTTGAGCCCAATGGCTAACAGCGGCTTTTCTATGTGGAGTTTGCATGTTCTCCCCGTGTCTGTGTGGGTTTCCTCTGGGTGCGCCGGTTTCCCCCACAATCCAAAGACATGCAGTTAGGTTAACTGGATACTCTAAATTGTAGGTGTGAATGGTTGTTTCCCAAGCCCAGAAATGGGAGGGCTGTGGTAGGAAGGGCATATGGCGTAAAACTATGTTCCGATGATCAATAGGGTCCACATGGACCCTGACCTGGCAACAGTGCTAGACAAGGGAGAAGATGAGGAGGAGGAAATCAGGAAGCCTGGTCAGAATGCTGTCTATACAGTAGTGTCATTATTGTAACGAAATTAGTTTTGTGCAATTTTATTGCAATAATATTAATCTTAATATAATTTATGCAACAGTTAGTTCCGCTCCACTAATTTAATTGGAGGAGCAGTGTTCCAAAAGTGCTCATACAGCATATAGTAAAAGTACAGTATAATATATGTTGTGAATTTTCACTCTTTGTATCACTCAGCTTGTCCATTTTTGCAACATAAAATTGTAATTCTAGCAACAGTCCCACTGAAACGGTTACTACAGTAGAGTTAGCGACATTGTTAGTGGTCATGGTCAATATTCCATTTTTCATGAACGTAATTTCTGACTTAAAATAGGAAAGCTCATCAGATTTAGATGAAAAGGAAAAAGGTATTCCAGTTTCACCGGCTGCACCTTTAATGGGAATATGCAAATCACTGTAAGCTAGCTAGCCAGCTAGCCACTTGCTATCAATAAGTGTCTTCTTGATGATCTATTTCCATTCACAGAGCAAAAATAAACAAATTATTTGTCAGTTATCAGAAATGTCAGTTACTCAATATTGATTTCTTATTTATAAACCTTTTGTATCAAAGCAATATCATACTTGCAATCATGTTGTTATACTGAAGAGTCCTGGGTATGACTTTAAACTGCAACCGGTGGTGAGTCTCAGGTCTGGGAGGACTTGAGTATTGGGGAAAGTGGAGTTATCCCTTAATCACCATTGCTCCCAGGTACACTCTGACCCAGAGTGGTAGCACCTGCCTGGGTTCCAGCTATGGGTTAAATAGTACATTGCCAGTAAGGTGCTGGCAGCAGGGTCCTTTTCAGTGCAATGTGGCAGATGAACCCAACAGGGTCAATGGCATACCACCAGATGGCATGCGGAAGAGCCACTCAAATGGCCAAAGGTTGGCATCACACGGCAAGTCATTTGTCACTGCGGGGCAACTTCCAAACCCATCAGGTGTGTGGCACTTTTGTGTACCACTTGGCATCAGGTCTGGAGGTCCAGAGAGACAACACGATGGGGGCACGACATCACTTGTCTTACCTTACTGTGCAAGGTGCTTCGTTAGGAGAGAAGAATAGTATGCGAGAGCTCATGAGGCCAGACATTCTATGGCGGCTCAGCCAGACTGTTCGTGCCACCGCTGCGGGCAACTTTGTCGCTCTGGTGTGGGCCTCGCAGCCCATCTGTGTTTCTGCACATCCTAATGAAGCAGTCATCATCACTAGTGATTGACAGCCGACGACAATGATACTGAAGATCAGTATGGCTGTGATTTAGTTATAGTGCTCAGCTGGCAGCTTCGTGCCTACAGCTGAATCACAGCCATGCCAATATTCATTATAACCAAACTCTTGCTCCTGAGATTTTACTTAAATAAAGAGCAACTGTATTCATCTTAAATAAGTTGTCATGCAGGTGAGGCGTTAAAGTACATCACTCACTGACTTTCAGAAACCATTCTACCCTGATCAGAGTTATTATACGTACAGTATGTTGCAGAGTTTGAACACATCATCATCTACAGTGCATAATATCATCAAAAGATTCAGAGAATCTAGAAGAATCTCTGTGCGTAAGGGTCAAGGCCGGAAAACCATACTGGGTGCCCGTGATCTTCAGGCCCTTAGACAGCACTGCATCACATACAGGCATGCTTCTGTATTGGAAATCACAAAATGGGCTCAGGAATATTTCCAGAGAACATTATCTGTGAACACAATTCACCGTGCCATCCGCCGTTGCCAGCTAAAACTCTATAGTTCAAAGAAGTAGCCGTATCTAAACATGATCCAGAAGCGCAGACATCTTCTCTGGGCCAAGGCTCATTTAAAATGGACTGTGGCAAAGTGGAAAACTGTTCTGTGGTCAGACAAATCAAAATTTGAAGTTCTTTATGGAAATCAGGGACGCCGTGTCATTCGGACTAAAGAGGAGAAGGACGACCCAAGTTGTTATCAGCGCTCAGTTCAGAAGCCTGCATCTCTGATGGTATGGGGTTGCATTAGTGCATGTGGCATGGGCAGCTTACACATCTGGAAAGACACCATCAATGCTGAAAGGTATATCCAGGTTCTAGACTAGAGCAACATATGCTCCCATCCAGACGACGTCTCTTTCAGGGAAGACCTTGCATTTTCAACATGACAATGCCAAACCACATACTGCATCAATTACAGCATCATGACTGCGTAGAAGAAGCGTCCGGGTACTGAACTGGCCAGCCTGCAGTCCAGATCTTTCACCCATAGAAAACATTTGGCACATCATAAAATGGAAGATACGACAAAAAAGACCTAAGACAGTTGAGCAACTAGAATCCTACATTAGACAAGAATGGGTTAACATTCCTATCCCTAAACTTGAGCAACTAGTCTCCTCAGTCCCCAGACGTTTACAGACTGTTGTAAAGAGAAAAGGGGATGTCTCACAGTGGTAAACATGGCCTTGTCCCAACTTTTTTGAGATGTGTTGTTGTCATGAAATTTAAAATCACCTAATTTTTCTCTTTAAATTATACATTTTCTCAGTTTAAACATTTGCTATGTCATCTATGTTCTATTCTGAATAAAATATGGAATTTTGAAACTTCCACATCATTGCATTCTGTTTTTATTTACAATTAGTACTTTGTCCCAACTTTTTTGGAATCGGGGTTGTACAAAAAAGTTAAGTAGGGTACAAATAAGTTAAGGATAAGGTTCTTTTATTTCTCATTTCAACCATATACGGTTCTCCAGGACCATGGTGCTACATTAAACATCACAGGACTACAATCTGGTGGACTTTCCCCCCCTATAATTGTAAAGCGACCTTGGGTTTTGAGAAAGGCACTATATAAATTGAACTTATTATTATTATTATTATTATTATTATTATTATTATTATTATTAATCTACAATAATAATACCCTGATTTAGGGTTACAATGGCTTGTCACTGGGGCAGTACCCTCTAAGGTACCTTTATGTGTGTTGTAGACTGTAGTCCTGCGATGTTTAGATACATCGCAGGACTACAGTCTACAACACACATAAAGGTACCTTAGAGGGTACTGCCCCAGTGACAAGCCATTGTAACCCTAAAGGTACAAGAATGTACTTTATTTTCTGAGAGTGTGGGAAGACTTCTAAAACTTGTTGAGTTCAGGATTAATCCAAGGACCCTGGAGCTCTGAGTCGGGAACGTTATCTGATGTGCCACCATGCCAGCCTCCTAAATTACCTTAACTTTAAAAAATAGTGTTAATTAAGCATATCTTCCAAATATGTAATATGCTCATAAATTAATGGTTACTTTGTTGTGACTTACTGTCAAGTCAGTTTGCACCTTGTTCTCATTGTGTTTAAAGTCTCTTCATTAGTAGCAGTTGTGGGTGAATGAATGCTTAGATTCTAAAGAATATTAAGCTAATTAGAGGCTCTACTAAACAAACAGCTCTCCAGACCTTTAACTGATACAATGTTTTCAAAATGCTCACCTCACGTCAGCACAATGCTGCACAAAGGACGCAGATTATCAGCTGTATTAGTGATGCACACTGTTTCTGAGTCAATTAAAAACATAGCATGAGCAACTTAAAAATGCACTTTGATTAATGTCTGTTGTCCTTGCAACAGCAATTGTATGGAAGAGAAAACCAGAATGAAAACATCAAAGGATGAAAATGTGTTTGAAAAAGAACACAAATAGTGTTGGCGTAAAAGAAATGAGGTGAGCTATCACCCCACCTTCTTGTTTCATTAGGAATACAAGAGGTAAGAAAGAAAGAAAGAAAGAAAGAAAGAAAGAAAGAAAGAAAGAAAGAAAGAAAGAAAGCACAAACTTTCAACGGATTACTCATGTGAGATTGGAACAGCAATGTCAATGGAAACCTCTGGAGGTATAAAGGCCCTGTCCACACAGCAACGGATTCAGGTGAATCCGATACAATTGTTTATCGTTTCGGCCTGTCGTCCACACGGCACCAGCGTTTTGGGTGCCCCACAACGCAATCTTTTGAGAACGGGTTCCAGAGTGGAAAGATCTGGCAATGTTGCCGTTGTGAAGTCATCTGGATGAGTAGAACAGATTTGTTTACGATGACGTCACAACCACATGACTGTCAGTGCTTCACACCGGGTAGAAGTGTAACGAACTCGATGCGAGTTGTCAACAAATCCTATAACTTGGTTCATGAAACGCGCTTACAAAATATTTTCACTGTGAATATTTATTGTGTAATGGTGCAAAGTGAGAGAGAGAGAATAGCCCTTAGGGCAGAGTCAATCCCGCCAGCAAAAATAGGGAAAAAAAGGAGTGATCTCACCTCTTCAGATGTGTGTTTAAGTCCTACAATACATTCCTCAAAAAGGGCATAGAAGAACAAATTAATCCATCAACGTGTAGCATTCAATTTATTCCGGACCATTAAAGACGCCGCCTTCCGCGTAGAATCATACCTCATCCTCGCCGCCATACTGGATGGGTCAAAGCGGAGAATAAAGATGCCTCATTCATTTGCTGCGTTTAACTGTACCAACAGGTTTACCGTCCAAACGAGATCACATGGGATTACCTTTCACAGGTGAGACTGGAAAAATACTTTTCATTGTATTTGGTCATTATAATGTAATTTTACGAACAGATTTTTCTGACTTTGTGGCTAATATGAAGTCTCGCGCATAATAGTTTATGCGCATGCATCCTTACTTCTTCTATTGTTCTGGTGTCTCCGAAGGGACCGTCTTACAGCGCCCCTAGAGGTGTGGCATGTGTATTGCATCGTTTTCAGCAAGCATTGCGTTGCCATATGTACCTGATATTTTACTGATCTGTTGCCCATGTGGACGCGATATTTTTTTTAATAACATCTCGTTGCCGTTGTCTTGTGGATGTAGACTAAGTGTGGGGGGTTCCAGCGGCTAACTAGCAACTTCTTAGCTGCTGTAAAAGCAGCAAGAAGGTTTGTCTGAAAGAGTGTAGCTCATGGATATCCAGCGCCCCTAGAGGTGTGGCATGTGTATTGCATCGTTTTCAGCAAGCATTACGTTGCCATATGTACCTGATATTTTACTGATCCGTTGCCCATGTGGACGCGATATTTTTTTAAATAACATCTCGTTGCCGTTGTCATGTGGATGTAGCCAAAGTCTGAGACAAACCCTAGCAGAAACCTCTGACCATTTTGCAGAAAATGAGCCATGCAAGGAACATTGATTATTTAACACTCCTGTTTAACAGTGCACATCAAGGCAGGTCGTAAAGATGATTATATTCACTGACAACCCATTGGCACAAATACTTTGACTAAAGCCACAGTAAGAAGTGATGACTTTAGTAGGAAGACTCCAGGAGAGAGGCCCTGTCACTGCAGGAATCTCTCAGAAGTGTCAAACTCAGGCAGAAATAGTGTCATTGTTACTGAAGATGAGTACTGAGTCAGAGCCTGATCATCAGCTACATCCTGCAGCATGAAGGAGATATATATATATATATATATATATATATATATATATATATATATATATATATATATATATATATATATATATATATATTTTTTTTTTTTAAATGGCTAAAATTTTGATTAAAACTACATCAGACAGTTGAGATAGCCAAATTTTCTAGATATTAATAGCATTTCTAAGAACAACAGCCAGTTCTTTAGTAGCATAATGGCTGCTTTAGTGCATATGCAGCAATTTGATGACAGTCAGATGAGCTTCGACACTCTGTCTCCTGCTGCTTAAATGAGACTGCATATGTGTTAATGGAGTGCATATGTCTGCTAACAGAGTGCCAAGCCTGAAAGCATCAGTGAAAGTGTGTGTGAGACACACTGTGCCCTACGGCTGCACCTGGATACCCTAAAAATGTGTACATCTTCCCCTAAAACTCATCCTTTCTTCAGTGGTTAACTATAGCTTTTTACCTTCTAAGGACTGACTCATGCATCACTGAATCACTGCTGTAATCATAAACACTGTCCTGTGCTCATTCCAGGACTCTTACACACCCCATGCTTATACTAGACATCCTTTTAACACACTTGCTACTGTTTGAATTTTATAGCATTTAGTTGTAGAAGAGTGATGATTTATAATCCCACTTTCCAGCATTGCCCTGAAGAGGATAGTCTCCCTTTTGTGTCTGATTTCTCTCATGGTTTCTTCCTCATGTCATCTCAGGGAGTTTTCCTTGCCATTGTCACTTCTGGCTTATTCATTATGGCTTGAAATATACCTCAGGATTTCTCTAAATCTGCTTTTTGAAAATGTTCATTCTTGAAACTGAACGGAATTGATTGAATTGGGGTGGCACAGCTCCAAACTCCTGAGCTTGGGTTACTATTTGCGTGAAGTCTCACGTTTTCCCCACATTCATGTAAGTTTCCTCCATGTTGTTTAGTTTCTGTCTACCTCCCTAAAACATGCCAGTAAGTAGATTGGTGACTTTGAATTGCCTGTAGGTATGAATGAGTGTGTGAATGTGTGCATGTACAGTGGTGCTTGAAAGTTTGTGAACCCTTTAGAATTTTCTATATTTCTGCATAAATATGACCTGAAACGTCATCAGATATTCACACAAGTCCTAAAAGTAGATAAAAAGAACCCAGTGAAACAAATGAGACAAAAATATTATACTTGGTCATTTATTTGTTGAAGAAAATGATCCAATATTACATCTTTGTGAGTGGCAAAAGTATGTGAACCTCTAGGATTAGCAGTTAATTTGAAGGTGAAATTAGAGTCAGGTGTTTTCAATCAATGGGATGACAATCAGGTGTGAGTGGGCACCCTGTTTTATGTAAGGAACAGGGATCTATCAAAGTCTGATCTTCACAACACATGTTTGTGGAAGTGTATCATGGCACGAACAAAGGAGATTTCTGAGGACCTCAGAAAAAGTGTTGTTGATGCTCATCAGGCTGGAAAAGGTTACAAAACCATCTCTAAAGAGTTTGGACTCCACCAATCCACAGTCAGACAGATTGTGTACAAATGGAGAAAATTCAAGACCATTGTTACCCTCCCCAGGAGTGGTTGACCAACAAAGATCACTCCAAGAGCAAGGTGTGTAATCGTCGGCGAGGTCACAAAGGACCCCAGGGTAACTTCTAAGCAACTGAAGGCCTCTCTCACATTGGCTAATGTTAATGTTCATGAGTCCACCATCAGGAGAACACTGAACAACAATGGTGTGCATGGCAGGGTTGCAAGGAGAAAGCCACTGCTCTCCAAACAGAACATTGCTGCACATTTACAGTTTGCTAAAGATCACGTGGACAAGCTAGAAGGCTATTGGAAAATGTTTTGTGGACGGATGAGACCAAAATAGAATTTTTGGTTTAAATGAGAAGCGTTATGTTTGGAGAAAAGAAAACACTGCATTCCAGCATAAGAACCTTATCCCATCTGTGAAACATGGTGGTGGTAGTATCATGGTTTGGGCCTGTTTTGCTGCATCTGGGCCAGGACGGCTTGCCATCATTGATGGAACAATGAATTCTGAATTATACCAGCGAATTTTAAAGGAAAATGTCAGGACATCTGTCCATGAACTGAGTCTCAAGATAAGCCGGGTCATGCAGCAAGACAACGATCCTAAGCACACAGGTCATTCTACCAAAGAATGGTTAAAGAAGAATAAAGTTAATGTTTTGGAATGGCCAAGTCAAAGTCCTGACCTTAATCCAATCAAAATGTTGTGGAAGGACCTGAAGCGAGCAGTTCATGTGAGAAAACCCACCAACATCCCAGAGTTGAAGCTGTTCTGTACGGAGGAACGGGCTAAAATTCCTCCAAGCCGGTGTGCAGGACTGATCAACAGTTACTGGAAACGTTTAGTTGCAGTTATTGCTGCACAAGGGTGTCACACCAGATACTGAAAGCAAAGGTTCACATACTTTTGCCACTCACAGGTATGTAATATTGGGTCATTTTCCTCAATAAATAAATGACCAAGTATAATATTTTTGTCTCATTTGTTTAACTGGGTTCTCTTTATCTACTTTTAGGACTTGTGTGACAATCTGATGACGTTTTAGGTCATATTTATGCAGAAATATAGAAAATTCTAAAGGGTTCACAAACTTTCAAGCACCACTGTATGTGTGTGGTGTCCTGAGATGGACCTATCATCCCATCCAAAGTGTATTCCCAACTTGTGCCCAGTTTTCCCAGGACAGACTTTGGACCACTTCCATCCTGACTATGATAAAGAAGTTACTAAAGATGATTGAACTGAATTGAATTGAATCATGGCATTGCACATGGTGGTGCAGTAGTTAGCACTGCCTGCCTGATCCATCCTGATGCCCTACTTCTGGCTGGAGTCTCATCACATCGCTCCTGTGCAGGATGGCCCCATATGGACAGTCAAAAGATAAACTTAGAAGATGGCTCTGGACACTGACAGTTTTGCTACGATGGCTTAGGACTACAGTTGACATGTTAACTTTAGGACTGCAGTTGTCATGAACAGTTTTGCAGTCAAGCAGTTTTGCAATCAATGAACAGCTGATAACTTCAACAAAATAGACTTCATGCTAAAACTGTAATGAATTTCCTTGCTACATAATTATACTTTGTGGCTGTATAGGACACAGTTGTAGAAGTAAGTTATTTATAATCACACTGTTATCACCCAAATGAGGATGGGTTCCCTTTTGAGTCTGGTTCCTCTCAAGGTTTCTTCCTCCTGTCTTCTGAGGAAGTTTTTCCTTGCCACCGTCACCTCAGGCTTGCTCATCAGGGATCAATACATTTATTAGGGATAAAATTAGTTCATGTTTAAAGTCTTTATTTTTCTATAAAACTGCTTTGTGACAATGTCTGTTGTTAAATGCACCATACAAATAAACTGACTTGACTGTTGCCTTACAGCAAGAAGGTTCTTGGTTAGAGCCTCACAGCTGACAGGGGTCTTCCTTTGTGGAGTTTGTATGTCCCATGTCCCACACAGTCCAAAGAGATGTGGATTAGGTCAACTAAAAAAGTCTAAAGTCCTTCCCGTGCCATGCAATCAGGAGCATATCTCTGTTTCCTTCGGCCTCAGCCTCTCACCTATACAGCTAGGGATACAGTGGGGAGCTAGTCCTCTGGCAACAGCAAGAGTTTGACTCCCCACTCATAGCTATATTGCAGCATGGCTTGCCAGACGGCAGTAGGTACCATTTTTATGATGGTCTTTTGTATGACCCCACCATGAGTAGAACTCGCAATCTCCCAATCGAGAGATGGACACACTAACCACTAGGTCAACTCGCAGTCAACTGGCTACTCTAAATTGCCTGTGAGTGTGAGCAGTTGTTCATCTCTCTGTTAGCCCTACAACTGATTGTCAACCTGCTCAGGGTATACCCCACCTCTTGTCCAGCGTCAGCTGGGATTGGCTTCAGCTTTGCGACCCTGACAGATAAGTGGCATAGATGATGGATGAATTGAAAATAGACATTTGGGCTGTTCAACTATCAAAACATAAGTAACTTCCAAAACAAACCTCAGTACACAACTTAATTAAACTTGGTACAAAACTTAATTCTGTCTATGCAAAAATAAAATCTGGCTGTGAAAAAGTCTAATGTGAAAACTCAGAGGTCAGTTCTGGGACACTTGGTGTTCAGAAGGTCACCTTGTTCATTCAGTGAGCTGTTAAATCACTTCTGTCACTGCTGACCTGAGCACAGTCCTCAGACACTCTTGAGAGCACCTGCAGGACTGAGGGCCACATTACTCAGCAACTTTTTTATTTCAGAGGTAGTATAGTTCAACCAGTCCAATCGTATGTCTTTATCTGCCAATTGTGATAGGGCAGGATGTTCAATATTTGGACTTTGAAGGGAAGAACCTCTTACACTGACAAACAAACAGCTGCATTTTGGGTTCTGTGAGACATTGCAAATAGACTGTAAAGTTAATATTCACCCACAATGTTGTTTTTATGCATAGAAAAATCCAGAAAGGCAATCATTGTTTTTCCCTTTTTTAACTTTATATTTGTTTGCATCAATATTTCATAGTAGACCTCTAGCATAGTTACTGACTACTGAATATAGTGTCATTTTGTATTCATGAGCCATGGACAGAATACAGGATGTGGAGATGTTCTCATTAGCATACCTGAAATTACTCTAGATCTCATACCATGAAATATTATGAGTTACTAAAAAGAGGAGGGGGGAGACAGAGACTATTTAATAACACCAAATGTATTCAATATTCTTCAGTATGACAGCATTCAAAAGCACTGCAGTCCTATTAATCCACATCTAAATGTGTGTGCTAGTTCTCTGGGGTTGGTCTGCATGGGAATTATTGAGCCTCTTAGTAGAGAACTCAAGAAGTAGTAGAAATATAATTCAGAACTTATCGAGAGATGTGGAACAAAGCATTTGTGAACTTATCCATAAGCTCATAGTGCTAATGTAGGATCAGATTTTTTTTTATTGAACTCTAACGAGAGAAATATGATTATATTGCTTTAAGTATAAGTTTTATACTGGCATGTGAAATTCAAAAGAAGTACTTGATGGTGAATGCAACTGCGTTCCATGAACAAAATTGAAAGAAAGAAAGAAAGAAAGAAAGAAAGAAAGAAAGAAAGAAAGAAGATCGTGAGAAACAGACAGACAGAAATATCTTCTCTGGCTACAATGAGTAATACTGTCATTTGTCTACTGCTGTACTCACAAACACAGACCCTAGATCACCAACTCTTCCTCCAAGAGTGCTTTAAAATATAACATTCGCTGTCACTGTGCGATGGAGCGTTTGTCATGATACACTCCTATATTATACCTCATCAGGGACACACATTTTTAAATTCTTTTTAAAAAGAATTTTAGATTATCTTCCTCAGCTTTTTTTGGAAGTTGTTCCAGACATGTCAGTCTATTGCATCACCTGGTCCAGGATTCTGCATGCAACATTATTTATTTCAATCATCATTCCTTTGCATTTCGCATATCCGTTTTCTATCCACTACCCAAGAAGTCAATGAAACAGTGACAAGTGAAGACACAGCTCTGCTGCTTTTAAGAATGGCAGCCTTTACCCACAGGTATCATGCTTTATAAATCACAACCCTGGATCAGTGAGATCCTTCTCAAAGAAAAAAAAAAGTCCTGATTGTGAATCAGCTCCAAGCTGGGACTACGAATCACTTCATTAAGATAAGAGAAGAGAAGAACTGACAATGGTTCAGAACAGCTGTTCTACCATACTGTATGAAAGCCAGACTTTCTCCTTCTGACCTCACACAGAATCTGAGAGCAGGTCAGCTCATGCACGATATGATTTGCGTGCATGTGCTAAAAAGTAAACTCCTTTCAAATATATCCTCTTCTCAGCTAGGAGACACTCATATGTAGTGATTCCCAATAGTATCAAAAGCTACCTCTCTCACACATCTCCAATAAGGAGAAAAAAATGGACTTTTCTGGAGTTTTTTATTTGCTCTGAATCTTTCTTACTTGTTTGAGGAGTTGATGAGTGATATGGATTCACTCTAGAGAGACTTAGACATGATTTAATCTTTTTTATAGTAAATGAATCTGCAAAGCAGAAATAAGAAAGAGAAATGGTTTGGGTGACATTTCCAATGTTTCTCTCTGTCTGATTTTGGTTCGATAATTGGCAGTTATATATTAAGCTTGGAGATTACAGCAACACCCTCGTAGGTCTGCGGGAAACTAAAGAGGGAGGTCAGATTAAAATTCAAGTCACTGCATGAACAGGCAACACAAGGCAGTGCAGTGGCTTTTGATTGCATTAGACATCAAACACATAACATGTATAACATAAGTCTAGATATTATTTACCTTGCATTTGATATGATTACTACAGCAGTCAAATATGACATAAATATATTTAGACTAATGCAAGGGATCTGTACGATGAGTTGATCATGTAAAACTCATGTATTTACCACAAGGCTTGTCAGCGCCATCAGTGAGGCCCACATACCTGTCAAGTTTTTTGTTCTGTTTCTCACTGGTTTATTATAATATCCAGTACTACAGCTAGTCATTATGAGGTGTTGAAAGCTGAAAATTTTGGGGGAAAAAAAGCTGAAAAGGAAGGAAAAAGCTGAAAAGCATGGATGAGCTGAGTCTACCAGTCAACTGAGTTGAATACCTCTGATGTTGAATAATTTTGTAACTGATCATTTTATTTCAGAACCAGAAATCGGATGTAAAATAAGCAGTCCTACACACAA
This sequence comes from Neoarius graeffei, assembly GCF_027579695.1. Taxonomy (NCBI): domain Eukaryota; kingdom Metazoa; phylum Chordata; class Actinopteri; order Siluriformes; family Ariidae; genus Neoarius; species Neoarius graeffei. Next base: position 30,928,205 of record NC_083593.1, read on the forward strand.
AGAAGTAAGTCACCTCCTGAACCTCTTTATTAGTCATGTTTTCACAGAGGCGTTGTTTTACACAATAGATCTGTAATACAAGGCGGCATGGTGGTGTAGTGGTTAGCGCTGTCGCCTCACAGCAAGAAGGTCCGGGTTCGAGTCCCATGGCTGGCGAGGGCCTTTCTGTGCGGAGTTTGCATGTTCTCCCCGTGTCCGCGTGGGTTTCCTCCGGGTGCTCCGGTTTCCCCCACAGTCCAAAGACATGCAGGTTAGGTTAACTGGTGATACTAAATTGACCGTAGGTGTGAATGTGAGTGTGAATGGTTGTTTGTGTCTATGTGTCAGCCCTGTGATGACTTGGCGACTTGTCCAGGGTGTACCCCGCCTTTCGCCCGTAGTCAGCTGGGATAGGCTCCAGCTTGCCTGCGACCCTGTAGAAGGATAAAGCGGCTAGAGATAATGAGATGAGATGAGATCTGTAATACACAGAAGATTATCACTCAAATAGAAAGTATTGCATGATAAAGAACAATATCCACTACCATTAGTTTGGGAAAAGAGGAGGAATGTGTCAGAAATGTGGCACGGTGGTGTAGTGGTTAGCACTGTTGCTTCACAGCAAGAAGGTCCTGGGTTTAAGCCCAGTGGCCGATGAGGGCCTTTCTGTGTGGAGTTTGCATGCTCTCCCCATGTCCGTGTGGGTTTCCTCCGCGTGCTCTGGTTTCCCCCACAGTCCAAAGGCATGCAGGTTAGGCTAATTCATGGCTCTAAATTGCCTGTAGGTGTGAATGTGAATGGTTGTTTGTGTCTATGTGTCAGCCCTGTGATGACCTGGTGACTTGTCCAGGGTGTACCCCGCCTCTCGCCCATAGTCAACTGGGATAGGCTCCAGCTTGCCTGTGACCCTGTAGAACAGGATAAGCAGCTACAGATAATGGATGGGATGGATGGATGTGTCAGAAATGCTTTCTGAGGAACTGCCAAAAATCTGTGGGTATGTTGGATATCAGTGATATATGACACTTTCTTGAAAAGGACATGGCCAACTTGGGCTCAATAACACAGCTAGTATTCATCTCATCTCATCTCATTATCTCCAGCCGCTTCATCCTTCTACAGGGTCACAGGCAAGCTGGAGCCTATCCCAGCTGACTACGGGCAAAAGGCGGGTTACACCCTGGACAAGTCGCCAGGTCATCACAGGGCTGACACATAGACACAGACAACCATTCACACTCACATTCACACCTACGGTCAATTTAGAGTCACCAGTTAGCCTAACCTGCATGTCTTTGGACTGTGGGGGAAACCGGAGCACCCGGAGGAAACCCACACGGACACAGGGAGAACATGCAAACTCCACACAGAAAGGCCCTCGCCGGCCCCGGGGCTCGAACCCAGGACCTTCTTGCTGTGAGGCAACAGCGCTAACCACTACACCACCGTGCCGCCCCACAGCTAGTATTTATTATTATTATGATTATTATTATTGTTGTTGTTAATGTTGTTATTTTAATGAAGACATTCGTTGTGAAAGATTCTGTGTTCGATTTGTTTCAAAGCCTTTGTAATTTTCAATGTGAATGATATTAGAGTTCATACACTGATGTCTTTCTGTGCATTGGCACTACAGCAGTGAGCAATGCTAAAACCTATAGCTGCATTATGAGGCAATAAAATGGATGTTAAATCCAAAGGACATAAAGAATCCAAATCATATTATAGGCTAATTATTTCAAACCAAGTGAGCAAATCGAAGTCAGTGCATCTGTGCTATTATATTTGTAATTCTACGACATTCACATGTCATTACCTCTCTATCCATCTGCTCAGATTATTTACATCCATTATAACTAAAATACTGCCTATTTTGGATAGAGAACTTTCTGAGCAGATTTTATATGCATGTTATCCTGTAGCGCCCTCTGCAGGAAACGGATAGCCAAGCCAGGAACCTACAGCTAAATGAATGAATGAATGAAATCTCAAAAGTTTGCATCATGTAGTGAGAGCATAATATATAAACGACATCCAGACTTTTACTTTAGATAATATGTATTTTTGCTTTACAGTTTCAATTATTATCAAAATTAGTCAAATCTACTGTTCAACTGGGCGTCAATATGCAGTACCAGTCAAAAGTTTGGACACACCTTCTAATTCAATGTTTTTTCTTTATTGATTAAAAAACACTTCATGTCTTAAAGTAATAATGGATGTTGTTTTTCTTTACTTAGTTGTTTGGTTTGTGACATAATATGGATTACTACAGTTGTGGAATAGGGCTAATTACTGTATTTTTTTTTATTATTTACTATTTACTGTTTGATCTCAAATACATTAAGAAGGCAAGAAATTCCACTAATTAACTTTTGATGTGGTACACTTGTTAACTGAAAAGCATTCCAGGTGAATACCTCATGAAGCTGGTTAAGATAATGCCAATAGTGTGCAAAGCGTCATCAAGATAAATGCTGATTACTTTGAAGAATCTAAAATCTAAAATATATTTTGTTTTGTAAATACTTTTTTGTTTACCACATAATTCCATATATGTTCCACATGTTATGCCGTAGGGCGGCACGGTGGTGTAGTGTTATCCTGTAGCGCTGTCGCCTCACAGCAAGAAGGTCCGGGTTTGAGCCCCGTGGCCGGCTCGAAGCCTTTCTGTGTGGAGTTTGCATGTTCTCCCCGTGTCCGCGTGGGTTTCCTCCGGGTGCTCCGGTTTCCCCCACAGTCCAAAGACATGCAGGTTAGGTTAACTGGTGACTCTAAATTGACTGTAGGTGTGAATGTGAGTGTGAATGGTTGTCTGTGTCTATGTGTCAGCCCTGTGATGACCTGGCGACTTGTCCAGGGTGTACCCCGCCTTTCGCCCGTAGTCAGCTGGGATAGGCTCCAGCTTGCCTGCGACCCTGCAGAACAGGATAAAGCAGCTAGAGATTATATGAATGTTATACAGTAGTTTTGATGTCTTCAGTATTGTACTACAATGTAGAAAATACTCAAAATACAGAAAAACCTATGAATGAGTGGGTGTGTCCAAACCTTTGCCTCCTACTGTATAATGGATGTAAATTGTGGATTTTTTTTCATCTGATTGAAAAAAAAATTGATCAAGCCTTTGAAAATAAGTGTTATACACTCACTGTCCACTTTATTATGAACACCCTGCTCATTCATGCAATTGTCTAATCAGCCAATCATGTGGCAGTGGCAAATGGCATAAAATCATGCAGATACAGGTCAAGAATGTCAGAATAATCAAAATCTGGAAATAAAGTGTTCTCAGAGACTTTGGTGTCAGATGGGCTGGTTTGAGTATTTCAGAAATAGCTGATTTCCTGAGATTTTTATGCACATCAGCCTCTAGAGTTTACACAGAATGGTTTGCAAACCAAAAACCATCAGTGAGTGGCAGTTCTATAGGTAGAAACATCTGGTTGATGAGAGAGGTCATAGGAGAATGGCCAAACTGTTTCAAGCTGACAGGAAATTCACTCTTTACAACGAGAAAACCATCTCAGAATCCACAAACTCTTTCAACCTGGAGGTGGATGGGCTACAATAGCAGACAACCACAATGGATTCCACTCTCGTCAGCCAAGAACAGGAATCTGAGGCCCTGTCCACACGGCAACGGATTCAGGTGACTCCGATACAATTGCTTATCGTTTAGGCCTGGCGTCCACACGGCACCGGCGTTTTGGGTGCCCAAAATGCAATCTTTTTGAGAACGGGTTCCAGAGTGGAAAGATCTGGCAACGTTGCCGTTGTGAAGTCGTCTGGATGAGTAGAACGGATTTGTTTACGATGACGTCACAACCACATGACTGTGAGTGCTTCACGCCAGGTAGAAGTGTAACGAACTCGATGCGAGTTGTCAACAAATCCTATAACTTGGTTCATGAAACGCGCTTACAAAATATTTTCACTGTGAATATTTATTGTGTACTGGTGCAAAGTGAGAGAGAGAGAGAGAGAGAGAGAGAGAGAGACTCTGCCCTTAGGGCAGAGTCAATCCCGCCAGCAAAAATTGGGAAAAAAAGGAGCGATCTCACCTCTTCAGATGTTGGTTTAAGTCCTCCAATACATTCCTCAAAAAGGGCGTAGAAGAGCAAATTAATCCATCAACGTGTAGCATTGGACAACAGGTTTACCGTCCAAACGAGATCACATGGGATAACCTTTCACAGGTGAGAAACAACAAATGAATCCATCAACGTGTAGCATTCAATTTATTCCGGACCATTAAAGACGCCGCCTTCCGCGTAGAATCATACGTCATCCTCGCCGCCTTATTGGATAGGTCAAAGCGGAGAATAAAGATTAGCTGCGTTTAACTGTACCAACAGGTTTGCCATCCAAACGAGATCACATGGGATTACCTTTCACAGGTGAGACTGGAAAAATACTTTTCATTGTATTTGGTCATTATAATGTAATTTTACGAACAGATTTTCCTGACTTTGTGGCTAATATGAAGTCTCGCGCATAATAGTTTATGCGCATGCATCCTTACTTCTTCTATTGTTCTGGTGTCTCCGAAGGGACGGTCTTACAGCGCCCCTAGAGGTGTGGCATGTGTATTGCATCGTTTTCAGCAAGCGTTGCGTTGCCATATGGACCTGATATTTTACTGATCGTTGCCCATTTGGACGCGATATATTTTTAAATAACTTCTCGTTGCCGTTGTCGTGTGGATGTAGCCTTAGGCTACAGTGGACACAGGCTCACCAAAACTGGACAGTTGATTGGGGAAAATGTCACCTGATCTGTTTCCAATCTTCATCTGCCCAGGTTTGACATGTTGTATGTTCTGAGATGCTTTTCTGCTCCCTGCTGTTGTAAAGAGAGCTTATACTGTACTGTTGACTTTATGTCAGCTCAAACCAGTCAGGCCATGCTCCTTTGACGTCCTTTATCAACAAGGCATTTTCAGCTGAATCACTGCCACTCTCTCTGGATGTTTTTTGTTTTCTGCACAATCCTGTATAAACTCTGGAAGCACATTCCCAGTAAAGCATGGGAAAGCCATAGCTATTTTAAATCTCACTAAATAAAGCATGGAAGTAAAGCACGGAAAAGCCAAGCTATTTTAAATCTCCCTGGTTTCTTTTATGAATTATGTAATAAAAAAAGGATTATCACTAACCCCAACCCTCACACTAATCTTAATTGTTCATAGGCTTTTTTATGCTGCATAAGTTATGCACATACAAAAAAGTAGAATTTACTGCTTTACTGCCTTTTTGCAGACACAGGGCAAGGAATGAAAAATGCCAGTTCAGCTGTTGTATTTTAAGTGCTCATGCACAAGCGAGCAAGTTCAAATATCAGGGCTGCCAGTTGCCCTCTTGAGTAAAGCCCTTAATCCTCAATTTCTTCACTATATGATTGGATTGAATTCTGTCTCACTTGTCACCGTGTCACTGTGGATCTGCCAAATGAATAATGCACATGTAAGCATCACCAATCACAGTTTCTTCACTCAGTTCTGCAAATACTGTGCTAATTGCACTGGCTTCAGTCCTGGCTCCATTTTATCTAGCACTGCACTGGAGTAATTTATCTCTTCAGAAGAACAGCTACACTATTTAATCTGTGAAAAATTAGAAATATTAAGAGCTGTTTGGTTGTCCATGTACTTATAAGTATACGCTCAGATTCCAGCATACGATACTACTCGATATTATATGACACAAACTTAGTGATCAATGTCAAAACTAAGAACAAAGGACACAAAATGGCAGCAAAAAATGGAAAATATGAAGAGGGGGAACTATGGCACCTTCCAAGAGAGTGCAAGGATAGCCAGCCTGAGTGCACAGAGCATTATTAGCATTAAAATGAGCTCAAAGTACTGTGAAGTGCCACACATAAAGGTATTTGTGAGTATGGAACGGTAAAACAAGTATGCCATGTTCTGCAAGCACTGAGCACTAAGATAGGAGTGCTTCCTTTCCCCTCGCTCAGAAGGCTCTACACCAGTCAAGATGCAAATCAAGGCAACTTACATTCATTTTTCATGACCACATTTGCTGATACTCCTCTGCAGGTCGGCCAACTTCATTCCATCTATTAAAGATTGTGTTTAAACACCATCTTACTCATAGCAGCAACCAACATAAATAAAAAATATAAATATATAAAAAAATAAAATAATGTTCCATGATGACCCTGAATGCTTAATACAAAGGAGGTTATTCACTTCCCTATCAGTATCTATGAATACCAAAAATATGCATTTGTACTCATACTCAGCCTTTAGTAATATTTCTAAGAATGTACATTCTGGGAATAACTTTATTTTATAATTAAGTAATATCACATTCGAGGTTGTGCTGTTGGACTGAATGGGAACATGGCTGTGATTCAGTCATAGCTAAACACAACAGTGCTCATATTCAGTACAACAAAATAAAATAGATCCCAGAGAAGCCATACTCACTACATAGACCATCACCTATCTGGCTAGCTAGCTCGAATTGATTTATTCCTGTTAAAGGTGCCTTGGGTACAATTGGCATACCTATTTCTGTTTTTTCTTTATCTGATGAGCTTTCCTGTTCTAAAAGTTATATTTCTGAATAGTATTAATTGCCATGTCCACTAACGATGTGGCTAACACTACTGCAGCAATAGTTCTGAAGTAGAATTTTATGTGGTGAAAACAGATGAGCGGAATGATACACACAGTGAAACGTCCCAGTGCCATTATAGTAAATCTCAGCACTCTTGGAACATCACTCAGCCACTCAAATCAAAACAAACTCACTGTGGCATAATGGCACTTCAGTACTTCAGAAAGGGTGGGGAAGAGGAATATATTTTTAATTATATCCCTCATTAAAAGTTTTTCATGCAGTGATTGGCCAAGGATGGCTCACGTGACATAAAATAGTTCTACCATTAATTACGCAATGTATCTCGTCTCGTCTCGTCTCATCTTCTTCCGCTTGGACCGGGTCGCGGAGGCAGCAGTCTAAGCATGGAAGCCCAAACTTCCCTCTCCCCAGACACCTCGGTCAGCTCCTCGGGAAGAACACCGAGGCGTTCCCAGGCCAGCCGAGAGACATAGTCCCTCCAGCGTGCCCTGGGTCTTCCCCGGGGCCTCCTCCCGGGGGGACATGCCTGGAACACCTCCCCAGGGAGGCGTCCAGGAGGCATCGAAAAAGATGCCCGAGCCACCTCAGCTGGTTCCTCTCGATGTGGAGGAGCAGTGGCTCTACTCCGAGATCCTCCCGAGTGACTGTACTTCTCACCTTATCTCTAAGGGAGTGCCCAGCCACCCTGCGAAGGAAACTCATTTCGGCCACTTGTATCCGCGATCTTGTTCTTTCAGTCATTACCCAAAGCTCATGACCATAGATGAGAGTCGGAACATAGATCGACCGGTAAATTGAGAGCTTCGCCTTTTGGCTCAGCTCCTTCTTCACCACGACAGACCGGTAAAGCGACCGCATCACTGCGGAGGTTGCACCAATCCGCCTGTCAATCTCACGCTCCATCCTTCCCTCACTCGTGAACAAGATCCCGAGATACTTAAACTCTTCCACTTGAGGCAGGACTTCTCCACCAACCTGGAGAGGGCAAACCACCCTTTTCCGGTCGAGAACCATGGCCTCGGACTTGGAGGTGCTGATTCTCATCCCAGCCACTTCACACTCAACTGCAAACCGCCCCAGTGCATGCTGGAGGTCCTGGTTTGAAGAAGCCAACAGGACAACATCATCCGCAAAAAGCAGAGATGAAATCCTGTGGTTCCCAAACAGGATTCCTTCTGGCCCCTGGCTGTGCCTAGAAATTCTGTCCATAAAAATTATGAACAGAACCGGTGACAAAGGGCAGCCCTGCCGGAGTCCAACATGCACTGGGAACAGGTCTGACCTACTGCCGGCAATGCGAACCAGACTCCTGCTCCGTTCGTACAGGGACCGGACAGCCCTTAGCAAAGAGCCCCAAACCCCATACTCCTGAAGCACCCCCCACAGAATACCACGGGGGACACGGTCGAATGCCTTCTACAGATCCACAAAGCACATGTGGACTGGTTGGGCAAACTCCCATGAACCCTCGAGCACCCTATGAAGGGTATAGAGCTGGTCCAGTGTTCTGCGACCAGGACAAAAACCGCATTGTTCCTCCTGGATCCAAGGTTCGACTATTGGTCGAATTCTCCTCTCCAGTACCCTAGAGTAAACTTTCCCCGGGAGGCTGAGAAGTGTGATTCCCCTATAATTGGAGCACACTCTCCGGTCCCCTTTCTTAAAAAGAGGGACCACCACCCCAGTCTGCCACTCCAGAGGCACTGTTCCCGACCGCCACGCGACGTTGCAGAGGTGTGTCAACCAAGACAGCCCCACAACATCCAGAGACTTGAGATACTCAGGGCAGATCTCATCCACCCCCGGTGCCTTGCCACTGAGGAGCTTGCAAACCACCTCAGTGACTTCGGCTTGGGTAATGGACGAGTCCACCTCTGAGTCATCAGCCTCAGTCTCCTCAATGGAAGACACGACGGTGGGATTGAGGAGATCCTCAAAGTATTCCTTCCACCGCCTGACAATGTCCCCAGTCGAGGTCAACAGCTCCCCACCCGCACTGTAAACAGTGTTGGCAGAGTACTGCTTCCCCCTCCTGAGGCGCTGGATGGTTTGCCAGAATTTCTTCGAGGCCGACCGATAGTCCTTCTCCATGGCCTCCCCGAACTCCTCCCAGTTCCGAGTTTTTGCAACTGCCCAAGCTGCAGCACGCCTGGCCTGCCGATACCCGTCAGCTGCCTCAGGGGTCCCGGAGGTCAACATGGCCCAATAGGACTCCTTCTTCAGCTTGACGGCATCCCTTACTTCCGGTGTCCACCACCGGGTTCAGGGATTGCCGCCACGACAGGCACCAGAGACCTTGCGGCCACAGCTCCAAACAGCTGTGTCCACAATGGAGGTAGAGAACATGGTCCACTCAGACTCAATGTCCCCCGCCTCCCTCGGAAGCTGGGAAAAGCTCTCCCGGAGGTGGGAGTTAAAGACCTCCCCAACAGAGTGCTCGGCCAGACGTTCCCAGCAGACCCTCACCATACGTTTGGGCCTGCCAGGTCTGTCCAGCTTCCTCCTCCGCCAGCGGATCCAACTCACCACCAGGTGGTGATCAGTTGACAGCTCAGCCCCTCTCTTCACCCGAGTGTCCAAGGCATAGGGCCGGAGATCAGATGAAACGACAACAAAGTCTATCATCGACCTCCAACCTAAGGTGTCCTGGTGCCACGTGCACTTATGGACACCCCTATGCTCGAACATGGTGTTTGTTATGGACAAACCGTGACTAGCACAGAAGTCCAATAACAAAACACCACTCGGGTTCAGATCGGGGAGGCCGTTCCTCCCAACCACGCCCCTCCAGGTGTCACTGTCGTCGCCCACGTGAGCATTGAAGTCCCCCAGTAACACAATGGAGTCCCCAGTCTGAGCACCGCAATGTATCTCGTGATGTTAAAAAAATGGATATGGTATGAGTCAGTCATGGTATATCCTGGATATACCATTAACTGATATCACAGTTTCAAGCATATGATTTAGATGAGTGATGAGTTAAACCTCTAATTTTTTTTTTCAGATTTATTTCTAATTCTTTGTAGTCAACACTTTTAGTTTGGAATTTTTTGATGAGGGATATAAATCAAATATATGCACTGAGAGGCTCTGGTTGAAATTATGGATTCTCTTCAGTGATTGGCATCATACTATTTTCTTCGGGGCTACATCCCTCACAAAATAGTACTAGACCAGTCACCAAAGAGAATCCAGAATTTCAACCAGAGCCTCTCAGTGCATGGTACATTTGATTAATATACAATACCAGTCAGAAGTTTGGACACACAGTAAATAATAAAAATACAGTAAATAGTCCTATTTCACAACTGTAGTAATCCATATTATGTCAAGAACCACTCAGCTAAGTAAAGAAAAACAACATCCATCATTACTTTAAGACATGAAGGCCATCCATTATCTGTAGCTGCTTATCCTGTCCAGGGTTGCAGGTAAGCTGTAGCCTATCCCAGCTGACTATAAGCAAGAGGCGGGGTACACCCTGGACAAGTCACCGGGTCATTACAGGGCTGACACATAGAGACAAACAACCATTCACACTTACAGTCAATTTAAAGCCACCAATTAACCTAACCTGCATGTCTTTGGACTGTAGGGGAAACCCACACAGAGAGAACATGCAAACACCACACAGAAGGGCCCCTGTCGGCCGCTGGGCTTGAACCCAGAACTTTCTGTGAGGCGACAGTGCTAACCACTACACCACTGTGCTGCCAAAACATGAAGTGTCTTAATTAATAAAAATAATGAACCATTGAATTAGAAGGTATGTCCACACTTTTTACTGGTACTGTAAGCCAACCATTTTCTTCTTGCACATCTTTTTTACTCCTCTATAATATTTTGCAGTGTGAGGTGAGATTTACAGACTTCCTCCTCTTGGTTTAACATGCATAACAAATCCAATCCACAGCTCTCTATTCCTCATTAAATATACAAAACCACTGTTCATTAAAACTAGTTGTTTGATACTCACTTACTAAAATACTGTAAAAGTATTGTTTCTCAAATGATTACCAAAAATTATGATGAGGCTTTCTAAGGCTACTAAAAGTTACTTTGAAGTAGTTTAGATAGCTTACATTTATGGATCAATCTGAAAAGTTTTGGGGTGGACAATGAATTTATTTCCAGATTAAAATGAGCTGAACGTGAATTCCCAGGCTGCTGGACACTACTGCCAAACAATTTGGTAGAATTGAATCTGAAGACAGTGCTGCATGGGCACTTTAAAGTATGTGTTTCAGGGACATCCTGCTGAGACCATTGCTCAGTGACAATGGGGTGCCTTTCAGATGAGAGAAAGAGAGCAAGAGAGTATGGTAATTGAAAAAAATGCAGAAAAGGCATATCACAATGACTATGCTGAATTTTCAAAACAGCCTACAGAGCCAGGTTCATATGATTGTTGATATAGGACAACATTTCACCTGGAACCCTGAACAAGGGTTTATTTCATTGGTAGTGAATTCAAGTAGCATGAGGTCTTCTCAGTATTAAGCTAAAATCACTAAAATATTTCCTGTTACAAATATTTTACAGTTCCCTCATCCCTAACTAACTAAATTGAATATTTCAGCTGGAAGAACATTCATCCATTATCTGTAGCCGCTTATCCTGTTCTACAGGGTCGCAGGCAAGCTGGAGCCTATCCCAGCTGACTATGGGCGAGATGCAGGGTACACCCTGGACAAGTCACCAGGTCATCGCAGGGCTGACACATAGAGACAAACAACCATTCACTTTAGCACCACCAATTAACCTAACCTGCATGTCTTTGGGGGAAACTGGAACACAGACACAGAGAGAACATGCAAACTCCACACAGAAAGGCCCTCACCGGCCACTGGGCTTGAACCCAGGCCCTCCTTGATGTGAGATGACAGTGCTAACCACTACACTACTGTGCCACCCTGGAAGAACGTTCCATTTCTTAATTCAGTCCCAGAAACCAGCAGACCTTCCATTGTACTCCTAGATGTGTGACGGTATGTTTTTTATAACTTGGACAAATGTTCCAGCAAGAATAGGAATAGCTGGTTGTTTGGACCTTGTGACTTGCTAAAAAAAACTGGGCTGACAACTCTCATGCAATGAGCGTGAGACACATGCATTTGATTGTCTTCACACGCTCACACTCCATACCTCCGATTTCTCACGCTAGAAAAAAAATCTAGTTTATCTATCTGATCTAGGTTACCCATTGCGTCGCGCCAACCACTTGTGATTGATCAATTACGCCTTACGCACGGCTAAATAGGCAGAGAGGTGTTCCCTTCTGTACACACTCCCCTATGGTAGGTGGCGCATCTAATGATGCTGCACTCGCCGGAAGTTGGATAACTGCCTACCTTCAATTTAGAGGAAGAGGAGAGAGAAGAAGGTATCCGAGTTGAAGACGGGTGTCTCAGACAGGGTGGTACATATGCACGCCAATGTGTGGTGTTACTGGCGTAATTATGAACTTGTATAAAGTTTCTTAATCGTTTTAGCCTATAAGTGTTGTGAGAATATTTAATGCCATATTGAGAGCTGTGTACTAGGCATGCTAAATCATTATAGGCCTACTGCCGTGCCACAGCCTCTATCTTCCCCAACAAGCAGCACGGGAGAGCACCTCCTTAGCACACGTTTATTAAGGCACATTTTTAGTTTGTTTACTGTATGTTATCATACTTTATGACTTTATTTGAAGCCATACTGGAAATGTTGTAAAATAAAGCAAGTAAGAGATAATATTACAAATGGAAGAAGAGCTATTAGCCACCATACCAATTGTTTATTTACAGGGTATTTATTTTTAATTATTTATGATGTATGTAATTGCTCAGTTAAAGTAAATAAAGCATGGTCACCTGTAATATCAAAGAACTTGAACTTGTGAATAATTAAAAAAAAAGACAGAGAACAATATACTGAGGAGACAGGGTTTCAAAGAGGGCAAGACAGGTAGAGAATATTTGTCAGATAACAGGCCCTGACGAATGCTCTATTACTAATAAGAAACATAGATAAGAAATAAATTAATAAGAAATATATTAATATAGCTTATTTAAGTATGACCAAAATTTTTAAGCCCAACTTTGTGTGCACAGTCCCACCTATGGCCAAGGTTCAGCTTTTTGTGTTTCAATACTGTTCAAACTTAATCATTTTAATGTTTCTTGTAGCACATGCACATTTTGCTTACTGTTTAAGCATTTTATTTGTTCTTTTGCTGTTGATATTTTTCCCCATGCCAATCTTCTGCTGAACCCAGTGGTGGGGAAAGCCCTTAAATGCATAATGAATAGTCAGTGAGGGACAATCTTATTTTTTGCAACAGTTATTAAAAACTTAACATTTAGTTTCAATTCAGAAGGTGTTTAGGCTTAGCTGATGAAATATTTTCAAACATGAACTTGCCTTTAAATCTGAAACACAGGTCTATAGGGCTACAGGAACATTGACAGTCATCTGTAGTTTTCTAGTGTGGGGGCTTTTAAGCCAAAACTTGGTGCTTTTGTTGGCCACAAGCTGAAGGCCTGGCAAGTCAGGGTGTGTAAGAATGTAAGTATGGCACAGCAGGCCACTCCAAAAATCCACCAGAATGCAGGAACATCTACTAAATCCAAATCTCAAATCCCCCCCCATTGTCCATCTCCAGCTAGACGACCCACAAACAAAACACCAGAATGCAGGGGGACAAGTGAATATCAAACTGAATACAAAATTCCCACTTACTGCATGGTGTGCGGAAAAATTTTGCCGTCGACCCCCCCCCCCCGGCGGCACAGTGGTGTAGTGGTGTGGCAGTTCGTGTAAAGGGGTGGAGCACAGAAGGACGGCAGGACAGAACTGAGCATACAAAACTCTCTTTATTCAGCTTTTCAGCTGTAAATACGCACACACAGACACACGCACACACATTAGCTGTCTGGTTATCGAGAGAGTCCCTCTGTTCTCACTCTCTCTCCTTAAGAAGGGCGCGGTCCCTGGGAAGACACACAAACATCAATTAACAACAGGTGAAATGATTCTGCCACTTAACTTCCCCGACTCCGCCCTCCTGTCACAGACCGATGCTAGACCACGCCCCCGCTGCCACATACCCCCACCGCCCGACTCAGGCCGGGCAGCCGTCCGGCCCGCAGCCGACTCCCCCCCCCCTTGACGGGAGAGGAAGTCCGCCACGACCATCTGCGCCCCCGGCCTGTGGATCACCTTGAAGTTAAAGGGTTGGAGTGCCAGATACCAACGGGTGATCCGCGCATTGGCATCCTTCATGCGGTGGAGCCACTGGAGGGGCGCGTGGTCCGAACAGAGGGTGAAAGGGCGTCCCAGCAGGTAGTACCGGAGGGCGAGGACCGCCCACTTGATTGCCAGGCACTCCTTTTCGATGGTACTGTAGCGCCCCTCACGCACCGACAGCTTGCGGCTAATGTACAAGACAGGGCGATCCTCCCCCTCCACCTGCTGGGACAAAACGGCCCCCAGCCCTCTGTCCGACGCATCCGTCTGCAACATAAAAGGGAGAGAAAAGTCAGGGGAGTGTAAAAGTGGCCCCCCACACAGTGCAGCCTTAACCTTAGAAAAAGCCCGCTGGCATTGCTCCGTCCACTGGACCGGATCTGGTGCCCCCTTTTTAGTCAGATCAGTCAGCGGGCTGGTGACGTCCGAATAATTAGGTATAAACCTACGATAATAGCCAGCCAGCCCCAGGAACTGTCTCACCCCCTTTTTGGTCTTGGGCCTCGGGCAGGCCGCAATTGCTGCAGTCTTGTTAATTTGGGGACGCACCTGCCCGTTGCCCAAGTGGAAGCCCAGATACCGTACTTCCACCCGCCCAATCGCACACTTCTTCGGGTTGGCCGTGAGACCCGCCCGCCTCAGCGACCTAAGGACGGCCCTCAGGTGTTGTAGGTGCCGCGGCCAGTCATTACTATAAATAATGATATCATCCAAGTACGCGGCCGCATAGGTGGCGTGGGGGCGGAGGACCCTGTCCATCAGCCGCTGAAACGTAGCAGGCGCCCCAAACAGCCCAAAAGGAAGTGTGACGAATTGGTGTAAGCCGAACGGTGTGGAAAAGGCCGTTTTTTCACGGGATAATGGAGTCAAGGGGATCTGCCAATAACCCTTTGTTAAATCCAGTGTCGAGTAAAAACGAGCCGTGCCTAGCCGATCGAGCAACTCATCAATACGAGGCATTGGGTACGCATCGAATTTAGACACCGCGTTGACTTTTCTATAGTCCACACAGAACCGGACCGACCCGTCGGCCTTGGGTACCAAGACCACCGGGCTGCTCCAGTCACTGTGGGACTCCTCGACGATGCCCATTTCGAGCATGGCCTCGAGTTCTTCCCGAACCACCTTTTTCTTGTGTTCGGGTAACCTGTAAGGGCGGCTACGCACTACCACCCCCGGGGGCGTCTCAATGTGGTGCTCTATGAGGTTAGTGCGGCCGGGCAGGGGTGAGAACACGTCCGAAAACTCGGTCTGCAACTGGGCAACCTCCGCGAGTTGGGTCGGGGAGAGGTGGTCTCCACAGGGGACCGGAGAGGGACGTGATGCTAATGTTCCTTTTTGAACCTCCGGCCCCAGCTCCGCCTTCTCTGGAACCACCGACACCAACGCCACGGGGACCTCCTCGTTCCAGAGTTTGAGTAGGTTGAGGTGGTAAATCTGTAGCGCCCCACCCCTGTCCGTTCGTTTCACCTCATAGTCGACGTCCCCGACTCGCCGTGTGACCTCAAAGGGTCCTTGCCACTTGGCGACTAATTTAGAGCTCGATGTGGGCAACAGTACGAGTACTTTCTCTCCCGGTGCAAACTCTCTAAGGCGCGTACCCTTGTCGTACAGGCGGGTTTGCCGTTCTTGGGCCTGCCGCAAATTCTCCTGGGTTAGTTGTGTGAGTGTGTGGAGTTTTGCGCGCAGGTCAATAACGTATTGAATTTCATTTTTGCTTGGTGAAAGTCCCTCCTCCCAATTTTCTCGCAGCACATCTAAAATGCCGCGCGGCTTACGCCCATATAATAATTCAAACGGGGAGAACCCCGTGGAGGCTTGGGGGACTTCTCGCACTGCAAAGAGCAAGGGTTCGAGCCATTTATCCCAGTTACGCGCGTCCTCACTTACAAATTTCTTAATTATGTTTTTAAGGGTGCGATTAAACCGTTCCACTAAGCCGTCCGTTTGTGGGTGATAAACGCTGGTGCGGATCGGCTTAATACCTAATAACCCATACAGTTCCTTCAGTGTTCGTGACATAAACGAGGTGCCTTGATCAGTCAGAATCTCTTTCGGGATTCCAACTCGGGAGATGACGCGGAAGAGCGCCTCCGCAATACTGCGTGCTGAGATATTGCGAAGAGGCACTGCTTCCGGGTATCGCGTTGCATAGTCCACCAGAACCAATATAAAGCGGTACCCTCGTGTTGACCGATCTAATGGCCCGACGAGATCCATGCCAATTCTTTCGAACGGGGTCTCGATTAACGGTAGAGGGCGCAAAGGCGCTTTTGGAATGGCCGCTGGGTTTACTAACTGACATTCGCGGCATGCCGTACACCACCTACGGACATCGCCGCGAATCCCCGGCCAATAGAATCGGGCCATTATTCGGGCTAGTGTTTTATCCTGCCCTAAGTGTCCAGCCATGGGATTAAAGTGAGCCGCCTGGAATACCAATTCCCGGCGGCTCTTCGGAATTAACAGCTGCGTGACTCGCTCTTTAGTTTGAGTGTCCTGCGTCACTCGGTATAATCTATCCTTCATAATCGCGAAGTAGGGGAAGGACGGGGTGGCGTTCGGCTGGAGCGTTTGACCATCGATTACTCTCACTTGGTCAAACGCATGCCGCAGAGTCTCGTCTCGCGATTGCTCTAACGGGAAATCCGCGAGGGATTCCCCAATAGAGAGAGGAGGAGCCGGCGGCTCCTCACTCTGGCGCGGAGATGACGTAGACGGCTCTGTGACAGCTGCTCCCGCCAAAGCGACACTGGGACCTCCCCCTGTCAAATGGCAGGACCCACTCTTGACCAAGTGCGTCATTAAACCCCGAAATCCCGGCCAATCAGTCCCCAAAATTAAAGAGTGGGTAAGGCGAGGATTAACCGCCGCCTTCACTATAAATTTTTCCCCTCTGAAAATAATGTGGACCGACACTAAAGGGTAGTTGTGAACATCCCCGTGCACACATAACACCTTCACCAATTGTGCTCCCCCCAATGCCTCGTCTTGCACCAGGTTTTGGTGGATTGAGGTCTGATTACAGCCAGAATCCACCAACGCCTGATATGTATCCCCTTGGATACTCACCGGTATGCGATACGCTCCGGCCCGATCGAGGGCGGCTCCTGGCGCGTTGGGGATCCGAACCACCGCGCCCACCTCCATTATCGAGCACTGCTGTTGGAGGTGGCCCGGTTCCCCGCAGCGCCAGCAAACCGGCCCAGGCTTCCTCTCTGCACTAGTGCTCTGGGGCTCACTCACCTGAGGGGGGGGAGAGACAGACACAGAAGGGAGACACGGAAGGGCACCGCGGGTGCGGCGGGCCGGCTGAGGTGGCGCCGGCCCCCGTCTCCGCGGTGGGGGAATGGGGCGAGGAGAAGACACAGGAGGAAGAGAGAGAGAGAGAGAGGAGAGAAGAGAAGAGGTCGTCTGCTGTCCTGCCGTCGGGACAGCCGCCAGATGATCCTCCGCCAGCTCGATTGCCTGATCCAGCGACGCCGGGCGGTGGCACTGGACCCACTCTGCGGTTCCCGCTGGTAGACGCGCGACGAACTGTTCCAGTACCACCTGGTCGATGAGTCCCTCGGCGTCGCAGCTGTCGGCCCTCAACCACTGCCAGCAGGCGTCCCGGAGTTGCTGGCCAAACGCGAACGGCCGGCCGACTTCCTCCAAGCGCAGAGCGCGGAAACGCTGATGATGTTGCTCTGGGGTGCGTCCCACCCGCTGGAGGACGGCCCGGCGAAGGTCCGCGTAGGCCAGCCGGCGGTCGGCGGGGAGCTGTAGCGCGGCCAGCTGCGCCTCTCCTGTTAGCAGGGGAAGGAGGCGCGCGGCGCGCTGTTCCACCGGCCACCCCGAGGTCTCTGCTACCTGCTCAAAGAGCGTGAAGAATGCCTCGGGGTCGTCCTGCGGGCCCATCTTCGTGAGGGTGAGGGGGGAAGGGCCCGCGGCGGTGGAGTTGGTGGACCCCGCCGACGCGAGGAGGTGCCGGAACGCCCGACGATCTTCCTGTTGCGCCAGCACCAGGGCCTCGAACCGTTGTTCTTGCTCCTTTCGGAGGGCGAGCAGCCCCTGGTGCTGGCTCTGTTGGGCCGTGGCGAAGGCGTGGATCAGGTCGGCGAAGGTGGAGGACTCCATGGGGCTGTGGTCTTCTGTGCTCATTCCCGGGTTTCGGCACCACTGTGGCAGTTCGTGTAAAGGGGTGGAGCACAGAAGGACGGCAGGACAGAACTGAGCATACAAAACTCTCTTTATTCAGCTTTTCAGCTGTAAATACGCACACACAGACACACGCACACACATTAGCTGTCTGGTTATCGAGAGAGTCCCTCTGTTCTCACTCTCTCTCCTTAAGAAGGGCGCGGTCCCTGGGAAGACACACAAACATCAATTAACAACAGGTGAAATGATTCTGCCACTTAACTTCCCCGACTCCGCCCTCCTGTCACAGACCGATGCTAGACCACGCCCCCGCTGCCACAAGTGGTTAGCGCTGTCGCCTCACAATAAGAAGGTCCGGGTTCGAGCCCCGTGGCCGGCGAGGGCCTTTCTGTGCGGAGTTTGCATGTTCTCCCCGTGTCCGCGTGGGTTTCCTCCGGGTGCTCCGGTTTCCTCCACAGTCCAAAGACATGCAGGTTAGGTTAACTGGTGACTCTAAATTGACCGTAGGTGTGAATGTGAGTGTGAATGGTTGTCTGTGTCTCTGTGTCAGCCCTGTGATGACCTGGCGACTTGTCCAGGGTGTACCCCGTCTTTCACCTGTAGTCAGCTGGGATAGGCTCCAGCTTGCCCGCAACCCTGTAGAAGGATAAAGCGGCTAGAGATAATGAGATGAGATGAGATAAGACCCCCCCCCAAAAAAAATCTCACTCCAAGGAATTTCGAAAAGTTGGCAGCCCTGTAAAAAAACAAAAAACAAACAAACAAACAAACAAAAACAACCCTGCAGCTTTTATTAAAATAAAAAAAAAAATAACAAAATAAAAGAGGGGGCACGGTGGTGTAGTGGTTAGCACTGTCGCCTCACAGCAAGAAGGTCCGGGTTCGAGCCCCGTGGCCGACGAGGGCCTTTCTGTGTGGAGTTTGCATGTTCTCCCCGTGTCCGTGTGGGTTTCCTCTGGGTGCTCCGGTTTCCCCCACAGTCCAAAGACATGCAGGTTAGATTAACTGGTGATGCTAAATTGACCGTAGGTGTGAATGTGAGTGTGAATGGTTGTCTGTGTCTATGTGTCAGCCCTGTGATGACCTGGCGACTTGTCCAGGGTGTACCCCGCCTTTCGCCCGTAGTCAGCTGGGATAGGCTCCAGCTTACCTGCGACCCTGTAGAACAGGATAAAGCGGCTACAGATAATGAGATGAGATGAGATGAAAATAAAAGAGCCAAAACTATGGTGTCCCTCAAGGGCAAAGCACAGGGTCTGAATATGTGTGTGTTTTCATTGTGCATGTTACCAGCTCAGACCATTAGACCATATGGCTCCAGTCCTCATCAGGATGAAAGCAAGAGGAACAAATCTGCAGTGATTACCTTATACATCTTTTCTTCCAAAACAGTTGTTTCAAAGCACCTGCTGCTGCACCCCATGATCATCTCTCTGTCTCTCTTCAAATTCTGCCCATTAATTCCAGATTAACTGTGGGAGCAACCAGGGCAAGCACTCCTGGCCCCTTCCTTAATGCCAACAGGAAGATTTGGATACCGGGCGAGCTAGTGTTAGTGTGTTAGAGAGAGAGAGAGAGAGAGAGAGAGAGAGAGAGAATAAGCATGGGAGGATGAGGGATAAAGGAAAGATAGAAGGTCAGAGGTCTCTCTGTATGCAGAATTAGCTTTAATAAAGGGGTGAGGTCAACTATAA